>NC_143586.1:73378239-74023410 GCF_048544385.1 Mastigoproctus giganteus | reverse complement strand
TGTGATTAATAATGAAAAAAAAGAAAAGAAAAAAATTTTTTTCGGTTTTTAAAGGGAAATTTTATTTAAACAATTCAACGTTAAAGTATTCATTATTAACTTGTAATATTTTCACAAAATATTAAAAACTCCTTATTAATGTAATTCATGATATGGCTTTTCTAGTTATATATTCCTATTCACAGTTAGCTATACAGGGTGATTCACTACCAGTGCGACAAACTTGCAGGAGGTGTAGGGGGCACAAAGACGAATCGGAATCACATAGCATTGCAAGGTCTGAAATGCCTTCGTCATGCGGTAGAGGACGTTGAACGGGAGGTCGCGTGAACAGCGATCCCGCTGGAAGTCAGCATTTGCGAACCGGTTCCCGAGGCAGTAGGACGGACGAGTATTCAAACGTTGAACTGGCCGACATGCACCTCGCGTATGGAGTTGCTGCCTGTAACGGGTGCCCCGCTCTGCGCTTGTACCAGGAACGTTTCCCGCACAGGCGTGCTCCTCATCATACGATTTTCGCACGTGTGCACAGAAGGTTACGTGAGACTGGTTGTTTCACGAGAGGTACCATGAATCGAGAGCGAACGACGAGAACGCCAGACAATGAGGAGAATGTCCTACGTCTTGCAGAAGGCAATCCGAGTACGAGTACTCGAGCGATAGGCCAACGATTGGGTATTTCCCAATCCACTGTATGGAGGATACTGTCAACAAACCAAATGAGTTCATACCATCTGCAACGCGTCCAATCATTGGAGCCTGCAGATTATCCACTCCGGAGGACTTTTGCTACTTGGTTTCTTCAATAGAAACGGTTCGCAAATGCTGACTTACAGCGGGATCGCTGTTCACGCGACCTCCCGTTTAACGTCCTCTACCGCATGACGAAGGCATTTCGGACCCTGCAATGCTATATAATTCCGATTCGTCTTTGTGCCCCCTACACATCCTGCAAGTTTGTCGCACTGGTAGTGAATCACCCTGTATAAACTGAGTGATCACTGCGTTGTGATCACCTACCTAATACTTCGTAGGCTGTTTTTTTTTTTTTTTTGTCCTCTAACACCTAGCATTGATTCAACAAGATGTCGGAAACGTTCGGGAGGTATGGCCAACCAAGCTGTATGTAATACGGTCAGCAATGGAGGTGATTGGTGTATCCAGATGCCTGATATGCCATTCCATAGTGTCCCACAAGTGCTCTATGGGATTGATATCGAGGGAGTTCGGAGACCAATCGATATGCTGGAAGTCAGAACTGTGTTCCTCAAACCATTCCTGCACAACAAGTGCCCGATAGCTCGGCGCACAGTGGAGACCACTGATACGTTGTTCCACATGCATCAGGGGTCCAAGTTCCTGCCAGTGAACATGCCCAACACACCAAACAACGGCCTGTACGTTTGATACCATGCATCATGGATCAAGAGCCTCACGTTGTTGACGCCAAATCGGTACACGACCATCCACGGTGTGGAGTAAATAACGTGACTCATCTGACCAGCACATCTTCCACTCTTCTAACGCCCAACTTGCATGCTCTTTGCGCCAGGCGAGTCTTTTACGCAGATGAACCTTGGTTAGGAGAGGATGCCGTAGGGGTCGTCTGCTGGTATAGCCCATACATGCGAGCGTGCGATGCATGGTCATGCCAGATACTGTTCCGGATATGCCCAATGTCGTATTGGGTAGTCAACTCTTCAACAGTGCTACACGTGTTCGCTTGTACGAGTAGTCGGACCCGGAGCTCACCCCTAACATCAACTTTTCGCTGACCTTTGCAGTGTTGCCGTCGGGTCGTTGTTTGACCATTTTTATGCCAGTCTTAGTACACTTTAACTACGGCGGCTCTCGAACACCCCACCAGTTCAGCCGTTTGGGAAATCGAGGCACCAGCTCGTCGAGCACCCACAATCTGTCCTTTATCAAAGTCCGATAAATCCTTCCTTTTACCCATCAAGCTCGGAATTTTACTACCTACTGAACCACTGACACCTTATCTATGCTACGTAGGTCGATTAACTCCTCACGTGGTCAACGGGTCACATTCAGTTTTCACAGGGGTGGTCATAATTCAGTGATCACTCAGTGTATATGATACATATAAAGTCAAAAATCAGGAAAATACAATGACTGTGTGGCACACTGACTCATAAAGGAAAATATATCTCCGAGTTATATTATATGATGCAAAACTGGCTTATTCCGAGAGAATAAGTTTTACTGTTGGTAGCAGATGCAAAAATAAACTTTTGGCATTCGTGCAAAGAGAACGAGGTAGCTTTACAAACATATGAAGCAAAAGGCTAAAAAAAAAAAAAAAAAGGCAATCCTCGCTGTCGTCCAGTTGCCATTTTCGAGCAAAGTGGAATTTATAAACGCTCGAGAAGAATCTCACGTCTGTCTTCAAACATGAAGATTACTGACGTGATGACACATTCGTCTGTGTCAACGTAGTCGTCCAGTCATGATTTCTCTAGTAAATTCGAATACATTCTGGTGTGTCAACTTCTCAGATGTCAGGCACGGTACGGAAAGATGTCAAGTTTAGAAATTTTCGAGCCTCGTTCATTCTTTTTTTTTTTTTTGGAGTAGAAGGACCCAGACGACGCCAGCGTTCATTTGAAGTTCATTATCGATCGGTCGAAGAAGCGAACGTTGACATTAAAAAATAAAAACGGTTTAAGCCCTAAATGTGCTGGGTAATTGTTAATTTACAACAAGAGTGTTTGATCCATCTTCTGTAGTTCCTTGTCCAAATTGCGAACTTGGAAGTCGAGGATATCGCTTTTAATGCAAGCCTTCTTATCGGGAATGTATTTTAACCAGAAATTCTTGAACCTTGTTTGACTTCCCGTCAGATATTTGGTTATTCAGATATTGCCTCTGACCAAGTCTTCTGGCTTAGATCATATTGTATTGACAGTCAATCTCCTCCTCGACTGATATTCTTATAGTCGATGTTACGAATTTGAACTATTCCTCACAGAAACTTTGTGTTCTAAAACAACGCAATTTTAAATATTACAGAGATAATTAATAATACGAGATTTGCATACTTATTGGTAAGCTCAAGCTGCCCCGGTCTTGTGAACTTCTTCAGTTTCTTTGACGATGTGAGGCTAGCATCAGCCTAGTAGTACAGCGCCGTTCTTAAGTGTGGACACTATGGTTTATGAGCAGGAGAATTCTTCTGAATATCGTTACAAACAGACTGGCTGAACTCTGCAGATTGGGAGGACTACGTTGCTGGTGTTAGGAGAACGATGTGAAGATTTGTCACGTTCCGCATTCTTTGGGTTACCAAGAAGAATTTTTGAGGTGAAAATGGACAAGAAGAGGCCGAGAGGAAGACCCAGGAAGAGGTGGAGAGATCAGATTAAAGAAGATGTGGAAACAAAGGAATTGAGTGGAAGGGAATGATAGAAGACAAGATCTGGGAAGACAGAAAAAGATGAAAGACCCAACCTGACTCAACCTTAGGTTGGAACAGTGATGAAGATGAAGAATCATCACTTTTTAAAATAATACTCTTAAGCATTTTAAAATATTATAATGTTTAGCATTTTAAAAACAAAGCATTGTTTCTTTAGGATAAAACATATTGATACAACTGCGTATTTGTCTCTCATGTTGTAAGATATGATTCGATTCTTAGCATTCGTGTATCTTTCTTCTTATGAGGCATGGGTAGTGGATGATTCTCATATTAGGGCAACGGTCTGTTTCCCATTATGGCATGTTTTTTTTTTTTTTTTTTTTCCAAACAGTACACAGGTATTTATTCTTTATATGTTTAGACGTGCATTTTGGCATGTACGCGTACTTTAAAAGATAAGAAAACTGTAAATTACATCAAAAAGAAATTCAAAATCACCTGAACTAGATATATTTTATACTTTCTTTACAAGAACCTTCTTAAATGTAGTGCAAAGACTGTCACGATAGCCCACGTCACAGTTCTTCGACGATTAAGAAAAACACGTAAAGTGTTTTTCTTAATCTTCATTAAAACCACCAACAACAACTAAAAAAAAAAAAAAAAAACTTAAGTGAACTGCTCAACAACTTTGTTTCATTAAGCTAAGTCGTGACAATCTCCCCAGTGTTTTTAACTGCAAGTATTTCCTCGCACTAACTGCGGTTCAGAAATAAGGTCACTACAGTCTAATTAGGATGGTTGGGTCATACATTCTTTCTCTCTCTCTCTCTGCTATCCTTTTTATTAAAATTTGTAACAGAAAATCTCTTAAATATTACTACAAAAAATGCTTGGTAGATTAACAAATCGCTCACCCCAAACTCCTCCCCATTTAGATCTATTATTGTAATTAAAATACAAAATGAAACTTCCTCGTTCAATCCTTAATTATATTGCAACTGCTTAATGATACTCGTAAGGTTAACCCTTTCTTGACATCGTATGCTACTGAACGTCTAATGACTTTTGAAGCTAATTTTTTCTCTTCCTTCTTCAGTTCATTTTGTTGTTTTTAGAGTAGGACAAATGAGATTGTAACAGAATAATTTTCACCTTGTGCAGCTCTATTATATCTCTGATTCCATCTCAGATATATTGGCATGTTTTGCTCGTTCTCACTTCATCGTTGTAAGTGGTCTAATCACGATCCTGAGGTCAACGTTCGTGGAAAAAAACTGCCGTGTCCTTGGCTAATACATTCGGGACATTTTATTTCTTACTAGGAATAGACGAGACTTTAAAATCTGGTTCCGTATGAGCTTCTCTGATATCACGGTTCAATATTTCCTTCGAGATGGACGTTCTGATCATGTGATGATAAACCTCTTCGTCCGACTACTGATGGAAGTAAAGGGAGCCCCCTGTGTAAAAAGCTTATCCAAATATGATTGAAATCGTAAACGAATGTCAAAAACTTCTCCTGCCGGAATATAATTTTTCACATCGATGCAATTGTCAACGTCAGTGAATTGGACTACTCCAATTCTTCTTCTGTTTGTGGATGGCCTTTCCCTGGCTGATAATAAAAGTAATTTTACAAGAAAACGGGGAGAGAAATGATTTTTATCGAGAATTCTCTAAGGAAGAATATTTTGAT
The DNA here is from genome assembly GCF_048544385.1 of Mastigoproctus giganteus. Classification (NCBI taxonomy): domain Eukaryota; kingdom Metazoa; phylum Arthropoda; class Arachnida; order Uropygi; family Thelyphonidae; genus Mastigoproctus; species Mastigoproctus giganteus. The sequence continues at coordinate 74,018,332 of NC_143586.1, read as the reverse complement.
CACCAATTGCAAACACTAAGTCTGGAAATTTCGAAGAACCCTCAAGTGAATATCTTGAGGAGAAGCTTATAGGACAATAGATTAAGCCAGTAAATATACAAAACTATTCTGTAATAATATAATTTTTTTTATATTTTTATTGTTACAGATTTTTTTTCATATTTGTTTAGATAATAAAATAATAATAAAAATTTTCGAATTTATTTTGAAGATTACCAAATTTTTTTGAGATTTCCACAAACTGACTTAGCGCGTCTGCTTGAACCAATCATTCACTGTAAGTCTCCGCATGCGCAGATAAAGATTTCGTAGCTTCTAAGGATGTTCGAGTTAGTCCCAGGACCGAGTAATTAAGAAATGGTGACAAATATATGCAATAATTCAGCGACGTGTTTTTTCTAGTTCATTCTTGTCAATTTTCCTTGACAATTAAAAGCAAATCAGGACAAATAACCTATTATCCTTATTACAGATAGATTAAAGAAAAACCTACTAGCCATTACAGTAGAATTATAAAAGGCGTATGTTCAGCTTAAATAGGGTAACCTCCAAATAATAAAGAAACTAGGTTTGGGTGGGGAAGCGACATCCACCTATTGTGATAATTAATCATCCCTCTAAATAGCTGTTTTATTCCTCCCAAACAGCCTTTGCTCCTCATTCTGCGGAAAATACATTAATAACTCAGTCAAGTAACAAAATATTATTGCTGTTGATTTATGTGATTTTTCAGAAGGATTTTAATGCGGAAAATGGAACTTTTAATTTGCGAATTTACGTTCAGAATCCGTGATTGTGACAATCCTATATTTTTGCCAGCTTTGAGTGATAAATTATTGCAGATTGAGGAGGTGGTCCTCAATGAGATATTATAATTCATCACTGACAAGCACTACCAGAATTAGAGCATAAAAGCTGGTCTGATCCGGGCAATGTCTCGGAAAAGAATGTTTTATTTTTCATTATCTCTAGATGTTATATATAAAGTTTTTTAGATATACTATTTATAATATTTTTATAATCTTATTTATAACGGATAAAATGTATTGTTTTAAATAATTTTTAAAAAAATACTTAAAATATTTTCGGTATTATAGCCACAGAATTTTATTTTGTATATATATATATTTCAATTTCATTTATTAAGATCCCAGCATCCATTTTAAATGAACAGCAAGAGGAGGCTGGAAGGATGAGATGACCAGGATCAATTTCGTAGGTTAATAAGTCATTCTTAAAATACCGTTAACAGGTTCATAAAAGTGAATAGTCACAGGTTTAATAGTCACGTTTACCAAGTTAATAAAAGTTAAAAATGACCATTAACAGATTAATAAAAATAGCGTAACATTTTTGTATAAAGCGTATGGAAGAAGTAAACCTTAAACATTTCATAGGTGCTATTCATCTCCTTCTCCAGATGGAGAAATTTCTTATGGTGAAAATTGTTACAGCGCATCTCCGCAGTCTCACGATGAAATAAATTAAATGAAAAAAAAAAAGAAAAGAAGAATTTTCGGAGGTTCACGACTGGCTAATGAATCACACTGTGTCCGGTGCACAGGAAAAAAAAGATCATTTGCTCTTCTCCGTTTTCTGTGACGTATAAAGCACACACTATAGGACAACGAATGACGAGGGAAAAAAATACAAGAGAAGGGCGTAAATCGATGCTAGTTTTCCCCATGGCACGAGTGGGTTAAGCAGGCAGATGGTGCTGCATCCTTTGCTTCCGGCTTCAACAGCTGCAAAGCAGCTGGTACGGCGATTCGTGATGAGAAAGGCATAGCCCTATAACGGCAGTTTTCACGCCCCCTGTCGGTTCGGTACACATCCCTTTACCATAATGTAACGGTAATGGGAGTACACTTTAGAATGGAAGCATTTGTACACTTTATGGACCCTGTGACTAATTGTAGAAGAGAAGTAACGTTCACCTAGCTGAGTCACAAAGATGTTTGATTGCATCAAGCTCTTGACAAGGTAGACGTCTGCTCGTGAAAAGATCAAGGCAGCCTCGTTAGCCTGAAAGGGTTAGAAATCACTCTGAAAAGAAACAGATTCCCTTTGACACAAACACCTGTGAACAGCGGAAAGTGATCGTAAAGTAGAATACGATGGAGACGCACAAAGAAGCACGAGAGATAGCACGGGCCGCTATAAACCAATTTATGGGTTTATATTTGTTCTTGTTTTCAGTGGTTTTTCTTTAATACCCACAAAGTATGATTAATTGTTAGTGGGAATGAATGAGATGAAATATTTTATTGTGAAAATGGAATGGGATATTCAAGATTTTAAATAGATGTGATGAAACCACAGTAATAGTTTATAACAGAATTTTCAATTTTTATTAATTTGTTATCACTGTTCATTTTTTTTTTATTTAAAGGACATCAATAAAAAATTTGAAATTGATAATTAGAAAACGTGCAGTAATTTCAAACTTAATTTTATCTGGAAGAAATATAATTATAAATATTAACTTCATATTTTCTCTGTTTCTTTATCCACTGCTCTACATTTTCCTTGGAATTTTCGGTGGAGGAGAATCTTTGTGTTTACCAATATTTCACTGTTGTTTTAATTGTAGATCGTGATATCTAATCCATGATTTTGTGCAATGATTATGGAAGATAAAAAAAAAAAAAAAAAAATTCACCTGGCTCCTTAAAGGATAAGAAATATCGTTTATATCAGCCACGAAAAGTACTTGACATTCTAATCGATGGCTAACAAAAACAACTTGCTTTAATAGCTACATATAACTCAATATCACTATCGCATGATATGCATGCAGCTTCTTACAGCATTGCGATATAGTCATTCATTTAATTTATTTACAAACACAATATAGACAATCTGAAGATTTATGTACATCAAATTATATACAATATTTATTTAACACGTATTTAGATTATCTATGTACATATCTTAAACGTGTGTGTGTGTGTTCTTGAATATGGGTGGTTCCCAGGCATAAACCCGTCTCCACCTTGATAACCTGTGATGGTGTAGAAACTCTACAGAGCGCGCCTGAAAAAAGTATATTAAAGAAAAACTTGTAGTAAGTCTGAGTGTGTGTTCTTTGTTGTGTTAGGCTACTTTGCCACCAGGGAGCAGCTGTCACCTTGGTAGCTGCTTCCTAGTGGCCGTCCCTAGGCATGAGGAGCCGGATTTGGGTCTACTATCACTGCAGCGCAATTCGCGCATGAAATCCCGCACCCACCGGAAGTAGTGCAATACCGGTGGGTGCCAGCAATCCCTCTCCCCGGTTGCCCACACCAGGAAACCAGCAAAAAAAAAAAAAAAACTATTGGTCAATACTCCGGAAGGTACAACTACAAACTTCAAGTTGAATCCCACAGAGTCCAGGTTAAACTCCAAAAATCACAGTTCAACTGAATATCTCTTCATTCGAAAACAAATTCTGTATGCTCCCCGCAAGCACTGGAACATCAAAGTCCAATAAAGATGCTATCCAGTAGTTGTCCAACTGTCCACCGTGGAAAAACAGAACCATCAGAGCACCAAATCGGAAACAATTAATCAGGTCCAGCACCCCAAAATCCAGAAGTATTCTTGATCGCAGCACAAAAGACAACTAACCAGAGCACAGACCCAACAACATGAATCAGGTCCAGCACTCCAGCCAGAGTTAGAATCCAATAGGTGAAGGCAATGTTCTCCAAAATTTCAGATCCGACACAAGGAATCGGGTCCAACAAGGAAATCCATGAAGACAATTCAGTCACCAGGTTAGCCCCTCAAAGAAAGGCTCTTCTGGAAAAAAATAGCAGCCGAAAACTCCTGAAATGCATTAAAGCTGTCCCGATTTGCAATAAGTAAATGTACTGTATCACACATTAAGCCAGGAATATGTTCCATCAATATCTACCTTTGGTCTTCATACTCCCGACATGCATCCAAGTCTCCCATTCGCCACATGTACAGAACGGATCTGTCTCCAATCCTCTTTCATATAATTTGGTCCTATGTCCTGTAAACAAAAAGGAAGTGTTCATAGAAGGTGCAAACCAAGATGCCATGGATTTTGACAATTCATAGTTCACCTGGGGAATATATTTCCTCGAGGCAGCTCCAACATCACCACTTTCCCATCTGGTTTGCCAGAATTCCATTAATTTATTCCATATTCGTTCTTTTTCTTCTTTAATATTATTCGCCAGATCAATTGTGATGTCCAAAAACGTTAACGACATACCCTTTTTTCAATTTGTACAAAAAACCTCTGTAGACAATAAACAAATCCAATGGAATGGTTCCAGTAGGGCATTTTCAGAAGCAGTTATTAACTTTATGACAGTAAAGTTAATAAAGCTGAAGCGATAAAAGTTTCAATCGAATCTTAATTTTAGTTACCACAGAAAACCAAGCAACGTCCTCAAATGATACTATCGGGAAAAAAATAGTCTAATAAATCCATAAGTCCTAACTCCACTTAAAACAACTCTTGGAGGTCTGTTGTAATCAAATCGTTTTTTGAAAACCATAAAACAGCTCTTACTTGCAGAGATCATCAATTTGATCGCTCAGAAACTCCAATCGCAAGGTTAAGAGTTTAAGATAACATAGGCTATCTTAACAAACTCTATACTCTCCTTAACAAGCCACTGATCCAAGACTGCGTTACAAAGGAGAGGTCCCAAAACAGAACCTTGAGGTCAACCTCTCTAGACATCGCCACTATATGACAGATGACGTGCACGCACCTTAATAAATCTGTCCGGAAAATAAGACCTCGTAGTATTAAATATATATAACTAATGCAAGGACAACAGATATAAGGGCACTTTCCAACCATACTGAATCAAATTCAAATGCTCCTTCAAAGTCTATAAAGACCATAAGAACATATTTATGAGAAGAATCCGGTACGGTCAGTCTCAGAACTTTTCCAAAGAACATTCTGGCCATCTCTAAATGTTTTAGTGGACCATCCAGTAACCTCCCTTCTAATAAAATTTACAATCATTTCTAATGTAGATGGAGTGATTTTTCAAGTCTACACAACTACGTCAAAATCAGAACAACGTGATATAATTCGTATTTTTTATTGTTTTGTGGTAGAGGGAAACAAACCCGTCAGTCACAAAACTTGGTATAGAGAGAGAGAGAGAGAGAGAGAGAGAGAGAGAGAGAGAGAGAGAGAGAGAGAGAATGCGTACAGTTTCAGGAGTTTTCATCTCCCTAAAAATATCCTCGTTCTTGCGATATCAAACAATATTATTACAACTCCACAGAGAGCTGTTTATTTCTGAGATATTGCGACACCAACTAAAGATAAGATCTAAATGAATTCGAAGAGTTGCCAAAATAAGCTACTAACAGTGGAAAATACATTATCGACCCACGACAGTTCGCTTGGAGGCATAGAACCAGAAAGGTGTATAAAGAAGATTGGAAAAGAAATATATTTATTTGAATTCCCTCCACGTAGGTGATTCAAGTGAATCGACGCACTTACGGAGATGAGTGCAATAAAGAAATCGACGCACCCGTTGCTGCAGACACTCCTCATTTATGGAGGTGTTTGTATCGTCATCCGAGCGACAGTTATATTGCCTGTCTCATGACACATTCCCAAAACTCATAAGCGCCATGTCAAAAACGAGCAAGACTCCTCTGCTGTCGTTGTATCAACTTCATCTTATTGCAGCCATGGCTTGCAGAGGTGCAGAGTAAACGAGAAATCCTTACGCATCAAAAAGCAAAGCAATATTGCTACAGAAAATGCTGTTAACCCATTTTTAGATGTGAAGCACTTACTGTTATGAAAATTATCAGGTTCGCAGCGAAGGTTTAGTCTGTGGCAAAGCATTCTTTGAAGGGGCAGATGCATGAATCGTACGTTTAAAAAACCTTTCTAATAATGATTTTAAATAATCGATGAAAAACGGTGGCCCATATATTTAATTCATAAAAAAAAAAAAAAAACTGACAGATATAATAGCTTCTTAGCGATCACGACATGACTCTTTTTATGTTTTTTAAAGATTGAGAATAAGAAGAAAAATGTTTACATTTTACTTTCGCTTCTGCAAGTTGTATTTTTAGAACATACGTATGCAGCAAAATTGCTGTGGAGGCCAAAATTAGAGACATTAATGCACACTGGGGCTGGTTAATGCATATCTGAAGTTCGTTTTGCATCACGCATTATGCTTCTTTTATTCAAAGCAGTTAAAATTAAAGGTAAGGTACACCATGAATGTATTAAGGGTAGGCGGGATAGTTCTCCCAGGATAGAGCAATATACAGAGAGTGCCCGGCCTAGTGAGGCGTTTTTTCCATGCCCATGTTGACTCTCAATCACTTCATGCTATTAGAACAGAACAGGATTCGACAGCCTTCCAAAAACCAAAAATAAAATAATAATTAAACACAGCGCTACCAGACCATAAAGAAAATGGATAAATAAATTTTCTGTTTATATTCCAGGACGACCACACGGTCAAAGGAGTTCACAAGATGGGGAGAATACAAGAAACAGCACCGTATTCAGCAGCCACGGGCTTGAACCCCGGTCACTCAAAGCACGTGTACGTAGGCAGCTTCGCGTCTAGCCACTCGGCTACGGCGGCCTTGCCAAGCGGCATACCCCACAAGCGAGGAGTCCCCCCCCCGCCTAGATGAAGCAAACGAAAGGAGAGAAAGATGGGCGAAGACATTCCATGGTAGACACTACAATGACTTCCATCAAGACCACAGATAAAATTGCTTCCAATGCATGGCTCACGAGCGGACGCTCTTCTCCGAGACTGGATTCATGTTCACCATCTAAGACCAGATAATCAGCACAGAACTATAGAAAATACATCGCAAAGGAGCCTAGAGTATTAGATAACACATGCTGATGATGTCACCTGGCATCAGAAATGATCCAACACATCACCGCAGGATGCAAGGTTACGAGTGTACCCACACAGAGTACAGTCGTAGACACGACTAGGTAGCCATCAGAAGCAGCGAGGAAGTACTAGTTGATCAAAGAAAGTGTACCATATTACAAGTACGAACCCAAGGCCGTACTAGAGACCTCAACCCACAAGCTATACTGGAATCACGCTATAATAACGGACAAGCAAATCTCGCACAACAGACCGGACATAAACCTTGTCAACAAAAAGGAAAAGACTACCTATCTGATGGATATAGCGGTGCCCCAACACTGGCAACCTCCAGAAAACCCAAGACAAAAATCAGGAAGTGGACTGACCTAAGATAGGAGATCAAAGAGATGTGGCATATGTAACAAGTAACGATCATCGTGTCAACCACCGGTATGGTGCCAAAGATCCTACACAAGGGCGTAGCAGCAATGGGCCTGCTAGAGAATAGGTGGAAGGAACTCCAAAAAGACGCAATTCTGAATACCTGTAGGACAGTCAGAGAGTTCCTCGACCGACAGTAACACTAGACATAACCACCCTGTGTATGTACTTTGTACCAGTACTCGTCACGGGGTGGAACCCCATCAGTTATAAATAATATAACAACAACGGCAATAATAGCAAAGATAAACAGTGATCGACAGTTATTCTGGAGTTAACAGCCGCATACGCACTTGCATATCTGCCTATTAGAATTAATTGCGTTTATTTACTTTTACACCTCAACCAATCCACGTTGCTGGAATTGCACTGGCTTGAATATTTTCACGCAATATCAATATATGAAAATATACATGTATATTTTTTTTTGTTGTTGTTCATTTTCTTCTGTTTTCATTACTCCTTTCTAAGTGACTAAAGTTTCTTTTGTTTCGCAAACAATTGCCTTGATTTATCTTCTTAACTTCTGGTCTCTGTGTGCAGAATTTTCGTGCACAAATTGTCGCATATAACGAACTGTAAATTAAATAAATACATTTTCTGTTTATACTTCAAGACGATCACATAAAGGTCAGGAGTTCCTAAGATAGAAAAGATCATCGCCGTATTTAGTAGTCACATGAACTTGAACCACGATGACTCAAACGTGTATACAGTACTTCTTTACCCTGACGCTTAACACTCGGTTACTGTACCGAAATTCCGCAGGACAAACTGTCTTACACCCAATTAACGTGATAGTATTTAAAAGCTAAGACACTGCCGTTACAGCCTGTTTTAGAACTTACTGGTCCCTCATCAGATAGAATGCGAGCTTTAGAAAGCTATGGGGCTCGAAGAAATTTCATATATGAGAAAAATGGGTCTAAAGAATACATACTATACTATTAATAATATATTAATATTATTAATAGTATAGTATAGTAATAATATATTAATATCGTATATTAATCCCATTTCAAATCTTTGATAATAAATAATATTTGATGTCAAAAACATGTAAATTAAAGTATTTTTTTTTCTGAAACTATTTAAAAGTTAATTACAAAATTTTGAAACACCTTTTAATTACATACTTGCTGTTGAAATAAAATACGAGGAGGTACGCATCTCGGTGTTAATTTTGAGTGTTTTAATAAATCGAATAAAGTTTATTTATTCTTTCTTTCATTAATTTAAGGTTTTTAATAAATAAGCTAACAAAGTGTGTTCTTTATTTTATAATCCGAGTTGGGTTTGGTCTTGTTTATCTTGATTTTGGCTGTATAGCATGAAAGAGGAGAAAATCGTAAATAAATAATATGGCTACTAGCACAATTGCTTATTCCATTATTAGATAAATCAGCGCAACCTTTTATCGAAGTATGCGTCACCTAACAAGACCATCATTTTCAATTTTATATCGAAGGCAAAAAAACGTCTCAAATCCTCACTAAATGAATTGTATTGAGAAATGTGTCACGACTTGTCAATGGATTGTCGTGGGTTGAACTTTTAATTAATAGCCGGAAGCGATGGGGTGGCTTAGAAGTAGCTTAATTACACAACTTCTCCATATATACGAAGGTTAGTGGTTATTCATTTACGATTAATCCCAGTGTCAGAAATAAGAGTAGCCCTCTCAGCCCTATAATTAACCTAAGCTTAGTTACCAAAGGAGAGTGAGTAAATCAGGCAGTATTATAATAGCGGTTAATAAGCCGTAATGTCTTAGTGACCCATTTAAAGTCTCTTTGTTTACACTTGGCATCCGTATTTATAGCGTGTTCTTGCGTCATAATCCAACCCTTTTGTGTCTATTTTCGGGGCAACGCCAAGCTACACAGAATCATCGCTAGCATCGAACGACGCCCGATTCTGAGTAATGCACACGGTGTTACGTGCAGATACTATTGGTAACACAGAGTAGGATAAGTAAAGGGGTCATTAAAAGAGGATGATTCACAATCTCTGTAGCGTAACACGTGAAAAAAAAAAAAAAGAAAAAAGTAAACGGTGAGACAGTACATTGGCGGAACGGCATTTAGTATTGCACATACTACAGAGTAACTGATTGTTTCCAACACAATTCAGGTTGTTTCTTTTTTTTCACCCCCTTTTTTTTTCTCCATTCTTTTTCCCCCTTCTTTTTTTTTTCTTTTTAGAATTCATCCTTCTAAAGCATACTCCACCTGTTTGCGAAGGAAACTTCCATTTGGCTTTATGTGATTTAGGTTGTAAATAAATAAATAGAAATATAATTTAAGTAAAATAAATCAAAAGAGATGCCAGCAGCACGGCAAACCAGTATAGCGAAAAATAAAAACAAATTCATTCATAATAAAGCAAAAAAAAAAGTGTTGGATGGATCGAAAAACATATTGAAGAGGAAGAAACGCTCCTAAAATACTTTAGAAAAAGCCAATTTAAATAACACCAAATTAACGAAAAACTTTAATATGCCAATATAATATATACAGAAAAAATTAGACTGTAGATGGCAGTATGAGCGCAGCATTAGCATATCGACTCTACTAACCATATAAATTAAATTAAAAATTAATATTTTATTAAATTTAATTTAATATAATTCAAATTATATTAAATTTTATTTAAAAAATAGAAAAAAATGGAAAAAGAATATAAAGAAAATTAGAAAACATTAGTGGCTGCTATGCATTGCACATTATGGGTTTATTTTTATTTTTCGCTCTTCTGGTTTGTCATGCTGTTGGCATTTATTTCATTTATTTTTACTTAAATTATTATAAGCAGCATGTGGTGATAATGCATAGCAGCCCCTAATGTTTACTATGCTAATTTTCTTTCTATTCTCTTTCCATTTTTTTTTTCTCTTTTTCTATTTTTTGCATATTTAGTTAAAGTTTTTAATCAATATACATACCATGTACATGATATGGAACACATGTTGTGTTCCATATCATGTGATAATTGTAATGAAATTCTTCAGAGGCGTTTAAACTTGTTATGAATCATTATTTAAAACTTGTTATAAATCATTATTATTATTAGTGGGTAAAATGCCCGGCTACTCACAAACTGTAATAATCACAATTACGTTTATAGTAATTATCCCTGTATGATACCACTTTGAACCACATCGGTAAACCTTCAACTATTCATTAAGCCTAAAAGATATAAACATTTAAATGTATTTTTAAACAAGACAGTTAATGTACGCAGTACGTTACATTTCAGGCGCATTTAGTAATATCTCATGATTTATAACAAAAGAGCAAAAAGCCAACTACTTTTATGCGCGAACCAAGAACATTTCCTTTCTGCGCATTCGCCATATGGGGGATTTTAATTTCCCAGATATTGACTGGAATTTGTGGTTGGTCACTTACAGACTAGCAAGGCTTTTGTGGATTTATTGGATGATTGTTTTCTACAGCAGCATGTTCGGGAGGCAACTAGAGGGAGTAATACTCTTGATTTGATTATCAGTAGTTATTCTTCATGCATTAAGAATCTGCAGATAAAGGAACCACTAGGTGGCAGTGATCACAGTGTGCTGAAGTGGGATTTACTCAAAGAGGTAACTACAAACAGGGGTAAAAAGGGAAGGGTTTTTGCTTTTGTAAAGGCGACTACCAAGGTCTGAGACAATATTTAAATTCTATACGGTGGGACCAACTGATGATGTTACCAACAGCAAATTCAAAATGGGAATCATTTAAAGAATTAATCATGGAAGCTACTGGGTTTTTCATACTAACTAAGAAATATCATTCAAGGTTTAGGCCTAAATGGATGTCAGATGAACTAATGAGACAGGTGTTTGTTGTTGTTTGTCGTTTGGTTTTTAGGAGCATTAGCAACTAAGGCCATATTGCTCCGGAATGTGCGGTGGTCATTCCTCGACCTTTCCGCATCCTCCGTATTTGGTGGTGACGGGCTCGAACCCCGGTCTAATCAAGAAGCGTATGCTACGCACTGCTGCTCCTTCCCACCTGGCTACGGAGGCGCCAATGAGACATGTGGCTGAGAAGAAAAATGCATGGGATACATATAAATTAATGGGTGACACGGAGGCCTAAGATAGATATAAGCTGGTCTGTAACCAAGTCACAAAGGAGGTTAGGCAGGCAGAGGCAGATTACGAGAAATCTTTGGCAAGGGATGCAAAGAAAAACAGCAAAGAGTTCTTTACTTATGTAAACTCTAGAAGGAAGGGGATAAATCAGATTTGTCCACTTGATATCGATGGTTCAACTGTTGATGATCCTGCTCAGGTAGCTAACAAACTAAATGAGTATTTTGCATCTACATTCACACATGAAGAGTTATTCATGGAATGCCAGAGGTGAATTAAACTCTGGCAGTGAGCTAGATGATTTTGTAATAACTGAGAGCAAAGTGGAGGAGAAATTGTTGAAGATAAACATAAGAAAGCACCTGGGGTGGATGGGATCTATCCAGTCATATTAAAGGAGGCAGCAAAGGAAGTAAGCAAACCCTTAGCCATAATTATTAGAGCATCCTTCGACTCAGGGGTGGTACCCATGGACTGGAGATGTGCAAACGTGACCCCAATTCACAAAGGAGGATCAAAGGGAGACACAAGTAAAAACAGACCTGTTAGTTTAACTTCTGTTCCAGGGAAATTAATGGAGCCACTGTTTAAAGAAGCACTGTAGGATCATCTAGACAAGACTTCAGTTATAACTTGGACACAGCATGGTTTTGTTAAGGAAACGTCTTGCCTGGCCAATTTGATTGGATACTGTGATGTAGTCACAAAAGAATTGGATGCAGGGAATAACTTTGATATTATATATTTGGATCTTAGAAAGGCTTTTGACACTGTTGCACATGGAAGACTGCTGCACAAATTGGAGCAGTGTGGCAATGGAGGCAAATTGCTGCTATGGATAAAGGGATGGTTGAGTGGGAGAAGACAGAGTGGTAATCAATGGACAGTGCCCTTCTTGGTCTAATGTTATTAGTGGAGTCCCCCAGGGTTCAGTTGTGGGTACATTGTTTTCTGTATTTATTAATGACATCGATGATGCTATATCAGGCTTAATGTCCAAGTTTGCAGGTGATACAAAGGTTGGCAGGGTTGTTAATGACACTAATGACAGTACGCTGCTACAACAGGATCTAGAAAAGTTGAGCAGATGGGTTGAGAGGTGGCAACGGAAGTTTAACATTGATACTTTACCCCAGAGTAACGTATCAACTGTGTCGTACTATACTACTGACAGTGGTAGAGAATGAATAGTACCTGGGGGTAATTGTGCAGGCAGACAAAGTTTTCTGAGCAGTGCAGACGGTCTGCAAAAATAGCTCATGGTGTCTTGTCAATGATATACAGGAATTTTTCTAGCAGGGATAAGGAGGTGATTATCCCCGTGTATAATGGTCAGGCAATGGTCCGGCCACACCTTGAGTACTGTATGCAGTACTCAAGGTGTATATGTACTTGAGTACTGTATGGCAAAACTTATGCGAATAGGAAATTGGAGGTTAATTTTAAAATGGTGGATCAAAGGGCATAATTAGAATGTGTGGAAAGAATAGATGCTGATCTGCGGCATGAGTTTCTTGACAATTATATTTCATTGCAGTGTTCGCTGAATGGTCTATTTCATCAACCATCAGCTGAATGGTCTATCTTTTTCCACTGTCTCAATAATCTGAGATAATTAATTCAATGTTTCTGAATTTCCCCAAAACCTAGATGTTTGCCAAGGTTTTCTTAGTCTTTAATGTTTGCCAGGGTTTCCTCTGCAGGTTTCCAGGCGTGATCCATAGATTTGGAAAAAAAAAAAAACTTCATTCGAGTCTTCAAAGATATTTATACCTTTATAGTTAGGAGTTGGTGAGTGATTCATACCTCTACCCAACGAAGCCAGAGTCCACCTAAATTGAGCCTTCTTAACACAATCCGGTGGAAGTCACGGCTGTTAACGTAGCCTTCAGGCGACATTGGCTAGCTCTTGTAATGGCTCCTGTTTCCCAAAGCTACTTCCATGGTGCAGAGCCGACATTGCATGACACATTAAGCCAACGTGCCACCTTTACCTGAGACTGCGCAGCTTCAAGTCGTCCAACGGGCTGCCATCTCAAAAGAATCATCTGAACGATTATGACTTGCCATCCTGAGCACTGAAGATATGGCTATCGCACCGAGCAAGCCAAAAAACGGGAATGAAGTGATGTGGTCGCAACCCGTATTTTTATAGGCACGAATAATTTGCATGATGTGCAGCTCTGTAAGGTGGTAGGTCAATTTCTATTGAGTACTCGGGATTTGCATGCCTGGATGCTTATAATATTCAAATATTCGCCTTCGCCGACACTGTTCACAATAATATTCATGAAAAATATTTTGTTTTGTTAATTTTGTTGAGCAGTGTACTGAAGTTCCTGATCATTACAGAAGAAAAACAAATAGCAAAGGGGAAAAAACGACTATATTTTAATGACTTTTATTGCAATACTTTGTTAAAATCTCAGTTACAAATTCTAATAAGCGTAACCAACATTTCATCTAAATTTGTGGGTGCTATCCAACCATTATCATTTGCGTTCTGGCATGGAGAGGTTCAAGCGAAGAACTTCCCTATATACTTTTCAATTCGTCTATTATAATTTTCTTCATTCTCCCTTTCCAGCCTCTTTCCTTCAACCTTTTCCTCCATCACATCCTTCACTTCGCAACACATGTACAATCCAAATTCTCTTTCTCCTTATGGTTATACTGAAATTTGTCATGGCATAATTCCTCACTTTATCAACCCATTTCATCATTTCCGTCCTCTCCATACCCACATCTCTTCTAGTATTGCTCTTTGAAGTACGAGACGTTGCACCGATATTTTCTTAAGCCAATTCCTAATCATTCACATAATATTTTCTTATTACTTTTTTGCCCCAATATAATTGAAAATTCTTCTGTCCCGATCGACTCCTGTCCTTTTTAATATACTGTATATTCAGTAATTTATCTCAATCTACAAAACGTATACATCATTGTTCACTTCCACATGCCTTTCTGTCAACATTCCCATTAGGCCTATTGCATCCCTTCTTCCCCCCTCTAAAATCAACCTGTCCTTGTCCTACGTTTACCCCTATCCTTCTTTTTAATATTCTTAGTATTATCTTTACAGTAGTCGATCCTCTGCATGGCTTTCCTTTTCTTATTGGTATCATTAGGTCTTAAAATCTTCTGCCATTTCCCTTGCTCATTCCCCTTTTCAGATATTCTTCAGATTTGAATTCAGTTTATCTAAATCCATGAGATGCGTCATATTTCGGAAGGAGAAAAAAAATCAAAAGCTTAAAATATGCAGTCTAGTAATTGTTGGATTTTTGTATTTAACTATCAAATACATATACAGTAGAAATCGGATAAGACATTTCCGCTTAAGACATACTAGATTTGGTTTCTTAATTCCCAAGTTTAATTCTATATATTGCAATGTTTTCCCGTATAAAAAGCTCGTGATAAAGAATACGCGGCGTGTTATTATAACGACGTTTTCCCAGAGAAGTGTATATATTTAAATATAGAAATAAAGAATTTCAATATTTAAAAAACGTATCGTCATTATAATAATACATCGCGTGTCTTTTATCACATATTTCTTATGCAGGAAAGCTTTTTACGTTATCCCGGAGAAGTGCGTCAGTAAATGAGAAATTAGAGAAGAAACTTAAAAAAGAAATTGGAAGTTTTTTAAATCGTGAAGAGCAACATTCATACCACGAAACTGTTTAAGATTTTTTTCTACATTCCAGAATACTAGTTTTATATGAACCACATCCTACTTTGATTTCAAGGATAGGATATTAAAGTGCATTTTTGGATAGAATCACATATTAAATTCATCTTTAATATATTTAGGTAATCTTTAAATACGTTAAAATCTCTAAAATATTGAGGAAAATAATTTCTTTTAAAATGGAAAGAAAGTACTTTTTGAAATCTCTTGAAAACGTAATAGGAAATTTTAATTAACCTAAAGATACTTCAAGATAGATATACTAATTTCTAGTAAAAAAACAGTAACTTAACCATCTCTCACCTTACCTCTAGAGTAGGATTGGCAATTTTTAGATCTGGAGAGGAGGTTCCACACCCTTCTAATTATCCACTTCCCACCTCTATAGCAGGGTGGGCAATTATTAACTCAGTAGAGTAGGGCAGAAATTTTTTGCTCTCCACGGAGATTTCTACATCCTCCTACTTATTGGCTCCTCACCTTACCAGTAGGGTGGACAATTTTTAGCTCTGGAGGGAGGTTTCCACACGCTAATTATCTCTCCTCACCTTACCTCTAGAGTAGGATTCTACACCCCTCTAATTATCCACTCTTCACCTTACCTCTGGAGGGAGATTCTACATCCTCCTAATTATCCACTCTTCACCTTACTTCTAGATTAGGGTAGGCAATTTTTCGATTGGAGGGAGGGTTCCCATCCTTCTAATTATATGCTCTTCCCTTTACCTCTCGAGGGAGGTTCCACAACCTCCTAATTACTTACTTCCACCTTATCGAAAAATTGCCTGCCCTAGAGTAGGGCAGGCAATTTTTCGTTCTGGAGGGAGGTTCTACATCCCTCTAATTATTCCCTCTTCACCTTACCTCTAGGTAGGTGGACAATTTTTCGATCTGGAGGGAGGGTTCCAAATCCTACTAAATATATATATATATTAATGAAAAGTAGATTCATTACACTAATTTATCCACACTAATTACTAATTTGTCCTGTATAAGATAGATATATTAATTTCTAGTAATAAACAGTAACTTAACCATATCTCACCTTCCTCTACAGTAGGGTAGGAAATTTTCAGCTCTGGAGGGAGGTTTCCCCACCCCTCTAATTATCCAAACCTCACCTAATTTCTGGAGGGAGTTTCCACACCCTCCTATTTATGCATTTTTCAACTTACCTCTAGATTAGGGCAGACAATTTTTAGGTCTGCAGAGAAATTCCACACCCTCCTAATTATCGCTGCTCACCTCACCTTCTAGATGAGGATGGACAATTTTTAGCTCGAGGGAGGATTGAAAATCCTCATTATCCAAACCTCACCTTATTTATGGAGGGAGTTCCACATCCTCCTAATTATCCATTTCTCACCTTACCTCTAGAGTAGGGCGGGCAATTTTTATATCTGGAGGGAGAGTTCCAAACATTATTAAAAATATATATTAATGAAAAATAGATTCATTACACTAATTTATCCTATACAAGATACGTATATATTAATTTCTAGTAAAAAACAAACTTAACCATGTCTAACTTTACCTGTAGAGTAGGACAATTTTTAGCTCTGGAGGGAAGGTTCTACACCCTTCTAATTAGGGTGGACAATTTTAACTGTGATCGGAGGGTTCCACACCCCTCTATCCACTCCTCATCTTACCTCTGGAGGGAGTTTTTCCACACCCTCCTAATTATCCACTTCTCTCCTTCCTCTGGAGTATGGTGGACAAATTTTAGCTGTGGAGGGAGGTTCCCACCCTTTTAATCATCTGCTCTTCATCGTCCCCCTGAGGGAGTTTTCCACACCCTCCTAATTATACACTTCTCACCTTACCTCTAGAAGGGCAGCAATTTTAGCTCTCTAGTCTATCCATTCTTCACCTTACCTCTGGAGGGTGGTTCCACATCCTCCTAATTACCCACTTCTCACCTCTAGGGCAGGGCGGGCAATTTTTAGCTCTGGTGGGACGTTCCACACTCTCCTAATTAACAACTCACTGTACCTCTAGATTACTGTGGACAATTTTTAGCCCTAGGGGAGGATCCCAAACCCTCCTAAAATATGTTAATGAAAAATATTCATTACCCTAATTTATCCACGCCTGCTCCTGTGAAGGGGGGAGGGGTTTTTGAACCCTATAATCCTGGCTTTAGAAGTTCTAATTTTTGGAGGGAGATCTCCAATCACTCCTAAAATATAATGCAATGGCGTTTTGCCTATTTTTTGGATGGAGAATTAAGAAAGCCTAATTTTAGGAGGAAGGGTTCCTAAAATATAAAATGCAACAGCAGAGATTCATTGCACGAATGAAATTATATTTTCAAGTCAATGATATTAAACGTATGCAATCCCATTTCAAAAAACAAAGTTCCGATTTGGTTTGTCAGATTTTCTCGTTATCACAGGGCTCAACGAATGCGATTAGTACACCAATGCCGAGTGGATGTATATTGTGACAATCGTCAACTTTCTTCCAGACTTGAAAGCAGAAATAAATTGTGATAATAATTTTCGCAGTTTGTTTAATTTTATTCTTAAGGCCGGTAAGAAAGTAACGACAGGGTGTTCTAAGTGCCAACACAATTGGTGTTGACATTTACAATTTAGATTGACTCGATTTGATTTTAAATCAAGCTGAGTGAACACAACTCGTTTCCATAACCTTGTTCACTGAGCTGGCTGCAACTTAAATCGATTAAAAGGGAATGGCTTCAGCTTCTACTTCCAGACAGCTGGTTGGTCTAGTCTAGTGGAAGACTGCACCTCAGATGCACCTTGCACACATACATAAAGGTAGTTGCAATAATGAATCATTGTTTGCACAGTACTATTTTTTGGTTTGAGGGTTAAATGAAACCTTAACACTTATCATCTGTAACAATTTATTTATTTTATTTATTTATTTAATTATAATTATTTTCCTGCGAGAAGACTGCGCAGTTCCATTTCCAAAAATAATTCTGTCGGGAAAAGTTAGTTGATTACTTTGTGGAGAAATCAACTAACAATTTGTCCAGTAAGGTTCAATAAAATCATCTTTAGGATTAACTAAAGATTTAAAATCCTGCTGACAGCTGAAAAAAAAAAAAAAAAAAAAAAAAAATACGAGGATATTTACAACCTCACATATTAATCTAAAATACTTTATATTATAATACAGTAAAAGCTATAAAATCCGTCTCTTCACAATTCGGAATTCCCCAAAATGCAACACCTTTTACAAATTTTTAAAACCGAAAATACTAAAAACGCAATTCATTCGGCACTCGTATCAAAGACCATCTTCAGCAATCATTGCAAAAATGGATTTCATTTCTCTTTACGAGATGACTGCAGGGTGTTTTGGGATCAGCAAGATGTAACTGCATACATCATGCAATAAAATGATGACGTCGAGTCTACTCTGGAATCTTTCTCACAGTAAAACTTACGTCCGCAACGAGTTGCCCTACTATTGCACTAATTTCAAAACAGCTGTCCCTGCCAGAAATATGTTGGCCATTTGTAGTGTTCTCCAATCTTTTTGCACCTACAAACACATTTCAGAGTTTATGAGAGAATGGTGGTCAGCAACTGCCCAGTTGGTGCAAAAAAATAGCACATTTAATGCAGAGATGAACTTCAAGCATAATAAACCTCGAAGTGCAGCATCATAATATAATAGGCCAAGTGCCATCAAGATTTGATCACTGTTGGTTCAGGTTTTGAGTCTTCTTTTGGTGTATTCGCTTTTTCCCAGAGGCCAAACCCAGTCCACCTCCCCGTGGACTGGGCCAGACAGCTAGGGATTTCCCCAGCTGGCACTAAGTTCACTATATGATAAATTAAATTCATTATTTATTTATTTTAATTATTTAACTTAAAATCTGCCATTTCCTTGCTCATTCCCCTTTTTAGATATTCCTTCAGATTTAAATTCAACTTATCTAAATCCATGAGATGTGTCATATTTTGGAAGGAAAAAAATCGAAAGCTTAAAATTTGCTGTCTAATAATTGTTTTAAAAAAACAGTTCGTACGGCCCTCTTCCTGCGAGAACACATGCGGCCCACGACCTTCATCATTTTATCAGTTTTGGCCCCTATTCAAAAAAGGTTGGACGCCCCTACATACGAGAAGCATTTTAGGACGCTTCGTTTCTATTTCAGATGGAGACTTTTGTCCATCCCTTTCTGTTTCATTTTAAAAATCACCATGACCCAGTCGTGATGTAGAAAATATAGGTCACGCGCTACAACAAGCTACTGAGCAACAGTTACGTAACGCGTAGATGCTACTAAAAGCGCATGACGTTGACTACTACGTTCATCTACTATTGAAACGGATGAAATGAAATCAGCCTGTGAGGGGGGCTTCTTTTCTCTACTGTAGCACCATTTTCGACTGTCTCGGAGATAAAGATTTTGTTTACTGTTACACGTTTAACCAAACTGAAAAAAAAAAAACAGAACGAAAAAAACAAAAAAAAACATGTTGCAATTGCTCTCCTGGGAACAATCAGCAAAGCAAGAGCAATTCGTCCAATTTTATCGTGCAAAGAAAAACTGAAGATAAAATCAGAAGTAAAAAAGAGAAAAAAAAAAAAAAAAACAAACATATACCTTTGAAGATTAATACATCGACAAAATAAATACGTTTTAATATTTTTAGAGAACGAATAAGATATAAAAACATAAATATTCCAAAGAATTAAAGCAAAAGAATAATTTCAAAAATATTCCGTATAAATTATTTTTATACGAATTTATTAAAAAGGACCATGTGTAGATTATTGTAGTAGCTGAAGAAGGGAGAATTTACATTTCCGAAAAGGTTGGGATTATAATTTTATAATATTTTGTTGGTATCAACAACCAACTGCATTGAAAAGTCGTTCTAATCATAGTGGGATTGTTTTAAACGCACATTCCGTGCGCTCTAAGAACAAACCATCCTCAGAGCACACGGACGTTGATGGTAGGAAATAATATCGAGCTGAAAAGCACAAATTCAATTATTATTGCAGGATTCGATCTGAAATAAGGGTGGGGGACAAGCTCACGAGAATCGTTATTTATTTATGAAAATAATTAAAAAATCTAGTAGAGTTTTAAATATCGAAGGTTGATTTTTTGAGATATAGATCAGCAAAATATTGATAAACTTAAGAGGAATTTCAATCGGAATTGTATTTCATCAATATGATAAGAATGCAGGTTTATAGAGAAAAATACAAAACTATAATTACAGCTTTTAAATCTCCTAGGAAATATATTGCAAAAAAAAAATCAGAGTGCTAAGTCATCCTGAAAACATCCTGTGTACTTATCCTGTGTAATGTTTTACCACACACAACATTTGTATCGTGATGTCCTCACAATGTAAATGCAGTGGGTTATTTTAGACACACGTGACATCCTGTATTCCCCGAAGAGTTCCTTTAGCTGCTGCTTCTTCTGACAAACAAGATAGCGTGTACAATTCTGAATACAAAACACTACAGTATTATATACAGTATGTATATCCGTGCATTTCAACTTCCCAGTTATTTAAAAGATCTACTGAAATTATTTCATATTTGTTACTTTATAACTAAGAATTGGATTACATTCTAATTTAATACTGTATTTGGAGGCTTCAAAAGATGTTGGGAAAAAAAACATACTCGAATTATTACACTGCAGTGAAGATGCAAAAGAACGTTGCTTTAAAAATTCAGTTATTAACATACACTGTAGACTTTAGTTCCCCTGGTGGAATTTGACACTTCTTCGTCATCCTTAATTATTACTATTATTATTTAGTCATTATGGTGTGAAAAAATGGATGGGAAAATTCTTTTTTTAGAGAACATCGAAAAATTTTGCACGCGTATTGGTCACGCGTATAATTCAAAAATAAATATATATTTGTTCAAAGAGATCTGCCTGCCAAATAAATTTAAGATTGTTTACATTTAACTTAATAGTTGTGCAGCTATTTAATAAACTAGGACATTGTGAAAACCAGGAGTAGAAGCACTCTATTTGGATCGTTTTCTTTTGTATCATACAATATTAAGCTTGAGGAATTTTAGACACCACATAAAAAAGTATCGCTCGAATAACAATTACAGATGTGCAAGAGCAACATATTGAATAACCAGACCGTAAAGCAGGTAAATACATGTCAAGATATTCTACGAAATGAGACCAAGTATTCACTTTTTTCCTTACATAATAAAATCTAACCGCTGGACGCAAAAATTTTATTATATTTAAAGAACTGGGAGTTCTGTGGTCCAAATATACCACAATGTGGCGCAGTCACTAACCCAGATATAAGAAATGGTGACCATATGGTCATGCCGGTGTACAAAGTGTGGGGAGGAACCAAGTATCCTCCAAACAATACCTTTTGTATTCGCTGTTTTCATATTCTAATGGAATTTCAAATTCTAAAAATGTATGACTTATTTCGAACTTTAGAAATGTTAAAATTTTTCCACAGGCATGGTATGAGGCATCCAGGATCGCTTTTTGCATAATAATTATTTGCATCTAGTTTAACAAAGAAATACCTGTTCAGCAGACATCAGCTTACGTGTAATCTGTTCATGATGAAATCGGGCAAACGAACTTTATCTTTACCAGAGTTGCCTCGGTATTGCACTACTTTTAAATAAATGGGCAAAGAAATATTTCCAAATAATTAATCGACTTTAATAGCCTACCTGTCCCTACTAACTAGAATTAATGAACAATTCCCCCTAATTTTTCATAATTTTGAAGAAAATAATGCTGCCATTTTGTAATTTCGATATCCCAAATGGCAAGGTTCTGAATCTCATTTAAGAAGAGTGAGCCGTATAGACCGTGACCTTTAATTTCAGCTTTCAATAAAGCCCTCGGGCATGTCTGCTGATCGCGTGAAATTAAAATTACTTCTCAATAGTCACGCTCGTAAGAAGCTTTTGTCGTGGGCGTGGTATTTTCAGCGGCAGAAGCATATAAAGTTTCTGATGCCGAATAATCAATGCCCAAGTCTCAAAAGACGAGACTAAAAAGCAAGCGCATATTTATAGCACTAGTAAACTTGGCTTCCCCTTGACACCAGCTCATCACTCACGCTAAAGCAATAGAAATTCCCAATACATTTAGCATTTCCAATGACAATTAATAATTCCCAAAAAAGCACATTGGATTGGACCTAAATTTATATTCCTCAACGAAGTTATCATAGACACACCAACAACTGTCTTATATATCTCATAGTATCTGTGAGGAAGCGTTAATCAAATATATAAATATACGTCGTATATTAATTATGGCATTTGCAGCCAGCTCCCAAAATTTGTTGGGCCCTGTTCAAGAATTTCTTGCGGGGCCGTACTGTGTAAAACTTATTCGGGTTTTTTTTTTGTAATAGTGATTTCTGCAAATTTTACAGTAACTAAGACCTAATTAAATAATTTTATATTATACTGAACAAAAATTTTAAATACGAATAATATTTAATACATTCATCAACAATATTGTTTTGACTATTTGAGCTCTGGGGCCCTGTCCGACAGAACCGGTTGAACATACTTGTGGCCGGCACTGATTGGACCAGAAAGACGTTCCGGCTATCGAGTACTTGTGCGTTCCGGTAATTCTGTACAGACAAATTAATTATTTCGAATCGTACGAAATATCGAATAATTCCTTGTAATGCCAGAGATATGCAAATTATGAAAACCCTTCCTACTTCAGGATTGATCAGGTTATAGGTTAGATCATTAAAAGAGAGGGGGGAGGCAATCCTTTCCCACCACACCCCTCAAACGTTTGCTTACCATTAAAACAAAACTAATGATGCAGTTGTCTTTATTACAGATCAATTTGCTTATCTGAACTTGCTTAGGAGCAGTGCAGCTCAAGTTGCTTGTAACCCTGACGCAGGTTTCTGTAATCAGGCTATTTCCTTGTTCTATTGCCTGTTCCCTGTTACACAAAAAATGTTTGCCTTATCAATCAGCGTGGCCTACTTTCTTTGTAACAAACATAAATACATCCCTAATTAGTGGCGCCTGAATGGGTAACCTTGATATTATCTCTGTCTCTTGGCACTTCTCAGGGGAACGTTTTCTGCTCCCTTGTACTCCCATTCCGAAAAGAAGACATCAGGAAGTGGTGCCGTGGTAAGAGGATACTTTTGCTTGTAAGTATATCCTCAGATGCTCGGGAGCGCACATAAATAAGAAAGATATAAATCGGTCACTGACCATCAGCTTATCTGTTGTATAAAAATGTTCTCTGCGAAAGGCACTGATTGAGTGCAAATGGGCTGACCATTTGAATGTGACCTAAATACTCACATTGCAAGATAATGATACTGTATTACAACTTATAACTGGACACGCGTGAACTACTTGCAAGGAAGGCGGCAGAATGACAGAAAACGTTCGAAACTGGTCTAAATATGATTGATGAAAGTGCTTTGCAAACGACACGTGGGAGGTACATGTAGAAAGTTGAATATATTAATTTTTATCTCAATAACGACTGCACATGGCGCAGATTTTTTTTTTAATAGCGTACTGACAGTTGGTACCTGTACACCACACAGTTTACACGTCGATGTGTCAATTTAATTCTTTCTCTCTATTTTTATTGTCGTGTGGTTAATACAGATGTTGTTTCCATTAAGAGAATTATTAGTACAACAGAAGGTGAAGAGAAACTAGTTTAAGTACGCAGTGTGCGTTATATTTCAGTGCGTTCGATTTTCTTTCTTAAATTAAATATTTATTTTTTTATTTTTATTTTTTTTTGATTAATATAAAGGAGAACTAAATATAATTATCTCCTTATCAAGTAATTACTAAGATTATAACTTTATAGAACACCTAATAAAATTCTATAGGTTTACGTCCTCTAAACTTAGCCATTTAGTTTAATTACAACTGTGTAATATTTATTAATCTTCTGCCATATACTTTTTAAGTCTGTTTTTATTTTTCTCTTCACAAGCGAAGTCACGATTTTTGCATTAAAAAACACGCACATGCACGGACTGTCTAAAGGGAACAAATTGCATTAAAAGTACATTTAATTTATTAATTTCTCTTTTCCATGACAATTGTATACAAAAAATAAATAAGTGCCAGATTTTTATTTACCCGATTTAATATTTTTAAAAGGCCCTAATACAAAATTTGCACTTCTGCAGACACAAAACACTATGATGCAATACCGCCTAAGTTGCTGATGCTTCTAAAAACTCAACTTCAGTCAAATCGTGTATTGCGTCTGTACAAGTGTATCTTTTTTGTTGTTGTTGTTTTTTTAAACACAAATTGTTTACTGCGAGCAGCACAATGTGAAGGAATGGACCGCTAGTTGTAGATTCGAGTGGTTGGTGATGACACTACCATTGATAAAATTCTGTCGTTATTTTCCATAGGAAAAACCATAAGCTATATTTGAAGATTGAAGTTTAATACTGTAAAAGTCATAAAAGTGATCTCATATTAAAAATACTTACTACAGGGTGTTTGGATGGGCATGCATGCTGTTAAAAAATTTGGGACTTATTCTGGAAATACAGAGCCCCTTATGTCAAAATAATGTGATTTTTTTTTTACTGTTAATGATGATTAAAGCTTAATGATCCCCCCGAAACATCGCTTTGCCCTACTCCATCTACCTTTAACTGCTTTGCTTTAGAAAATCCTAGAATTTTTGCACATAATTTTGAAACGCTCTATAATTCCAACAGAAGCGATAGTCCTAGTTCCAATAGAAGTGACAGTCCTAGTTCCGACATATTAACTGGAATGTGCTTGAGCTTGTAATCGGAATGATTACCTCAATATTTTTGATTTGTGTGTGTGTGTGTGTGTGTGTGTGTGTGTGTGTGTGTGTGTGTGTGTGTAAAATGTAGCGACCAGACGCTTTGAAAGCTTAATTTAAAATAAATCGGTCAACTACTGAGTGCCGGGCACTCAGGATGAAGGGTCCGTAGTAACGAATGGTCTTTAGTATAGTATCTCAAATAGAGAGCTGTATGGTAACTGAAAAACAAGTTTCTAGTATCCGGGCTTGGCCTAAAACTGAGGAACTAACGAAAACGTTGTCTATTCGAGTCTTTCCAGTTGTTGTGAATGACAAGTGTGGGAGAAGCGACTGGCAGGTGAGGGCCGTGCAACAAGACACCGCGCAGGCGCCTCCCCACCACTGCCGCCTCAACACTGGCTCTCTGAATACCTCCTTGCCGGGACAACGTCAGCTTTGAAAATACTTCTCGTCGCAAAATTTATAAATGACCTTTATAGAATTATTATCTAACTATTTAGCAACCTTTTATCATCAAAAGGAGAGTTAGTTAGTACAAAGAAGCGCGCTATCGAAGTGCAATATTTTTTTTTTTTTTTTTGTTAATTTTAACACAAAAAGTAAATGATAGATTTCAATCGGAATAGTTTTCTCTTGATAAGTATCGAATATCGCATACCTAATGTGATTTTTTAAATTTTTAGCTCCATTAGCAACGGAAATGGAGGGGGGGGGGAACTTACATTTTCCTGTCTGGCGCCGCCAGTTTTAATTTTAAAAATATTTTAAAATTATATTTTAAGCCTACTCATTGAGCTCTTTCCAACGCTGTATAACGAGCTATAGGTTGTCAACATTTTTTGGTTCCCCCACATTTTGCCCCCCCCCCCCCCCAATTTCTCAGACAAATTTTTGTCAACAACGATCAATATGGCGTTATGTTGGCCCACATGATGTACAAACCCATGCAAAATTTCAAGACAATAGGTTGAGTGGTTCCAGAGACACAATGCTGTGACAGACGAACGGACGGACAACCCAATGACATTATAAGGGCCCTTCGTTAGACTAATGACCCTAAAAAGTAAACAATCAGGTAAACGTTTAAATATCATGATAGTCCTGAAAACACCATTTCAATGAGAAAATATTGAATACTATATATTAAAAAAAGAAGATATACTGTCCTTACTCGGTCAAAAAAAAGGTAATATTAATTAATTTCTTATATAAATTTGTAAGATATATATGACTGATATTCATTATTTTAACAATTACTCACTTCGTGTTTTGGATATCTCAGTTCGTGGTACGAAAGGAAGCTAATAAATTATTTACAATTTCCATAAAGAGAGAAGAAGCGTTTTACCTTAGAAATGAATCCATCTTTATCCAGAAAGAGGGATAAATTACACTTTAAATAACTAATCTATTATTAAATGAATTTTCGTCATTAATATTAAATGACTACTGGAACTTCTTCCGGGTATCACTTTAATTTAATGCAAGCTCGATAAAGCTTTTGTTCTTTCGGTAAAAAAAAAAGAAAAAAAAAAAAAAACTTTAAAAAATGCAGGTTAAATGAAACATCAGCAGAGAGTAGATCACAAGAGCCAGTATGTAGAGCAAGCTCGCGGTGCGCTACTAGAAATAAACCACTACATAACGTATGCAATGACCTTGGGCACAAGTAGATTCAGCTGTTGCTGGAAATATGAAAGCACAAGTTTCTGTAGGTTGATATTCAAAATGAGAATACTTTAGGAAAAGTAGATTTAAGTACATAGTTGAAAATTAAAAATAAGAAAACAATTTTCTAAAATTTTTATTATATCCTGAAAAGCAAATTTGGTTTTTGACTATAATAAATACAGCCATAAATTTTATATATAACTTTATTATAAAAGTTTACAACCGAATTTTCACCTACTGTTGCCATGGAAACCGCATCACAGTTTAATTGAACTAAAGGATACTAAATCAAAGGATAACAGCTCAAGCGGTTTGCGGCCATTACGATTTCGTTTGTTCGTCGATGCCGCTCTCAGGTGAATCAGGTCAATGCATTTATTCCGAACACATTTCGCCTACGTTAATTTATTTCTTAAGCTAATTATTATATTTCTCTCACTAAGAAAACGAACAAAAGCTGCAAGGATATTTAACGTCCTTGAAGTGAAACTAACAGGGCAAGCAGCCAAATACCACGTACATCCATGCGCGAAACACGTGGCTGCCCAAGTGCGGGGATAATAAACGTCGCGTGAACTACAAATTTTATATTCCTTTGCCTAAACTGTTGCAGTCAGTATTAAATAAGTATTAGGTTAAGACAGCGGGATGTTTTATAATTGTCCTTACCCATACGGTGATTCATCAAATATGATTTATGAAACGTGATTTATCAAAATTAAACACGAAGCAAAATAAAGTAACGGTAGTGTCAAAACCAAGTCATAAAGCTAAGATAATGAAATCATTTGTTTTACCCGCTACCTCAGGTGTTTTGAGACGGATTTGGGAAAAGGTAATTTATGAAAAGAATTTCCATAAGAACCGCAAGGATTCCGTGGTTCGTCTGGTATGATAAACGAGATAAAATATTTACGATGTCACTGTTGACTCGAACCAAAACGAAAGAGAGAAATGCCCGTGGTGACAAGTGACCTTGAAGACATAAGACTCTCTGGAATGAATCTGACAGGAAATAACCGAAAAGAAGTAAACATTCTCTCTCTGCCAATGAAGAATTGCCATTTCGGGTACCACGCGATGAAGCTGGGAAGGAAAGAAGAAAGGGGAAAAAAAAGAAGAGAATCACAAAACTGGCGACGAGTTTTAATATATTATTAGCCTAGTGTTGTTCATCTGGAGGCCAACTGCCACGTATATCCAGAGTTTCTAGAAACTTTTGTAGCCAAGTTTCACACCAGAAATTGTTGACGATAACTGATCCTAACTGTAGGATGATGCGTCGTATTCTTTTACTTTCTTACATCGTGATGTAGGCAAGTGATAGCAACTTCCTTTAGAATGTGTGCGCGTCCGCCCCAGGAAGGAATATCTCCGCTGAATTGTATCCCATCTGCTCGGGGAAAAAGAGGTCTTGATGACATTCTCAGCCCATTTGAATTCAACCCACCCTATATTTGGTCCAATGACGCAGTTGATAATGCAGAAAAGTAGAGAGTTTAATTTAGAATCAACTGATGATTTTCCACTATCGAGTATTACCGAGACTGCTTCACCGATATCAGAAAACAAAGCTACTGATAAAAAGCGTAGCGATCCTACAATTACAAAAATCAATAAGGAAACCAATACAAATAAATTGTACTCTCATATATTGGAAGCTAATCTTCTATCAAATTTTAGCTCTCCTCGCTCGTCTACTATGAAATTATTAGATTACAAAATAATATAAATTACAATCAAAAGCTCAAAAAAGTAAGTACTTTGTATCTCGATTGGAACCAAATGTATCAGTAAACAACATAAGTAAACATCTATCAAAGGCATTTGGAATATCAGTTCAAATTAGACAAATTCGAGTAAAATGTCCAAATTATAATTCATTCTGTATCCAGTGCAATTAGGCAGATAAAAGTATTATTTATAATTTAAATAACTGGCCAAAAGGGACTGTTATTAAGATTTTTGATAGAAACACGAACAGGAGGACCACTGCTAAAGGCGACTCCGCAGCCAGGTGGGAAGGAGCAGCAGTGCATAGCACACGCTTCTTGATTAGACCGGGGTTCGAACCCGTCACCATCAAATATGGAGGATGCGGAAAGGTCAGGGAATGACCACCGCATATCCCGGAGCAATATGGCCTTAGTTGCTAATGCTCCTAAAAACCAAACAACACAACCACTGCTAAAACAAACAACGCATAACTGATTATGGAATTATAGACATTATTGGAAGCCTTTGCATAAAATTGAAGTACAAAAAGATTGTAATCGTCCTAGTCTTAATACACCTTCCTCCTCCCGATAACAAGCAACTACTTCAAGAACTGGAAGAACACTTGATTCCATAGCACTTGCATTTCTTCCTACCACTCGCTTATTAGTAGTTGGCGACTTTAACTTACCGAAAGTGCCTAAGTCGGTTAGATCGAAGAAAGCCCTACCAAACACCTAATTCAACAAGTCAAAAGTGCAAGAAGGGAAGGAAATACATTAGATCTAATTTTCTCCTATGAAGAGATGAGTTAGAACGCAAAGGAAGGAATTTTCTCTTCTGATCACAAAGCTGTGATCTTCAGCATAAATGTAGATAAGAGTAATAGCAGTAATAAAATTAAACACAACATTAAGAATTTTCCCCAGTCAGATTCTGAATTCCTATTATATTATTTTATTAATTATATTATATTATTAATTATATTATTTCATTAAGTTTTCGTAAACAAATACCTTTCAGTATAGCTCGCTTGAATTCTCATTATAAAACAAAACTTTTCCCTGCCTGTCCCTCGTACTCAACAATTACTTGGTAGTCTTCTGTTCCGTTTCTTTCAGGTATTGAATAATCACAACATTGATTTTACAACTGTCAATGCTCCTATAAGAAACTGATCTTCACTTTTATTGATCTAAATTTTGCATATATTTTAATACTAGCTAAATAAATAAATAATATGCTGATGACATTAAACTTTATAAATCCTGTAACTCACTTATTGACTGCATTAAACTTCAGACCTTTCTTGAATCCTTTTAAACGTTAAGCCAAACTTAATAACCTACAAATAAATATCGATAAATCCAAGGTGATTTCTTACAAAGATCCTCTTAAGGAGATTCAGTTTGGTTACATTGTACAACTTCGAGTTATTAATCATCAATGGAAAAATAGTTCCACCAGGACAAAGCGCCTGCCCACAGTCTGTCATTGCCATGGCAATGACAGACTTTCCATTGATGAAAACCGTAATTTTAATTGTGCTGAATAATATAGCAGCATAGTTCTCATCAGAAACGTTCATGTAATGTTGCATTTTTATAATAATAATAATAAAATAATAATAATAATAATAATAAAGACTACGTAATGATTTAGCCATTTTTCTATGGCAGGCGAAAACATTTTTGTTTCGGCTTATTTTTATAACTCATAGGGAAAAAGGTTCACCAATTCGCTGTCTTAATAATGCAAATATAATTAAAGCTACCAAGATTCGTGAAGATAACTTTTAAATACAATATCTCACATTGAAATGTCTCTCCTTCAGGAACCGGCAATTACTTTTTCTTTTGTTCATTATAATTACAAAGCCTTCACACGTGCCACTTGTACTAGACTATTACATCATCGTCGTGCCACAGTAAATCTTGCAGCGTGCCATCTTCTGGCACGCGTGCCTAGGGCTGTCAATGACTGTCCTATACTGTTTAAAAAATAATTAGTGATCAATAAATGAATGACAATTTATCTATTTATCCTTTTTAAAATTATATGAGTGAAGGTCAGACCTATCCAGACATAAATTGGAATGATTTTACAATAAACTAACATTTCTATAGAAGGTTCGCATTTTGTGAATTCCAATAAATCTTCATTTGGCTTGTTACTACGACATGCACTCCCGGAACTTTAATGTCGTGTTGTTGTTTCTGTTGTAAAGCGGAAACAGGAAAAACAGAAGGTTTTCAATGAATACGGAAGCAAAAAGGACAGCTGATATATTATTTATATTCGCGTAGTGTTTTGCAAATTTATTCCCAAAGTAAGCTATGCAATTTCTTTTTAAATATAAGCTAAGCTACAGAGCTCAATAAAAAATAACCGACTTTGTCCTTTCCAATAGTTCAACACCACTGTAACGAGAAGAAAAATCTTAAATGAATTTTAGATGGGCACCATGCAAGATGTGAAACACGTTGTTAGAAACCAATAAAATGACTACTGAAGACTCCGCCGAAGTGTACTACCAGTAAGTACTGATTACTTGGGGTAGAAAGTGATAATCTGTACTATAATATATCTCGCATCCCTTACTGCCAACTTTTTAGCAACTCTCGCCTGAGTGAAGATGTCTGGTTGCTTCAAGCAGAACATGATTTGGATCAGTAGCAGTGATGAGATTAGTATTTTTATGGTTGCTGGAGCGAGCTGGTCTTTCTTCGAGTGAAACAACTACACCCACATACCAAGTAACCTACATTTAAACTACGAAAATGACCCAGTGGCTTCTAAAACTAGCTTAGAAAAAATACACTGAATAAATTAGCAATTCACACAGAGTAGACTTATAAAACGAATCTTTACTACTTAAAAAAAATATTAGTTTTATTCTTGATTAGTTCCCTGCAGGTATATTACTTACCCAGGATCATTCCAGCAAAATGTTACAAGAATACCAAGTCCCTCCCAGTCAATAAGATAAAACAACTTTCATAAATAATGTCTGCGCTAGACTGCAGACATATTGTGTTATTCTGTTATAAAGGGTTTCGGAGACAGGTATTTTCTTCATCACAGCTTCCTAATTGTCCCCTTTGTGGAATAGCCCACCCAATGTCCTTGAAGACAGTGAGGCGGACGCCGCCTTCTTCTACCACAACTGAAACTTGTATCATTGAATTGACATGTAATATTGCCTACTAAGAATTATTTTGTCTTGGTCTGCTAGTAATATTAACGTCTGTTGACGAAACAGAATTATGCAATTTGGCCTTTTCCATCACCTACACAAGAAGCATATCAAAGAACCTTGATGTCTGATCCGTGTAATTAAATGTATCAGCAGCCCTCCCTCCCCCCAACATTCCCATGGATGTGTCGTCTCGCGCTGTTCATACACCCTGAAATTTTGTAATAATCTTCCCTATTCATTACAACACCGAAGAACGCCTACCAGAACCTCATGGACACGAATTTCGCTATATCAACTTCAGATAATTTCTTCAGATTTTGATGTACAACATCTTAATTTTCAAGATATTCGTTTGACAGGAAAGGTAAAAGACAGTTTGAGCTTTCCCATCTTGTGCAACGTGATCTTTCATTTAAAAGTTATAGATTTTGATTAATTTCTTGCTTAACAGTCAGTAACGTCTTTGTGCTGATTAATGTACTTTTTGACTTCACTTAGCAGTGATAAACAAGCTCATTCTAAAGACAAAATTTATTTTTAACTCTACTCTTCTCATTGCCAAAAGAGTAACAGATATAAGACTGTTTCTGTTTGCTCCACAGTTTTTTCTACGTGTTATGTAAGCTGTTGTTTACATCTACCATTAAATGATGTAACAGAAAAATTTTATTGGCATACAGGGCAGCTGTTTCTAACCTCTGGTAGTACTTAGGATGCTGTGTAGTGGTACATAAGAAAACAAAATTAGTAGCATTTGTCCTATTACAAAATCTAAAGTTAGGTGGCGCAATTTGCATTGTTCGATAGTGATACAAATTGGAATTAAAGTTGGGAAGAATCTCTTTTACAGTGAATCATACCGAACTCAACTAATTTATGCTTCATGTGCCAACGTTAAGTACATACTTTAACATTTTTATGCTTATAATTGCATTTGATTTAAGTATGTTTAATTTAATCTAGCAATAAATATAGCTTCTGTGGAAATAGTAAGCGTATCATGATTAAAAATGGTGTAACTCAAGGGGCAATTGTCACTAGTGATTCGCCAATCATTCACTGTCTTATTGGTTGTACTGACTATGGAATGTATGTGGAGGAGCCTCCAGTTAATCGAATAACATCTGTGTTCTCTAAACTTAAAGAATGCGCTGATCATATCTCAAAATTTGGCAAACTGTTGGGCAATACTGAGTCCCTGAGAAAAAGAAAGTATATACTCTGAAAAGTGATAAACCCGAGGGTTCGCTTATTATTCAAGTTGTATAGTGATATATGAAGCCCTTCTGGTAGATCGGACCACAAGAATGGATTGCCAGACAGTTTTGTGGAGGAATTCAACTATCGGGAAGCAAGAACGTTTTATGTAATAAAGAAACGGACTCGAACCATGGTATAACACTCAGTGTAAAAACTGACGTTACTTTTATCTTTAAGTCAATCCGTTCTTGGAAGAGGCTGTGGTTATTCATATGGAAATTTAAGATATAAATAAAAAAAAAAAGCAAACTGTGGAATTCATTGCAAAATTATGTGAGCTAGTTAAAATGTTACTATGTTTGAAATTCTTCCAAATATAACAGGAAGGATTTTATGACGCGAACCCTGAAGAGTAACTGATATTTCAGGACTTCTGCAAAGCTTATGGGCTTAAATATTCCTTGGTATGGTCTGCCCTAGTTAGTACAAGGAATTTGTTTAGTAAAGATGGTATTCATTTGAAAGGAGGAGGTGCTAGGGCGTTTTCTAAGCACAGAGAAGGCTTTTAGAGGTTCAAGGAAACTCCTAATTGGGAGGGGAGATTAGAGAAGTCATTAGAAAGTTAGAGGTGAACGGCATGGATCAAAGAAATCTGATCAGCAAAGAAGCTGGAGCTCAGAACATCAGTAGACACAGACCACAAGAAGAAAGTTGTTTGGAAAATTTAGTCCGTTTGTGTAGTACTAATCAGCGTTATAAACAATATGAAGTAATTTGAGTATTCTGGCCAAAACAACGTTAGATGATATTGTAGAGCTAATTGAGACATGATGCAAAAGGAGATAAACAATGAAGAATTTCATTATGGTGTTGCATAGGAGATATTTTTCTTATCAAAAGTTTCCTGAATGCGACCGGATCCTTCTCAGAATTGGATCAAGTCCAGGTGGAAGTGCTATAGTGTGCAGTGGCTTGAAGTAAAGGAAATATGATAGTGGGAACAAGTTTCAGGCTATGCTAGACCAAAGAGTTTGATAAATATCTGTTCAAGCAACTTGAATGGACAAGAAAGTGTGACTGCCTCGTTTATGCGTAACTTTAATTAACCTCTTACCGATAATGGAAATGTCAGACCTACAATATACCAAGTGGGATCAGACTTTTGAACCAATTAGATGATTGTAATTTTTTCCAGCATGTCAGAAAGCGAACAAGGGACTCAAATGTTCTTGATTTGATTGCTACCAAGGGATCTGAGCAATATCAAGAATTGAACAGTATAGGAAAGTACATGTAATCTACATGTATGTAATATATTCTACCATTGGTAGAATACCATGGTATGGTAGATATATTCATTGGTATGCAAGAATGTCTTTATTCTCCAATATAAAACTATAGCGAGACTGCACTTGGAATGCTGTATTTAGGCCTGAAGAAACAGGGTGCAGAACTTCTAGAGAGGGTTCAAAGAAAGACAACAAAATTGGTAAGAGCTACTAATTGTTGTCCTTCTGAGAACGGCTTACAAGATGCAGACGGCAAAGTTTGGCAACCAGACATTTTAGAGGAGGAGCTCCCCAATTGATATGTACGCTGGTGTTCAAAGACAGTGCCTCACCCCTTAAAATTTTAATTGTCGTCCGATTAACATAAGTATATGGCAATATTTCTTACAGATTGCATCAGATAAGATTGACGCGCGTGGGAGATGAAGTAATATTGCATCAGCTGTTACTTTCAGCTATATAAGTACGCTCTTCAATAGTTGAAGTCATTCCTTGCTTGTGTCAGGATGGCGAGTTACGTGCGGTTGACGCCACGAAGAAAGAGTGCTATTCTTGCTTTCGGTGAGGAATAGATGTTCTTAATCCTTATAGACTGTCTTGTAATCAGTCGACAGCGAGTAGATTTCTTTCCAAACTCAAGAATACTGGTTCTTCTGATAGGAAAAAAGGAACCTGACGCAAACGAGTCTCTAAATCAAAACAGGGCCGCGTTCTGAAGCGCTTATGCCTTAAAAATCGTAGAGAATGGGAAGAACATACAGGAGCGGTAGCAAGTGCAGTAACAGTCAGAAGACGCCTCTTCGAAAATAGACTTTATTTTCTCGGATGAGAAGAAATTCAACATGCATGGCTCTGATGGGAGACAAACGATTCGCCACAGAAGTGGTGAAGAATACCATCCAGATTGTATGGGCGCCTTCGTAGCCAGGTGGGCAGGAGCAGCAGTGTGTAGCATACGCTTCTTGATTAGACCGGGGTTCGAGCCCGTGACCACCAAATACGGATGATGCGGAAAGGTCAGGGAATAACCACCGCATATCCCCGGAGCAATATAGCCTTAGTTGCTAATGCTCCTAAAAACCAAATAACAAACTAGACTGTATGGTGTCTACAGTAAAATTCCCTACCAGCAAAATGATATGGGGGTGCATTTCGTATCGCGGAGTAGGTCACCTGCAGTTTATAAAAGGTTCCGTAAATGCCAATGGATACCTGGCTATATTGGAAGGCAAACTGCTGCCAACCATTAGAGACCATTTCAACCTACCAAGTAACTGGATCTTTCAGGACGACTCTGCTCTTTGTCATCGGGCGAAAAGTGTAAGTAGGCACTCCTGTAGTTACTTTAGCTTAGAAAGAAATTAATCTTAGAAAGGCTTTTGATACTGCTGCACATGGAAGACTGCTACACAAATTGGAGCAGTGTGACATTGGAGGCAAATTGCTGCTATGGATAAAGGGGTGGTTGAGGGGGAGAAGACAGAGAGTGGTAATCAATGGACACTGCTCATCGTGGACTAATGTTATTAGTGGAGTCCCTCAGGGCTCAGTGTTGGGTCCATTATTGTTTTCTGTATTTATAAATGATATTGATGATGGTATATCAAGTTTAATGTCCAAGTTTGCAGACGATACAAAGGTTGGCAGGGTTGTCAAGGACACTACTGACACTATTCTGCTGCAACAGGATCTGGAAAGGTTGAGCAGATGGGCTGAGAGATGGCAAATGAAGTTTAACATTGACAAATGTAAAGTACTACACATGGGAAACAGTAACCCCAGAGCAACGTATCAACTCTGTGGTACTACACTGACAGTGGTAGAGAATGAAAGGGACTTGGGGGTGGTTGTGCAGGCAGATATGAAGTTCTCTGAGCAGTGCAGACGGGCTGCAAGAGTAGCTCATGGAGTATTGTCAATGATATACAGGAATTTTTCCAGCAGGGATAAGGAGGTGATTATTCCCTTGTATAAGGCAATGGTCAGGCCACACCTAGAGTACTGTATACAGGTCTGGAGGCCTCATTTCAAGAAGGATGTAGAGCTGCTGGAACGAGTACAGAGAAGGGCAACAAGATTAGTGAATGGAACCAAAGGGTGCTCTTACGAAGAAAGGCTTGAGTTTTGCAAATTACAGTGTCTGGAGACTAGGCACCGGCGTGGTGATCTGATAGAGGTGTATAAAGCATTGAATGGTTTTAGCATGCTCAATGCTGATGGGATTCTTCCTCTAGCTCAGAATAATCACCTGAGAGGGCATAAATTCAAATTGAGGAAAGACAGATGTAGGATAGACGTGCGGAAATTTGCCTTTAGCCAGCGGGTGGTTGGTTGGTGGAACAGACTTCCATCCTTTGTGGTGGAGGTTGATAGCCTAAATAAGTTTAAGGCTCAGCTGGACAGGTATTTTGAACGAACAGAGGGGTGAAGTGGTTTTTTTTTTTTTTTTTTTTTTTTGTCTGATGCTGCATAAGCTTGCTGTCTTGCATCAAATGCCTCTACTAATGCTAATGCTTCATTTCTGCATTAGAGGTTCGA
This sequence comes from Mastigoproctus giganteus, assembly GCF_048544385.1. Lineage (NCBI taxonomy): Eukaryota > Metazoa > Arthropoda > Arachnida > Uropygi > Thelyphonidae > Mastigoproctus > Mastigoproctus giganteus. Next base: position 73,981,835 of record NC_143586.1, on the reverse strand, counting down.
CAATAATGTGTTTACATTTGTTACAGGTGAAAAAATGGTTGGAAGAACGGTCCATTACAACTCTTAGCTGGCCAGGAAACAGCCCGGACCTGAATCCTATAGAGAACTGTTGATCGTGTGGAATCTGCAGTTGCCAGAAAGAAACCAAAGACCCTTCGTGAACTTTAGGAAGCCATAATTCGTGTTTGGAACCACGAACTATCAGTTGATTATCTTCAGAAAATGATTTGGTCAATGCTTTGGTGTCATCGGGGCCAGAGGCGGTTCAACTAAATATTAGTTTGCACCTGGTGAACTTTTCATTTTGTTTTCCATTTAAAATGATAAACTGAAGCAAATTCTGATAACATTTCAGCCATAATTGTCGTGTTTACCAAACTTTTGTATAAAGGTTGCAAATACTCATTTTGGAATATTTTGTGCGCACCTGTCAAATATTACTTAGCTTTGCCTTAACTATCAATAAATATCTTTTGTTTATATTTCTATTTGTGATGCTAGTAATTAATGTAACATCCCACTGCAAAAAAGGGTTACAAATGTGAAATTCTTTGAACACCAGCGTATAAGGTGCTGAAGAGAATGAGTAAAATGAACCAAAAGGTAAATTTTCACTAGTAGGAGAGACAGGAAGCAATCGGCAGAAATTTAAAATCACAGAGAATAGCAGAAGGCTCACATAAGTTTATATTCTGGCGGTGTATTGTAGATCATTGGGACAGGTAATATCCCAAGATGGTTGAAGCGAAGAGTGTAAGAGGTCAAAAGGTAATTGGATGGACACTAGGCGATAGGAAAAGTATAAGTAATTGGGATTTTTTTTTTTTTTAATGAGAGATGGATACATTAAAATTCCCCTTTTAGTAATGCTAATTTTATACTATTTAAAATCATAAATACGTGTGTATGTTTGTGCGTGTGTGTGCGCGCGCGCGCGAGCTTTTGCTCTAGAGGAGAAACGGGTATCAGCTTACTCCGAAAAGAACCTGTTCAGGTCACCGCAAATGTACCAAGGTTAGGTTTGTAGACCGGAACTAATGCCTTTATAATGTGTCTGTTGAGAGGTAATTTGTGGATTTTACTAAGAAGCTTACTTATTTATAGTAGCTAACGACTCTAAAAGCTTTCTATTTTTTGTCCTATTTGTTTTATTTTCATCTTTAGTGGTTCTTTTTGGGAATATCTTGTTTGTTCCTTCTATTTGACGTGATAAATAATCGAGATGGACAAAGGTGATAGGAGTCGCACGACACAGGATAAAACTGCTTTGCATATAGAGATCATTAATACAAAGAGACGCGAGACAGAAAAATAAACGAATTAAAATGATATTCTTCAAATATTGCTCAAAGTACGAACGTCGGGGAATTTACTGAATTGTTTTGTATTAAAATATTTACGTAAAAACCGGAGCTCGGAAAAAAACAGAATTGTTATACACTCTGTGGACAATTTATTAGAATCACTCTGAAGAAAATGAATACGCCTTTGATATGTCAGTGCAGCTGTGTATATAGACAGTCGTTTACGGTGTATTTACAAAGATAAAACAGAAAAGACGTAACCTAACAGGTGTTAACAAAATTTGCATCATATTTTGCTTAACCTTTTTATTTGATTCTTTTTTGGATCTTCATTATTGATCGAGAATCTTATGAGCAATTCTTAAAGTAAATTTATATCGAAAATTATATGAACCACCCCAAAGTTTTATCCTTCAAGGGGGGAGTGACCTAATATGAATAATGAATAAGTAAGTTGAACGATTCTGTGGTCTAGGTGTCTGTAGTTGCCTAAGAATTACATCATCCGAATATATTTGGGTACCTTCTAGTATCTCAACAAAATGATCTTGTGTCAACCGGTTTTTCACCTCTCACGTGTCTCATTACACGGTTTAATAAATCACCCAAGGCTACAAGCGTTCAAATTGTAGATATATGACTATCTGAAAGTAGAACGCTGCAGGGATTCACGATAAGGAGAGTTACTTACTTATCCGCCTGCTGATGAGACAAATAGTTCCCAAGTATGTTAGGGAGACGGTAGTGTCCTGATATCAGGAAAGCTTTCCTTCTCGGAACAGGAAGGATAGTAACCAAACCATTCATTTCTCAAACTTGAAGCAGACAAAAAAAAAAAAAAAGTGGTCAGGTATCATTTTAATACCGAATGTCATTTATCATTATAATAAATTATCAGAAATTTTAAAATAAAATGCCATCGCTTATTGGTACCTTATTTTGTTAGTTAAATAAATACATACATTTTATATAAAAACTTTAAATAAAATTTCCTCCAGCGTTGTGTATTTATCAAACAAGATAAAACCCGTTGAGCAATGTTGCTAAGTGGAATAGTAGGTCAGATTCATGGCCTTACCTAGATCGCAGTGTTTGTATTTGTATAACATAACATCTATTATAACATAATGCAACGTGACATAATACGAAACAAATAAATTCTGCGCATGCGTGGACTAGCAAATTTGCGCATGCTCCGATTCGATAATAAAAATAATACGCTGGGATTATTTAAATATCGTTATTAGTTACAGAACTGTAAGAACTCAGGAATTTGTAAAATCTTTAAAATAATAATAGGACGTGGTCGATATTTCGTTTTATAAGATGCGTTATCCAGAGGGATAAATATGACCGCGTCTGCAGTTCATCCTGTTTCAATGGACAGCAGAATTGTTGTTGGTGGTAGTGGTGTGAATGCATGCTGCAAAACAAGAACAGGTTGTAGACGCAGGCGTCAAGAAAACAGAGATTTTTTTTTTTTTTTTTATTATATCATTTTGTTTTTATCTTAAACCAGAAAGCACAGAAAACAGATCAGGTAAGACTGGTCTGAAACTTACAAATGGACTCTCATCTGTCTTCGTTTCTCAGTAATGACAATGATGACTGGTGCATCTAGTCGGGTTGCAAAGAAATATTTGTCTCGAGTTGGTAACAAAGACCTCTTCAGTTGAGTGCATAAAACGGGTGAACAACATTAAACATTGAATGTTTAAAAGGTGTGAAATTAATCTTACAGTTAACGATCTATTTAAGAGTTTAGTTCGCCTTTAATGATCATGTCTTGGTATTTAGTATGACTCTCATTCATATCTGTCAGTTGCTTATTTATTCTTTTTCCTACTACATTCTACAGATGGTACTACATTCAGTGTTCTTTCTTCGGGATATTATAGTCAATCAATCACCTTTATTTTATAGCGTACGTCTATCTGTTTATTTTTTATTCAATCATTTAGTGTAGTTTCTAGGAGAGAAAAACGTATCTGAAAAAAAATAACGAGTTCAGAAGCATCTTCACTGTAAATACCCAGGATGTATATTTTATTTTATAACAAAAATAGTTAAGAATTTTAATATTTATTTGTTTAAAATTACGTACCTTTCTCACTTAATAGTACACCAAAGGAATATTTGAATAATTATGCTTTATAAAAGCCACATTTTTATACTAACAAATTTTTTTGTGTGTTGGACAAATATTGTTAATATTATTTTTCTTATATTGATGACCCGAGATGGAGAGAAGAGAGGTTTTTGTTTTCTGTGCCTATGCACAGAAAGAAAAATGAATGTGCACAGAGTCAGTGAATGAAAAAATAATAAGAGTACTGTATTTCCAAACTTTACGAGAAAGGGAAGCGTTCATTTAGATTAAATGGAAAGTTTTAAGCAGTTCCTTAAAGACATCTGATATAACTCGTTCTATCCATTCAAGACAATGAGTAATGTGACTAGTTCATCCGTACCGCTTACTGCAAGAGCGCATTGGATATTGATAACCAAAACAACATCGCGAAGTTCAAACTAACTGAGGAAAATTTTAATTGCATTTAACAGTAATTCCTTGCGGAGAAAATATTTCGAGTTGAATACTGATCTGAAAATTTATGCAATCAGTGTTGGAAACGCGTTAAATTCTGGGATAAATAAATCTATTGGAGAAACTAGCTGTGTACACACCATTAGAAATACTATTCATTTCAATTACCTATTACACACCGACAACAAGTATATTCACCGTGTGAATATACTTGTTTTCTGTTCAACAGAAAACTAGCAAGACAAAACCGTTTAAAATTTAAAATTACGCTAAATATGGTGGTTAAAATATAATAAGTAAAAGTGTAAATTATTTAATAGTCAATTGTTTTTAAAGGTAATATTATTTTATACAGGTTGTTTCAATTAAAATGCACCAGAGTGTATCTAACTTATTTTTACGTCTGACCATTTGTTTTCTGGTTTTTTTTTTTTTTTGTCATATTTAGGATGAAATTTTTTTGAATTTAATGGTTAAATTGATCTAAGTATTATCGTTTAAATATTCCGATTTCGAAATTAAAATTTTACCTAATACTTAATGCTTTTGTTCTCAATGGGAAAGTTGTTCCCCGTCCTCGATTTAGCATAAAAAAAAATCGGTGTGCTATTGAAAACAACGTAAACCGATTTAATTTGAAGAAAAAGAAATAATTCGTATTTCTCCCCAATCAGCGTGCTCAGTTTTTCGTGACTGCACGTCAAGAAAAACTGGGCGGCCAACTTCATCCCAACATATGCCACACCACATCACACATTGACGGACCATCCGACCTGATAGCGAGTATTTCTGCAACCGATGGGTTTTGACATTGTGGTGTGTGATATTTGCAGACTCTGAGGATGTCTTTCGAAAGATAAGCTTGCTGTTTCTCTAGCAATTTGGCCTCATTCTTCATGCAGTAATACTATCTGGAATGAATCGGTATTGGAAAACATGTTTTCACACAGTTTTACAAACGTGCATGCAAATAGACACCAAGATGTTGTTCTAATGAATTTTGATGCACTCTTCATTCAGTTTATGTAGGTCGGCCAACACCGAGATGTAAATTTTATGCTTCCACCCAGCCGCCCTAGTGCATATTCTGGATTTTTGTGGCCAATTGAAGGGTCAATTTGTGTCCATGTTTGCACAACATTCTGTGCTGAAAGGTATTTGTTATTTCCCAATGAACCAGCGAGAACGTGGCAGTTCATAGACGTTAAAACCGACAACCGGTTTTGACGTCTATGAAATTTCTATTTCATGATTTTTTTTTTTTTTTAATAATTCTTTTGAATGTTATTTTCTTTTCTCATTATTTGCAAGAGGAAACAGACACATAACTGTTCTTGTACAGCTAGCTATTCGATAGGAGTAAACGTTTGCCCTTTCTTCAAATAAAATCGGCTTACGCTCGTTTCAGAAGTATACCGATCACCGAGGACGGGGAACAACTTTCCCATTGAGCAAAAAGCAATTAATTAGGCAAATTAAACTAAAAAATCGTAAAATATATATATTATTTATTATTAAAAATCGTAAGATGTATGTAATAGATATATAAGGAGTTTAGAATGATAAAAAATGAAATAATTTTTAAAAAAAAATATTTTTAAAAAATTATTTCATTATTTTTATCATTCTAAGCTCAGCCATTTATAAAACTCAACAGCCATAGCACTGTAACAGTTCACATTTGAATAATTTTTACGAGTTTTTTGTTACGAGTACCTTTGAAATACAAGTACTTTTTTTTAAATATAAAGCTCCACAAAATAATAGTTTACCTAAAGCCGCTTGACACCCATAATTCAACACTGCGCGTTTGGATTCTATTTGGATTTTTAAAATCTAGTTTAAACGCCCACACATCAATTTAACTCACCATGGTTTAAGTCGACAGATGTGTGATAAAGTTATCAAACATAACTAGTATTTACTAATAGTTAAGAGTTTTTATTTACTAATTACAGATAGGCTGAATATTTACGGGAAAAATATATGCAGTAATACACTATATTTGGACGTGCTTCAGTGACGCTGGATGGTAGTTTAACATTTGATATATGAGATAAAAATAGGTAAAACGTATGTCAAAGAGATCCGGTTTGTCCTAAAGAAAGCGATACAGATACAGTACTCTGAAGGTGTTTCATGAAGTACAGTACATAACAGGCGTGGCATTATACGCACAAGGAGACTTACGTTATACCTGCAATAAATCAATGTAGGAAGATCGATATCTCGATTATCCACTCCTGCACACTTGATGCTGCCCACTCTAAATTTTTGAAGCAACATTGATAAACAAGAGACATTTCAAATTCCCACTTTGGATTATGGTGTTAAATAAAAGCAATTATTTTATCGTATTATGATATAAAACGTTCCAAACACCGAATTAAGTTCGAATTTACATTAATAGTCTGATATAACTTCATTAAATTTTACTGTTGTTTTTTTAAGTCGTTTTGGTGATAATTTTAGAATCCGAATATATCCTTACTTTGTAGCCTTCGAACTTTCGAAAAGTTATCCCTTCAAATCCTTGAATACATAAATACTCCCGATGCTGCTATAAGAGTTATTATTTTTCACCTTAGCTCATTTCGCAACCTTTCTTTCCCTTACAGTAGACAGCGAGGGTATTAAAAAAAAAATAATACAAGTTATCACAATAGAATTATATAGCGAATACATCAATCAGTGTCAAAACATGACACGGCTGTCGCAAAGCACGTGTTGTGTCCGTGAGATCGTGTCCTGCATAACAAGTGCCGATTACTACTTTTTATACAAGTAGGAGTTTGTTTCGATAGGTGAGATTTGGATGAGTGTGCTATTTTTAGAGTGGCCTTAGATTTTGTAGGGACGATCCAGTTATAGGTGAAACTACAGAGTAGCACATGTGATGCAGATCACCTGTGATGTTCGAGTTTGTTTTATTATTACAAGTGTACCATAAATATAAGTGAAATAACAAACGATAAACATAAGAGAACCAATCAGCCAATACATCGAAAGACAGCCGATTTCGGTAATATATTCAATAAAATTCACCAGTGTCTAGCCATCCATTATCTTTGCTTATCTGAAGCGATTTTCATTCTGTAAATATATCAATATATGTATTTGGATACATCTTCGCTTGCCACTTTCTTAAAATGTTTTTTATTGCTTAGTATTATTACCTGTAACCACAATAATGTTTATTAAATTGTATTAGAAAATTGCACAATTTAATCAATGCGAATTTCAAAAATTCGTTCTCGCAAAATTCGGTCCAAACATTTAAAGTTAAAACATAAATCGCTATTAATGATACTTCAACTTAAATTACGATTATAATCAATTGGAAATCCATAATTTTTACATTATTTCATTTTTTTAAGAAACCGAAAAGAAAAAAAAAGTAAATTACTTTTAAATGATATTTTAAAAGTAACATATCTGTTATTTTTGTCTTTGGATGATGGTACTAGCACATGAAATCGGTTCGCGCGCCATCTTGCGGCATGAACACCATATGTGGACGACTCATCTACAGATGGGCAATTAATGAAAATGGATTATCGTACTCGGATCTTATGTCAGAGGAAAGCAGCAGCATTTTGGTGCTTAAAAGTCTTGGAATGGTCTTAAAAGCAAAGAAATTAAACTCTTTCCATCTGACTTCCAATATCCCATTTATGCGAACCCGATCATTATCTCCTATTTAAAATGTCCAGAAACTGTAATTTTCTATTTATGTCACACGATTTATCCCTACTGATTATACCATTCAAATAAGACGTCTTTTAAAACTTTATCAGAAACCTTTGTTTGTTTGAAGTTTTCTAGATAAAATGTAAGAAAGTGGCCTTTTTTTTTTTTTTCTTTTTTCGTTCTCTGCAGATAAGAGCCGAAAAAAGGAAGGATTCTCAGTTGATAAGCGGTTTGTAACACAACTTCAGATTAACACAACATCCAGAAAGACGAATTCGTTGTTATCTGAATGAAGAATGCATAAACAATTCGGGTATCTTATCTTGGGTAATTTAAAGAGAGAAACAAAAATCTTAAAAGGAGTGTCCAAAGAGAGTTGATATCAGCACACTGAATGAACGTGGAACCACTGCCACACACACACAACCGAACTTTAAGGAAGGAAAATCAATGTCACTGTTTGCTTTTTGTCAATGCCAACGTACGCTTGCTCTGTGAGCTGCTACTACTGCTGGGTGATGCCGGTGCGCGCGTTGACCTACATTGCATCTTCAGTCTGTGGTGCTCGATCATGTGACATGCGCACGTGGCTCGATCGATAGCCACTGGCACGCTCGTGGCACTAGTTGAGAGAGGCATTGAACGAGTTGCCCTGACTTACTGACTGAATTTCGTGGCGAATTGTAACTCGGAGTGAAAGATAAAGGCGAGGAAAAGAGGTCAGGTACAATGGAGAAGCACTGGTTTAAATCGCAGCGAAACGTACTTAAGAATGGGTTACATTAAGAACAGGGTTCGATATGGAATTTGGTTTTCACATTTTTAAGCTAAAATTTCAAGTTTTTTTTAAAAATTTAAATAAAAACAGAATAAACCCGGTTTTTTTTAACTCTCTGGAGTTAAAACAAGTATTATTTTATACCCTTGCGATCGCAATATGATTTAACGCCTCATGGGCTTAATTTCCCCCTAAAAAACTGCAAAATAATTTTACAGTTTATAATGTCTTCAGCTAATTACTTAAAAATGAAATCATTTCCATCATGCATGATTTACTGCAAATGAGCAGTCTCTCTCTAAGTGTAAACACTTTCTTTTTACTCCACCAACCTCCATAGTTACTACGATAATAAAGGATTTCAATAGCGAGTGTTCTCATTTTACAATGCAACCTTCCACTTTTGGGATTGGTTCATGGATAATGTTTGGGTTTATAAATCCCCAGTAATGCCAAAGGAATTAAGCGAAACCAGAGAGTTTGATTATCTTGTCAAATATCCATAAATATACAAGGAGTATCTAGAAATTTATCGAATTAAGGAGTTCTCGTTTTTCCAATAAATTTCTAAATCCAATAAAACGAGAAAGTTGAATATGGGCACTTGGAGAAAGGAATGAACTTTTGATTAAAATTCATGGACCTATTTTAATCCATTACAAAAAGAAATTTAAAATTTCCATCTAGGAATCTATATCTGAGAAACTAAGGTTGTTAAACAGTACAAGGAAACAAGCATCAATCAATACTCTGTCCCCAAAAACGTCTCCTTTTAAATTAAAAAAAAACAGTTTTGATTTATAAAAGCCGTTTTCTTTTAAAGATATTTTAGTACTCTAAAGAATGAAGTTTAGAATAATAAATAAATTTCTCAAATAGGAACAGACCACGCGTTATGTATTTCAATTGAATTTATGATTAAAAAAAGCAAAAGCAATCCACTTAGCGTTTGTTTGAATATTATACAATATTTACACTGTGCTCTAGTGATAATTGTACCGCTAGAGGGAGCTGCCTTATGATTTATTTTATAATTATTCAGAAATTAAGTTTTGCTGAATATTGGTTGCCTCTGTTATATTATAATTATTATTAATATACAAATTGGTAATTTCATATAAAACAATTCTTTTTATGTAAAGATATATTATTAATTCTTTTTATATAAATATTATTAATTCATTTTATATACATATTATTAATTTTCTTTTTTGTAAATATTATTTAAAATTCTATACGAAACAAACTGTATAAACAAATAAATTACCGTAATTTTAGTGAAAGTCAAAATTAATTATTAATATTGTTACTACCGATTCGACTTATAAATTAATTAAGTCTGAAAGGTTATGCTTAAGTTTTAATAGTTTTAAGTCTTAATATAATCTATGTTTATATAGAAAATACGAATGTATTATACAAACACAAAATATGGATTCGAGAAAAATACGATAGAATTTTTTCAGCCCTCTTCCCCGTTTACTAGGGGAGGGGAGAAGCTAACTGATGTAATGTCATGGTACAGTGTAAAGGGAGACAATGAATACAATTCACATTTATGAAGAGAAATGTTGCTCATCGAAATAAATACCAGCTTCCAGTTCTTTGGTCAAAACTAATTGTCGCGGCCATTGTGGATATTTCATTAATCTAATTTTACCACTAGTTAAAGATGATTTATTTGCTATAAACATAATAGTCTACTAGTTCTAAAACGTTGGCTTCGTGTTTTCTTTGGGTAAGTGCCAAATCTGAAAGAACTGTCATTGTGCAAGTTCTTTTAAATCCAGGCACTATCATGCCTACATCAGCCAAAATTCTTAAATGCTGCCACGCACAGTATGTCTAGGCTACCAATCTTTGATTACATTATCGTTGAATATGCATTAACTTTAACAATTCGCTACAAATAGTAATTAAAAGAAATTTTCTATATAAATGCATATTTTAGCCATTCATATTTCCAGAGGCTATATATTTTTATATATCGATAAAACTTGTAAGTAGGTATGTGTATTCTCTTCTTTGATATGCTGAAGGCATGGGTTTCTTATTTTGCAATTTCTCTATGTCATACAGGTCACGACTTGCCAACAGTACTGGAAGAGAAGTTTATCAAGTGTACAGACTTGCTTTCTTGACCTGAATTTTATTGAGCAATCCTGGATATCTATGCTTTGAGAACAGAATGTTGTCAGATCCTGCATCAGCTTGTGATAACTAAATCGCGTAGTTGCAAAAAAAAAAAAAAAAAAAAAAAACAACCCATAATTATTTAATAATTGGAAATAATTTCTAGAATCGATACACAGATAACCGAGTACGTTTTGTGGCAACATTTCTGTAAAGGCATTGGAAAAAAGTATCTTAACTAAGTCAACAAACTCAAACGAAAATAATTTAATTAAAATTTATTTTTAATAATTTTTTAATGTATTTTCTAATATTTATTTTGGAAATGAGATGAACATTGTGGTCAGCATATTTTCTAGGGTATTTAAACAGTCTTAAAGACAAAAGCCATTACTCAAAATGAGCCAAATAATTCTAAAAATATTCACGGATATCTTTTATGTATTATTATATTTAAGAAGAAGTTCATGATTATTAATTTAATGCGTTTATTCCTTATGATTAAAAATAATCTACATTGCTTAAAAAAATAAACTGCTCATTTGTAATGTTAAAAGCACGTACACCACTAGACCTTGAAATTCCTAAAAAGCCGAACTGTCAGGGTTCTATGACCCCCTTCCCCTCCTGTGCTTCTGCGAGTGTCCGATCACTCCTCTTAGAAGCAACCATTTTCTTTAACTAACGATTTTTAAAATTTCCACTTCGCTATAAAACTTCCGGTTATGGTACATAAGTATGGAGATAAAATCAATATAATGGTAACTCAATACTTTATACTGAATGATGTCTAATAAATATTTTCTGCGATTTATAAGAAGCTAGCTAATAAAATAAAGTACTAAAGACGATATCCGAGCTTTAACATATTTAAATTACTGGCATAGGATAAAAACCCATAAAACCAAAAAGAATTTTAATATAATTGAAGTTGCGCGTGATAAATAAGCTCTCTTCATTCGGTGACCTGCTTTAAGGCATCGAGAAGAACATGAAAAGGTTAAAGGTCAAACCATTGGCTTTGTACTGAACGCTGGAGGATTTACTAGAATTGCGGGATGTTGTTTGTAAAAGGGAGTCCCATTGGTTAGTTTCTTAATAAGAGTTCATTGTAGTATTTGTGTAATGCATTCATATAAATTTATGGTAACTTCTTAGAGAACAAGTAGGAAAGAGGAACTGTGACTTACGTAGTCCTCTCGGCGAAGGAGCTGCGGATGCCAAGACCGTGTTCTCCCGAACGATGCTGTCAACGTAAATACCTCAAGACGCGTGGGACCTGTCATTCATTCTGTCCCCTCACCGTGCATGCGATCGAAGGGAAGGGATCCTCCGAGGGGTTGCTGTGCAGGAACTTGGGAGAAGAAGAGGAAGGGGGGAATAAAAAAAGGAACGTGAGCACCTGAAACGTTACCGGATGATTCTTCCCTAGAAGTGGGGAATTGTCGAAGGGGGAGAGGCGACCACATCAACTGCGGGCACTTGTATCCAAGTCGACAACAGCACTGTCACATTAAACACAGACACGCTGTGGACAAGCATGAACTTGGCACGCTGGTGCTGGTGGTGCTGCTGCTGCTGCTTCCAGACATCGCTCAGATCTTCGACCTTGAAGACGACTGCTCCAGGTTCGGTGTTGTTGTATACCTGCTTGATGTCTTCCCCCGGCTTTCTCTTTTTGCCCCCCACACGGTTTATCCGCTAAAACACCCTTGCATAACTCTGTTAGTACATTTTCCACCTTTTTGTACGTGCATTTTTCGTCGAACACAAACCTGTCACCTTCACATCTCCGATAATGTCACCTCCGTAGGAGCGAGCGGCTGTTAAAAAGATCCTCGCGAACAGCGCACTCCGCTAATGCTGTCTTCGGCTCACCCGGCCAATCCGCCGATGCTATCGACCGTACCCGACGTCGACTGCAGTACTGGCGCTAGTGTCTACACACACAAACACACGTCTCTCTCTCTCTTACTTTCTCTCTCTCTCTCTCTCTCTCTCTCTTCCCGACTTCTCCCCTGCTATATTGTGAATGGACCAGAGCCGTCAGCAGTCCACTGAACTGCCGGAACACATACACACGATTCACTGGTATCTTGGTGTACTACAGGTGCACTGGCCGATCACCTGAACGATCATTTGGTACCTGCAGGTGAGATGGAGGGCATTGCAACTTTCTGCTCGGCAGGCAAAGCAAAATAAATAAAATAAAATCGAAAAAAACAGGGAGGGGTAAAAAGAAAACTTTTTTCGCGAGTCTAAAAAGGTTCTCTGCGCGATGTTACTAGCAGCGTTTCGCATCCTTACGTCATATTTGGGGGGGGGGAGAAATTGGTGAGCGCAACAAACACGTGTATACGCTACTACCAGCAACATTGGTTCGGAAGATTCCATTTCGGGAGGTGTGGCCCGTGTCGTGTTGTGTATTAGCGCGATGATACGCTATAGTTGACGAACAACCCCCGTCGAGATCCATCCGTATCCTTGTTTTAACGCCCAAGTGGATTCCGTTTGTTTTAGTGTTCATCCAGCGATTAACGATCATTATAAACTACAGTTCCTATAAGGACCCGCGCTTTGCTTCACGAGGTGACGCACGCGGACCATTTAAAGTTGGGCACGCGTTCACCCGATTATAACTCTCTGTGAATCGTGAGTTTGCGTTCGGTTGTATTTCAGGTAGGGGTTTAAATTGCTCTCTGTAAAAGAACGATGAACAGATAGAGCATAGGAAAAGTGCCTATGGTAAACACATGGCTGTTGATTTTTATATATAAAACGCGTTGTATCAAATTTTAATACATCAGTCTTCTTCACTTAGCTCTCTGTGGGCGTGCGTGTTCTTAAAATAGTAACTCGTGGGATACGTTCTTCCGGAGTTAAACTACGAATACTTAAAAAAAAAAAAAAAAGAAAGAAAAAAAAAAAAAAGAAACTTCCTGCAATGTAAATGCAGGTTGTCTTTCCGCTAGAATACGATAAAAGTAGGCTTAACGCTACTGGTTATCACCTTTAATCTTAATTAAGCTTAATTGAAATGAAAAGCGATGCTCCAATGAAGAATTATATTGCCATTTTAAAGAAATGGCAATATTACTTTTAAGCTAATTAACGTAATGATCTAGACACCTAGAGCGTCATTTCATTGGCGATGGATCCTTTCAGCACCTTTTGCGTTGAATCCATTCACTTGGAGAATTATTATCAACAGGAACTTGTTTTTTGTGTGTATGTGTGTTATGTTATTATTATTAATTTACAGACACCATTGACAACTGAATTTTTAAATGATTAACGGTTATTACGACCTTGAAGTACCTTTTCAACCAAAATCCTCTACAAATCGCCAGTTTTTCACGCTTATGTTAATGGACGCTGCGTTTGCTCTGACACGAACCTGGTAGAACTAAGCTCCCACATACTTGTTCGATGATTACATCAAAATCTGATGCTCTTCTAATCTCGGAATAAAATTACATTCAATCGCCTATTAATTAAACTCTTCGGGAGTTAGCGAAACTATAATTCTTAGTCTCTCCCTGGAGATTCACTAACGGGCCTTATGCGTTTCAACAAGAAATCCAAACCAAACTCCGGTCTCCCTAGATCCTCCAGCTCCCTCCCCCTTTCTCCGTGTTGGTGGATCTGTCCATATGGTACATCCATGACTGTCTTGAGAAGTTGGCTAATTTTCTTGACGCACTGAATCTCAAAATTCCACATACTTGTTCTCAATTAAGTTGTAAATCACGAAGTTCTTTGTTAGTTGCTACTCAGATATCTTTCAATAAGCACGCTGTCTTTTATCTTCCATAAATTTAATAGAGTTGGTATTATTCAACCTGGTGTTTTTCAAACTGTAAATCTCTGTAATCAATTCGTCACATAAACTGATTTCTAAAATCATAAAGCATTCCATCAACCATAATCTACAACAGAACTAAATATTTTGAATTAATAACTGCAGACTATTTTCTTAGTATAGTGACTACACCCCTACACTGCAGTCCTTGTGGAAAGGTATAGGCTAGAGTAGACTTCGTGGTACAAGATAAAGCCTTTTTAAGAATACTCAACTTATAACTATAGTTCTAACTCCTATCATTAAACAGCATACATTTTTTCAAATATCTTTCGATAAAGTCATATATAAAGATCAAAAATAAATTTCAGTATAACCTTTAGGTGTTAGTTTATTTAATCGGTAAATTCCTTTCCCGGAAACTTGTTAATTTTAATCTCTAATTTATTTATTTTTTTCCCTTCTACTTCAAATAAAACAAATACAATACTAAATATAAATTCTAAAATAGGAACTTTTCTCTTATAAATTCTATTTTATAAATTACTCTGAAAAATTAATAAAAAATCGCATTTCTAATTAAGAAAATGTATGAAACACTCTTTTTCGGTTTTAATTATTGTTTAACTTTGTAAGGATAATTAATAAAAAATCATTTATATATTTATTATTGTTCTAGTCTAATGCGTTAATTGACCGTGGTATTTAAAAAAAGTACACGCAAATTATGAATGAAGACATTATAAAGAATTATCCATCTGAAAACGATATTGGGTTATTCTACTGTGCAATAAATTTTGACATTTCAAAGCCTGTTTGCTTTCGCTTTACATTGTAACTTTATGCGAAGGGTCGCTAAGGAAAAAAAGAAAAAGGAAACGGGGTGGAACTACCGAAGAAAGCGCATTCAAGTTTTAAAAAGTTAAAACATTGTCTTAAAAAAGGCTGAAGTGTGACTAAACTATGTTTTATAGGATCAGAGGTCGCTGTTTGTTGATTGCCTTGAGCAACAGTTCCATCGCACTCCAGAAGAGTAGCGGGATCTGTTTACCAGCAGTGGCCGTAATAGAGGGGAGGGGGGTCATAACTGTCAGTGATGTTATACGACTCCATAAGAAGCATGCAAAAAAAAACTCGATTTCAGCTCCGTACTCCACCGAAGGTTTTTTTTCTTTTTTTTTTGTTTCTTTTTTGGTATTATTTTTCTTTCTCTTCAGATGAAGTAGAAGGAAAACATCTACACATGCCAATAAGTTTTACTGAGATTTATGTTAATAAAATTAAAACAATTAAATATTATTATAATGAAATTAAAAAATATATACATCATTGAAATACTAATATTATTATTTCGGATGATGTCATTTAATATTGTGCTGTTTTATTAATGAACTCAAAAATTATATACTGCATTATAATATAATTATTATTTTTAAATTTATTTTTGTAAGGATGTGATTTCTAATGCAATTTAGTGATTTCTGATTGGAAGTGATTTAGACGATTTAATGGTGTCAAATTACATTAGAAATCATATCTCTTTGTAAGGATATGATTTCTAATAGACGAGTAATTTGGTGATGTCTTATTGGATTAAATAAACCGTAGTAAGAATGTAACAAATTCTTTTCTTTTTAAAATAAATTTTTGGTTGCTTTTCGATCATGTCATTTATTTGAAAGTAGTGCAATACCTAGGCAGCTCGTGATATAGATATTTGTTCTGTTTTAAATGCTATTCAAACAAAGTTTGATCTTCAGGACCAAATAAGTAGACAAAACTGTTGCTTTTACATATTACATATAACAAGAAGAAAGAGGATGGAGCAAGTGGCGCTGTCTCCCGTATAACTCCCAAGGAAGGGCAAGACCATCCAGCTACTAACTGGAAGTGCTTCATGCGCAACTACATGAAGTGAAGCATTGAATACATTCATCATGCGAAAATACTACAAAATAACCAAGCTAGAGACCGATATGACAACGTACAGGACGAGTTGTTGTTGTTGGGTTTTTAGTAGCATTGGCGAATAAGCCATGTTTCTCCGTGTATATTGTCTGTAAATTGCACGTGTTATGCGCAACGTGGCTGTGTTACTCAGCCACGTTGTGAAAAAGACCCATAAAAATTCCTCCCGTCATCGATGGGATTCGAACTCAGGTCTTTTCCACCCGGTGTGGGGAAGACGGCGATCCTACCAAACTATGCTATCCACGAGGGCGTACAGGACGAGACTATATACCAAGTGGTTGGAACGATTCCCGGATGTTCAGGTCACAGAACAGCGAATAGCAGACCCAAGAAGGACCATCGTCACTAAGAACCTGATAGCTCCTGCAATCATGTAAATATCAACCAGGATGTGAGCGACCAACTGCAAAGAACAAAGAATATGGGAAACAGCGAAACAGAGGAGGAAGAAGAAATGCAACTCAGAAGCAGCTGAAGTGAAATCATGATATCCAAAACAGTGGAAGAAGGCCCTAAAAGAATCCGAGGAAATGAATCCCCACAAAGACCAACGGAAGCAGTGTCCCAATAGAATCATGTGGCAGGTCACAGACCACCTCAATCGGTAATTCCACATTACCTCAACAATAACGGAGCAGAGCCGGAGGCCATCCACACAGTTTTGTACAGTGTTACCATAGCAGCGACCAGGATCAATGGAAGAGAAACGAGAGACCAGCAGAGGAAAAATGAAAAAACAAGAAACTACCAGCTTGGGAAAGAAGATTTCAGAAGAAGATAGAAGAAGTAAGAGTCAAAATAGTCCAATTGACCCAGTATCAACGGGAGTAAAAAGGTTTAATGGAAAAGTGAACTGCATCCTCAAGAAAGACAAAATCCACAGCAAAGACGAATCCAAAAATCAGAAAGAGGAGAATACACAGACATTGAAGCAGAACCTCCTCGCACTTAGCAAGAGACTACTTTTTTTTTTTTTTTTTTTGATTTGGTAGTTGTTGGCGCATCGGCTTCTGTGGCCATATTGCACCTCTCAAGGTTTTTGCAGTACTTTGATCCAAGCCCGAGGCGAGAATCGAACCCGCGACCTTTGGGTTGCCGGGCAGGTACTTTACCCACTCGGCTAGCCCGGTCGGCCGCAAGAGACTACATCGATACAAAGAGTGCACACAGAGCAAAATCAAACAACTGAATTGTTGATGGAAACCAAAGCGTCTTCTACAAAAAGTATCCGATAAGAGGGAAAAGAAGGTAACGGACCACCCGAGAAGAAGACGATTGAGGTGTTCTGTGGCAACATATGGAGCAGTGAAGTAAGGCATAACGGCCGAACACTCACGATAGAATTCGAACAGAAGAAAACAAAAGTACATACAAGAGAAAACAGAAGGAAAGATTCATGAGGAAAAAATAAAAGAGGTGATCAGAAAATCTCACAACTGGCGAACCCTGGGAATAAATTACATCTTCACCTACTGATACAAGAAGTTAACTTGCACATACAAGCACCTAGAAGAGCAGCTCACCAGGATGATAAGCCACCCAGGAATAATCACAGAGTTTCTTTCTCAAGGAATCATATACCTGAAAGCTAAGGACCAAGATAGATGAAACCTGAAGAAATCCAAGCCAATCACTTGTCTTCCAAAAATGTACACAATCTGACCAGCTACATAACCAAGAAGATATGAGACCACTTGGAAAGCCAGAACATCATGGCCGAACAGAAAGAATGCAAGAGAATGAGCAAAAGATGCAGGGATTTGGTTTGGTTTGGTTTTGGTTTTATTGGCGCATTAGCTACTAAGGCTATAATGCGCCAAGACCAGGTCATTTATAAAAATTTTTAAATTTTCAGTGACCTAATTAGTTAGGTCACTATGTCAAAAGGTATAACAAATATATAAGAAAAAAATGTAAAAATTTTATATACGAGTAAAAATATTTATTGTTTTTAAAAAGCTAAAAACAGCAGACACATTGTCATTGTCAGATAAAATCTGACTGAGTGTATACGGCTCAGTCAGATAAATAAAAGCGGTAAAACGGATATTGCTAAAATCTGGACATTGAACTAAAATGTGTCTTATTGTTAAATTTGTGCCACAGGACTCACACATAGGAGGGTCATCCGCCCTCAGCAAAACTGAATGAGTCAAATGACTATGTCCTATGCGGGTCCGGGCAAGAACAACTTCCTCATTACGATTCCTGCGCAGACTAGACTGCCACGGTTCAATTACAGGCTTTATTTGATATAATTTATTTCCAGTCTGTCTATTCCACGAATCCTGCCATTGGGAATGTAACTTTTGATGTACTATTTGCCTGTAGTCTGTATAGGGGACTAACAGGCATCGGTTATTATTGGGAATTGCTGATTTGGCTGCGGCGTCAGCCAAATCATTTCCCCTAATCCCAATGTGGCTCGGAATCCAGCAGAAGCGGATGTCATATTCGCGTTCGTGGAGAACGTGAATCTTCTGCTGAATGCTAGACAGAACTGGATGAGGATTATATCTCACAGATATTAAAGCCTGTAACACACTGAGAGAGTCAGAATATAAAATGAACCGTTGGTATTGGCATTCACTAATGTGATCCAAGGCTAACTCTACAGCGCGCAGCTCTGCAGTAAATATGCTGCATTCAGAGGGAATCTGCTCTGATATAGTGCTGTCTGTGAAGACAGCAGCAGATCCCACATATGATTCCGACTTCGAACCGTCTGTGTAGACTGGCGCGAAGTCGGGATGTTCAGCTCGGTGTGCTGAATAAAGCTGCAGGTAGACAGATGATGGAGTGTCCGACTTTCCCCAGTTTCTAAGCGACAAGTCGCATGCCGGGACACGAGCATGCCAGGGTGGAAGGGGTTGCTTTGGTGTTTGGGCAACCTTGTCTACCTTCATATTAAGTTCTTTGAGTAGCTCTTGGAGACGAATACCAAAAGGACGATTGGCAGTCTTACGGGTGTTGTAGAAATTTTCCCATCGTGGCTCAAAAACGAATGGCCACGTAGGATGGTCTGGCAGGGATTTCAGTTTTAAGGCGTACTTTAGAGACAACTGCTTACGACGAAGCGATAACGGTGGTTCGTTTGCTTCGACGTATAAGCTCTGGACAGGAGATGTTCGAAATGCTCCAGTAGCGATACGTAGAGCCTGATAATCGACCGGGTCCAGCCATCGAAGGGTACTGTCTCTGGCTGAACTATATACTTGGGACCCATAATCTAATTTGGATCGCACAAGTGCACGGTACAGCCGTAGTAGGGTGCATCGGTCTGCACCCCAAGATAAAGAGGAGAGCGAGCGGAGCATATTAAGGGCTCTTGTGCACTTTGTGCGGAGTTTACGAATATGATCCAAAAACGTCAGTTTTTTTATCGAATATGAGTCCCAAGAATTTTGTGTTCGCTGCTACTGGAATAGCATTTTGTCCGAGCCTTAATTCAGGTTCAGGATGAAGATTACGCTTGCGACAAAAGTGTACGCAAACGGTCTTCTCCGGCGAGAACCTGAAGCCATTAGCAAGTGCCCAAGAATTCAGACTATCAATGGCTTTCTGCAGTTGTCTTTCAAAAAAGCAAAGGAGCGAGAGAGTGAGGATCCCACACGAACTTGGAACGATCGATTGGCTAAAAAGTTTTGAATAAAAAAGGGCAGATGCCCTCTTAGGCCTAGGCTATGTAAATCTTTTAAAATGCCAAATCTCCAAGTTGTGTGATACGCTTTCTCCATGTCAAAGAACACCGACACCAAGTGTTCGCGTTTTAGGAAAGCATCCCGGATGGATGCTTCCAATCTAATAAGATGGTCCAAAGTGGATCGGTTCCTTCGGAAGCTGGACTCGATGCTGGAGAGAAGGTCATTTGATTCTAAATACCATATTAAACGAGAATTGACCATTCTCTCCAGGATTTTGCACAGACAGCTAGTCAGAGCAATAGGACGATAATTGGTGGTAACCTTTGGATCCTTTCCTGGCTTAGGAAAGGCAAGAACGATTGCCTTTCGCCAGGAATCCGGAAACTGCCCCTCAGTAAAGATTCTGTTATACAGAAGGAGCAGACAATCCATAGATTTTGGTGAAAGATGTTTAATCATTTCATAATGGATGCCATCTGGTCCAACAGCACTTGCTTTGGAAAGAGTGAGGGTTCTTTTCAGTTCCTCTATAGTGAATTCCCCGTTGTAGGGATAGAGGCCCTTGGTCTTAAAATTAAGTGCTTGCTTTTCCAGTTTATGTTTAAGGACCAGGAACTCTGGGGAATACGAAGATGTTGCAGAGATGTTAGAGAATGTTTCCCCAAGAGCATTGGCTATTGCAGTTGGATCTGCAATAGCGCATCCATTATAATCTAGGATTGAAGAAGGGTGGGATGTATATTTTCCCTTCATTTTCCGGATTTTATCCCAGACTACCTTAGAGTTGGTAGACTGGTTAATAGATGATGTAAGACGGATCCACGATTCCTTTTGACTCTGACGACGGATGTAGCGTGCTTTGGCTCGTGCACGTTTGAAGGCTATAAGGTTGTTCGTGGTAAGATATCGGCGAAATATCCCCCACGCTTTGTTTTGAGCCTTTTTTGCTGCTGTGCATTGTGAATTCCACCAAGGTTTGGCAAATGGTGGAAACCGGGCTGATGTTTTTGGGACAGCATTCGCAGCTGCTTGGACAGTATTTTCTGTGATGTACTTAACTGCATCATTGATAGGCTCTTGACTGACTGTGCTAAGATCAAAATTTGCCTGATGTTGGAAGGCAGTCCAGTCAGCCTGGTCAATCTTCCACCGTGGTAACCTGAAGGGAAGACATGGTCTCCCGCTGTGTAACGAGGTTATCACAGGGAAGTGATCGCTTCCGTATGGATTCTCCTCCACTTCCCAAGTGAGTGAAGGGAGTAGAGAAGGGGAGCAGATAGAGAGATCAATGGCAGAATAAGTAAGGGCAGGCATGTGGAAGAAGGTGTTTGTTCCAGTATTCAGAAGGGAAAGGTCATTGTCATTTAGCATACGCTCTATGACCCGTCCCCTTCTGTTGATGTTAGCAGTACCCCACAGGGTGTTATGTCCGTTAAAATCCCCGAGAAGTAAGAAAGGGGGAGGCAGCTGCGTAAGAAGATCATCAAGGTCTGCCTGGGAGATGTCAGTCCCAGGTGGCAAATAGATAGAGCACGCAGTTAATAAAAATCCCACCGTAAGGCGAATTGCAACAGCCTCTATGCTAGTTGTAATTAGTAAGGGCTGCACTGGGGTCTGGTTACCCACAAGGATAGCAACTCCCCCGTGTACAGAGCCATCCGCAATTCTATCCTTTCGAAAAATTGTAGTGTTATGCATCGTGGGATCGTCATTTGCCTTTAGGTATGTCTCCTGCAAGCAAAAGCAAACTGGCTCGTGCTTTTGCAGGAGGGCCTTGATGTCATCAATATTTCGCCGGAATCCACGACAATTCCATTCTAGGAATTTAGCCATTATTTTGGCTTGGTGGGTCGATCAGGCGGCTTCCGAGGTGCTGAGGGCTTACTTTTATCAGTCTTGGATTTATCTTTTTTGGGGAAGAATGGACGCTGTCCCGTGTCCATTTCTTCCTCCGCAAAGAGTTCCAAGACTGAATCTTCGGATACCTCCTTGTGCTCGACATCCATTTTTTCTTGGGTACTAGGGGGGACTTCCCCTTTCTTATTCTTTTCTTTCATAATTACCTTTGTCACTTGTGGAGCATTAGGAGGTACCGATATAGGAGTGGCAGCTGATTGGTCCTTTTGTGCAGGTTTTTGAGAACTTAAGAGATACCGCGCGATGGGAGTGAAAGACTCCTTTGGAGGAATGGTCATGTCCGTCTGAGTTCCGACGGAACATCTCCCTGCTACCTTCTGGGCGTAGGTAGGTTTGTTGATATTCAGGAGTTTGACCGATTTCCTTGCCTCCTGGTATGATATATTTAGCTCTGCCTTCAGCCGTTGAATTTCCTTTTCTTCTTTCCACCTCTGGCATGCTCGTGAGTAGGCCGGGTGTTCGCCTTCACAGTTAATACAGGTGGGTTTTGCGGCTGAACATGCTGTTGTTTCGTGGTCCTTTGCACCGCATCGAGCGCATGCAAGGACTCCACGGCAGGCCATTTGAGAATGTCCATACTTCTGGCATTTAAAACACCGTAAAGGGTTCGGAACGTATGGACGCACTGAACAGTTGATGTATCCAGCTTTAATCTCGTCAGGAGGTTTAGGAGAGTTAAACGTCAGGATAACGCTCCTGGTTTTCACAATTTTTCCATCCCTTCGCGCAGTAATTCTCTTGACGGCAATAACTCCCTGGGGTTTTAATTCGGAGCAGATTTCCTCCTCGGTTACGTCGAGAAGGTCCCACTCCGAAATGACACCTCTCGATGAATTGAGTGGTCTGTGTGGTGTCACTGTTATAGGTATTCCTCCGATTGATGTTGTTCGGAGTAGATATTCGGATTGCCTGTCATTTTTAGTTTCAATTAAGAGGTCTCCAGAACGGAGCCTCTTAACTGACGTGGGTGAACCTGCTAACCCATCCAACCCTTTTTGAATGAAAAAGGGCGACATTTTACCAATCGGTTTTTCACCGGTTGAGTGCATTATTAGGAACCTTGGTACAGGCCCTGATGTTACTTCTGTTCGCTGCCTCTTTGTACTAATAATACTATCTGGGTCTTCGTCTATGTTTGCAGATAGGGACCGGGTTGGGGCCCCTGAAGAAATATGTTTATCAGGATTCATATAGGTTTTTAAATTGTTCAGTGCCCGGGCTCCACACCCACCATGGAGCCCAAAGGGACGCCCACTACCCGGCATGCAATAAATGCGCTCGGGAGTGGACACTATACCCGCACCACCGCCAGCCTGAATCCTGTCCCTCGGACCATGAGGGTAGGGGCGTGGCATTGACACGGTTGACCCTCGCAGGCGAACCTACTAGCCGATTGATCCTAGCCGGGCCTTCCAGGACCACCCGTCTTGTCGAAGCAGGGGCCAAAGTGGTGTATTGGAGCTGGGCCCCTCAACCACCAGGATCCCCCTTTCCGAATTTCCACGGGTCGCAGCGCACGGCAAACACGCCGGATTCCATTGATGTAAGCCCGGAACCTAGGCTGTGGGCGTTGGATCCCAGTGATGCTAGTCTGGAAGTCCAGCAGCGTCACTGGGAGGTTCCCTCACCACGTACAGGTGCCCACGTCGAGGGGAAGATGCAGGGAACAATTAACCATTGATACCATAGTTATAGAACAAGCTTACAAGAAACGCTGAAACCTACGCATGGCCTACATCGACTACCGCAAGGCAGTCGATATAGGTTGTGTACAGGTTGCAGCCTACGGGACTCTGTCGATAGTGACAAACTTCCTAGAAGCAAACATGGAAAAATAGAGTAACACCATCAAAGTTGAGAATATCACAACCAAACCGATTCCCATCGGGAGAGAAATCTTTCAGAGAGATGCCCTGAGCTCACTGTGGTTCGGTCTAGCACTCAACTCGCTATCCACCACTCTCAGCAACAGCAAGTCAGATATATTCTCAAAGAAGGAAAGAGAAACCTGAACACTGTCGCAAACCTGATGTACATGGATGACATCAAGCTCTACGCGAAAACTGAGAAGCTACTCAGGATCACCGAAAAATTCAGCAATGATGTCAGGATGGAATTTGGACCAGACAAAGACAAGACCCACGGATTTCAATCAGGAAAAATTTGTCGGCCGAAACTTCCAGCTGCAGACAGGTAAAGAGTTCGAAGACATGACAGAGGGTGAAACCTAAAAGTAACTGGAGATGATGCACGCTCACCAGTTATAGCACAAGAAGATAGAGGCCTGCCTGACCGAAAAATACCATCAGACACTCAGAAGCCTACTTAAAGGAAAGCTTAACGGAGGGAACACAGTTAAAGCCATAAACACCTATGCAATCCTAGCGCTAACACGCTCCTTCGGGATCATATAATGAACCAATGCCGAGCTGGGGAAATCGTGAGAAAAACAAGGCCATAAGGAAGCAGACAAACAGAATACCCGCACTCAATCTAATCAGAGAGAGACTCCTCTCGCCCAGAGGAAAGAAAGGAAGAGAGAAAGGTGGGCAAAGAAGACACATGATAGACACTACGGTGACCTCCATGAAGACGACATAGATAAAAATAGCTTCCACCGCATGTCCCACTAGCGGAACACTCTTCCGACACTGCAGGATTCATGCTTGCCACCAGGTAATCAGCACCAGTATCTAATGAAGAGACATCGCTAAAGAACTTGGAGTGCTAGATGACACGTGTCAATGATGCCACCTGTCCCAAAAACAATCCAGCACATCACCGCAGGACGTAGGGTGATCACCAGACGGAGTACACTCATAGACACCACCAGGTCGCCAGGATAATGCATCTGAAGGTAGCGAGGAAATACCAGTTGATAAAAGGGAGTGTACCGTATTACAAGTACGAACCACAGGACGTACTAGAAATTCCAACCCACAAGCTGTATTAGAACCGGGCCATAATAGCAGACAAGGAAATCCCGCCCAATAGACCGGACACAACGTCCCCATGAAGGAAAAGACCACCTATGTGATCGACATAGTGGTGCCCAGCACTGACAACCTCTAGAAAACCTACGAGGAAAAGATCAAGAATTACATATATCTAAGGCACGAGATGAAAGAAATGTGGCACATGGAACAAATAACAACCATCCCGATCACCATGCCAACCACCGGCATGCTACCGCCAAAGACCCAACGAAGAGCTTAGCAGAGAAAGTCAGTCCTGAAATATATAAGCATTGAAAGATGAAAAAAAAAAATAATAATAATAAAAAAATAAAGTTTGTATTTATTGTATTATTACTGTTATTATTATTATTATTTTCTTGTCGATTAATGGGAAAACATGCTTTCATTTATGTCGATTTTTGTGGGGACGAAGGATACGAGGGCTGTGAAATCGTACCTAGACCTGAAATTTTCCCAAGGACCAATGAGAACAATAGAAGAGCGTGGGTTGAAATTTTGGCCTCGATTCGCCTTTCTGTTCAGAGTAATACGCGAAATATACTTTCATTTATATGAACAGATTTCTGTGGTCGGCGTGGGGGGGGGGGCAGAGAAGTGCTATGAGAAGGTGGGCTTCCAGGGACTAACGGAACATACGCTGAAAATGTGACAACGATTGAACTCTTTCTTATTAAGAACATCCAATAAGAACACGATAGTATTTTCATAAATTCATGTACGCATTTCGAAGCCTGCAGCTTTCAAACCTTCGTTATCTTGTGCAGCTTTCAGGGTTACTAAGCTTGAAAATGCTTGGTGTGCGAAATGAAAGAGAATAAAATCCTCTGCTAATTTTAAAGGTGTTTAAAATTAGCAGATATGCACAATGGTGCACCACCCCCCACTTTTTCAAGTGATTTTTCTTTATCATTGTAGAATGCAATAACCGATGGCTTGGTTAGAACGGTCCTGTCCACTTGCCTTCACTTTCATTTGACCTCGCAACCAGCAGTAGTGCGTAGCACACGCTTCTTGATTAGACCGGGGTTCGAGCCCGTCACCACCAAATATGGAGGATGCGGAAAGGTCAGGGAATAACCACCGCATATCCCGGAGCAATATGGCCTGAGTTGCTAATGCTCCCAAACACCAAATAACAAAGACCTCGTAACCATGGATTACTTTATGTAGGGTTACATGAAATCCAGGGTTTATTAGACAAAATCGCATTTTGCGAGCCTCTGAAACAACTAAGAATAATACTGATACGACAAATCAGGGATTCGTGGATTCATTGCGCTGAATTCTGCAATGAACAAATAAAGATTCCTTTTTTTATTGATTTTTAAACAGCTGCTTTAGGTGTTTTCTTTTAGTGGTTAATGTCAGTTTCTTTTTGTTTTGTAATTTATGATTAATGTTAAATATCTCGGAAATAAACACTTTTGAGACAGTTTGTCTTATTTTTGAGAAACAAAAATTTGTTTCTTATTTTTAAGCTGTAGAATGTGGTCCTACGTTTGTTCCGTGCAGTTTTAAAACATACTGTATAACAGTTTTATGAATGATATTTTTATCAATCATAAAACTGCGATTCCAAAATTTTCAGATGATGGGAAAATTAGAAGATAGTTAATGACCAGCTCTATAGCAACAAGAAGTTGTAGTGCTCCTTTAGGGAGACTTGGACAGTCTTTAGGTATGACAATCAACTATTCTTCCAATGTTCACATTAGCTGCAAATTTTGACATTTTGACTTGTTTTCCTTGTTGTAGGTCTTCTCAAAAAGAATGATGAACTTGGAGGGATTGTACTGAAAACATTAGTTGAAGAAAAGAATCTGGGAGTTATGATTCAGGATGATGAATTCAGGAAGATACAGGCGGCAAGAAGAAGGGTCGTGTCTGTTTGGGTGATCACCCTGCATCCTGCGGTGATGTGCTGGATTGTTTCTGGGACTAAGTGGCATCGTTGGCATATGTCATCTCTCATTCCGAGGTCTTTCGTGATGTAGTTCCTGGTGTTGATTACCTGGTCTTGGATGGCCAGCACGAATTCTTCGGTCTAGGGGAACAGTCTTCCGCTCGTGAAACATGCGTTGAAAGCTATCTTATTTATGTAGCCTTGATGGAGTTCATTAGTGTCTGCCATTGTGTACTTTCTTTTCCCATCTTTCTGAAGGGGGTCTCCTTGTTAAAGTTGAGTGTTGTGTGCTGTTTATCTTTCTTATGACTTGATAGATTGGTATTGTGCTTTCCTGGAAGTAATCCCGAAGGTTCTTAATCGCCTTCTCCTCTTGTTCAATGACGTCATTCAATCCCTTCCATCCTTCTTTAAGGGCCATGGTCAGTCTCTTGATGGTCGACTTCTGGCGGTGTTGGCTCCTGGTCGATCTCATAATCGCCTCCAGCTAGATGTTGGTCCAATCTAAGATCTCAAAGGAGTATGTTAGTACTGGGGCTGCGTAAGTGTTTATGGCTCTGATCATGTTCCCGCCATTCAGCATTGATTTTAGCAGCCTTCTCAGTCTCTGATGGTATTTCTCGGTAAGGTGGTCCTCCATCTTCTTGTGTTCTAACTGATGAGCCTATATCAATCGCATATATTTGTGGGTCTCTCCCTCTGTCATGCTTTAATCTCTTCAGCCAGTAATTTCGGTGGACTGGATGTCCTTGATGCAATCCATGGGGTCTTACTTTTGTCTCAGCCAAATTGCGTCCTGATGTCACTGATGAACCCTTCAGTGATCCAGAGCAGCTGTTGGAGTTGATTCTCGGTTATGGCTTAGTGTTTTATATTATTCACGTACATCAGGTGAGAGATGGTGTACAGGTTCTTCCTCCCTTCTTTTGGGGTATATCTGTACTTGCTGTTATTGAGAATGGTGGACAGTGGATTGAGTGTTAAACACAACCATAATGGCCTCACGGGATTCTTTTGGAAGATTTCTCTGTTGATGGCGATCGGTTTGATCATGATAAAATCGACTTTGATGGCGGTCCTCCATTTCACCATGGTAGCTTCTATAAAGTGTTTCTGTGTCGAGTTGAATTTGTAGACCTTCAGTGTCTCTATCAGACAGCTATGAGGCACAGAGTCGAAGGTAGTCTATGTAGGCCGTCTGCAGATTGCTCTGAGTCTTGTGCTTTGCTTCATAACTGAAATGTCAATGGCATCCTTTGCTCCTCTGCATGCATACCTTCTGCTGCTCGGCCATGGTGTTTTGGCTCACCAAATGGTCTGATATCTTCTTTGTTATGCAGCTCATT
This sequence comes from Mastigoproctus giganteus, assembly GCF_048544385.1. Taxonomy (NCBI): domain Eukaryota; kingdom Metazoa; phylum Arthropoda; class Arachnida; order Uropygi; family Thelyphonidae; genus Mastigoproctus; species Mastigoproctus giganteus. The sequence continues at coordinate 73,953,824 of NC_143586.1, read as the reverse complement.
TGGATCTTGTACATGGTTAGGAGACAAGAGATAGGTCTGTACTTTGCCGGATATGAGGTATCTTTGTCCTTAACCTTCAGTTAGATAATTCCTTGAGTCAGAGACTCTGGGATTGTTTCATGGTGCTTTGTCATCTCGGTGAACTGCTCTTATATGTGCCAGTGTGTGTGTGTGTGTGTGCAGCTGAACTTCTTGTACCAGTAGTTGTGGATGTTATCTATTCCTGGGATTCGCCAGTTATGGGGACTTCCTGAACAACTGCTGTACTTCTTCCTTCCGAATCTTCCATTCTGAACGTCCTTGGTTTTCTTCCGTTCTAGGTCTATCCAGGGTGCTTGGTCGTTATGGCAAACTTTGCTGCTCCACAGGTTATCCCAGAACTTCTCGAGCGTCTTCGGGTCAGAGGGTCTGTTTGCTCTCCTTTTGTCCTGTGTTCTTGTAGAAGACTCTCTGGTGCTCATCAAATATTTGGTTGTCTATTTTCCTCTGTGCACTCTCCCTATATCAGCCAAGTCTCTTACAGAGTGCAAGGAGGTTTTGCTTAGGGGTGTCCAAGTATTCTTCAATCATTTGATTATGTGTCTCGTGTTTGCTATGGAAAATGTCTTTCTTGAGGGTGCTGTTCACTATTCTGATCAGCTTCTTGCTTCTGCCACCCGGGTAGTACTGAGTCAGTTCTACTGTCAATGTCAATTTTCCCAGGCTGGTAGCCCCCTTGTCTTTGCGTTTTGTTTTCTTTTGGTGTCTGGTCTCTTTTCCATTCATCCTGGTGACTGCTGGTAGCAGCCACCAGGATGAAAAACCTAAATGGCTGTGGGAATAACCTAAATAGTATTTAGAGTTGTGTCGTTGTTGTTGTTGTAATCCAGTATTATTCGCCGATTGAGGTCGTCTGTGACTTGTCACAGGATTCTGTTGGGTTTCTACTTTGGTGTGTGTTTTTTGGGAGTAGGATTCATGCCCTCCAATTCTGCTAGGGCCTTCTTCCACTCTTCTTCTATTCTGGATATCGCGAGCTCGTCTGTTTCCACTTCGGCTCTTGTACTTGGTGTTCCTCTTCCTGTCGTTTTGGTCGTATTATTTGTCCTTTGTAGTTGATGGCTTACATCCTGCTTGATTTTTTCCAAGATTGAAGGAGCTAACAGTAACAGGTTCTTCGTGGCGATGATCTGCCTCTGGCCTTTATTCGTTGTTGAGTGACCTGAACAGTCGGATACTGTTCCAATGTCTTGGTGTGTAGTTTCGTCCTGTACATTTTCATGTGGGTCGTCTCTAGCTTCGTTACTTCGTAGTAAGTTTGCATGATGAGCGTTATCATTTCGATGTTCCACTTCATGCTTTGGCCTTTTGTTCCTTCCTGGGTGGTCACTGGCACAGGAAGCACTTTCAGTTGGTTGGGCTGGATGGTATTGCTATTTTCTTGTGATAGGCATATGGGTGACAGCGCCACTTGCTCCATTGTCTTCCTCAGGAGACTGTCTCCGACCTTTCAAGACGAACCCTTTGCCTAAGGCCTGAAAGCGAGTGACATTATCCTGCGCCACATTCAATTCAGTATGTTCAATATTTATACTTCTCATCTTCATCCAGCTATGGAGGTGGACCTGTTAGCTTTTGTTTTTACTTCCAGTGGTGGACGGTAGTTACTGGGATCGATACCAGATGGTGCCACTCTTATCCTCAGTTACTATCGACTTTGAGGAGGTACGTCAGATGAAGCGACTTTCCCGGTTTTATTTTTCCACAGCGATTGCTTTTTCCGATTTGGGATTCGAACTCGGGTTCCATGATATTGCTGGTCTGAAGCCGTAGCACTGGGCTAACCAGGCCCTTATTATTATTATTGCTATTCTTATGTTATTTCTCCCTGATGTGGGTTCCACCCTGTGACAGGTACTGGTACCAAGTGCACAGGAGGGTTGTTATGGCTTGATTATTTCGTAGAATGCTCGCATGATGAACGTATTCATTTCGATGCTCTACTTCATGCGTTGGCGTTTTATTTCTTCCTGGGTGGTCACTAGTGTAGTTATGCAGGACGCACTTCCAGGTGGTGGAGCCAACTTGGATTCCATCAGTCTTAATCCACCAGTGACACTTATCATGAGCTTGTTACCTATCTTTGGACAAACTGAATGGAAACGTTTTGGTGAAATGTACGCAGTTGTCTTTGACTTCTTTAAGGCTTTTGAGCATCTTTGGAATAAAGGTCTCCTAAAGAGGCTGCCATTTTACACAATTGTTTTTGCAAGTTGGTAGCGAGTTTTTTCTAACCATAAACTGCATGGGTTGTTAGATGCTCTCTGTCATCTAAATTCTCAAGTAATGCTAGTGTCACTTAAAATTAATTTTTTTTTCTCCTACTCTCATCCTCTTGAATGCTTTCCACTGGCTGGAAATCGTATCCGTAATTTTGCTTCAAATTCTCGAATACCCAGAGCCAATTCCTTAAATACCGATCTCCGGGTAATTCTCCAATAGGGCGAAGAAAACTTAGTTCATTTCTCGCAAAAGAGAGTCTATTGCGTCCTTGCTCATTTTCGATGGCACTCAGATTTCTGACAAAATTACATATCTTTAATGGAATGACCTGGACTTCAACTTTTCTTGGCATACGCGTAACACAAATATTTCTTCCTCTGCATACTTATTTCTTTCTTTTTCGTTCTCGGCGTTACTTTTCTTCTAATTGGCTACCAAATCTGTACAAATCTTAAACTTGGCCTACCATGGAATATTTTTCCCATTCCTAAGATGGTACTCCCAAAACCTCTCTCAAACTCAACCAGCGGACTGGCAACCAGTACACTATTTCTAAGGCCCAATTCTACAGCAATCTCGAAGTCACCCCACGAAAACAACAGACTGTTGCAGCTAACCTTCTTGCACTGGCCAGACTAATCACAGGACGCCTCGATGCCCCTGATATCACAGATCTGATTAAAACTCCACGAATTGCTGGAAGACGTCAAGTGGCCCTCAGGCTCTCGCTTAGCCTCAGTTTCAACAACTTCAAAGGTCCGAGACGCATATTTCCAGGAAACACAGTAGACTGATTAACAATCTGGCCATCGATCTTGATAAATTCTGCCAGCAGAATGCATACAGACGCCTGGAACTAATGGACACATATACAAGTCTATCGTTTTGACTTTCAAGAACACTACCAGAAGGAAAACAACATGCCACGACAAGATAAATATAAAATGAACTCGTTACCGATCTTCTTCCTTGGTATATACAGTATTACATTACAAGACATCTATCAGTGAATGCTGAGACAGACAGACAGGAAAGAAGAGATACCATGGACAATAACTTCTGATGAGCTGCCTCAATCAAAGAAATCCTTTATATTATTGTACAGCACATTTTTTGATTAAATAATCTAATCAGCCACTAGCTCACTGCTGTCCAGGGGGTGGCTCTTGTGCAGAGCAATAGACCTTGCAGAGGGTAATATGGAGTGATTGTTCATCCGCGCCACACACTTCATGAATCAGGTGGACCTGGATATGGTTTATGTTCTAGCAATAGTTTCATGCAGATTGCATTATTGAATAAGTGGTACAGGAAATACCCAAACGTCTGTAATTCTTTAAGAAATTAAAGAATTACAGATTACACTCCACGCAGGTTTAAGTTCTCATCATTTACCATCTTCCAGATTGCATTATAACCATAGTGAAGTTGGGTGGTAGCAGTATTAGTGATTTGGGTTCGTTTTACGTGGTTTGGTCGAAGTCTGTTTGTTGATGTGCTTGGAACTACGGATTTCGGTGCCTACTGATACAGCCTAGATAATTTTGTCCTCATCCTGTGGAATTAGGATGAAAGAGCTCTCAATCTTCGCTCAGTCCTTGCTGGATGAAATTCCAATTTTCTAATAGAAATTTAATCTTTCTAAAAAGTCATTTGAATTGAGGAAATCCTGAGGAAAATGACTGCATTTTCAAAGAAGAATATATGTTAAAAAGTTAAACGTTATTAACACAACGCGATATTAAAACGCGATTAATGGATAGCTGAAAAAGCAAATTAAAAAGAATCAGAATACTAGTTTATTGTGCTAGTATTAGTTTTAAAGTGTGATTTAGATGTCATTAAATTTCTAAGTGGACGAGCTTCGATATTTCTTGACCACAATGAAAAAATACGTCCATCTTTAAGCAGATACAGCAGTGTAGAAAGTGTACCCTCTGTGGTCATGTCCGAAAATCTTACATTCAAAAATTGGAGATGTGTTCTATAAGGTGATGAATACCAACATTTACTTTATATTTTCGAACAATGTGCACTCTTAATGGCTCTTAATTGCAGAATTGAATCGATGCAACAGTGGGTAGATATGGTGCAGGTTTTGAGCTTCACGAACAATGCAAAAGGGAAAAAAGAGGCCTTTTGAACGCCCCTGTTCGGCAATGAACCCTGGATGCGCTAATTCTTACTATAAAGCAAACGCAGAAGATTTTATTGGTTTGTTTAGTACAATATTATCCTCCTTTTCTCTTACAGGATATAAGATATATAATACAGTACGTTATCAGTTGCAAAATTGAAAGACCACTCTTATTTTTAGTATCAGATCTGTATTGATCAGTATAAAAAAAGATGGAGGTCAATCTTTTGACTGAGATCAAAACATCTTGTCTGTGGACTACATTTTCAGGTCTGCTGGCAAACTTTCAGCCATACATTTGGACTTATAAAAATAGCCTAGGTGTAGGAAGCTAATTGTTATCGGGTCTTTAATTGGCCAAAGTTGCAATTTCGTCCCAGGAAAATGATGTCATGGTGTCAGGAATGTAGGTCACATCAGATGTATGCGTCATTTGATTCTGTTTAGCTGTAAGTGTTCAAGGAGTTGACATAGACCCCGCAACGTAATTCTTTCCTCATTAAAAAAGTTATTTCAGATTAAAGTTTGAGCCTTTGATCGTGGTCTCAGCATGACTGTAGTTTTGAGCAAGGTTGTCCGATTTTTTTTTTTGTTAATTGAGTTTTTTTTTGTCTGTTACTGACTGTGGCCTATACTTGGGCAATGTGGGATTCGTTAACACCAATCTACTATTGTAGAAATTAATTATGCTGTCAAAAAATGAATTTTTCTGACAGCGTAATTAATTGGTGCGGGATTTACTAATACCCATAAGGGTTTTTATTATGGAAAGCACATCCATAAACAGAAATGCAGTATGAAATTGTACGCGAGTTTTTGAAATAGCAGAAAGACTATGGGCCATATTTCATGATCCTGAATAAGGGCTTTTATAGTAGCAAGAACTTTTTGAAAGGTTTCTTAAGTTATTCTGAAATCTGAGTTTGTATTTAAGGTCGGTATCCCAAAAGGCAATGCCAATGCAAAGTTTATTTTATGGAGTTTAACGTTGAACTCAAAGTTGGTTATCAAGTGGCGAGATTAATCTTGAAGGGTTACAAATATCTTGGAGGGTTACAAATTCACTACCCTTGGAGGGTAGTGAATTCTTTATGGTGGCACAGCACACCGACAGTGTGTTGTGAGGTAAAGATGAAATTTGTAAGAATAAGAACGAATGCACCTTGAAGTCATGGATAAGATCTTGTTGCGAAAAGTTTAGAGAATAGCTGGTTCAAAGCAGGAGTTTCAGTTTATATGAATATATATAACCTGAGTATAGTTTAAAAGTTTATGATATGTCCCTTCATCGAGAAGAACAGTCCAACTAAGGCTTAAAGAAGAATATGTTGAATGAATAGAAGGTTATTCTAAGTTATGTGATTTGTGCAACGTTTCTTCATGGCATAATGCTATTATAAAAAAATTGGGATGAAATGCTAAAATTTTAAAGCACGTTAACGAAACTGAAGCAGATCTAAAGTTAGAAATGCGCTTAGAGGCTTCTTAATCTTCATTCAAACAACTTATTCTGAAACTAGTTTGAGAATCTTGATAAAAACGTTAAAGACAAAAAAGTTGTAAAGAGTTGTGAGTGTCTACTGGTTATCTTGATTAGCATAGCCTGTTCAAGATTCCACTCCAATAGAAAGAAACATAAGCTCTCAATGATGATCATACTCTGCTAATTCTGAAGGACCATATTTAAAAAAATTACAAAACAGGTTTATAATTATAAAAGGGATATTTATAAAAGAATATTTTTGTTTTTGTCAACAGAAAGATTCAAAACTTTAAAATAACTTTCTTAATAAATTAAAATAATTGAGTAATTAAAAATAAAACATCTAAGATTTAGTTTTCCAAATTATTAGTAAATACAGTATATAAAAACAAAATAAATATTTTTTTTATATTCACTAGTAATTCCAGCTACATGACTTAGCGTAGTTTTATAATAACGAAATTTCTTTCAAAGATTGTTTGTTGTAGGGTTTTAGGCGCACCAACAATTTAGACCATATTGCGCAGTATATATTATGTCTGTGAATGCGTGTGTGAAGTTGACAACTATCGACCGGTTAGTCTGACTTCAGTAGTAGGAAAAATCTTAGAGACAGCGATTAAGAGTGCAATCCAGGGACATTTAGACACAAAGGACATTCTGAAGGACACACAACATGACTTTGTTAAGGGAAAATCATGCTTGGCTAACTTAGTAGGCTATTTTGACAGAGTTACTCATGAGCTGGATTTAGGGAACAATTTCGACATAGTTTATTTGGATTTTAGCAAAGCATTTGACTTGGTCCCTCACGAGAGGTTGCTGTATAAGCTTCAGCAGGTTGGGATTACTGAGTGGCTGCAGAGCAGAAGGCAGAAGGTTTGATTAATGGATATTCTTCAGATTGGTGTAACGTCAGGAGTGGGGTCTTTCAAGGATCGTTTCTTGGACCACTGTTGTTTCTCATTTTCAAGGACATCTACAGAAGGGATAGAAGGCGTGATGTCAAAATTTGCGGATGACGTAAAGATTGACAGAATTGTTAATAATTAGTGACAAGAAGCGCTCCTTCGGGATGATTTGAAGAGACTTCAAAGATGGTCAGAGAAGTGGCAGCTATGTTTTAATGCTGCTAAATGCAAGGTCTTTCACTTCAGGAATAGCGACCCACAAATAAATTATACACTTAGTGGGGCTGAATTAAAAACAGTGGAGTAGGAAATGGATCTAGGAGTTACAATACAGGCAGACAGGAAAGCCCATCGTGTCCTATCGAACGTTATCCTGTAGAGATATGTCGAGAGGTCATAATCCCACTGTATAAGACAATTGTAAGACCAGGTTTGGAATAATGTGTTCACTTATGGAGACCTCATCTGAAAAAAAGACATTGAGCTTCTTGAAAGGGTCCAAAGATGGTCAACTCGAATGGTGAGATCGGCAGAAGGGCGACCGTAAGAGGAAAGATTATGTGGGCTACAGAGCTTGGCAACCAGACACCTCAGAGGGACCCGATTGAAGTTTATAAGGCTCTGAGAGAGATTAGTAAAATGAATGAAGGCGGAATTCTCACTGTTAGATATAATTCCAGTACATAAATTCAAATTACAGGGGTTTCGGTTTAGATTAGATTGTAGGGCGTTTTCTTTTAGCCAGCGAGTCGTTGATTGCTGGAACAAGTTGCCCTCGCATGTAGTTAAGGCTCACAGTGATCAACATTTGTGTTTTCTTATCTACTTTTTTTAGGGTTAAAAAACCGTGCAGCACAAGACTGTGGCTTCCTCTCACTATATGGCTATTACTATTACCACAAGGGCCCTTCCAAGGATCCCTACGTGCTGTTAGTTTCAAATTTGAACAAGTTTATATGGAAAGACATAGACCACCTGGTGCAATATTCTTCTAGGACTTGTCTCTCAACATTTGTCTCTGCTGACAATGATCTTTTGTATTTTTTAAAAACGCATTTGCATTTCAGCAATTACTTCTAGTATTATAATTGGAAGTTGACAATGATAACTGCTCTGAATACGCACACTACTGTAAGACAATAATACAAAACATTCATTTTGTGCAATGATGAATGAAGAAATGACATTCTCTCTACGTTTGCTATTAACAAACTCATAGAGTGTCATTTTATCATTCATCAATATTATTAACTGCGTGATGGTCTGCAAGCCATACATCATTCTGTGAAATTTTAAATTATACAAGGCAACTACAGCCCACACATAATTAACGATCTTTGTATTGCAACATTTTATTTGACATTTAAAGAGATCTGTCTAAACACTAGTGAGTGTTTAGACAGATTAGTCTAGCTAAGCTTTCGCCGATATAATACCGGAGAACTGATTAAAAAGTATCGACAGTGATCCGTGAAAAGTAAGATAATGCGCTTACAGAGATGAGGAGTTAATCCCACTTAGACATTTGCTTGAAAGTAGAGAATTATGCTATCTAAAAACTTTAGAAGAATTAATTGGGAATTTATTGTAAATCAAAGCGTTTATTCTGCTAGTGAATAATGAATAAGTTATTGCAGATGATTTTATCAAGCGCCTAATACTCCATTATTATTATTTCATAGTGTCGACAATAGTAGGAATTAAGTCATTTTAATCTGGATCAACACAAAACAAAGTACTAATTAACTTGACCACACAGGACCATGATGCTCTGCTACAAGTGAGGTTCTCCACGAAGCAGATATTCGCGAGCAAAGTTGGAGTATATTCTCTTAGGATAGGAACATTTTCTACATTAAGTGCGTAATTAGAGATTTATTTTCGCTATTTATGTTATGGCTTCTGTCTGAGGCCTTTCAGATCAAGGTCCGAGTTCAGATGATAAGAAACCTGTTTATATCAGTACTCTGTGATAAAGAAAAAACACAAAACATATTTACTGTTCGATCCTACACGTGTATCCTCTTCCCAATATTAATCGTGTTTACAGCAATCTTACTACTGAATGGCACGTTTGAAATTATTGAATATTGCTCCTTCCATTTCACAATAATCGGATTTCCAGAAAATCTCGAAAAATGTGGCTTGTACTTTTTTTGTGCTACAAGAACTCTTATATTATAAACGTTGGTTGATAGGCAAGCCAGACTCGCCAAGCAAGTGGCGATTTGTCTTTCATTAAATAGTTCAGGTTAATTAATTACAATTTAGTTTAATTTATAGTAGAAATAAACCAGGGCAATTCAAAAAATAAAGACAATATGCATATTAAATACTGATAACAAGTGAGAACTCGATCTTGTGGACATCAAGCGTACGACATAATGAATCGAATTTAAACATGATGTTGGGATGGTGCCTTTAGTGTGTTTCTTGCTGCTAGTACTTGAACATATCTGCTCCAGTTTAAGATTGCACTGTTATTAATTCAGATTTGGCGAATGAAACCCTCTGAGAATTTAAAGGAGGGAGTGAAAATACGCTTTATCGCCCACGACCAAGAAATTCAAAATGTGCCTTCTCTGTCAAAGGAGCATTGACGTTGTTTAGGGACTTTTCGAGATCCATCTATGAATACCACAGGGTCGTGGACAGACTACCGACAATGAATGGTATAGTAGTATGCTCAGAGGGAGGGCTAAAACGTCGACCTTGTCCCTCACCCACTGTATAGTCCTAAATTTCCCCATCTCAATGTCACAGAATATTCTGTGACATTGAAATGGGGAAATTTCTTCACAAAAGAAATGATAAATTATCAAAAAATGTTGCTTTTGTTATTATTATTATAAAACTTTTACTACTTTATGGGATTTTTTTCCACCCCGTGTACCAAGTGCATTGGGTGGTTGATTGTGTCCCGTTATTATTATTATTGTTATTACTGTTGGTCGAAGAACTCTTACTATCCTAACATAACTTATTATTATTAACTTAAAAACTTAAACAATCTAATTAATAGAATACTTAAATCAATTATGGAAGCAGAGATTTGGAATGATAGGGACAGAAAAAGGCAGGTGATTCATAAATACAAAATGCTATATCCAATTCAGAAAATGAATTATAATTTAATTACTAAAACCTTAAAAAGAAATTTTGAATAAAGAAATAGTATAGCAGACTCAACTCACAAATTAAGGAATCAAAAAAATTACCTTTAATTGCACATCCGAATCCTAAAGTAGTATGGGAAAGACTACAGTGAACGTTATCAATGGAAAAAGAGCATTCAATGGAAAGATCATCCAATATGAAATACAAATAAGGGAATTATTTATTTATACGGTGGCAAATGATTAATTATAATGAAGTGGAAAGAGTCTTGTTTTCTGTTTTCAAGGTGGAATAATTTTTTCTCTAAAAATGTAAGAAAATTACAAATATTTATGAGAATAACACCGTTCACTGAAACCTCAAGGTTGGCCATATCACATACCTTATGTAGTTGCATTCATTATCTTTGACAGGGTGTGGGATAAGCTCTTTGGATTTAAATCATATCGATATCCATGTACATTGGTTTTAAAAAGGTTATAATGTTAAAAATTGTACAGAGTACCAGCATCACGTAAAAACTATCCGTATTATGTAATCCACGTAGAGGTAAATTTTGATCTTGGAGGTTTTGAGATGAATTCAAAGTATATAGTTGACAGAACAGGAGACTGGATATCTAGCTTCGCTAGATACTCCAATAGGATAAAATTCGGAGGAAACAAAGGAGGTTCATCAGTTTGTTGCATCTTTATTCCTGACAGGGATGTTTAAGGGAATTAAAAAGTTAAGCCCTGAGTTGATTGGAATTTTCCTATTCCAATTAGGTTTCTTGGGGAAGGTAAGGCTGAGATTGTGTTTATTTGCTAAATGTCTATAATTGATACATATTTTCAACTTTATCCTTCATATATGCGATGTCTTAACGTTATTCTGGACAGACGGACGTCTTTGATGATGAGGCTAATTATCTTTTTGTTGTTGTCCGTTTGTAATTAAAAAAGAAATTTCCTTTATTTTTTCAATTGTTCTTTTATATATTTTCATTCATTATTATACATTACAACAGGAATGAAAAGATTCCTAATTGAGGCTTTCGATGCCATCAATATTAAACGGCTTTTGTCATAAAAGGCAAAATCTCCACTCTCGATGGCATTTCTACAAATGTTCTTCAAAAAAAAAAAAAAAAAAAAAGAAAGAAAAAAAAAACGTGCTTCAGCGTTAACTCCTCTTTTATGTCGCTTCTTTATATTCTCTTATTCCTCTGTTTTTCCTTCTGTCCGGACTCCTATACAGCCAAATCGCAATAAATAATTCCCTTTTATTTAATTCTTATTACACTTTCCTCAACAATTTCCTAAATAACGGAAAAATCAGTTAACCGCCAACTCGTATACTGTCCTGAGACATCCTATTAGATTAACGAACATCAGTCTATGGTGATATATTGATTTATTTTACCCATCTGTGGACAAATTCCATGGAAAGTTCCCAGGTCGTTCTGAACATTCAAAATTTAAGTGGACAGATTCCATGGAAAGTTCCCAGGTCGTTGTTCTGAACATTCATTTCTAAGGTTTTTGATCGTATTTGGCATAAAGGTCTTTTAAAGAAGCTTCAGTCTGCCTCTTTTTTTTTTGAAATTGGATAGCCAGTATTCTCTCCGCCTGCTTCGCCATTGTGGACGATGGTGGACTATTTTTTAACTTCTTATCCAATACCGGAGTTTCTCCAAGGTTGCTCTTTCACCCACTCGTTCCTTTTGCACTTTATTGATCTTCTGCAGTTCACTGGAAATCCTAACCATAATTTTGCTGTGGACAGTGCACTACAGTCCACTTGTACACTACACGTTCCCAGGTCTGGTGTGGGCTCCCCAAGAAAATTTTCTTTTAAAATCACAGATGCTATTCAGAAGGGAACAGTCAAGTTAATCAATGAACACCCTCTTAAAAACTCCATTCTTCTGAATTAGCATCTGCAATCCACCTCTTTCTTCCAAAGTAGTTGAAAACACGTGCTAGTCAACATCTATACGCAGTTCATCAAACTAACCCTTCTACTTGTATTCCTTGGAACAACCTTATCAATTATCTTCTCAACCTTGAACCCATACACGATACTAGAACTTTATATTTCCCAATAACCTTTTTTTTTGTGTGCGGGAATAATAAAAGAAAAACGAAACAAAAATCAGACAAAATTCATAATACAAGTTTATAAACACAAAATTAGATTGCGATTCACATTAACTCCTTTAGTCCCAATGAAAATTGTTGTAGTTCAGAAACTCTTCGGTACCATGCGATCAATGAGCACGTAATAATAATCGATCTTTATTATTATTATTTTTATAATCCTATTTTTCTTACTAATATTGGTGTATTAGAAATTTCGAGCTTATTTTCTAAAATTTTAAATTATTTAAAATTTCCTGGCTTAATTTTTATTTTTAGTTACTAATACATCAAAATTGTGAATACAATCTGTTTTTAAAACTTTGTATCACGATTTTTACAGAAAAGAAATCGAAACGAATTTTCAACTGTCACGTGACTCTCACCTGAACTAGATAAATTAACATTAAAACGAGAATTCTATACCATAACAAACAAGTTCCAAATCTTATGTTTGCAAACTTTATTAAATACATTGACTGTGTACACTCAGTCGTATATATATAATTATATTTACGTACGCAGTATTCATTAATAAATGAGTGGATGCGAAAACAATTTATCTACTTAATAAACACAACTATACAGGAAGTTATGTGGTCAAGAATACATTGATAAACAAAGATGGCTTCACTGCACTGCGCATGAGCGATGTATAGATATTCACGTTATTACAGAATACAAACCCGGTACAAAACCTGCATTTAACGTAGTTATACGTATTTATAACGACATATAAAATACATACACACGAAGCAAGCAGCAGTTAAAGATATTTCAAATAACTCAGTAGCCAATTAAGACATAGCCCTGTTATAAAGCATTCTGTGAAGTCTCCTTATAATAACGAGTGCTACTTACCATCCCAGAAGTTCTCGAAGACGAGTCTGCGTATTGAACATTTACGGGGAGCTCGGTTACTAATAACGGAAGGTCAAGATTTCAGTCCCATCTCGTTACTTTACTCCGTTGTGTGTGTGTCCATGTTATCGGTGATCTCCTGCAACAATTGAGGCCTCGAGATTTCCCCCACACCCACCCTGTGATACGAGCATCCCCTCTGCATAACCCCCGCTGCTTTCACCTATTATCTAAGAAGAGAGAAGTGAGGCATGGCATGGCATTGGTGTTTTAAGACTGACCTTGAAAGTTGCGTGGCTAAAGTTGGAAGAGACAAGGTCACATATGGCTTATGGCACCGCACAGCGATATCAAGGGGGGAAATCGCCTCTCTGGGCCTAGATTTAGATCGCTTTTTTTTTCTTTTTTTTTTAGCTCCTGGTTCCTTGGTTGTAAATTTTATTCTTTAAGATCAGGCACCTTGCGAGGGGTCACGTAATTTGTGTGTCTGTGTTTTCACTAACGTTAAAACATTACCGACAAGTAGCTAACTTTAATGAAGTGCGAGAGGCGTTGATTCATTTACCATTTCGAAAACTGCACAACTGCATTATCGAAAACACTTTTTATATTTAGTGGTAACTTGCCAAATTGGTGATTATAATAATAATTGCACCATGATCACAAATAACCCTGCAACGTGCAATATTGCATTCTTTGAAAAGAACACATTAATTAGGATGATGGGCAGCTTTTCTAAATATCCTAAATGACACAATGTAGTCACTCTACATTGCATTTATTTACCAAAATAAATAGATAATGAAGGATTTTATAGACAGAGACTTGCTGAATCAACGACTGATCTGGGATACAACACACAGATTTGAAAATTGTGTACGCTAAAAACCTGGGAATAATTCAGGGAGAAACCCTACTCCATCCGCCTCAGATTGGTTAGCTATAGCCTCGACTGTAGATTTTTAGAAATTTCTTCACTTGTTGATAGGAATCGAGTTCGGACCTCTCCAAACGAGTGACAAATGGCAAACCACTGTATTGTGACGGAGGACAAAATACAGTAGTTGGATCGGTTTCTCCCGAAAAAAACGAACTGCAAATCTGAATGAGTGCAGTCGATATTAAACGCCAAACTAGTTTTCAACATAGTCCTCTTTGGAGTCAATACATTTTTCTCACTGATGCTGCAATGCGTTGGTTCCAGTTGCGAAGGAAGTTTTTCCTTGGGCCTCCAGGAATGCATCCACTGCAGCAATGACGTTACTGTCGGTTGGGAAAATGGATACCAGCCAGGTATTTTTTTTCAAATTAGGATATAGCTGAAAGTCCAGTGGTGCTAGATCTTGCGAAATGGAGGATGGCCCAAGATTTCAAAGCCCCACTCATCCAGTGCACTGCACTGAACTCATGCAGTGCAGCCATGGCAATGGTAGATTTGTGAGCACGCACGTTTTCATGGTGGGAAAAAACTCCTTTGAGGCGGCTTCTTCAGCGTTTGCTTTAATGTTTTCACGCAAACGCCTCATAAGATCTGTGACTGTCTGGCCTTTCTGAAGGTAATCTGCAATCAGCACTCCATCAGTATCCCAAAGAACAGATGTCATCACTTGCCAGCAGAAGGAATCGACTTGGCTTTCTGTGGAGAGGAAGAAGAGCTGTGTTTCCACTTTGCATTCCCTGAGGTCCACTGTTTGGACTGCCTCTTTGTCTCTGGATGAAAGTAAGGCAAAAACTCGTCTCATCCATATAAACTTGCAGGTAAATTTGCTAGATTACCATGAGAACGATGCAAATTTTTACTTCATTTGACAACTCTTGTGGTTTTTGATTTACTGTCAATAACTTTGGGATCCATCGTGCTGACACCTTTTTCATAGCAAGAACCTCTGTCTTTATGTGGTACACACATTCAGATGGGAAGCCCAAGATCGAAAAATGCCAGTTCAGCAATGTACTGAAGTGGCATTCTTTGATCACACATCACCAAATCATGCACAGTGTCCACAACTTCCGGACCGATTAACTTTGCAGGTGTTCCAATCTTCCAGGCTCTCCCTACCTTCTTTAAATTCTACTGACCACTTCTAAATCATGGAATAGGAGGGTGAATCTTCCAAAATGTTGTAAACCATATACTCATGAATTGCCTTTGAAGTTACTCCCTTTTCTCTCAAATATTGGATGATGTATGGCGACTGGTTTTGTTCATCTTTCCTCATTCACGCAAACCTTGTTGAATTCACGACCTGTATTTAAAAAAAAAGGCATTATTGAAACTGCATGACATTTGATGGGTTACTATTCGAAGTGTTAATGATTTTAGATGTTTTTTTAAAAGATTAGTATGAGTTGCCGATGCATGTCGGTCGCAATCTAATTTGCATTTTGTCTCTCAGTTTGGTTGAATTGCTTTCTAGTTATCGGGTTAACCATACTTATGACCTGTTTTCTGTTTTGTCTGTGTGGATCGCTCACACAGATATATCCATGGTTGTTTTGCTGTTAGCAAGTGACAAAAATGCGAACGTGTTTTGGGAATTTCCACAAGGTCGATTCCTCTTGATCACTATGGGTCAATTTGGATCTATACTCGCCGTTGGGTTTGGAAGCGGGGAGGATCCTTGCTTGTCTGAGTTAGTGAAGGCCCATACTTGTCTATTCTGTATTTTAAGTGATTGATTTTATTTGGAAGTTTAATTAAAAAATTAAAAATTTCAATAGGCCTTCTCCATATGTCTCTGTCCTCAGCCTTCTTATTCATCTTCTCTTCATTGATCCACCATTCCCTTCATTGATCCATCACCTCGCAATGCATGTCCAGTCCAATTTCTCTTCTACCTTCTGATTACTTTAGCCAAACATCTCATCTCAATGTCTCTGCTCCATAAAGTATCATACTCCATACCAGCCATCTGCAAATCTTTTCCTTAAACCACTTCCTAATCTCCTACGTAATATATTGTTCTTCACTTCTCAAAGATAAAGTGGCATAACGTGGTAAAAAAAAAAAAAAAAAAAAAAAAAAAAAAACTGTGCCACAATACTGTTTAATTTTTTTAAAATATTTTAAATTATTATGAACAACTCTCTGTTTGTACTTCGATAAAAGACCAGTGAGAAGTAAACTTCACATCATTTTAGGGCAACCGATATAACAGTCTTTAAAAATAAATAAAACTACTACTTCATAACATTACTAAGCTTGCATTGAAAAGTATAAAAGAACAATCCCAGATGTCCAAATGACAAACGGATTTTTTTAAAAAACAGCAATATATCATTGGGTTTGTGTACTCCACTCTCGTAAAGGGATAAATATAGTAAACACGTTAACTGTTCACTCTGTACAACATAAAGGTGTTTCCAAGGTGACATGTGCCGCAAAATTGATCTCGCTGCCAATAAAAAATTCTTTTCTCCTTCACGTATCTGGAAAGTCAGAATGGTTAATAACAAGAGGAATTTTACGTCAGAAATATCGACTGGAACAGTCAAGCTAATTAGGAGAGAACACTAAGTTAATTTGTTGAAGTATATCGAGCATTTATCTGAAAGCTAATAAACAGTTTTCGAATTGAAATCCACGTGGGAGTTCATCTGAAGGAAGATAAAAAGAAAAATGAATGACATCGAAGTTTATTTTATTATTTCAAACATCGCTATTTATTATTATATTTCGAGGATACAAAAAACAGCTCTTCAGTTCTACTGCATTTTCGTTGTCAAATAAGATGACCACCACCATATGTGCACCTGCTGTTGGACCACCAGCCAAGTAGTGGCAAAGCGAATTGCGTCATCAACAGGTGGCTAACGATGAAGGAAACGAAAGAGAATTATTGCTTCTTCTTCTTTTGGCGAAAATGAGATGGACCCTTCAGCATTGAGGAAATTTAGAACCCCCAGATTCTTATTGGTAAGATTGCGTACTGAATATAATGAGCATCGTCAGTATAAGTTAAAAATAAATAAACAAATAAAAACTAACTACACGTTGGTACCTGAAAAATAATCGTGTGAAACAAGGGAGGTGTTTGTGATCGGGGAGAGTGTTCTTTCTTAGCTGTCGTTTCTCATCCAATGCGCTCTCAGGAATGTGATTATCATTTCACCAACCACATCAATGATTCATCGAATTAGGAGCTTTTCCTTACTTCTTTATCCTGTTCCATCGCCAATTCCTCTATTACAGAAAACTATCAGAAAAGCCTGGTGAAATCAATAGGAAATTTTTGAGGGGAACTCTGTGGATGGTTGCCACTGAACAGAACTGAAGTAGACTCAAGTATTATGGGGAACCTCTTCAGCATTAGCTCGTATCCAGTAAATTCCTAACAAGGATAACAAATCCATCCTTTCCGATTATCGCCCTGTTTCATTTACATCTACTCTCTCCAAAGTAATGGAAAAATCCATCAACTTCCAACTCATAAATCACCTTGGCTTATGTTACCCATCTATGGACAAATTTAATGGAAAAGTTTGGTGAAACTCAAGAAGTTGCTCTTGACATTTCAAATGTTTTTGATCGTATTTGGCATAAAGGTCTTCAAAACAAGTTTACATCTTATGGATTGCCAACTGTTTTTTGCAATTGGTTATCCATTTTTCTCTATGACCGTTCTCTGCAGGTGATGGTAGACGGTTCTCTGTAACTTCTCCACTAATGCTGGTTTCTCCCGAGTTCAGTTGTTTCACCCACTCTCTAATGACCTTCTTCCATTGATTAGAAATCTTATCCATAGTTTTGCCAATGATACTGCACTGCATTTCAGTTTGAGAACCTTCAACTTCTCGAATATCCACCAATTCCTTAAATGCTGATATCCGGGTAGCTCTCCAATGGGGCGAAGAAAACTTAGTATCTTCAATCCTGATCTGAGCCCTGTCTTATTTTTCGAAGAAAAGAATCTACTCACTCATCCTCATCTTTGAGGCACTCAGATTTCTAGACAAGATCTCTACTAGGGATTGTCCTGACTCTAATCTCTCTCTTGGCATAAACATAAATATTTCCCCAGTTTCTACTGCATTCGTTTTCTATAAATACTTCCATGGGCACGATTCTTCTGAACTGGCATCTCTAATTAATCCCACAAGTAAGCATATTTTAATGAACCACACTCCTTACGTGATCAACCAACGTTTGTCAGTTCTGATCCACCTAAAAAGCGTGTGCGGCCATATTTTTTCCCTAAAATAGGCTAGTCATTCGATCTTGAGAATGTTGGTATCTATATAGAAACATAAAATAAATTTTATCATTGCAAACACACCTTGTTTAAGCAAAATTTTTAAAGAACGACATCACGTGTTCAGTGTACCTAAAGTGGTACTGTAATATTTGTACAACGCAAGTAATGTACTGGAAACAGTGGCAATTTCATTCATGTCTTCTACCCTAACACATGTACACGATGAACTGCACTAAGTGTCACCTTGTTCAGACTATTATCACGTCATGGGGAACAATCACTGCCATTTAAAGACCAGCTTCTTACCTATTCTAAGACCCCTAGGTTGTCGGAGAACGTCAGACACATTCATGCTGTCAGCTTTTGTCGCTAGAGAAGTTACTGAGGTCATTAATACGGCACCTGGTGCTAGTAATGACAATGGGTTTGACGTAAGCTGTCAGCTAACCACATTCCCTATAGATTGCTTTCCATATTGTCTTGTCTCTAATGGTCGCTTCTGATTGCTGTTCATGATAGGGACTTCCATCAATTTGGACACTTTAAACCGATATTTCTCGTAAATCGTATTGAAGCAGCCATTCTCAGTCCGAACTGTAAACATCAACAAAGATCAATTCTAATTCAGGTAGATATGAAGCGAAATTCTTATTGGTTATGCTTTTCAAAGTGTGAACTTGTAGTAAATTTGTTGAAGAACATTTTCTAAGAGTCACAGTTCATATAAGGGCGAAAGGAGATAAAAGCTAACATGTACGTTGAGATTATGTTAAAAATTGAATTGTTAAGAATTGCACCATTGTTTTGCAAAATGAAAATACACGAATGATTTTTAAATGTCTTGCAGAGTTGTGAATCCAGAGTTCAACTTGCAGAGTTCAATTATGATTTAAATTTTAGAAAAAACTTAATTTAATAGAGTTTATAAAACAAAAATTAGCGTAATTTATTTACTTTTTTTTATTTAATATGAGATATTAAATAAGAATTATTTCAGTTTGTGTCAAAAAAAAAAAAAAAAGCGGTTTTAATTCTTACAGAAGAACAAACGTGCCTTTGTAACGAGCTGCCTTGGTATTGCACTACTTTCAACAGATACCTTAGCTATATTTTAACTTTAAGAACTGATTTTGTATCGAACAACTTTACAATTGTTTCGTTAGAGCATTGCCACTTTAGACTACCTGCTATTTAATGCGGGATCAGTTAGCTCTGAAACTGTCTGTAATAGCAGTGGCCAATTAGAAAAATCGTTTGAAAGTAGTGCAATACCAAGCAACTCGCTGCAAAGGCAAGTTTATTTTGAGAATTAAGACTATTGCGTTATCAGTGCAATTTAAATTCTGCTGGCAGCAAGAACAGATTGAAGGACAAGATAATCCTGCAAGCATCTTATAAAGAAAGAAAGAAAAATGTCACTCTTCTTTGCATGAATTCTTAAACATAAAGATCGTTGGTAGAAGTGCCGTGTGCTTTCTTAATATTTCCAAATTGTAAAAAAATGTTCAGGATTTTAAAGAATTCCGGATTACAAACTGTCAGAATTTACAGTTTACTGTATTCCTATTTAATACGTTCATTGAGCAATCCAGGGTTCGAAGAGCTGATTGGAACAGCTGGTAACACGACAAGGATATCGAAATCGAAACATCTGAGATTTTTGTATTTTTATATAAATTAAAATATTAAAAATCATAGAAAAAAACTGCCAAACAGGTGTCGAAAATTTTATTTCCATGTCTGAAATGGGACTGTTTGTTTTTTAAGCTTTTCAAATTGTTGTCATACAGGTCTATTTATGCGACTATGGCGACACCTATGGAGAAGAATACGAGACACTTGCTGAAACAGGAATAGATTGGCGAATACAAAAACAATTCTGATATAAATATGTATAATGTACTTGTTTTATAGTCACTTGATTTGTTGTCATTATTGGGCACTGATTATCCTTAACAGTATTAATAAAAAAATAAGTTAGGAATCCTCCCTAATATATCAAATAAAATTTAGTGCTTCAAAGCAATATGTTTCCATTTTGAGCTTATAATACAGTTCACTGTATCGAAACACTCGAATGCAAAATCTGTTCTATCCATTTCTTTTGATTAAGTAGGTTCTTGAAGGAAATTGAGACTTTTATATAGGAAATGTTTCCAGGGCTTTCTGATGACAACAGTACTATAATACGTGCGCTGTTGGCATTAAAAGTAGAACCTGAATTCAGTGCTCTACTTCAAATGGCAACGTTGGCTGAAAACTCGATTTCCTCAAGTGGGGTCCATTTTTCTTTGTAATGATAACTATGATTTTATTGAAGTAGAACGTTTATTATAGCAGAAGTTCTGAGTATTTTGAGGCTATTTAAATGTTTATTCAGGCTTTTCTTAGGTACACAATTTAAGTTGCACCAGTTTTTTAAAGATATGCCAGAAAAGTCAATATGTGTGCCAGACAGTCAATCCACTTCGTATAGCTATTGCTTCAATCAACAACTCTAATAAGCTTTATTTAAAAACTGTAAATAAAAATTTTAAATAAGTTTTTAATTAATTATTATAATATAAATGATATTATATGTACGAAGAATATGTTAGCTGTAATTTTCGTATTATAATAAGTTATATCATGATAGAAATAGAGTATTATTCAAACTATTATACACAGCTCCTAGCTAAAAGCTGTTTAAGAATAATGTTTTGCAAATAAAATGATTTTATAATAATAATCCTGCAACTTCTGAATTATACGAACAGAAGACTACCAAATTCATATAACAGTGGAAAATGTTTTTTGGTTATAAATCTAGGACCTATAATGATCTCAGTAGAGATCATTATAGGTTATTATAGATAAAATATATTATATTGTAAATATACAATGCATTATATTATTGGATTATTATATCCGATGACGACAAGAGTGTTATTTGATATGCTATAACGAAGGATGCTTTACAATTTATTAAGGATAAATGATGGAGTGCTTCTCGCCCTTCCGGTACGCCTACGACAGCGCTACGTGTTTGTAACCTTCAGGAAAAAGAACAGGATAAAAAAAAAAAAAAAAAAGAAGAAGAAAAGATCGATCAATAACTCTGTAGTTATTTCTGATATTGTTGTTGGTCATTCATCTTAATGAAGGATTTCTGATGCAGAATCGGAATATCACCTTGCTGTTTCCTGCCTACTCTCTCCAACTATCTGACAATCCTGTCTTTATTAAAATCGCAAAAACTGGGTCAGGTTCTCTGCTGCATTACAAGCTTCCCACCTGAAAATCAATGCGTGTGCGATTTTTGTGTTTATGGATTTATACTCACACTGCGGCATTTTATACAGAAAGGAAGTAACAGAACAGCCTCACTCGTTCACCTTTAAACATATATAATAAATATAAATAAAAATATCAATAACCATATAAAATCTAGCATCTTTAATATTTTAATACGATTGTTAAAAAAAAAAAACAGGTAAAATATGCGATAAACGGAGATATTTTAAAGATTTTTAAATGAATGTTGTTGTTATTATTGTGTTCATGATTATTGTAATTCTAAATCCTAAGGAATAATATGAATTAAGATTTTTTGTATTTTTTTTTTATTATTTTATTCCCAAATAGCGGTTGATTATTGAATGTGGAAGTCGACAGATTCTGCTCACTTTAAGGAACAGTTTTATACCAGCTGCCCTACCAGAGGTATTAAATTCAGAATTATATTTTTCGATATGCGTTATTTCAAATATGTTAATTAGAAACGGATTTTATTTTTGGACAAAATTTGTAGCGAAAACGATACAGAAAAAAAAATTGCAAAGTATTTAACTGCTCAAGCATTCATTTTTTCCCGCACAACAAATATCTAAACTTCGTTTTTAAATAAGACATATCGCAATTGTATTGTATATGTGTAAATTTTTATAGGAAACAGTTTGGATTCTTAAAATTCATTGTGATATCTGAAAGACAAATTATATATTTCTTTTAGTTTTTTCGTTGTTAATGGATAATTTATTTATACATATTTTATTTCTTCTAAGACTGAGCTTATATAAGTTCTAGTAGATACTGTCAAACGTCTACTAGTACAGTTTATAGGGACCAAGGCAATGTCAATAAATATTAAATAAAAAATTAGTGTACATTAAAAACTCCTAAATTGGCTTATTTATTCTTTTTTTTTTTTTTTTTAGTTTACTTTGTCTAAATTTATTTTCCACACTTGGGGTTAAATTTAGTAAACACAGTACTTATTAGAGAAGATTATTTCCATTAGTTTTGAAATTCGGATTCTACGTTTTATTTTATGACAACTGCTCTGAAAATTTACCGTAACCAAATTGACCAAAAATAAAGTATTAAGCAGAACAAGGTTTCCGTTTTTTTTTTTGTTTTTTTTTCCTTTGGGAGGTCTGTTAAATATCGCTGGAAAGTTAGGTGAAACTTGTTGACATACAGACCAGAAGTAAAAGAAGCAAATGAAGAGTTGTTACAAACGGACGGACTGCATAATGAAGATAATAGGTGCTTGCCAAAGTGCCAAAAAAAGTAATCTTTCGAGTCTATGTCTGGCCTCAGTGCGAACCAAGTTTCATCTAGTAACAAAACCAGATGAAACTATTATTTTGTCTCTTAACGTCTAGTGTCTGTCACGATTTGATTTTGTTTCCCAACCCATATGGTTTTACGAATCTATAAGCTTCAATAACCTCACAGAAAGCGGTAACCTTTTCATAATAAATAAAAAAAAAAAAAACGAAAAACAAAAGAGCAGTTTTCATTTACTTCATCTAGTTTTAAGGTTATCCTGATCTCTGTTTCAACAAGATCCGAATAAACTTTGAGTTGGGAGGCTGGAACTAGCATCATTAGTAACATTTCAACGATATTCCATTAAAATCAATATTTTTTCTGGCAAGTTTCTTCCTGCCACCCAACCGTCAACCATTCCGTACTACTGGAGTGATGTAGGCTTCAGCAACCTTCGATTAGAGTTTTTGTCTAGCAATTACGATTTGTTTGTTCATTTGAAGTAGTACAATATCGAGGCAACTCCTTATGCAGGTGGACCGTGTCCTGCATAAAAGATCGTTCCGCTCCTTGCAGTGAAAGCTTTTTTTGTTTCAAAATTGATACCTTGGTTTGTTTTTCTTAAAGTAAGCTTAGGATATCCTAAGCTTACTTTAAGAAAATTATCCATATGCAGAAGTCACTTGTATTTCTATGCCTTCCGAGAATGGGAATTTTTAATTTCAAGTTTATGATAAAAAAAAAAAAAAAAAAACTTAAGCCAGGGAAAATGGTGGAAATCCGTATCATATTCTCCGAACCGTTCTGACGTGATGCGCCGTTGCGTTGTCGTCCATAAAGTGGACATCAGCTTCGGGATAAAAGTGTAGCATTGCAGGATGCAGTAGATCTGATACAAAATTCAGGTACATCCTGGATGACATTCGATCTTCCATTGGTTCAACGGACCCAGTCCATGCCAACAAAATTTTCCTCATACCACGATAATACCACCTCCAGATGCTTGGGTAGTCTTAACAAGGTCCATTGCTTCTTGATGTTCTCGCCACACTTTCAAGCAGTTGTACTGCCTACCATCAGTGCAAAATAAAATGTCGATCGTGATTCATCTGACCACATAGCTTTCTTCCATTGTTCCGCTGTCCAATCACGACGTTCTCTCCACCTCTGGAAGCGGATTTTTCTGTTTTTCTCTGAAGCAAATGACCCAAATAGATAGGCGACTGTCAATATCCAATTCCTTCAATTCCCTGCGCAACATTGTACGAGTTGAAATAGGACAGTTCTTCGTTGAATTCAGATGTCATTTGCTGAACATTGGATGTCCTATTTTCTGTGTAGTCCTCCTTAGAATACGACGGTTCAAGAGCAATCTTGAGGTATTATTTTTCTGCCACATTTACGCCTTTGAGATGGATGATTTTGAGAAACCAGTTATGTCTTTTGTTCCTTGAATTGTGGACCCTGCTAAACGATGCACAAACGGTAATGCCTTTTTTAAAGTCTGATGGATCATGCATTTTCAGATTACAGCAGTCGGGCGCCCTCTGCAGTCTTTATACTGAACGAGGAAACACATCATCATCTCTTTGGCTGTCTTAATACAAAGGTTCTCATATTTTTGGCCAGTGTATGTATATTTAGACACAGCAATCTTTTTGTATAACGTAAGGCTTAATAACCTGCAACCAAATCAGAACATCAACACATTCTCGTTTATGATAAATGCAATAAGTTGAAAACTTGTGTTCTTATGCTATAAGCTTTAGTCAAACAATCTAAAGGAGATTGTTTTTAAATTCATACGGGACACTGACCCCGAATTAAGAATGTCAGCTGTAGCTGCTAAATTAAAAGTTAGATTGTAAAGCTGGTGACGAACGGTATCTTTAGGAAAACTAAGGATACATTTATTGCACGGTTTATCCACACTGCAGAGAGAAGTGCTTCGCTAACATTTCAGGTGGATTAACAACAAGCTGTTTAAGCTGGGATTCTAGTCAGCAATGAGACGCGTGCTTGCCATATTTTATCTTGATTACAGAAAGGTGATTGAACCTGGTTGGTGCTAATGTGCTTGAAGATATCGCGAAATGCATCGCAGCAAATAAGAGGTGAGAGCCGGAAAGATCGAATGATTATATTCATAGTCATAAAGAGATAAATGTGGATTTATTTATATATATACAGATATAAAGGTGCTGAGACGCTAAATTATATCGCTCTTGGAGCTTTGCCCTCTCTGATACTGCACATGCTGTTTAGAAAAATTGCGCTCTGAGGGAAAAGTTAAAGTGAAACTGTAATAACTCGCAAACAAGGTGAAGTTTACGAACTTTAGAGATTAATTTATGAGATAAAAGAGGAATACCAGCTATAATCATGTCTTGCGGAATGGGTTACTGTCACTGTTTGTTAGCAGGAAAGCCCGAAAGTGAGTGGCATGTAATAATAGAAATCTCTAGTTAATTGTAAAGAAAAATTCAAATGCTTTTTATTCTTTAAGCAGACAATCTGGTTTAAGAGAGATTGCTTAGAAGCAATGGGAAGAAGAAAGGAATCATGGAGACGCAAAGACTAAAAGATAGAAGAAATTGCAATCTCAGACAACGTGTAAAATGTAAAACTAAGAAAAGATGACATAAAAGAATGGACATTCAGGCAGGAAGTTTGTGAGGCAAAATCTTTGAGATGCTGATGATACTCGTCTTTCTGAGACAATGAAGAATAATTAATCAACTTGACTGAAGGAAACTAGGCATAGGAATAAATGAAATAATATAAGACCATGGTGATAAAGTAGAATCATTGACCCTAGTGATCCATCCCACACAAGAAGTCATAGACGCTTAAAATTTTGTTCTAGAAGCCCAAGACTACGGGAAACTTACAGATATATAAGTTAGTGCAAATGCACCATGTCTGTGGAGTACGCCTACTGTTAAGAAGTGATTTATGGTAAAATCACGCGCTTGACGGGCAATTTGAATTCGATTTAGTTTCTCAAAACACCATATCTGTGCACAAAATATTAAGCAAATGGAGTCGCGTACCATTTGAGACCAGCACGTCATAACCAGTTATAAAAATAACTCCACAATGAGGAATGCCAAATGGTGTTTAGTAGTTTAAGACAATAAAATTCAAATCTAAGCGATTCAGACAAAAAAAAAAAAAAAAAAAAAAAGAGATATATAACTTAGTGAAAATGCATCTGAATTTTGAATATAGACATGTTGCAAAATTCATTTAATAATTTGATTTTTGCATCATGACTACATGCAAAATTCAAATTAT
The DNA here is from genome assembly GCF_048544385.1 of Mastigoproctus giganteus. Taxonomy (NCBI): domain Eukaryota; kingdom Metazoa; phylum Arthropoda; class Arachnida; order Uropygi; family Thelyphonidae; genus Mastigoproctus; species Mastigoproctus giganteus. The sequence goes on along the minus strand of NC_143586.1, from coordinate 73,927,908 downwards.
TATATTAGGGCACCCGTAATTTCTTACATATACCCATATATGTATATTATGTTTGTAAATTGCGTGTGTTCTCTGGTCGATTTGCCTATTTTTCTGGACGAAAAACCCCAGTTTCTGGAGGACCAAACTTTGCTATTTACGCCCGACACCGACTAACTCGGCCACGGAGTGAAAAAAAAAAAAAAAGCCCATAAAAGTTGCTCGGGTCATCGACGGGATTCGAACCCGGGCCTTTTCCACCCGGTGTGAGGAGGACGGTGACCATACCACTATGCTACACGGGCAGACCATGTCTATGTGCAGTAAATGAATTGAAGTTAATTACACTGCTCCACAAAATTAACAGAACAAAATGTTTTCATTAATATTTGTGAAGTGTCACCGAAGGCGAATATTTGACATAATAGGCATCCTGGCATGCAAATTCCCAATATCCAATAGAAATCGATCTACCAGCTTACAAAGTCGTACTTAGGCAAGCTATTCATGTCTATAAAAACACAGGTTGCGCCCACATCATTTCATCCCCCTTTTTTTTTAGGCTTTGTTCAGTGGAATATTCACATCTCCAGTACTCAGGATAGCAGGTCATCGTCGTTTAGATGATTCTTTGAGATGGCGGGCCGTTGGACGATTTGAAGTCGGGTAGTCGCAGACGGGAAGTGGTATGTTGGCTTAACGCAGTGTCGTCTCGGCACTATGAAAGCAGTTTCAAGAGACAGAAACCATTACAAGAAGAGCTGGCCAAGGTGATACAAGGGCTACGTCAACCAGAACAGACCGCTATCTGGTTATAACAGCAAGATGGAACCCTATGAAGTCCTGTCATCAACTGTCTCTTGAGGTCGCTGCGACCACAGGTGAAAACATTTCCAACTGCGTTGTCTTAAGAAGGTTCAATTCAAGTGGACTCTACCCAAGGAAGCCAGTGGTTTGTATCCAATTAACCCCAAACCACCGCAGAGCTCGTCGAAACTGGTGCCATGAAAATGTGACTTGGAGCCCTGACAAATGGAGTACAGTTCTGTTCTCTGATGAGTTCCGTTTTAACCGACAAACAGATTCTAGACGTTATTTCATCTGGAGACAACGAGGAGTGCTGTACCGTCCATCCAACATCAGAGAATGGGGGTACAGTAACTGTGCAGAAGTACCGAGAACAGATCCTCAAACCCTATGTGCAAAATTTTAGGGTTGCGGTTGGCCCAGATTTTATTTTTTGGCACGACAACGCCACTGCACATAGAGCTCAACTGGTGGAAGAATATCTTTAAAGTGAAGAAAACCAACAACTGTCGTGGCCAGCACGATCACTAGACTGAAATCCGATCGAATATATCTTGGTTGCGCTTGGCAGTCGCATTGCATGCTGACAGCCAACTTCTCGATCATAGTGAGCATCGACCACTTGGTGAGCTAAGGTGTGAGCTGGTGGAAGAATGAGATTTGTTGCCATAATCTTATAGACACCCTTATATCGAGCATGGTTCGCCACTGTTAGGCCTGTTTAGCCGTTGGAGGAGATCATACGCTGTACTGATGTCATGTGACCTTATTTTTCGAGCATCTTGTATCGACTTGTGTAATGTGCCCTTTTTGTAATTCTTATACAACTCCTATAAATGTCTCTTATATCTCTCCGAAGTTTCTGGTTTCATCCATATCGTATTTAACCAACAATGAAGTTTGGGGGTGATGATATGGGCCTGTTTTACATGGTTTAGAATTTATGTACTGCTTAACTATGAATATAAATGTCTGCCATGACACTCTAGACAATTTTGCTTTAATTGCATTTTACGAATTCTTTGGAGATGAGCCATTGATAGCTAGAAAAACATATCCTGATTCAAACACAGAACTAGTCGCAGCGTTAGGGGAGGAGTAGAGCAGGATTCTAGTTTCCACATAGGAAAACACGTAGAAAGTGTCTGTTAGGTCATTAAAACCTATAGACAGGACGGTCCCGGTTTAGTCGGGACAGTCCCGGTTTAGTCGGGACAGTCCCGGATTGTAGACTGTTGTGCCGGGCAAGTTTAGTGTATGTCCCGGTTAAAACTATTTTAATTTCAACTTTAAATGTTTATTGGTCTATTTTTCTATTCCACAGAGATTAATTAATACTAACTTCCTAAGGAATTTATGGTTCCGAGTTATTTAATAATAGAAGTGTTCACAAATTTAAGAAGAGTTAAACATATGTAGTAAGCTTAAAACTATTTCGCAAACATTTCTACTTAAACCAAAACAGCTTTAACAGCTAAATAATGTAGTTCTCAACTACTTGGTACTCCCCTTCTTCAAACCTTTCCTTTACATTGTGTGTTCACGGACCCGCCCACTCCGGATAACTATCACATTGCATTTTGAGAACCACTAATTCGAACTGTATATTATTTAGGGTTTCTTCTGGCAAAATGACCACAGTAAAGCAGCGATAAAAAACAAAACAAAAAGGAAATGAATATAATTATCCTGTTATTGCGTGCTAGATATAGTTAACTATAAAACTTCATCTCATCAATCACAATTTGGATCAAAATAAACATTCCAAACGTCATTCATAATGGAAAATTTCCCAAAATGTTAATATAAATAATTTTTAAATCGGAATTTCAAAGCACTGTGTTATATTTAGCACGCAGCGACATTTTAAAGCATGAACTGTCAGTGCGTGGCAAGCTAAGAGAGCATTTTATATGAAGAAATAACTTCTGATAAGATTTAATTTTGCTAAACATAGGTTTGAAATATCATTTTTTTTTTCTTTTCTCTGGTTTTTTGAAACAAACTGATTTTATAACATAAAAGATTTTTTGATTTTTACTAAAATACCTTTTTCTCCTAATATCGATCTTCGATAAAATTTCCTTTTCATATATATATATAACGTCAATAACTGAATATTATGATTCAGTTACTATGATATCATCTAATTCTTCTTTACACTATTCTACTATTTTGTTTTACAAGAATTTCTATACAATAAGTTTTCTTTATTTATATTATTTCTGAAAAGATGAGATTAATTTTATTTCTCAAGGTAGCTCCTTATTAAATTTTAATTTATTTAACGACACCTTTAATAAATTTTTATACTATTATCAGCCTGATGCTACTTTAAATTGCATAATTATTCATTATCAATAAGACCCTTATTAAATATTAATAGTTTTTTTTTGTCTGAATATGCTTTCAATTCTTTAAAAAATATAACCCAGACCTAGATTTATAATATATCTTTTCGATTTGCCTCCAATTATTCTTAATACTACAAAAGTTTTTTATTTATTTATTTTTGGCCGTGGCAATATTTTTTCCTTTTGTATAGACATTACCTTCTGCTGAATATTTCAGTACTTTCACTAATTTACTGATGATTTTAATTACTTTCAGTTTAAAAAAAAATATAATTTTGATATTTAAATTTCGGCGAAGTAACTTCAGCATTTATTTTAGAGTTTTAAAATTTATAATTTGAGTTTGCTATGAAGATTGTGTACTCCAAGAATTTTTATCGTATTTATTCGCTTAAATGATATTGAAAACTTAAAATTTTATTAGAATTAAAATTACAAGGTACTTAGTAACGAGGTTATCAATACGCTCTGAGTTGCGTATAAGCGAATAGAGTTCTGTTTAAGTGAACTTATTTGCTCTTTCCATCATAATAATCGCATTTGATCTGAGGAGAGAGAGAATCTACATTTAAAAAATAACAATAATGGGGAGGATATCATTAATTCAACATTAAAAGGAAAATGTATTCGCCGAATAGTACAAGGACTGTTTTGAATTACAGCCAGCCTTAATCAGGATTAATTTGTTGTTTTTTTTAATGATGGCTGAGTGGTGGTGAGATAAGAAAAATTCTAGTTTCCCTAAACGCTTTCTAGAAGAGGGATGCTTGGATGATTTATTTTTCAGAAATAGTCTCCATTTAGATAAGTAAACCTCGTTTGCCCTTGACCTTCATCTTAAGTTTACAAAGTCACTTTTCAAAGCCTCCCGACTAATCTGTTTCTTTCTCTGAAATCACGACACATGGACATATATAGAAGTTCGTGTTTTCCTCTTATTTTTAAAAATATTTTTCCCAACCCTATTTCATCTACACACGCGTCTCTAATTTTACTTAGAAATCAACTTTTCGGAAAAGACTTTCTGAGATAAAAGACGGAAATAGTGGCTTCCGTGTAGATAAAGCTCTCGAAGCAGCGTCATTAGTCCACTCTTGACTTTGCCGTCTACCCCTTTATTATCAATGTAAGACACACCTGTGAACGGAATAGGATACACATTAATGGTAACTTTTACAAGTAGTGCGTGAGTAGGCTTAGGCCTAAAGGCCTAATATTAAATTAACAAGTTTAAATGAATCTAGGACATGCAGTGAAACAACTTCAATTTAAGTAAGGTGCATTTATTTATTTATATTGAGAATGTTCTTCTTTAAAGAACATTGCTCAGATCTGTCTAGACGCATCAGAAGTAATCCGGATTATTTCTGATACGTTCTCTGAACTCTTTAAGCAAGCTTTGTTTTATTATTAAGCATTGGAAAATTTTATTATTGAAAGAAAAGATGAAAGCTCTTCCTGATCATATAATCTTTAAAAAGTAGAGAACTTTAGGCTGAAGAGATTAACGCATTACAACTCCCACAGAGTAGAGTCCTATTTGCTATTTAATTTCCTTTAAATTATGTAATATGAACTTTCTCCTTCAATAAGATATTAAATAATCGCTATGAATGAGATAAATCAAGAGACTGAAACTTGACCTCTCAACATCATCATTATAATGACATCAAATAATTACTCGGAAGTTTGAGGCTCGCTAAAAGAGCTTGCTAAATTTCGAATCAATAGCTACTTGTAGCAATCAACAAGGCGATGGTTGAAGCAGTTTTAAGAAACTGGCAGTGGGCTGCACAAGAAAAGAACAGGTAGGCCTAGTGTATCTGCAGTTAAAGTTCCAGACATTCAGGAAGTGTTTAACCGAAATCCTACAAAATCTATCCGCTGGATAAGCTGCAAATTTAACTGATTTAACAGTGAACAACGTGACACAGTTAAAACTGGATTGAACGGCGACTTCCATTTCTCAAGAGATGCTTCAAAACAAGTGGAATGAAACTGACTACAGTCCTGACATTCTACGTGCTACCAAAGTTGCCCATGTGGAATGTTTAATACAGCAAAATTGTGCTAACAGGAGCACTGTGCGCGAGCTTCGATATATAAACATTTCAACACGGAAATTGTATGCACAACGACTTAATTGTGTCAAACGCGAAGAAATTGACTTCTGGCAGCTCGGAAAATGAATCTCTGAAGCAATGAATCTAGACGTACTGTGTGTGTGTTATCAGATGGGTGAACGTGGGTGTGGCACCAGCCGGTAGAAGGTTTGCTCTCTATGTTTTAAGGACTACACTGTCCCAAAGTACATTGTAATGGTTTGAACCTGCTTTGAATATTGTCTGAATTTTGAATGTTATCATTCTGATGGTTTGAATCTGCTTTCCCTGGTATGGTCCGATCGCTACATGAATTAACAACCCAACTTTACCCTGATGGAACACCCTTCGCTGTTCTACCGTGTCATAAATTGATGAAACGCGTTCCACCAACTCTATGAATTGTATTGCCAGTCCAAGGAGGCCTGACCCGGTAATAAAATCTAAGCCATTATCTTTTTCTGATATTCTCCAATAATAACCATCATCGGTATCAAAATAAGCACTGGCTATATCTATTGATACTTGTATTTCGATTGAAAAGGCAAATGAAAGCGTCCATAGTATATCTATTGAATCAGCAGAAGGTGTGTTAAGTTTTATGGAAAGATTAATTGATTATAAACAAAACTTGAAGCTGGTCATACAAAAATGAAAAGAAAAGGGAAAAAAACCCTGCCATGCTGCCATCTATCTGGTTGCTAAATGTCACTATTCAAAACATGAAATTCCCCAGTTGCCAAGCGACAAAAAAAAAGCCAATAAGCAGACACACGTCATGGTATTCTTACTGACTGCTCCGCCCCTCCAAGGAAATTTGTTATGGAGGAAAGGGAGGGGGAGAAGAGAAGAGGAGAGGAGACTGGTACCCTCTTGAAATCCAACTCGCCCTTACCCAGGGGTTTTTGTTTATTTTTTGACGTTGAGTGCTCTTGACCTTGACTGCGAAGACAAGACACTGTCCAAATTCATGTATGTCAAGGGCACAGAGGAAGAGACTGCATGATTCTGATAACACAGAAAATAGAATCCCTTAGCCTACACACTGAAACCGCCCCTCATATCTGCCGACTAATGTATGACGTTATTGACTGCAGAAGGGACCGGGGAAAGAATTGATTTTTCGTCGTGTAACCACAATAAATTGCTTGTGGCTGTGCCAGGCTTTCTCGAAAAGGCGTTGACCTACATGTGTGCGTCCGTGTTCTGTGTGTATATGTGTGTGTGAGAGAGAGAGAGAGAGAGAGAGAGCTGTGCGTTTGTGCACGTGCCGATCGATTACCGGGACCTTGGCCTCGTGCCATTGCTGCTCAGGAATCAATACTACCAGCTGCTACTTTCTTTTCCTAAACAACCCCACCCTACTTCCAGCAAGGAACAGGAACCAGGGTGAAGAGTTCTTGCTATTTTTAGTTCCTTTAAGAGCCGAACACATTCTTAAGATGATTTCAGATATGAAGACGCTCCCATAATTCAATTCGGCGAAATGTGCAAGCTGATGAACACAAAAAACCCAATACATTTTTAAATACGAATAAAATGAGAACCAAATATTTGTCAGTCATGAAAAAAAAAAAAAAAAAAAAAAGAAACAATCTACCTACCTTCTTAAAAAAAAAAAAAAGTCCGAACAACCTGCTACAACATGCAGATCGGGATAACACGGCCATCATTACGAAAATTGGGTCATCATTGTGAAAATGTCATAAAGACACCATTTGGGTGATTCTTTGAGACGGAGAATATCTATTAAGACAAAATCAAACCGAATTGGGCTTACAAATCGTTTTGTGTTCCTCCAAGCGGCTCTCACAACTGCAAGATGTCCAGATGAGATCCTCGATCATTATATGGACCTGGAGAAACTGGTCCGGATTTTCTTTTAATGAACGAGAATATATGGCCTTACACAGTTCGCCTATTGAACCAATACCTTTAGAGGAATGGTCAGCCAGGATTCCCAGACCTCAGTCCAATAGAGTTTGGGATGCCATAGGCAGGCCTTTGCCAGACAGGATCTCCTTCCAGAAACCAGATTGAAATATATTTAACCCCGGGGGCTCACATCTGGTGAGTATGGGCTTGGCACACCCAGGGTCCTGAGCCGGATATCATCATTCTTCTCTTTCTTGGTGATTCCCTTCTACTTTTGACTCTCTCTCTCTCTCTCTCTCTCTCTCTCTCTCTCTCTCTCTCAGGGTTACTCGGGAACTTTTTTTTTTCCCTGGTGCAGCATAAGCCTCAGGCTTCCTTGCATCATATGGATATTAATAATAATAATAATAATAATATCCAGTTTGTGTGCATCATAAATACACATTAAAATGAATGTCATTATGTAATAATCTAATTAAAGATTTTTATTTATTTACAATTTCGTATTTGTTCCTTAACTTTTAAACTCCTGTTTATATATAATTTTTCTTAAACCTTATATTACCGCAGTGCAAAAATTCGATGATTGTAAGCTTGAGCAAATGTGCAACGTTGCATTCTATTCTAAACCCCACTTCCAATATCCTTTGTGTCCCTATACTAGATTAAACTGACAGTTAAAAATCTCTATCGATCGATGTGCCTTAAGAAGCGCATATTTTTGACCATGTTATAATCAGACCCCCTTACAGATGCCCTCTTCTGAAATTAGTGTGTGAGGAAAAGTGGGAAGAGAAAGTATGTACGTGCAAAAATGGACCGAGATAGCAAAAAAGTAAAGTACTCTTAGTTTTTGTTGAATGTGGTGTGAAAACGACACAGTATTTTGGTATGTACCCAGTATGTGTAATACAAGGTAGTCATTTGTCACAAAAGCGTTGAAAATCATCACCATCTTGAGCACAACATAAATGAACACGAAGGAACATCTTTGAAAACACTTCGTGCAGCGTGTTGGAATCATTTAGATACGTTGTTTTTAAATTCCTCCAGGGTGGTGGATTATTGCTGTAGGCTCTGTCTAATGGAGATAGCGAGCGTGGTGACCGTAGTCCTTTGGAAATTATGCGACCTCCGAACAAAAGAGATTACATAGCTCTGCTGTAGACGCATGTGAAGTGTGGCTTCTTGTGCTATCTTTCTAAACACACGCATTAACAATCTCCTCCTCGATGAGGTGTCCCAGGAATTCATGAACAATGTCAATACACCGCTGAGAGGTTATGGTTTCTGCGAGAAAGACGGGCCCAACAGTCCTATGGTGGGTCATTACTCACCACGCTGTATCTTTACAGTGCGGGGGAGGGGGGGCACGTGATGCATGGGGATTTTCCGTACACCAAAGGCAAGTATTCTGAGAGTTTATCGACCCAGTCAGATGAAACTAGGCCTCATCAGAGATCTTTGTGGGTAGCACAGTTAGTATAACACCACCCTTCCCACACCGGTTGAAAAAGGCCCAAGTTCGAATGACGAGAATCGTACTCGAATCGTTTCCTGCCAACTGTTGAACCCACCATCATCGGGTGGAGGAGTAACCATTAGCTTTAGCAGGCACGGCAAGGCAAACTTAATCATATTTAAAAGGGTTGTTAAACGAAAATATAATACCGGGCGAAATTTTTAAGAGGGTTAAATCTCGCTTAAAATTAAAATACACGAATAAGAACTGTCTAGTTTAATATTACAGAAATTTACACTATACGCAGAAGGGAAGGGTTTTTCTCTTTTTATTTTGAAATCGTCATTCCTTAATTTTAAAGGAATCTTTCAGATATTTGCTAATTTGTATCTAAGTTTTGGCACGCCAATACAATACACAAATTAATACCTTAATACAAATTAATAACCTTTTTAAACTTGAGTACTACAATCTAATTTTCATGGGCTTTATTTTTTTTAATACGGCCAAGGTCCTCGGGCGTGGACTACATGTTTATTCCAGAAACTCCGGTTTTTATATCCAGGAAAGAAACAGGGGAACTGTCCAAAGAACACACGAAGTTTACAGCCATAACATACTGTGAACTTCGATCCGGGTAACTGTAAAATTGAGAATATTAGTTTCTCTCTCTTTGTGCGAAGAGTTGAACCAGTTTTGAAAATCATCTAGAGTTAATAAACGCCTACGGTTGCAATTTTGGAATTTCACTGACGTTAATAAGTCCACGGGACTTGCAGAAAAAAGTAGTTCCACCAGTGGTAATATTCGTAAAGTGTACAATTATATACCGAATTAGTCTTTTCGTGTCTAGCCATAATTCAAAACACGGTATAAGTGGTAATTTTTAAGTCCTTCGAGTTTTAAAGAGAGAAGCAGAAAGAGAAATGGTTCGGGGATGTATAACGGGGTTCAACAGACTTTCTCTGTCTGACCTTTGAGCAATTATCTGATTAATCAGCGTAAATTATTATCTCGATCTTTGTCCTGCATAGCAGTTTACGGTTAAAGGAAAGATGCTCACAAAATACACAAAACAGAAGATCTGAGTCAAAGAGAAAATATCGAAAACATAAAATACGAAAGAAAAACGAAATATGAGCCAAAGATAAAATATTTAAACCAATACGAAGAAAACAGGACATTTAATGTTCATTTAATCCCAGAGTTTATTTATTTAGACATAATCAATTTTCAAGACTTCATTTAACCCATCTGTGAGAGTTGTAAATTGAAATGAAAAAGTTGATAGTACACAAAGGACATAATGCCTTCTAATTATACAGTAATATATGTAGCTTGCAATTACGTTGTTTTATTGTTTATTATTGTCTTACAGTAAGTATTTTCGTTCATATAAATATAATTACATTTTTAAATTCATTCTTATGAAATCATAAGTTGTTTTAAATTTAAAAATATTAAGGGTTGTACACCAACTAAATTAATTAATGTCTAATTATTTTCTTGTTTATAGCACTTTTGGAGCTTTGGCTAAAAGCTCCTTACTCCCTCCTCCTAAGATCGGCCACCTACAGCCACGGTTGAAGAGGACTTGAGAAATTCCTCCAGTCATCGACGAGAATCGATCACTGGAGTTGGTTGTTGTATGCTGCAATAACGATTTATTGATTCCTTTGAATATGCTTCTTTATGCACTTACGCCTAGTAATTTTACTGAATAAGGAGAAAACACAAAATCGGATGCTCTGTTTAATTAATAATTATAAAATGCTTCTGTTTATCGTGATTTCAGGAATGGAAACAGTAAAAGGATATTAATAAGTAGCACACAAGCAAGAGAAAAATGCAGTTCACACTGATGCTTTATTATGATGTCCTCGCACTTTGATAATGTTAGAATGTAAAATGCACTCATGTTGATATTTATTACGATAATATTAAAGATTTGAAACATCAGATGAATTTGTAACCACGATGTTCAGTACACTTATAGCGGTTTCGTTTAGCACAGTCGAGAAATATAACAATCTCTATATATTACGAGGCATTATGATAACCTTTCTTTCATCAATATCATGCTCGTTTATTCTGGGAACAAAGCCTAGTTCGGTTGATTTAGAATTAACTCTAGTCTATACAGTGGTGGAATTATTATTTTCTAGGTCATCTATCTATAGGTAATTCTGTGCGTGTGACGGATATTTTTTTCATTGCTAAATATAGATTTCCGTAGCACGCTCTGCAATGGTGACGTAGAATTTTATAATAATTAAAAGATCATTTTTTACAGGTCTGTACAAAAGTTTGTTATCCTGAAAAGGGCTATTCTAAAAGTTTTAAATGAAACTAATCAAACAGATTAAAGTGTGCGTTGCAGAAGGCCAGGTTTATGCAGTATCTTAATTAATGAGATCGTTAGAGTAGACCATATTGATTTTATGGACCCCTTTTCTTTAAGCTCTCTACCCTCTCACACCGCCAGGATCGTGGACAGAATGTAGTGTGAACGAAAATTGAAATTCGTACTTCTCCTTCACCCACGTGTAGTCTGGATCTTATCCCATCTGATTATCACTTTTTCAGACTGCCCAAAGAAATCTTAAGTGGGCACCAATTTTCGAATGATGAAGAAGTAAAAGACGCTGTGCATACTTCGGTTCGGGTGGAAAGGAATACGTACTTCGTGGACGATATCAAGAAGATGGTGGATCGATGTCGCGAATGTTTGGAGAAATAAGCCGATTTCATACTAACCTAACTTGTTATTGGCCACAACCCTGGTTGACAGCAATTCACTAATGAATACAATGCTTTCCTAGTTACCACAGTTGAATTAATGATATACAGAATGGAACATGTCTCTTTAGACAGCTGCTAACAACGGTACGAATTTGGAGCAGGATCACATCAAGATCATCAGTCAAAGTAAAGAAGCAAACCGCAGTGATATATAGCACTCCATCATTCAGGATCAAAAGATGCTTATTCACATGCAGAATGAATACGTCAGGATAGAATAATTCCAGATAAAGCATATACGACCTATATTCACGAGCGGTTTACTACTCGGGATAGTTATGCTTGTCTTGATTAACTACTTCATTGAACCCATATGGTCAGCAAAAGATCAATTATAACCGCTCTACTAACCACGCTGTTACAATACAAAATAATAATAATAAAAAAAGCGCTGCAATTAGAACCAATCAGATATTATTTCTCTAGAAGTCAAAGCCTCAGATGACAATTTACATTTCTATGCACCCAAACATAACGCTGTTACAAAAAAAAAAAAAAACCTATAAAACTTCCTGTGGTCGAGACGGGATTTGAACTTAAGCCTTTTCCCTATAACAGAAAGAATACCGATGAAGAAAGCAATATTAATAAACGAGAAATTAAATCGTTGTATATTCTTACAAATATGCTCTTTTAAAGAGTGTGAATTCATGAATCAAGAATTTTTGATTTGTAATTTATTCACAAAAAACCTCAAATGAATTAAAGATTGATTCATCCAAAAAAAATAAAAAAATAATAAATAATTAATTAAGAAAGAAAATATGGACTTTATTTGGTTTAAATTATTGCACTAAGAAATTTTCATGCGTTATGATATTATTCTTACACACCTTATTTTTTCGCATTTAGTTTTCTTTCACCATATCTTCCTTTATTAATGAATTAAAATGGTGTATAAAACTTAACTGAAAATAAAAATGTAATATTCTTTAATTTGTAAGTTTAATAAGGCATTTTGAAACACAAAATATATTTAAAATTTATCAACGGAATAAATGAAATATCACCAGTCTCAACAGACTTTTCCCACAATGCATTGCACAACATGGAGGACTTAGAATACGTTTTCAACTACATCCATGAAATACAAACGCACCTCAGTTGTCATTAAAGTCATTCTAAGCAGTAATAACGACTCTGGACAAGCAGAATGATCGGGTGTACAGAAATTGCGAACAATCGCTTGAAACATTCTAAACGGGTTAACAAAAAGGCTGCTTTGACTGACGATTGTCTTTGTATAAGTCGCACAAAGAGTCTTCATCATTCTTAAGTTATTTCGCTCAAAGCTAACCTTCTTTTGTGTACTGTAAGAAAACTGTTAGTCAACTACCACACCGGGGAGAGCTAACACGAAACCATTATACGCGTTAAGGCCGGCTATTTCTGACAATAACTTACACATCTCCCGCGTTCTTTCATAGGGCTGAAATTATCCACTTATGCACTCTCCCCGTACCCACCTCCACCATGCAACGTCCGCTCAGTCATGTGTGAGATGTCTGCACGCGTACAGTTAGCAAAATTTGCGTCCGAGAAACCGATGACAGTAGCTGACGAAAGTAACAGTTATGTTTCTTAAAAAAAATTAATAAGCTCGGGGATAATGATACAGTGGGGGATTCTCCCTGCCATTATAACATACCAAACCGCTATGCGCAAGTTATAGGATTAAAATTATATATATATACACACTATATATATGTATATGTATGCATTGTCATTGGCTTTTAGATGCCTAGTGAGAATGTCAAAGTAAAAAGGAAAGATTGGTAAATCCCTAACTGTTGCGCAATCCATCTTTCTGGTATTTTAATAAGGGAAATAATGGCACGTTATTCTTCTCAGTAAATAAATAAACACAGGGTTTTGTTCTTCAAGGAATATCACGGATTTAGAACTTAGACAAGTAGGAAAAATGATTAGTTACCTCAGTGCACCCCCTCTTCTTTAGAATTAGGGGGTTATCGAGCGAGGAATGTTGTGCTGTGCATAATCTCAGTCAGAATTACATTTGTTTGTAACAAAACTACTTTTCCAGTCTAGAAATATGTGTTTAAATGGATTTTCAGATCAAATGTTTTATTTTATGGGTTTCTCTCTCTCTCTCTTTCTCGATCTATCCGTATCTGTCTATACGTACACAGATTGAGAACCATCTCTTATGTCAGCCATTTTGAAACAAGATGGCGTCCACTCAAATTAAAAGCCGATTCAGAACTGGCATGTTTTTAGTCCATTACAAAATTAACGAGGTCAACTAATACTCATCTCCAAAAATGTGCAGAATCTTTCCAAGCTGAAAAACGAGAAATATCTTTAGGATAAGAAAAACATCTATTTTTAAACGCAGAAGCAGCTGTCTGCTTTTCTCTAATTTAACCTCAAATATCGACGATGTGAAGTTGTTTTCCTTCAACAAATGCATAAGGGAGTGGGGTGGGTGGGTGGATAGGAGGAGTGACACCGACGAATTCTCTAAAGGACTGTAAATAAGCTGTTGTTACCCCGTGTCTTCTTCGCTTCAGAAAAATGTGTGCCTGACCGGATCATTGAACATCGCTAGAATTCCTCTTTAAGAGAGAATATTCCAGAACGGCTCCTTCCCCTTTGTATTATATGGTTCCCTTTCTGTGACGGACTGACAGCCTGCCCTCACTTATTAGAGGACATTCAACCAAATCTTGACTGTCATGTTTACTCCTATCCATCTCTCCCACTCATCATGAAGGATAGGAATGAAAGCAGGAAACCCTACTGGGTCGTGTGTTAACCTTATCACAGTCTTCGTCTGTCACTCCGCTGCACAAAAACATTCCACAGAAGACAGTCTTTAGGACCAAACACCTTCAGTACAATGACAGAAAGATAAAAGTGACCTGATTTTTCTGTTAGAGGAACAAAATGCTGCATTTTTTCTTTATAATTGGCCAGCGATAGAGCGATTGTGGCTTTTGTTGGATCTTTGTTCTCTGCTTCGGGTATCATTACCTCTTATGCATGTACGGAACTTTGGTTGTCTGCCCCCGCTCCACCGTTATTGTGAAACACAGAAGGAAAAAGATGGAGCAATTATTTTTGTGTTTTTAATCTCCCGAAGCACTCTACAACTTTCGCAGAATCGGCTTCTATAGTTGTCCTAACTGCTCTTTGATGTGCTGGCCAGTAAACAACTCATTTCTATTATGTCCCCACTACCTGCCTCTGTCAACAACTGTTACTTGCTTCTATCGGGCGTTAGAATTTAAATGGCACTTTCACACGTAAGGGACTGCATGCAAATACTCGGCATCCTAATTAGCTACTCTTTGTTTTGCTCTCTATTTGAATGTTGATAGCTTTTATTTTAAATATTAAAATAACCTCTGGATTGTACTCGTAGATGGGACAAGATTAGTGGTACCTCCAGAACAGGTTCAACAAGAGTAAATAGAGGTCAAAGTTCAAAACTAACATATTCAACGACTTCAACAATTCACCTTCATTTAACTAAAATGAAGGTGAATTGTTGAAATGTTTCAGAATTACTAACAGCGAATTTCGTTTATTTCTTTTTAAACTTAAATGATACTCAACTTTAGCTGGCTTTATTTTCTAACAGGTTCTAAAGTGCTGTTTGTTGTTTATATTAATTGAAAACTCTCCAACCTTTTTAAACTTGAGTACTACAATCTAATTTTCATGGGCTTTATTTTTTTTAATACGGCCAAGGTCCTCGGGCGTGGACTACATGTTTATTCCAGAAACTCCGGTTTTTATATCCAGGAAAGAAACAGGGGAACTGTCCAAAGAACACACGAAGTTTACAGCCATAACATACTGTGAACTTCGATCCGGGTAACTGTAAAATTGAGAATATTAGTTTCTCTCTCTTTATCTCTCACCCCCATCTTCCGTGGCACCTTAGTTGGCACATTACTTCATCTTCTGCCAGTGGTGATGGTCCCAGAATTTTGTAAAATGATGATAAAGTAGTATTCCAGAGAATTATTGAGTTTTAATCATAACCGCCCATCAGCCCTAAATGGGACTGCCACTGCCTTCTGCCGCTTATTTAGAGAGGCCTAGGTTTGATTTCTGTGGAGATCGGAAAAATTCCTGAAGTCCTCTTTCGAATACTTTAGAAATTCCTCAAATTTAAGCAGTAATTAGCCGATCTCAGACAGAGGGTTTTTATCTGTGAGTTATTCCGGTTTTTCATCCCACAAACATACAAATTGCTCCTTGAAGAAATACTTCTACAGACAAATAGGTATATGATACGAATATGGGTGAAAAACTCCAGTACCACGAAACAATAATTCGAATTTAAATTTGCCGTCTTCATTTATCTGTCTATTTGTCTGTTTCTATATACATATATAATATATATTTTTTTATCTTAGCCTCTATGGTTTTTATTCTATCTATCTTTTTATCTTCCTTTATCTTTCATGTACATTTTCAGACATATTTTTACATTCTTTTAATCACCTTTCGTCTTTCACTCTTTCTATGGTCCCAAAAGTGGAAATTCGCATAACAGAACAATTAAAACCCTCTCCAAAAACTCATATATTTTTCGAATGTCGATTAACCACCCAAAAATATCAATTGTTTCAACTATGACAAAGACCTCGAACTAAAAACCTTTCCTTTCTGAGACACATATCGGTATTTTGTTCACGCATGCGTTATCAATATACCAATGAACCATACTAAACAAGGCATCGTATGGATATCGTATACAGATCGATCACGAAGACTCGAAAACACACCTGGGTCTCTCTGGATCACTATTAATAGCAATCTAAGGGTTGTGGTGACGGGCGTTGGTTTGTACGCGTGTGTGTGTAAGGGAAGCCACGGTGTTGTTGCATACTAAGGTTGCCAAAACAGCATTGATTAATGCGTCTAGACTGCAGTCGGTCAGTGGGGTAAATAATGTCTGGACGGCATTCTTGGAGGACGACGGAGAACCCGCAAGTTGGTAAACAGAAGTCACCGACGGATGTACAACACTTTTCAAAATAAGGCCTGGAGAAGAAGAAAAAATTACGTGGAAATGAAATAGGGGCTCGCCAAGTCCTATATGATGGAACCGATGACGATACTGAATAAACATCCTTCATCGTGACGTCAAAGAGGACTATTTGAGACGACATCAAGTTGAGCATTGACTTTCCCCCCCCCCCTCCTTTTTTTTGTCTTTTTTTTTTTTTTTTTTTTTTTTTGTAGCGCTCGAGCGGTGATTTATCATATTTGAAGAAGGCGGCTGTTTGGAAGAAATGTTCTAAAGTCGTGTTTAAGTAAAGTCTCCCGAAAGGAATGGAATTCAATATAAACTTAACGTTTTCGTTCTTTCTTTTTTCTTCTCTCTTTCACCTGTCAAAGATAGTGATCAGTAGGAAAGAAACTCAACACGAGTTCGATTCATTTTACGTTAATATCGACTAAATTACATTAAACGCTAGGATAAAGTAAATCGATCTCTTTGTGATTTTATCAAACGCCAGGAATGAGAGAATCAGGACTGGCGAAGGCGAGTTTGAATCTTCTGTCAGTTGGAGAGATTACCATTAATTTGCAAAATCTGTGTTTATTTGCAAGTGATCTCTCGACAGGTCATTCTAATTCTATGGTTGAGGACAAGATCATATTGTCTTGCCAATAATATTGCATGAGTTTATTTTTAAGGTATGTAATTTTCTGGCTATTCTATTTGACCTGTAGCAACGCAGTCAAACTTTTGAGCCATTCTTGGGTTATTCTGGATGTTGAATTGGTTCTCTGAAAAATTGGAATTGTCGGTGGTAGGGGGTTGTCTTCCAAGACAACCCTTTTCAAGAATCTTAGTCTTCTTTCTTCGATTAATATTTGACCTATAGCAGCGCAGTCAAACTTTTGAGCCATTCTTGGGTTCGGATTCTGGATGTTGAATTGGTTCTTTGGAATTGTAGAATTCTTTTCAAGAATCTTAGTCTTCTTCCTTCGATTAAAGTGGTATAGAACGTCCAGATAGTGAGATCAGTCCTAGATCTATCATCTGAATTTGACAACAGCACCAATCTCTGAAATTTCTTACATTGGAAAATATCTGCCGGTCCTTGTGCAGCAAGCCTGTTCTTCGTCTTTCGCTATCAAGAAAAAGAAACAGTGCAGACTGTTTCTTCAATGCGACTTTTAATGTTTTTGGCTATTGGAGTATTAATCCTGATTTTAGGTTTTTAGGAGTTCCCAGCTGACTTAAAGTTCTGGGCTAAAGCATAACTGACATATATCTTTAAAGAAGATAATGGTGGAATAGTTGTGCCTTCAAAAAGTTAATAAACTGAACATTATTTCGCAACTCAATTGCTGCTTTATCCCGTCATTCAATGTACATGGAAAATTAAACTGATTAAAATGCATGAAGGAGGTATATTTTCACTGGGAGAAAAGAGATGAACCAGGGAAAACAAAATACAAAATTCTGGGATAACAGAAGTCGGGATATCATGATGTTTACTTTCGGGCAGCCAATCGTCGATCGTTGGAATGAACTGCCGACAATAGTGCGAAGCGGGTAGTTTGGCAAAGTTTAAAGTGGAAATGAATAGCAATTGAGTATTTCCACGTCGTGAAAAATGCCCATAAAAATTCCTCACGTCATCAATGGGATTGAAACTTAGGTCTTTTTCACCCGGTGTGGGCAGGACATCGATCAAACAAACTGTACCACCCACGAGGGCTTCCCAATAGGGTCCTGCGGCCAAGCAGCCAGAGACACAACAAAACAAAACACAATATTTCATAAACCAGACTACACTTTTTCCTGGCTTTTGCAGTTCTCCATTTCATTACAGTGCAGATGTGGGAAACCACCCATGGCGCCTGACCATAAATACTATGCCACTATGGAAGCAGTTTCAACCAGAAACTGCTTCCATAGTGGCATAGTATTTATGGTCAGGCGCCATGGTCGCTGCATCAACTCAACCAGAACAGCCGCTATCTGCATCTAACAGCAAGATGAAACCCTACGATCTCCTGTCATCGATTGTCTCTTGAGGTTCCGGTGACCACAGGTGAAAACATTTGAAACCAGACCGTGTTAAGAAGGCTCAATTCAAGTGGACTCTACGCAAGGAAGCCAGTGGTTTGCATCCCATTAACTCCAAACCACTGCAGTGCTCATGGAAACTGGTGCCATGAACACGTGACTTGGATTCCTGACAAATGAGGTACAGTTCGGTTCTCTGATGATCAGGGGCGTTCCTAGGGCATGTGGCACCCGGGTGGCAAAGGTAAATTTGGCACACGATCAAACAAAGTTGGATCGGGTGCCAAATTTACCAGTTGAAAATTTTCGACCCCTTTAAAATTTTCTTCATATGTGTATGTAATTTTCATGTTTTGAGGTTCCCCTTGAACGTTGATGCCAGGGTGCAGCGCACACTTTTCACCTTCGGGACGGTCCGCCCCTGCTGATGAGTCGAGTTTTTGCATATACAAACAAAATCTAGCGTTATTTCATCTAGAGACACCGAGCAATGTGGAAACGTCACTGTACCATCAGAGAAAGGGACACTTACGGCAAAGGCTATGTTCTCGTTTGGGGTGGAATAAGGGCGATTGCCCATCATGTTTTTGATAGGGGTACCGTAACTGTGCAGAGGTAGCGAGAACAGATCGCCGAACACTGAGCAAAGGTCTGTGCTGGTCGAAAAATAGGATATATTGCCACAGAATCTTATAGAAACCCTCATATCAAGCGTAGTTCATTGCTGTCAGGCCTGTTTAGTCGTTAGAGGGATCATACGCCGTACTGATGTCATGTGATCATATTTTCGAGCATCTTGTATTGACTTCTGTAATGTGACCTTTTTGGTAATTCTTATACAACTCCTATAAATGTTCCTTATACCTATCCGAAGTTTCTCACTGTCTCCTCATTTTCATCGTTATTCTATGGTACACACCGTATCAAATTTTGTCCCGCTACATCGCAAGCTGCACGAGTTACACCACGTTTTCTGGGTGTTCTGTTAATTTTGTGGAGCAGTGTATATATATATATTGTAATGATCGACCGTAAGTTTATTGATGGAATGATGTTCACCACACCCATCCAGAGGTATCACGGGTGAGATTCAGCTTAGTACTATATAAAATATTTCCAAGAAGGAATGAATATTCGGAACTTGTAACCTTGAGCACTTGTCAGGAACAATCTCAGTGAAGAGCTTGCACCTATAAAATCCTCAAAACGCAGACCATAAAACAGACAGTTTTTGGAATCACACTGAATCACAGTATCCTCCCCACCCTCAAAATGGACCACGTTTAGAAGTAAGCAGTGTCTGTGTGCAGGAAAGATTACCCCAATACCAATAATTCGCACTGTTTCAAAATTTTCAATTTACTTTTTTAATTCTTCACTACTACCTTCTCGAGCATATTTTTGCCAATTTACAAAAGGTTTCTGAGCATTCAAAATCGTTGTATGATTTGAATAATGTATATTACTTACTTCTGAAGTTTGGAGTTTGTTAAAAATTTAATTTTAGCAAATACTTATTAGTAATTCGCATCCCTACTGTTCCTGTGCTCAACTAGTTCGAAATTGAAAGGATAATTGGAAAATGTTGTCAGGGCTTAGGGACTTCTGGGAATCAGGACTATTCGCGATTCTTCTGATGTGCTTCTATCAGAAGACCACTGGGGGCACTGAGTGGAAATATTTGGTATGGCAGGAGGTGATTTAACAATCATCGATGAAAGCGTAAAACTAAGCTACTAATATATCAGTCTTGAGATGAGGATGCAACAGAACGATCAAGTTGTAACAGAGGTTGAAGTATATATGGAGAGACGTTGTAAGCAATAAGTTTTGGTAAGAGACCAGAAGGCTCGAGTACCTTGAATAGGGGAAAGTAGAGATTAACAGGAAGAAAATCGAAAAGTTCAAGAGATTTGTCTGAACGAAGGGGAAATAAATTAATTTGACAGAATGGGATAAAGAGGTTTTGAATCAAAGTAGATCAAAAAAAGGAGACTCCACATTAGGAAGCCTCTAACAGGAATATCAGGATGGACACAAAGCGAAAGGAATCAGAGCGAATTAGGACAAAAGAAATGAATTACTCCAGGCTACTGAATTTTATTGCATCGTATTATGAATTGTATTGTATCATATTATACAACAAGTGGCAGAACTACCACAACTACCAAATCTGTCTGCGCAAACACAAACGCTTTTCCCAAGAATCGAAATGTGTAAATGAAATGTTTGAAACGAAAGAGTAGATTTAAAAGTTTGCAGGCAATGATACAGATATCACAAACAAGCAGAATGAGTTCAGCCAAGGCGATTATTATTTCAAACTGGTTTACAAGTTGAATGCCATATTAACAATTTGTCACTTTCTCCGATGGACACACGTGTGAACTCGCAAAGTCAACCCCACTGATCAGAAAAGACGAGAGGGGTGTTTATGCGCACAAATAGTCAGCTAGACCAAAAAAAAAAAAAAAAACAGAGGGATGAAATTCGCCGGTCCATGAAGAAAGTGAATGCGAAGTTTGCGTTGCAGTTCCACTGTCTGCAGGAATGTCTGTAAGTGCGTATGGGGTGAGTAAGGAGTTTGCACGGCATGTGCTTTCATAGCAGAAATGCAGCAATCAAACTGCACATCACACCAACGAAAGCCAGACGTCCCTTGTAATGGTATCTAGCCGACAGTTCTTAGAAGAAGGAATAGTATAAGTAGGTGCTATGGCGCGACACGTGTTGCATACACCATCGAGTGTGAGTATGGACAATGCCTCGGGACGTCAACTAACCCAATGTGTTATGTCCACAGTGAAATTCAGAAGGGGTAATGGGTTATGGTGTGGATTGCTTCTCGTGATTCGGACTTGGACCGTTAGTCATAGTGCCAAAAGCCATCAATTTCGAGTCATACGCTTGACATCTTGGACAATTCCATGGTGCCCATACTCTAGTAGTTCTACGGAAACTGCTCTACATATTCCAGCATGATAATGTTTCATTCTATAGGTTGAGTAGTATAAAAATTTGTTTTGGGGAAGGCGAAGTCCAATAACTCGCTTGGCCGGCGCAGAGTCTAGACGCCTTGGTATGAATTGGAACTCTGGACTAATGTTGGCACTGTAATCTTGCTCTCTCATACCTGAAACCCTTCTACAGGAACAGGGGGCTGCCCTGAGCAAGACTCAGGGCAGCCCAACTGCCATCAAATCTATTCAGCTGCATAAGAAGCTACCTAACAAACAGACGGATCCTGGTACAGGGCCCCTTACTGCAAGGTAGATCGACAGATACACCGAGGATGCCCCCAGGGCTCAGTATTAGGCCCCCTCCTGTGGAACTATGTACTGGACGAGTTCCTCTCCCTCGACTTAGGGGGTGTACAGGCATTGGCCTATGCAGACGACCTGTCCCTAGCCCTTACTGCAGATTCAAGAGCCCAACTAGAAACTCTCGCGAATGCAGCAGTAACCACACTGCAAGAATGGACGGAAAGGCATCGGCTCACCATTTCGGCCACCAAGACTAAATCCATCTTACTTAAGGGCTACCTAACCCCAACTAGACCGCCGCAAATAAGAATCAACAATAGGACAATTAAGCTAGTCACAGAACTAAAGTACCTGGGAGTTATCCTGGACCGTAATCTGTCTTTCACCCCACACCTAAAATATATACAGGCTAAGATGAAAAAATACGCTGCCATGCTAGCCAGAGTCACACGTTGCGACTGGGGCCTGGAAAGGTGCACACTTGCGATCCTTTATAAAGCAGCCATTATCCCGGCAATCGCATACGCCTCCAGTGTCTGGTTCCACAAAGCCTCAACAGCGGTAAACCGCAGACGACTGGATATCATACATAGACCCATCCTATTGACCCTCACCCGAGCATGCAAGACAGTCTCTACTCATGCACTACAAGTGATCACGGGCGCTCTCCCTCTTGATCTTGAGGTAACTCGCACTGGCATGCTTCAGCAACTCAGACGTGGCAAAGTCACAACCTTCCAGGACCACACTACGGACCCGGCTAATAACTGTAAAGTTGAGAAATACAGGCTGCAAACGTACTTGACATCGATATGGCAACAACACTGGACGATTTCTGACAAAGGAGACATCACGCGAAGGTTCTTTCCGAACTTGCAAAAGGTGTACCCAAAATATCCGACATGGCTCTGCCCTGGTCTCCACGTCACCTACCTTCTCACAGGACATGGAGCTATCCGCCACAAGCTAAACCTCTTTGGACTGACAGATAACCCAGCCTGCGCATGTGGCTCCCTCGAGACCTGGGACCACCTGCTACACGAGTGTGAACTGTACGAAGATCTGCGTGGACACCTCATCACACGAGTCCAGTTCAACCCCAAAAATCAGGAGCACTACCTACTGGAGGACGAGGGAACCTACAATGCCCTAACCAACTTTGCTCAGTGCCTCTTTGTAAGACGCCAGACTCTTCCTTTGCCGGAAAACCTAGGACAACTAGGATAAATACAACAACAATCACAACAAATGATGAACCAAGATAAAACTGGACTGTGCCTGAACTGCACTCTCCCAAATACTGACCGATGGAGGACACCGATTCCATTTGAGAACTGTTAACCAAACGCATTGACTACAATCGGACCTTCGGGAGTCCACCCTGACTGTGACTGAAGCCTATCCTACTGAATATCGACCAGTGGACGGACCTGGATCCCACGAGTAACTACTTAATAAAAGACCAAGCATGATCTGTACAAATGTCAGACAGACCTGGACTGAAGACCTGGACAGAGATATCTTCACTCCACTCCTGGGAATACCAAATGGGGCAGCCCTGACGCCCGACTGAAGCCACCCCACATGTATGCCCCGTTGGCGAATAGGCCAGCTCCCTTGCCTGGCCTACTTTCTACCCTTCCCTGGTGGGGGATGAGGGGACAGCCCTGCTGTCACCTCCCCTTCTTTTCCTTCTGGTGGGGCATGGGCATGCCCCACTGTAAACTGGAGTTGTCTTCCCTATCGGCTCCATACTTCTATCTATCTCCCCCCCAGTCTTCAGTCTCCCTCCCCACTCTACCTGCACGCTAGTGAACGCCCCACACAATCTAAATTCCACAACTGAAAATCAATTTCGCCCACCATTTCTTTTGACCTCCTAGCGCTTCCTCCTCAACGTGATCACATTTTTATTTATTTTTTTTTTTTTTTAGGTCCTAGCCACTGAAATCTCAGGAAATTAGGTGGCAGGACCTGCCAGAGTGAATTATATTCTAGTGGATACCTGGTCTGCCTCCACGGGGCGAAAGTGGGGCAAAGTCGGGCCTCAGTAGAGGTCTGGCGGCTAAATGACCAGATGAACAACGGTACAAGGCATCACACATATACAAAGTCCATACAGTTTTGAATCTCTGGCTTTTCCAGTAAACTGGTTCACCTACAATGTAAACTACGCGCAGATGGAGGAAACCCCTGGTGCCGTTTGACCCTAAACACACTTTACACTTTACTTCACTTTACAGGAACAATTTCCTGACTATACTCCTATGCTGTTTTCCTTTCTTTTTTGCCTCCTTGATGTTTTCCCTAATATCTTCCTCTGTATCTTCTCTTGTTTTACCCAACCCTTCCACTGTTACTTACCCTTTTCCATTTCATCAGGGATGATCTACATTCTCCTCTAGGAAAGAATGAAACAGCTCAGCCAGAAGGTTTTTCTATTCAAGGTAGCAAAACTTAGTGGACGGCTCGCTCGCCTACTAGTGACAGGGATAGAACTTGCCAGAAGTTCTCCTGATGATTGCTTCTAAATGGTTGCTAAGAGGCTAGTCACACAACACAAACATGACAACACGCTACGCATACATACACCCTACACTCACCACTGGATTTGTAATGGTCATACTTTTTCATAGTGACACTGTTGGGACTGCCCAGACAGAAAAACTATGTCCTTATGCCTCAAACGGAACTCCCGATTAGAGTGTTGCAAATAAGCCCTTCTTCTACAGTTGAACTGATGATGGTATTGAAAGCGGAGTGGATGGAAATTCCTGCTACACGATTTGCCGAGGAAATTTCAAAGGCTGATCGATGCTATCACTTGGGAGGGGAACATACCTTATTAATTCATTCATTGAAACTTGCGTTTTTCTGAGAGTGATGGCGTCCGACTATTCATGGTGGGTTAGTTTTTATTGTATAATCTTATTGGTAAGTAGCAGAAAAGAAAAAAACCTTACCAAGGGGGGTAGGGCAATCCAACCTGAATGTTCTGGTTGGATTGTCCAGACCATTCAGTTTGGATTGGTCAAAGGAATTTATAATGGATTAACTGATCTCAACGTTATGGGAAAATCCCATACCTCCTGTTGAGATCAGTTAATCCATTAGAAATTCCTTTTATTGCTGACAGGAATCGAACCGCCACTTTTTCAAATGGCAGAGAACGGGAGGGGGGATTTCCAAAAATAAAGGTTTCTTCACTTCACCCAGCACTGCACAGAAAAGAATTCAATTCATTCCCTCCTACTATAAGGAAGATCTTTTGTGTTCTGTACTGACTTAAATGGCGTGATTGATTGATTTATTTGGTTTTGAATGGCGCATTGGCGACTTAAATGGATCAAAATGTTTTGGGTGTTATTTGTAATCCATAGAATGGAGATACTTTATTAACAGCTCATTAAAAGGAGTTCTTCTACACAATGGGAACACGTTATCCTCATTTCTGGTCGACAGTTTGATTTCTTGTTATCCCCACTTACGTGTCAGAATATTGTGGTCATGAGTAAATACTTTGTTACGATTTGGAGGTACTAACCACACACTTCTTGGACGCTGGTCTGATTATACAAAATTTCTTATCTTTCATTTCAAAAGGGACAGCAAGGAAAAGTTATCTTTAAATTATTGAATTAGATCATTGAATTCGTGACCAAAGAAGACTAATGTCACTCCTCGGAGCTAAGACATCACCAACGAGCCATTTGTCTCTCTCTTGAAGCAAAGTATATCTGCCATTGCTGCATATAAAACTGGGGTTAATGAAACTGTTAATTTTATACATAAAGATGGGGCTATCAATGATTGAAAATTTTCGTGAGATAAATGATGCTGAATTCTATGCTGGTGTTTCCGATTAAGCAGAAATCGACAGTTGTACAAGATGATAATTCAGGAACTTTTGAGGCATCTTTGAATCAAAGGACTTGAGAACACTGTGAACAACATGTTTACTATTGTGTAGGATTTTCTTTGTGGATAAGGATCAGAGATCCAGCTTTTAGGACCTAGAGAAAATTTGTTAGTTATTTTGCTTTTGTTTTGATCGAGTTTCCTTGAAAAGAAAAAAAAAAAAAAAAACTAGGTTGCAACGTTAGTGAAGGCTCATTTTCTGCACGGCTCCTTTAAATACTATCCATAGAATCTTATTCCAAGAAGAGAAGAGCAGGTTGGAAGGTTTCATCATGATATCAAGAAAAATATTGGAGAAAAAGATACCAGGATAAATGGAATGAGACAATGATGGCTGACGATTGTTGACATTTGAGAAGGGATTCAAGTGAGGAACAAAAAAAGAACTGTATCGACCCATTAAACCACTTAATAAAATACTGATTTAGTGAGGTGAGTGAGTTCCTTGATACATCACCATTTGTTCTTAATGTACGAAAATTGTCTGCTACTGGCCAGAAAATTATAAATCTTAATTCAGTATTAATGGAGCCACCTTTTTCCCTAATTAAAGCCGGTATACTTCATGGCATAGATTCCACTAGGTGTTTAAGTGAGTCTATTTCCAGATTTGATCATTCTTTCACCAGAATATTTCTTAGCTGCTATATTGTGGTCGAAAGAGAACGAAGAAAGTTGAACTGCCCTTTCCAACATATACCAGACATTCTCGATTGGATTCAGATCTGGAGATTTAGGCAGCCAGGGGAATATTCTTTGAACCATTCAGATACAAGTTTTGCTCGGTGGGTAGTTGTCTTGAAAGAAGATATCTCAATCCGGGTAAAAACGAAACATTGCAGGGTAAAATAGTTCCAATACAGCAGAAAAATATTCGTTGATTTATAATCAATGTTAGATAGTAACACGATCTTCTAATGGTATGAACGAACCAAGTTTGTACCAAAAGAATGGACTCCATAAGATGACAATTAAGTCTACTTTAACTAAGTGACGGTTTTATTTAAATATAAAAGAGGGCACGCTTCTATCTGGATGCTTGGTGCTCAAATGTTATTAATAAATCCTTTTGTCGCCAATTTTGCAAAAGGAAGGCTGACGCAAATCGTAAGCAACTATCAGTCCTCAAGGTTTACGATTAACCGTAAATGCCAGTAAGAGTAATGTCTTGAGAAATTGCTTTAAAGTTATGGTACGATAAAACTTCTTTTTCCAGATTTCACTTTCCCTTTCAAGAAAAACGAAACACTTATGCTTTGTGGTTATGCGTATGTGTGTGCGTGAAAGAGAGAGTGAAGTTTGCCAATAGTTTTCTTTCTATCCAGGTGTGGTGTCCCTTTTATGATTCCTTTATCTCTCCTCAAACTTTTACTTCGATCCTAAGATAAACAGATCTTTCCGTCAATAGGTCACCGCCGGGAGGAACAGGGAAGGCGTGTTGTTTCCAGTTTCAGGAACCTCTAGGGAATATGTGTGTGTGTGGCTTCCTTCCTCGTGCCATTGCCAAGGTCAAAGGCAACAGGGCGCTACTTGTACGTGTATATTTGTCAGCAGAAAAATTTTTCTTGCACTGCAGGAGGAGATTTAAAACAACTTCGCTTCAGAGTGAACAAACGAAGACTGGAAAGGGGATTTTCTGCGATCGGAATGCATCAGAAGACGCAACGCACAAGGAAAAGTAGTTGGAATTTTTTAAATTCTTCGTAAGCGAATCCTTCAGAGCGCAGCAGGTGAAAAACAAAGAAATTTTATCATTACTCTGTTAATGAAAAACTTTTGCAGTAACATCTATCATTTGTTTCGCGAATACACCTGCACTCCACTTTTAACTGGAATACCTCGCCTCCTGGTTTCCTTGACCTTGAACCTTCTTAGTATACAACGCCATGTAATTTCAGGGCGTGTTTTTACAATAAAAAAAAAAAAAAAAAAAACAGCGCGTCTTAAAAAAAGGGAAAATACAGTAGTAAAAACATTACGTCTTAGCCCTATGGTTACAGTTTGAACACTAACGAAACTGTCATTACATTACAAGAATTAGAAATCGTATCAGACAGAAACTGCTTTTATTGATGTGTATACTGATAACTTTTTAAATAAAATTTAAAATCCGGAAAACTGTTTTAAGTTATTGTAAAACAACGTTGCCTTTGTTGTCATTTTTGAAGCTCCCTTATTATCCGAAACCGACATTACCTGGCCTTCAAACTCTTAAGAAACAAGGGGAGTGGCATTTACGAAGATGAATTCACGATGGAAAATTCTTGTCACGTATTGATTCCTAACGTTCCTGGTCAGTGCTCGTGACCCAACCGAAACGGGAAATTATTTCTAAACAATGCGCGCAATGACCCATGACTGTAAGCACATCGTTGAAAATTTCCACATCTAATGATCGAACAGCCTCCCCCTTCTACAGGCCCCTTTAGTAATGAAGCGACTTCTAAAAGACACCATGTGAGGTAAGGAAAAAAACAGGCTGTCAGTGATATACGATAGCACTCATAATACAGTGACAGATGACGATGTGAATGGATTTCCCCCTCTCCCAGTAACTCCCCACCCCCTTATTGCTACTGTATGAAGGGAAGTGAAGCGTGAAAACAGATTTTCATTGTGGTCAAAGTTACCTCTACTGCTTCCGAAAGACATCAGGTAGTGCTGACCTTACAAGGGAGGAGTTTCCTGGAGGGAAAGTGTGCTCCCTCGTTGTTGGGGGGAAAAATAAGAAAAAAAGAAACTATTGAAATATCATAAGTGCGGATCTCCTATCCGATACAGGAGAACTCTTTGAGTCAACGAGTATCCACGTGTAATAAAGGTAAGAAGGTCTCCAACTTAGAGAGAGAGAGAGAAAAAAGACGGCGGCAGCTGCTCCTTAAAATCAAATATAAAAATCTGTATGTGTACCCTTATAGTTTGATTTCTTTTACTGCTTTGTAACTGTTCTTTGTTGCTTAATCCAATGGTTTTGCTAAGTAGCAATTCGAAACTTCTAACTGTTGCAAAACTTAGAGCGCTATCACGCACATATCGATATTTCTCAACAAGAGTCAGCTTTCTCAGAAAATAATATACAGCAATTTAAGAGCTATATTGTATAAATTTGCAGATTAAACTGTGGGAGAAAATAAAGCAATTAAATGATGACACTTATAGATAAAAATATAGTGAATTTACTGAAACGAAACTAATTTGCATAAAAGTCCTTCAAAATTAAAAGCAGGACAATATATATAAACGTTCTGAGATCGATTCTATTTCTACTTTGAAGTGCGAACTTTTGTGACCTGATTATTTATTTAAAGTAATGCAATTAAACTATCTAGAGCTATGCAAAAAACCGATTTATGGAGACAATTTCTGAAAAACTTAAAATGTTCCACGAAGAAATGCTAAAGGCTCGCCTAAGGTTCCTTCGTCATAGGATCGCAGATATATTGTCAGTTTCAAATGGCACCTGCCATTTCTATCGCAAAATAATGCTTCCTTTCAGAGGAAAAATTATTTTGGAGCAGATTGCTTACAGGGAATTTAAGGAGGAAGGCACCATGCAGTATCCATTTCTAAATCTCAGAGAAAAAGCTCGCTTGAAGTGGATTGGGCAATAAGTGAACTGGAATGACAACAGTTAGATCCACATGCGTTTTGACATGATCCAAGGCTGATTCTTGACGGGCCTTCATCTGAAGAAAATGGGTAAACACCACCACATCAGTGGTCACATTATATAATGCCTCGTTGAGGGTTACGTTGGATATTTTTGTAAGTTCTATTGATCTGGATTTCATTTTTATAGAGCATTAATGTCACATACCACACTAGTTGTTCGGTGAAAATAGCAAACGTCCCACGAAAAACTGCAAAGGCCCACCTAAGGTTCCTTCGTCGTAGAATCGTCGATATATTGTTTTAATCCTAAAGCGATATTTAGAATCCAATAGTGAATGCGTCGTTGTTCTAGGAAGAAGCCCTTGTTTCCATCTCAGATATATTCATAAACCCACTACTGATATCTTTGTTCATATCCTGTGGGAAATGGCGTGTAATTCACCCCTTCTCACAGGATACGAGAGTCGGGCATATATCAGACCCGCTCCATATGCTGCTGCTGCGTAACTTTTTGCCACCGGTATACAAACAAAGCGAGACTTATTAATTAAATGCGTTAGCCTAAGTTACTAATAAATAGAGTAATTTTGGGATAAAGAGCTCTAGACGCTAATAACCTGAGTTATTAGTAACCACTCTAAATTTTCAGTATTTTTCATTCCAGTTCTAGCCAGAAACAGCTATTTAAATATATATATATATATATATATATATATATATAGCTCCGTATTCTTCTATAATAAAGTCTCTAGTATTTTTAATGATATTTAAAATTCTAAGCGAATAATGAGTAGATTTTTTTAAAATTAATTTTTTATGTTTAGTAGCAAGGCACCTACACTTTCTCCTGAAAGTGTGCCTGGGAGTCAGTACCACACATACCATAAAAGATAACACGTTTCGAACAAACAATAGAAAGAATGAAGGAAATCACTTTCTCGAAATTTCAATGAAAAACTAAGATAATCAATAGTAAGAAACTGAAATGACAAAGAAACTTGCATTTTTATTTTGCACAAACGATCCATGATACTGGAAAGTACGAAGGGGGAAAACATTCTTTCGTTTTTACGAAGAAAGAGAAAGAGAAAAATAAAAAGAAAAGAAAAACAGTTGCAGGAGAAAGTCTAGACCCTGCAGACAAAGTATACGGTCAGCCTTCTCCACTACATAGGAAAGGAAGCGGAAGTACCATACCAAGTATTGCAAGTTGTGTTCGAACATTCCATTTGCGGTGTTTGACCTTTAAACCACCAGTTAAAGAAGAATGTAGCTGAGCTCATTTTTGGATGGCCGATCAAGCGGAAGAGATACATCCAATAGTGTAATAGCAGGAACAAAATTCTTAGTAACAACATCCACCTCACTACTTAAGACCGAGGTAATTTGGCAGTCTCGAGACATTTCCCTAGGCCGGCACAAGGAATTCCCATTAGGGAAGCCTGTCTTCTTATTGTAGGCTTAATACATTTTACCCGCAATCCCCCTGAGGAGATAAATAGTGACGGAATTTGTTCTAGCATGAGCTGATATACGGGAAATTCTCTGGAGCGATTTTTTTTCTCTTTAAGAAACAATGATACTTCTTGTCTTTATTGCATATTTCTTAACTAAAGTATACGATCTTATCTGACACAGATTGTTCGAGACTTTTGTTTTAAAAGAAAAGCTTGGGTGAATGCTCTTAAATACTGTACTATTTTGTGGATGAACGTCGTTCACTGGGAGGAAGTGAGAAAGATCCAGAATCTAGGACATCAGTTTTTAGCTGCTTAGCCAGCTGACGATTTTATAAACTCGATGGTAATGGTTAGAATTATTGTTAACCCTGAGACCTTTAACTTAATAAATCACAGTACACAAGTATTTTCAGTATCATTAAGAATGATATTGAAATACTGTACCATTAATACTGTACCTTAAATACTGTACCATTTTTTTTTTTTTGCATCTTTTTTCGAAAAATTAAACTCAATCGTATTAATTAAAGGATATTTAACTTGTATTTCTAAATAATAAAACCGCTAGAGGGAGTAATTAATATTTCCAACTACTAAAATACTAAATAAATTAATCCGTTAGATGGCACTATTTTTTGTTGGTTAATTTATTATGGACGATATAATTATGTACTTTAAAACAGTAAGTGAAACCGCTAGATGGCAGTGTTTACACCATATGCTTTCTTGTGTTGAATATCGTATAATAAATGAGTAACTTGTCGAATTCGAATTATAATTGGGCTGTTAGAACAATTTAATTATAAATGGATAACTTGAACAAACATTTATTTCAATTTATCAAACTTCTTCGACTCAATGTGTCAAGGTTTGTTGTTAAATATTTATTTATATTCTCTCTCTGGCTACGGTTCAGGTTAATAAATAAAATGACGACAGATTAAGTTTTATAACGCGATTTATTTATAAAGGAATGTTGATATTCTTAAACCTAAAATATAAGACTGTGCCCATTCCTGTAGAATTTGTTCACTTTGCAGTTTAAATATATGAGAATGATTAGCAAGCTAAACATTAGTGATTATAATTTTGTTGAATATTTGATACCAAGAAGAGCAGATTATAATTAGAATTACTTTAATTCTATTTGAAAGTATTTGCTAACAGACAAGATCTTGTATTTGCGTTGCTATGGTTACCGCGTGCCAGCCAATGTTTGATTGCTGTTCTCGGTAAACTGGCTGCCTTGTCGGCTACCATACATGATAGGGAGATTAGGCTTATTGTCAGAACCAGCAGAGACAAATAAGTTACGCGAAGTATCACTTCAGATGGCGCTGGTTTCGTTGTTCCTGTCCAAATCACTGTATCGTGTATCTCGCCTCCTTCTTTGACCACCACCATTTCCCCCCGACATGGAAGATATATAATTGAATTTTATTTAAGTGCTAATTGCGTGACTTAAAGGCAAGTACCGTAGATTTAACACGTTGTCCAGACACTTCATTTGTAACACACTCTTCTCCCCGCTCTGCAACCCCCCATTACGTATTTCCAATGACGCTAAAAAAATTGTGAACACAAAAGACCGCCGCCCAGACATAAGGAGAATCAGGAGCAGACAGTACTTGAGAAGAGAAAGAAGCAAAAAATAAAAGACAGAGCTACGTAAGCAAAGTGGGTTCAAGGTTGTTTTTGGCGGTCACATTTCTGTGTCTTCTGAGAAACTTCAGCTGGCTGCGTACAGCTCTAGTATTGATTTTGATGCAGCAAATGTCTGCATGCCTCCTGGTTGTCAGGTTGGATGGGGGTATTACCTTGACAGCTTGATAGTTGGGCTCCCGGTGTGTTCTGATCGAATAAACAGCGTCTGCGAAAGTACAGAAAGTGCAGGCTTGTAAATCCGCCCGGAGTGGCAGAGTGACTGAGGTCAGAGATGGTGGGAAGATACAGTGACGTGGAGGGAAGGCAAATAGTCTTCTGACTAACATGCGGAAACCAAAGAGTCGTGTGATTAGCTTTTCTCTTTTGCAAAAGAAATATAATAAAAACCTTTTGGTAGCAGGAATTTTAAAAAGTTAAAAAAAAAAAAAAAAAAAAAAGAAAGAAACCCACGCATTTATGTTTTTTGACACAAAACTAGGTAGTGCATTCTTTTGTTACAAGACCGAGTGGTATTTCCTCTTCCTGAGATGACATTTTAAGTAACCCCGAATTCCTTAAATAGAAATCAAGAAGTACGGAACAAAATCATCAGATGGCGCAATCACATTAGTGACTAACTTTACTTTCAAAACTTACAACTCCATCGCTAAACAGTTGAATGAACTGTACACTATAAGTAGACGAATAATCATAATAACGAAAAATAATGAATTTTTAAGGATTATTGTTATAATAAGGTCTAAAATGGATGTTGAATTATCCAGAATGGACATTTTATCTCAAAGCTGCAGAGCTGATCAAGGCGGAGAAAAAAACTCTTCCTGAATTCTTGTAAGAACGTAATCCTTTTCTTGTTGTGTTGGACATCCATTTTTTGTTGCTTCGTGGTCATTCACGTCTTGTTGCTTAAAGGGATACTTCCATAATCTTTTCATTATTGAGATTGTTAATGTCCATTATTTGTGCATTAGTAAAGTTTAATTCAAAGCCAAAATATTCCCTTAGATCATTTTGAAGAAATCTGAAAGACCATTTGCCCAACTGATTGGTACTGACGCTAAGTTAACTACAGCCATGAATCGTGTCTCTAAACTGCATGTACCATGGTCGCTTTGGGGGATGAAAAGTCATGAATTCTTTTCTTGATTCCGACTAAACTGACCACATTGTAAAAAAAAGCACAAAAGCTCCTCCTGGTTTTTTTCCCCCTTAAATATCATAGGTCTTTCATAATGCTCTCGATTTTCACAAATTACATTGGTATTACACTACTTCAAACAGCTCTTCTCTATCACAACATGGAAGCATCATAGATTTAACACATTCTTTTAAGACAGTAGTGCAATAACGGATAAACTTTTTGTTGTTGTTGTTACAATAGGTTTTAGGAGAATTGGTGACTAAGGCAATATTGTTCCGTGTATATTGTCCGTGTTCTGAGGTCAATTTTCTGTCTGCTGGATGAAAAACCCGAGTTTCGAGGAGAAAAATCATGCTACCCTCGCCTGAGACCGACTAACTCAGCCACGTTGTGAAAAAGGCCCATAAAAATTCCTCACTTCATCGACGGGACTCGAACTCGGGCCTTTTATATCCCGTGTGGGGAGGACGATGATCCTACCAACTGTGCTACACACACACGGGCCCATATCATGTAACTCGTTATGAACGTGGACAGAGAATCGCTGTGCCATTACAGAAAACTATTTTCTTTTTTTAATTACAAACTTTAATTCCTACGACTTAAATGGGAAAACGACACACCAGCTGTCACCAATTGAGAGGGAAGGTATTGTGTCCAGCAGATCAGTCCATCCGGATGAACAATGTCCTATTTGATCTCGGCACTCTGGCCGAACTGCACTGTGTGAGGATAATTGAAAAGACCTATTAGACAAATATAATATCGTAAGTGCAAAGATGAATTTCCTTAGGTCAGAAATCTTTTGAATGAGGAAAATATTTTGAACTTATTAAATGGAAAAGCCTTAAACAGATTAGCTTAATTAAACAAAATCCGCTGATTATGAACCGACAAAGGAAACGAGTTTCTTGTCTAATAAAACACCTACATCTCCGAATCAGTAAAGCATTACATCGAAAATCCACTGCATTCCTTAAAAGGGGAAGAGAAATCACATTTTGGTTTTGTTCGATTGTTTTGACACAGAAAGGAGAATTTTTCTATTTCGTTTCACGCAATTAAACCAATTTTTGAATTTATGCTGAATTAGGTGGTCTCAATTTGGTCTCAATTAGAGTACCATTTGGTACTGAAAAGTTAAGGAACAAGCACCAAAAGGAAAATATGTTTCTAAATACTGTACAAATAAAAACTGACACATATTCGTTATTTCTGGAACAAAACAATCTTTGCCTAACATCGTAAAAAATTTGCGCGCACCTGTTTCAACATGCAAAACATGGTAAACATAAAAAAAAATCATTTTTCTGAACCTCCGTATTATTCATTTATGGCTCGCCCTTTCTTCCCTGGCAGGGCTTGCCTCCACACTGACCATCTGGGGTCATCTTCTCTATCGTCCCCATACTTCTGTCTTTCCCCCAGCCTTCAGTCTCCCCTCTTTATTCTACCTAACACGCCAGTATATGCCCACACAAGCTGTCAAAATCTAATAACGTTCAAATCTAAATCGCGCTTGCATAAACCTCTTTCGGCCTTTTCTATTCCCAGCGCTTAACCTACCCCCTCCCTCTTTTTAATAGGCCCTAGCCACCGAAACTCAGGAAACTTGGTGGCAGGGCCTGCCACAGTAAATATAAATCTACTGGGTACCTGGCCTGCCTCCACAGGGAAAAGTGTTGAAACGGTGGGTCCCAATAGGGGTCCAACGGCTAAATGGCCAGAAGAACAATGGTATAAAACCTAAGGGCAGTGGACAATAATGATCTTCACCAAAGAGCACAGATATAGTCTTAAATGGGATTCTGAACCCATTTTTATTTGGAGGGAATGGGGAATCGGTTTCATTCAGTACCGCTATCACTGCGGATGGACACACATTTGAAAATAGCGTGAGCTGGAACCACGATGGAGTCCCGTATCTGAAGTTAGCAGGATGAAATGCTGCAAGAAAAAATAATATCTCACCAAGGTTGTCTAACTCAACTTCGCTTCAAAAAAAAAAAGCATCTTAATAATATCCGAGATCAACCTCTTATTCTTTTTATTGAAGCTGGGTACCGTGTCCATCTTAATCCACTTCTTAGTTGCTTCATTGACATTCTTCACTCCTCCGTGTGTCTGCCACACACCCTCAATTCAACGACGAAACATATCGAATTCAAAATCGCTTTAAAAATATAAAATGGATATATTATTCATAGCTCTCTTTTACATCACAAATCCTCGTTTAATTTTAACCTTGAAAACCACTTTGAGTTCACACGATCGTTGCCCACACACACCCTAATAAAGCTAAACGATTTTCATTAATAATTAGCAGCAGTTCACGTCCTTTGCAGTACCTGTTATGATATTGATAACCCAAATTGCACGCGGTGTTAGAAATTAATATATTTTCCAACTATTCACCATTTATAAGGTGCGCAGCGCTGTCGTGTTGGTGACTTCTGATTCCAGCTAAGGTGAGCGACCCTCTACTTCACACCCATCCTTTTCGAGTTCGTATTCGTCGAATTAATACCGTTTATACATTCTCGTTCGGCTACTGATTCCCGTTATCCATCACTTCTGTTTCCACCCATAAAGAACTCTATTATAGATCATTTCTGCGTATATTCGGGGTTATTCAAGCAGCCCTCTTTTGTTCTCAAAAAGCCTCGGTAATTTTCCTACCGCCACGTAATAATATCCCATGGTTTCCATGACAATCCGACGTTCCCAAGGCAACCGCCGTTTTAATACCGTTGACTAAACTTATGTTGTCATTTAAGTGTTGATGTGTCTATGTAGTCTGGAGAATTTC
Source organism: Mastigoproctus giganteus (assembly GCF_048544385.1). Lineage (NCBI taxonomy): Eukaryota > Metazoa > Arthropoda > Arachnida > Uropygi > Thelyphonidae > Mastigoproctus > Mastigoproctus giganteus. The sequence goes on along the minus strand of NC_143586.1, from coordinate 73,891,635 downwards.
AAGGACAGCCTTGTTTGAGTACCCTTGAACGCATTATATCGCTCTTTAAAGGATGTTAACAAAGTAAGACGAAATTTGAATCCGGAACTTTTTTTTCTTCTTTTGGAAAAGGTAGAATTAGAATTGTTTGTCTTGGCGTTGTTTTGCCATTTTAACAACTGCCCTTAACAAATTAAAAAATATTCAAAGTTTTAACTAGCTAAAAAAAGCTTGTCGTTGTTCGAACAACCGGTTACCAGACCGAAATACCCCTCAAGGTTTAGTTATAACGAAGGATCGATCTAATCTCTGAACTGAAACTGGTAATTAAACGAATGCTCGTTCTGGATGGAGACTTTATAGCAAATACTGTATATGTCAACTATCTGAAGAAATACAGTCCGATCTTGTTCAGTACTACTTCAGTCAGTCACGGGCGTCCCCACTTGCACACGGTCGTTCAAAGAGGATCCACAACTACCAACTTGTTCGACACTTTTTTGAGAATCCCACCATACACTGAATAATAAGTGGAGCTGGACATCCTCTTCTTGGATGTAAAAGCGGTCTATGATAGTTTGATTTGACCTGCTCTAAAAGATACTTTAACTCAGAAGATACTTTTAACATACAGGGCGGTGGAGATCATTAATGCGATCATCAGACTTAGGCACTTCTTGGTCACCTCCATAAAACTCTCCAGGAATCATATACAGTTGATAGAGGGGTACCTCAGAGAAGGATCTATGCACGACCCTATTTGCAGCGGCGCTGGAAACTTTTTCAGCTTTATTTCCTGACTTCACCTCCTATGCAGACGACATAAAATTTTTCATAATTTCAAAAGATGCTAAGCAGATTTTCGCTACGTGCAGAAAAAAAATTGCGAAGGTAGCTTCATTGGACCCACTTCCCCCAAAGTCGAAGTGGTGGCTAAGCAGAAAGTAACGCCATCAAGTGTCGCTCCCATAAATACCACCCACCACTGGAGGCCAAAGCAAAAACGGGTACACCTACATAGATAGATGAAGATGAGAAGTATAAATATTGACCATACTGCATCGAGTGTGGTGCGCAGGATAGAGTCACTCGCGTTCAGGCATTAAGCAGAGGGGTGGAAGACAGTCTCCAGTGGACGACAGTGGAGCGAGTGCCGCTGTCTCCCTATGGTTACTAGAACCGAAAGGTAGCCCATGGAGCCCAATCTACAGGAAGTGCTTCTTGTGCAACTGCGCTAGAGACCACCCAGGAGGAAAGAAGTCAACGCATGAAGTGGAGTCGAAATGACTAGGTTCCTCATGCGAGCATACACTGAGTGGACAGAAATCACGGGATACCGACCTAGTAACGGTTAGGCCCACCTTTCGCCCAGATAAGGACAGTCACATGGCGAGGTTTTCAGTCCACTAGTTCACGAAAGAGTTCCACAGCTATTTCCATCCATGCTTCTTGCGCTGCTGTCCACAATTCTGTCGCATTCTTGGCTGGAGGAACTAAAGCTCGAACGGACCTTTCCACAGCATCCCAAAGATGCTCCATAGGGTTCATGTCCGGTGAACGAGGAGGCCATTCCATGGTGGTAAAATCTGCGGAATTCTTTTCGAACCATGTTCATGGCGCTACAGCTCTGTGGGAAGCCACATTGTTCTGCTGGAAGAGTCCATTGCCCTGTGGGTGCACAATGATCACGAAGGGATGCAGATGGTCTGCAAGGATGGATACAAAACCTGGATCGTTCACAGATGATCTAGACGCAACAGAGGTCGCAACGTGTGCCAGTTGAACACGCTCCAGACCATTACCGACCATCCACCTGCCTGCAGGAAGTTATACACCTGTCATGTCAACAAGTTCCTTGATGACATGACGGGTGCATAACTTCCTGCAGTTTCCGCCAGATACGCATCCTCCTATCCGCTTGAAATAACTGTAAACGGGAGTCCTCGGACCCATGTCCAATCATCCAAGGTCCAATATCGATGTTCTTTCGCCCAGTTGGGGCACAGAGTCCTGGGTCGTGGACTCTATGCCTCAACTGGGTGGGCAGCTCCCTTAACCTATTGCAGCTAATGATCGCCTGATGGTCTTGGTGGAGACATTTCTGACACCTACCTAGTTTGAAATCGGCAGTGATTTTTATTTTTATTTTTTTATTAATCAAAACAGCATAAAAACTTACATTTGTGATTTACAATTGTCGCTTATAAATACAAAATATCAACAATCTCCAGTAAATGTAATATTTATAAGGAATTTAAACACAGAAACAATAATTAATAGGGAACTATTGATTAATTAAAAAGCATGATATAATAATTTAATACTCTATGTATTTTAAACAATACAAAGCCTAATAAAATAAGGTAAATTAATATAAACTTTAAAACAGATTATAAAATTCGTTTTTAATACTGATTTTGCTAAAACATATATCAATATACTGTATATTTTAGTGTTTTGCACCAACCTTACGTAAAAATAAAAACACAAAGGAAATTGGACTTTTAATAACTGTGTTTATAATAAATTATAATACCTGTATTTACAATAAATTTAACTTTACGATCAACTATACATATAAAATATTAAAATCTGCTACATTAAGAACAATAAAATGCATTAAAATATACTAAGTTAAAAGCGATAAAAAAAAAAACCATAGCTTTCAAAGGCTCCAGCCTTCTTCTTCAGCGGTATTTTCTTATTCTGCAGTACATCTTTAAATATCAGCAGGTTCATGGTATTTTAATATTTTATATGTATAGTTTATCGTAAAGTTAAATTTATTGTAAATACAGGTATTATAATTTATTATAAACACAGTTATTAAAAGTCCAGTTTCCTTTGTGTTTTTATTTTTACGTAAGGTTGGTGCAAAACACTAAAATATACAGTATGAATATACCCAACCTCAGAGGCCTATTTGAAGAATATATCAATATATTTTTTTCATTTAAAAATACTGCGGTTCTATAAAATTCTCAAATTTAAAATGATTTGTTCTAAATTTGGTGATATGAAATAAATTATGTTCCCTCAAAGGGTGTACGGTAAAAATTAATATAAGATAGGAGCAATGGAGCATCAATTTTGCCTGGAATCGTTCAAGGTGGAGAGGGGGGGTTAAAATTGTACGCTAATCTTTATAATTGTGCATATAAAATTCTAGATCTGACTTATAAGCTAAAAACCTGATGAGAGATTTTTGACCCGTTCTGACATATTAATATTATTTTTTCCAAAGGGGATCCACACCTTTGCATACTCCAGATTTGGTCTATCAATAGAGTTAATGGAGTCTCTTGAAGAATTCATTATGCTTGAAGGCCCAGGAAGTACTTTAGATGTTGATTGTTTTTTCGTTGTATCAGCTGTATGTAAACTACATTTGTAGGAAGCTCGACTGGCATATGACATTTTGTGACGATTCCATTACATCTAAGACAGATTAATCGTTTACAGATACTGCAAATTAAATAGTCACTATTTTTCTAATCAATTTTAAATATTAAGTAAACTAAAAAGTAAATCATAACTCACCTGGGATGGACGACTCTGATTAAGCCGCTATTAATAATTAAAACCAATCACAACTATAATAAAGACCAATTTAAAGCTAAACCATAGTTAAAGCGAACAAATATCCATAATGGCGGTTATCGACACACCCACCTTCTTGCTTCCAAACCACAGAATGAACACGAGAATCAGAACGCCACCTCAGATCTCACCATAAAGACATAATGTATAGTATCTTATGTAGGACGGCACCTGAACGAAAGTTCAACTCCGACCAGAGACGGATCATCGCCAGGAAGAACCTGATAGCTCCTGCAATCTTGGAAAAAATAAAGCAGGACGTTAGTGACCAACAACGAATACGGACACAACAGAACCAGAACCGGAGGAGGAACAGAAAGAACAAGAACTAAAACCCAGCGAAGTCGAAGTGCAAACAGACAAGATTGCGACATCCAGAATAGAAGAAGAGTGGGAGAAAGCACTAGCAGAATTCATGAGAATGGACTCCACAAACATTCCCACCATACCGAAGCAGAGACACAACAGAATTCTTTGGAAGTCACAGACCATCTCAATACGCGAATAATACCCGATTATCTCAACAGCAACGAAGTAACACTGGACACCATCTGCACAGCCATTTAATGTGCCGCTGTAAGAGCCAGTAGAATGAATGGAAGGGAAACCAGAGAACAATATAACACAAAACGTAAATACAAGAAACCACCAGCCTGGGAAAGAAGGCTACAACAGAAGACAGAAGAGGTAAGAGTGAAGATAGGTCAACTGACCCAATACCAACAGGGTACCAGAAGTAAGAAGCTGATCAGAAAAGTGAAGGCCATCATCAAGAAAGACAACATGTAGTAAGGCCCCGCTCTGGAGCCCGCTTCCACAACCCTCATAGTCTCCGAAGCTCTCTCAATAACACGGACGGATTATGGCGGATGTTTCCTGCCAATACTCTGGAGCTGTTTAGAGACCTCAAAATAGACCCGGACAGGTACTGTCATGAGAAAACTTACAGGAAGCTCATTGCAGCGGATCTATACGAAACTACAAATATGATGAAGAATGTAATTCAAGAAAGACTTCAAGTGCCCTCGAATTCATAAAAATCTTAAATGAAGATTTATAGTGTTTCCAAAAGACTCTTATAGGACTGAGGGTATTCCTTTTTGTTCAGAGAATGACAATCAGGATCAAGTCATAGTGTAAATGACAATGTCATTTTTCTATGTATGTATAATGTGTGGTAATTTTGTAATTTTTCTATGAATGTATGATTTCTGTATGTATGTAATTTTTCCTCTATATTTATATATATTATGTATTTGCTGATATTTTATCCTATGTTACACTCTGATAAGTTTAGTTGGATTTATGTATGCGCCACCTCCTAGATAATTTCTTTACAGGGGTGTTTGTTGAATAAACTGATAATAATAATAATAATAACATCCACAGCAAATACGAGACCTATAATCAGAGGATCGAAGAATACCTTGACATCCACAAGCAGAAATTCTTAGCGCTCAGCAAAAGACTTCGGTGTGACAGAGCGAGAGTGCCCAAAGGAAAAAAGAAAACAAGATATTTCATGAAAACCAGAAATCTTTCTACAGGAAAATCGGACAACAGGAGAAGGAAGGCAATGGACCCCCAACCAGAAGGCACTCGAAGAGTTCTGAAGAAACCTGCGCAGCACGAAAGATAGACATAGAAAAGAAGAAAATCAACGTACAAAGATGACAGAATGATAAATTCGGCAGAAAGATGTAGATCAGTCGATCCGGAAGTCCCACAACTGGCGAGAGCCAGAAATAGATAACATCCACAATTACTGGTATAAGAAGTTCATCTGCATGCACAGGCGCACTGCGGAGAAGTTCACCCAGATATACATCCCGAGACAGTCTCCCAGAGTCAGTGACTAGTGAATGCTAAGGACAAAGACACCACAAACCCGGTAAAATACAGACTAATCACTTGTCTCCCCTCCAGTGTACAAGATCCTGACCAGTTGCATAATTAAGAAGATATCGGACAACTTGGAGAGGCAAAACATCATGGTCGAGCAGCAAAAGGGATGTAAACAGATGAGCAGAGGATGCAAGGAGCAATTGACCATTGACGCTGCAGGTATGGAGCAAGCGTACAAGAAGCACCGCAACCTGTACATTGCCTACATCGACTACCGCAAGGCCATCGACTCTATTGCCCAATAGCCGGTTGATAGAGACACTGCAGATCTACAAAGTCAACCCAACACTAGCACACTTCCCAGAAACAACCATGACAAAATGGAGAACTGTCTTCATGGTCGAGAACATTACAACCAGAGCGATAGCCATCAGAAGAGGACTCTTTCAGGGAGATGCCCTGAGCCCAATATTAACACTAAGCCCAATATTAATTATCACTCTGTCTAGCACTCAGCTCACTGTAAAATATGCTCAATAACAGCAAGTATATATATACCCTGAAAGAAAGCGGGAAGCATCTGTATACCCTCTCTCACCTGATGTACCTAGATGATATCAAACTCTAAGCCGCAAGCGAGAATCAACTCCAACAGCTATTCCGGATCACTGAAGAGTTAAGCACTTACATCAGGTGCAATTTGGCCTTGAGAAAAGCAACACCTATGGATTATAGCAAGGACATCTAGTCGGACAGAACTATTAGCTGAATACCGGTGAAGAGATTGTTGCCATGAGAGAAGCAGAGACATACAAATAGCTGGGCCATCGTCGGTAGCAGAGCTGGTAGAATCGCTGTTCTTCCCATATTGAGTGGAAAAGACCCGAATTCGAGTTCCATCGATGACGAGAGGAATTTTTATGGGCCTTTTTCAAAATGAGGCTGAGTTAGTCAGTCTCAGACGAGCGTAGTAACAGAAAATCGACAACAGAACACAAGTAATTTACAGACAATATAAACGTAGCAATATGGTCTCAGTCGCTAATGCTCCTAAAACCATACTACAACAACAAATATCTGGGGATAATGTGTGCCCACCAGTTAGAATACAAGAAGATCAAAGCAGCCCGATTGAGATATACCATCAGAGACTCAGAAGCCTGCTAAAATCAAAGCTAAATGGTGGGAACATGATAGCCATAAACACTTACTCAGTCCCAGGACTAACGCATTCCTTCGGGATAGTAGTTTGGACCAACCCCGAGCTGGAGGAGATTATAAGATCAACCATGATAATGATGACCAAGGGCCGCCAAAACCACCCGAAGTCAGCTATCGAGAGACTGACCATAGCCTGTAAAGAAGGAGGGAGGGGATTGACCGACTTCATTGAACAAGAGAAGAAAGCGATTAAAGAACCTGCGGGATTACTTCCAGGAAAACAGAGCACCTATCTATTAAGCTATACGAAAGATAGACAAACGGCACACAACACTCAACCTCAACAATCAGACCACATTCACACAGACAGAAGAAAGGAAGGCAAAAATATGGGAGAAGAAGACACTCCATGGCAGACACTACAATGACCTCCATTAATACTATATAGATAAGCTGCCTTCAATGCATGGGTCACGAAAGGAAACCTCTTCCCCGAGAACAAAGGATTCATGCTCACTGTCCAAGATCAGGTAATCAACACCAGGAACTCCATGTGGACATCTGTACATGTGTTTTTGTAAAGGGCGACTCCTGGAACTTCAGTTGAAGTCCGCCTCGTATCTCTGTGAAGAACAGTACCTCTGCAAAAGGGCCTGGTATGTGGGTAATGTAGGTTTGTGTGTATTATTGTGTGTACTGTTGTGTTGTTTTGGCTAATGGCTACACAGATGCATCAATCACTTGGAGAGATGATTCTGGGTACTGGACCACAAAACGAGAAAGTTGACCAGTCCCAATAGAGCTCATACGGTCTCAATTCGAAACTCTGAAACACACATCCGATGTTGCCAAAGGGAACTCTGTACTCCAAGTAACCGGAGTAACAGAGGACAGATGTCGATGATGTCATCAAGCCTCAGAAACAATCCAGCAAATCACCGCAGGATACAAGTGATCACCCAGACGGAGTACACTCGTAGGCATGACCAGACAGCCAAGATAATAATTCAGAAGCCAGCGAGGAACTACCAGTTGCTCAAAGAAAGTTAACCCTATTAACAAGTACGAACTTCAGACCGTACTAGAGACCCCAACCTACCAGCTGTACTGGGATCGCGCTACAATAACGGACAAGATAATACTGCACAACAGACCGGACATACCTCTTGTCAACAAGAAAGAAAAGGCTACCTATCTGATTGACATAGCGGTGCCCAATATTGGCAACTTCCAGAAAATCCACGAGGAAAAGATCAGGAAGTACACTGATCTAAGACAGGAGATCAAAGAGATGTGGCATATGCAACAAGTTACGACCATCCCAATAATCGTATCAACCACAACTATGGTGCCAAAGATCCTACATAACAGCCTAGCAGCAATAGGTCTTCCAGCGTACACCTACAAGGAACTCCAGAAAGTCACAATCCTGAACACCTGTAGGATAGTTAGAGAGTTCCTCGACCAACAGTAACACCAGACATAACAACAACCATCCTGTGAACTTGGTAACAATACCCGTCATGGGATGGAACCCCCACTTAGGGAGAAATAATATAATAATAATAATTAAAAATAAAAATTAGAAAGTTTGAAAAAAAGTACACTGGCAGCACTTAAGTTATTTTGACTAATCATTGAGAAATAAAATTATCTCTGGGGGCCTTTTAGCTCATGTTAATTTATAAGTTCCAACTAAAATGACAAGATTCAACTCTATTATTACGTTCAACTCTGTTAAGCTCTATTATGTTGGAGTTGACCATCCTCCTCCAGAATCTTATGGGATCTTATATATATATATAAAGATCTTATAAGACTTCTAATAAAGAGCGCTTACATAAAATATCGAAGCTAAAACTTGTTTTTTGTTTGTTTTGAAGTCGGGACATTAGGTTAGTTCAATAATAAGGGCACACAACAGAAGACCGACCTTGTTACTAAGTAACTTGGAAAAGTACATTTAAAAACTTTGTGTATAAATGATGGTAGATGATTCTTCATTTTTGACAGTGTTTTGGATATGGCAAGGTACTCCAGCATCATTTGAAATACTGGAGTATGAATTTTCTTCCATTGATTAGAAATCCTATCTCAATCTTAATCCCTCTAAAATTCAATCTTATTTCGGGAAAGGGTTGCATGGTTTTCCTGTTGGAAACTCGGGTTTCTGATCCAGAAGAACTCAGACGCATAGCTTATACTGGAATCTCGTTGCCTTGGTAGTTTCAATTCAACCGAGCCAGCTAAGAAATTGAAATATCTTTGTTACGTATTCTAAGGCAGTATACAATTTGAGTGAATTTAAACGGAAGATTATTGGGTCGTGTGGAATTGGCTGGATGGTCAACGTCACTGATCATCTGTGAGCCAAAGTTGTATCCCTTTAATCGTCCTCCTCCAAATTTTGAATCGTCCATCCGTCCTCCCCTAGGATGGATTTATTCACTTCATATTTGATTTGATTGAGTGAATCAATCCATTTTTGTGAGCGATTCACTATCAGCGATAATCATACTTTTGCTCAACAGAGAAATCTTTTATTGAATAGGAACTTCAGTCTCATCCAAATCTAAACTATTTCTCACCCATTAATATGAAAGACAACACGATTTGAGTCAGTTACCTGGCCAAGTTAATTCAAAGAACTATTAACATGACCTGCATAGTCGGGTGATAATATTACCAGGACTATCATGCTGTGTTGAACTGGTTTCCAATCTATTTCACGGTGTTACAAATTTTGCTGATATCCCAAGACTCACTTAAGACTCTTAGCAGTCTTATTCTCTTAAAAGCCAAGATAGGATCTACGCCGACTGGACCTCCCAGAGGTTTAAGCAACATTGCCCTCTAACTAAATGTTTTCATTGCATACTCTAAGACACACATCCGACCAGTGTCAACCAAAGGACAGCACGGGCAAGCGTTGCGCAGTCACAGAGTATGGCTATACAGCCTGTAAAAGCAGGTAGGCCCAGAAAATATGGATTTCTGCCATAATGAGGACCCTCTGTTGTTGATGAAATTAAAACCAAAATGAAAGATGAAAGCATTGATATTGTAAGATGTAGTTCTTACAAATATAATAGAAAAATGTATTTAGCTAGAATAAATCCAGGAAGGGCAATGGAAAGTGAGAATTAGCATTAATGCCCGAGTATTAAGTTAAAGATAGTAAATATTAATATTGGATATTTAGTTTTAATGTAAATAAGGTTAAAGTTTGAAGAAACACTGGATTTGGGTATGGAAAAGTTATAGACGAATATGCTAAATAGTGGCTAAATGGAAACAAGTAATTTCGAACAACATAAGAGAACTGACAGGGACAGCAGCCAGGAAGGGGTACCATTTGAGAATAGGCATGAAAGGGTTGCTGAGAGCAAGAACAATAGGATGGTGGTGAAATGGGATTATGAAGCGTCTCTTTTGATCTAAGCCACCGTTAGGAAGTAAACAGGAAATTAGTGGTCATCTAGTGTTTGAATAAAAATAAAATATCAGTCAGGGTGACTGATATTTGAGTACGTTGGATATATTTAGCGGAGAAGGTGTGAACACGAAACGGAGTGTTTTGGAGATGACCGGCAAACATGAAAAGGTCATATTGCCGTGTGAAAAAATATAAGAAAACTTCTAGAGAAGGGTTGGTTTGTGTCTAGGGTCCGGCCCGTTCAGAAATGGCCAGTTGTGCAGATAAGTGAGCCAAGAAGAGAAAGAAAGCCTGGTCTGGCATCGGAAGGCAGTAATAGGGTGATCGACATCCTTGGAAACGTAATCGCAAGCTGTACCTCCGAAGTTTTGTCGTGTAAGAGCCTACACTTGTGTCTAGGGTCCGGCCAGTTGAGAAATAGCCATTTTTGCAGATATGTGAGCCAAGAAAAGAAAGAAAGCCCGTCCAAGAAATGGAAAAAAGCCTATCTGCAAAGAAGGAAGCCTGAACGCAAAGAAATTGGAAGTATTGGCCATTTCGGAACGTAAGTTTGTTCCTGTTTTTTTCTCGAATCCTGGACTCAAGGACTCATAAGGAATTGCTCTGTAAGGAATTGAGTGATAGTCCTTTAAAAAAAGAACATTCCTGTTGTATTAGGCAAGTTAGTTACTAAGGTTGAGACAATTTGTTATGAATGTTAATTATTATGAAATAACGCAAGGGGATGGCTAAGAGGATGGCTAAGATGGGGATGGCTAAGATGATAACTAGAGAGTAATTAAGGTAGAATCGGTGATCTATAGCGAATATTATTGAGGTAAGAGGATACCAGTTGAAATACACTTCACGTGTTGAAGGCTAGAAACAAATATACAGAAAGAGTAATAAGAGCTGAAATGAGTTTTACTGATGTAAGTGATAAAAATTGGTAATGGAAGAGAACGATAGAGTAATCATCGAGGATTCATATTTAGTAAGATACAACTGGTTGGTTGTTTATTGGCGGATTAGCTGCTATGGCTATAGTGCTAAGATACAACTGATGCAAAATGATGTTAATAATTTGCAAATTGAAAATAGTTGATGAGAGAGAGAGAGATAGTGTATTGTACTGTAGTATGGTTCAAATATTTGGAAATCGGTATGCATGTATGTTATTATTTGTTTCTTTTATGTAAATGCTGTATATAATGTTCATTAAAGGTTGTAAATGAATGTGTGTCTTTAATGTTCTGTGAATTGCAGTCAGATTTGCGTTTTGTGGGGTGGACTTGTGACTTCAGTAGGGTGGAGGAAGTCAAAACAAAACAAGTAATAACATTTTTCTTTCCCTCCCACAATATACTAACTGTCCGGAAACCCTACGCACATTGTGGTACGGCGCAGAAACGCTCCCAGTTCTACAGGGTCGTGGATGTTTCCACAGGCAACTTCAGCAGCCTTAGTTATCAGGAACCCAACGATCAGAGTCATAAAAGTAAATCAGTTGTGTACGCCGCTGGCTGCATGCGTTGAAATCATAAGTCAGCTGGGTTCACTCTATGTCATTTCCCTCTATTGCCGACAAGTGGAAAACATCACCCCTAGCGCCAATTACCTGCAGTCTCTCTGGCTGTTTTGCGAGAGGCAGGCTGCTGGTTTCTATTGGTTTTAATTACCGTCCTCTCTGTGACATAGATGATCGTAGAGATAGCGACAATGGGCAACAGCTGGAGGACTTTCTAGCCACTACTCCATCACGGTTTTAAACGACCAAACAACCTACCTACCTACTGCAGCTCTCTATAGGAGATTGACATTGATGTCACCCTTTTCATGGGTGTTATTGCCATCAAATTAACAAATCGGCATGTACAGCGAGGAATGGACAACGTGGGACCACCGGGCCATAGCCTTTATTCTGGTGTGTCAGCTGGATATGGTCCCTCAACCTTTTCGAGATATAACAACATTTAACAACAGAAAACCTTTATGGAATCCCTCTGAACTACCGTGACAGGAGTTCCTCCGGATACATTTGACCAAAGCAGACCTCAATAGCCACGCACAAAATTTAACAGAAACCATAATTGCTTCTAGCAAGGTTTCTATGAATAAAAAACAGCTCAGGTTTAACGCTTGAAAATCTCATGCGAAGGATACATAAGAGCAAGAAAGATTTTCAGTGAATCCGTTCAAACTGGCCACTTCATGAAATGAATGCATCCAGAGCGCACCATAAAATTGTCAGAAATTCTTTTACCATGTTGATCACGACGAAAAAGAAGTAATCTTGGCTGGCTCTAGTGGGAACATCCCGAAACGCTGACCCTGGGGGGGGGGGGGAATACGGGATTGTCATTAAGGAGCTGCCAAGAAGTAACATTACTAATACCACTTCAACTACAGATGGAAGTGCCACTTCCTCTTCCACTTCGCATACAAACCAATGGGACATGTGGCAAGCTTAAAGACAAGCAAGCGTAGGTGAATGATTGCGTGTGAAAGGGGATCTTCGCATGGGTGGGGGAAAACGGCCTCACCCCGTGTGTATCTCCACGTATGGCTGACAATCTGGGTGAATTTACCCGCAAAAAAAAAAAAAAAAAGTGCGTGCCGTCTATATGCAGAACGCTGTAATGAGTGAAACTGACTGCGTGAGTGAATGAGAATTCTGAATTAACTGTTCGAATGCGCACTCTTGAATCGTGTTAAAAAATTTTAAAACACGGATGTTAGAAGTTAAGACGTGTAATTGTAGTATAAATGAATTGGTTTTGTGTGTAAACTGTGCGATGACCAAATGGATGCCCAATTGGGATGACCATGTCCTAAATAAACACCCAACTTGGATACACCCCTACAACCTATGCTGACGCCATGCTGATTCCTACACTGGTTGCAGCTGGTCTGACCAGCGTAGGAATTTTAGATCTCTCTGACTTCACTCAGCCTATTGGCGACAGCCTACTCACATAGGACCCCTTGGCCCAATGACTATAAACCCTCCCTAACACTAACACCCCATTGCCCATTCGCTCCCCAACCCTACCAAACTTTTCGCCAGGTGGGCCTACCACCCTAAATGCTTTACGTTGTTCTTATCAGTCCCCTATGGAGAGTGGGTTGCCTCTGAGGGGTTGTCCCTCTATAGCCTATTTTTCGAATTCTTGCTCCTGGCCTTTTTTTGGGGGGTTCTCCCTGATACTCTCAGGCGACTCTAGATTTTTGCCCGGCCTGAGCTCCTCCCTACTCTATCCGGCTCACTTCCCCGTGGTTCTCGACAACTAGGAGTCGGTGGTGTTCCACAAGCCCTTAGATAAAGTGGCCCAATGATCAACAGATCAACACAATCCTACACTATCCTGACACGAACACTCACTAACCCACACCATCTGGCCTTCACAGAGTTTATATTACGTCACAATACCACGACGCGGAGTTGGGGGACTTGAAACACTGTTCACTCTCTTAAGACCCCTGGTGCCCATTCTCATTAGGCAAAACAGCAGATGCATTACATCCTCCCTGAGTTCTTCATTTATTCTTCTATGAGTTCGATTTATTCCTCAGTAATTCAAAAATTATTGCAACACACTGGCTGGAAAGCATGAATCTGCACCATTGATGCCATCTGCAACGTTGTTTACATCTAAGAATTGATGCAGTGGATGAAAGGATTAAAAATCATATTAAAAAGCGTTTCATAATTTCTATTATATTCTAACTCATCAAGGTTAGTTTTCTTTTTAATTCCCAGTTCGATTTTTTCTGCTTTGATCCGAGAACTTTCTTCCAGGAAGAAACAGGCCCCTTGAACAAGTGAGAATTAACTAAAAATATCTCTGTAATTCCAACGTCTTACTGTTGAAGAGACCATAAAATTAATCCGAGCAGTGGGGCATTCAATACACGAAGCGCTACAATTAATTGCACGCGAGAGTTTTGTATTCCAATAACGAGGCAAAGGATAGATAAGGGAAACAGCAGCCAAAACGATCGACACAACCCACGGATATCTGGAACTGCATTCGAATACAAGGTCAATTGTGTAATGATGGTACTTCAGAGAATGAATTACCACACGCAATTCTGGCTGCTGCTAATGATGTACTTCCCAGATATAAACGCATACAAGAAATCAGTTGATGGTATCTGGTGCCTGGGTTCGCTTTACGAGCGCATTTTTAACGAAATGCCTAAAATAAGTGATTTATTCCATCTGTTTCCATCGTAATGATGATAATTACAACATCCGTCTTTTGTTCATCTATTCGTATTTGGCCCAAAATAAAAAAAAAAAAAACAAGTTGCCCAAATATTCACGAAGCATCCACAGTATCTGTAGAAGATTAATGAAAAGTTAGAAATAGCAACTTTAATAAACATTGAAACATACTAAGAAAGTTGTCTTAAGAAGTGCCAAGTAAGTTGATATTTCAGAGCAGCACCCAAAGATGTACGATCTCTGATAACAACTCCTTCCATCAACACCGAATCTTTACCAAAGAGTCCAAGTAATATGTTGCCATGGTGATCGCAATCACCGTGGTAACATATTAATTACTTCGAACCTTGTTTCTGTTCACGTTGTCATGGGGATTGCTTGATTTGCTTGTTCACACGAACAAGACCAAAGAAAAGAAAGAAAATATTCCTTTAATATATTCCCACGTTGATTGCTTCCAGTGACTCACCAACAAGAAAAACCGAAGATTTCATGGATCTCTCTCTACAGAGAAATCCACCTCAGGTTAAGTATTGACCTCTACAGACGGCCCTAAGCTAACTATGATTATTATCACCGAAAGCCTGCTTACAAACGTCAACCCTGAGCTAAACCTCTGGGTCCAGTTTCATACCATAGCATGGCGTCATTCGTCGAGAAACCTTTTTCTTCTTTCGAGGTTGGTGACACTGAAATAACGAATCGAAGTTTAATTTCGCCCGTCACTGGATGATGGCTGACATGCGTCTTTGGTGGCATCTTCATATTTACGAAGAACCGGGGGTGTGGTGATAGCGGTGAACCCCTTTCATGATGAAATCACTTAGTGGCTATCTTGCGCTTGAAGGCGGTGACCACTTGTTGAGAAATAGCAGGAGGTTGGTTGAGCCAGACAGAAAGTCTTAAGTATATAAGTCCCAACTACTTTCTTGTTTATCAGCCGGCATCAGCTTAACACAGGGGGGTAGGAGTTTGCAAGCATTGAAGGCTACATGCACATATGGTAGATGATTACGTCACAGCCATTTCCACACTGCAATTTCTTCCTTATATCTTTAAACGCTATGTCTGTATGATAGCAGGTTCTTAGAATAATTTAAATGATTTAAAATAACCATGGGAACCAAATCGTTCTCTCTCTCTTGACCTGTTCTCACCCATTATGTTTCAGGCCAGGGAGCTTGCAGCTTATTTTTTTAAGCTTTAAGCTTCCAACCTAATTTTGCCCTTTTCTCGCAAAATCTACAATGCTCCAACCACCACAGTTCCCTTAGCAGGAAATTATCTCGAATACAAAAATGTTACTTATTTATAAAATGTGTTTGAACCCTCAATAGGTCAATACCAGCTTTTCAATTCCTTCCTCACCTCCCATCTTTTTTAAAATCCAAAATACTCAGTGTTACAATAACCGTTGCTGTGTGTTAGCTCTGTTGGATGCACGTCTTATGTCTGCGCAAGTGCATATTTCGTCACAAAAACCGCTGGAAGTTAAACAGCAGGTGGAAGAATCCGCACTTTGTTGGAATCTTTATATAAACTGGGTTTTACCTGAAAAATCACTGAAGTTCTCTTCGTTTTTTATCCGGGTTTTGGCCCAATTTCAAATAGGTGAGGAGAAAGAAATGTATTCATCCACTGGATATTACATTTTCATAACACAGTTGTGCTCAGATCATATACAATCTACGTGGTATTCCTTATTGAAACCCTGGCTTTCTTCACGATATTATTCTGTATCTTAATATAATTAACCAATCGATTAAAAACTAGCCTTAGAACAAACAACTTAAAAACTACTCAGAAAAGAACATGGTGCATCTGAGATATGGGACTGTTGCGCCTCGCCTCGTCTGTTTTTGTACTTCACCTAATGAGGCATTTTCCTCATAGGCTCATGATCACTCATTAACTAAAAGAATATTTGATTATTCATTATTTTACTCGATAATTAAAATATTCCTTATTTATTTGTTAAATAAAATATTCCTTAATTAATCGTTAAATACAATATTTCCTATTTATTTGTTAAATGCACTATTTTTTTTTTTATTTTAGTGTATGAAAAACCTAAAAAATAAATGAATTGGAGTTTCTAAATTGGGCGCTTTTTAACAATGGGAAATTTAAAAATAATCAGTCTAAAGATTAGGAACTTTATGGACTTTTATAAAACTTTGCTTTTAATTAGCGCTGTTTTGAAAATGCCAAATACTGATTATTCTAACGTTCACTTTCATCTAAATCCCCAGAGAGTACTGAAAAGAAGGGATTTATTATTAATAAGTATTTCCAAATAGCGTTTTAATTATTCAACTTGTAGCGCCATCTATTTCTCAGTTTGTGAACTTTTAAACAATACGGCCAGGAGGAATTTCATATTCACATAGATACACGTTTTGTGAATTTAAAATATGCTTTTCACACAGACGTGAGAAAATGATATTGGGCCATGTTCGGAATACTGAACTTTTACTGCTACCAAAAGCATCACACGCCTCATTTCATTGCATATAAACAGATAAATGTAAATTTATTTTCAGTATTTAGGTTATTTCTTTGTATTGATAAAAGATGGCAGCACTATATGGGAGGTGCTGCCATCTGTTATCAATGCAAAGAAATAACAAACTGACTTGACCACATCATTTATTTTCCAATATAATCACTAAAAACATTTATACACTTGTCCCATTGCTTTATAAAATTCAGACGACCGCTGCTTAAAAAAGATATCGGTCATTGTCATAACGGGGAACTTAAACCATTTTCAACTTCAATTGTCAGCCATTGAATCCTGAGATAAAGCGGGAGTCCTCCAGTTTCAACCTGGATCCAAACATGCATTAGTGCAATAGAAACAGTCCATTTCATCCCAACAAAGAACGTTTTGCCATCGGTATGGAATGGTAATGGTGAATCTTTTTATGACTATTGAGATGTGGAGTACTGCTATTTAAGGCTGCATACAGCGTGTTAGTTAAAGCGATCATTAATGACTTTGGAAGAGAATTTCTTGCCCATCCTCCCTAAAGCCCTGATCTCGTCACTAGTGACTTCCACTTGCTTTGTCCTCTTAAATAAATAACTTGGTGGCGAATGTTTTTGAAATAACATTAGTGTTGCTAATATTAGCATGCAAAAAGCAGGAAGGTAAAAATTACAATGCCCTCAAAAGGAGAGACACACCTCGGTATGAAGAATGATCATTTATTGAAAATGATTTATACAGTGGTCTTCGCAGCTAATTTTATTTATCATCCACCAACCGGTTTCATCATCTGTCGCTGATGAGACTGATTGGTGGATGATAAATGTCTATAATTTCGTGTTTTTAAGATCCTTTTCTTCTTTATTAGTCTGTATAATAGCTACTTCTTTAATATTTCTTTTGCTCATATCAGTGAGATCTCTGATCATCTTAGATTCGTTTCCTTGAAGTTTCTTGGTTTTATTCTCTTTTTTCTCGTCCGGAATGTTTTCTTCATCATCTTCGTAGAAATTCTTCACTCGATCACTTAAGAAAAACACCACTGAATCAAAGACGATACCAGCGCATGTGAAACCGATTGTGGCCCCGTGCAAGTAGTAACGAAATTTGTCAGCATCATAAAGCCAGCAATGGCCAGTTTCCCCACACTCTTCCTCCCACACGATGCATGCAGCATCCGTTATTCTTCCATATATCAATGGAAATGGAATGAATGCTGAAAAACACAAACAAACGTATTGATAATTGTAATTATAATTGGAAAAAACTTAATTCTAATTGGTAGTGGCGCCGTCTACATGCATAAAAGAGGCATTAAACAAAGAAATAAACAACAAACACTGCAGAACAGCATTGTGAACACACCCTGTTTATTTTTATTGTTATTTCTACTTTTATTATTCTATTTATTTATTGGTGTTTAAATTTTATTACCGTTAAAAAGGAAAAACAAACTTCTATAATTAAATTCCATTTATGTTATGGAAAATTAAAATTATAAATTAATTATATACATCAAATGAGATTAAAATAAATCAGAAACCAACTATTGAAGTCGTAATGCGTACTCTCGTATTGAATTAATAGGAGTTAATTTATTCTGACAAACTAAATGTTTCTGAAGCTATTGGCTACAAAAAAAAAAAAAATAAATAAACCTTATTTCACTTTATCATTTGTTTTATTAGGTTAAACCGCATTAAGTTATTTGCCACTTTCGCAATAACAAGTTAGTTAATGTGCTCAATGCGTGATATTTTAGGCGCATTAGCAAATAGTAATAATTCATGATTTTTAACAAATCAAAGAGCAAGAAACAAGTACATGGCAATAAACATAATATACTGTGCTTCAGTTACAATAAACAGTATATCAACATCGTATATCAGCATCGTTTTGAAACGATCAAAACGATGCTGATCTTCCTTTTCCCTGTAATTTGAAGTGACCTATCCTTCCAGTAGAGACAAGCTAACTATCCATCAAAAGCCACATTGCATTGTGTGTATCGAGTTCAAAATAAGAAAAAAAAAAAGTAAACTTACCGAATAAGGTACAAATGGCATCGTATAATCCTAGGACTAGACCTTTATCCTCACTGTCAACACACCTGAAAATAAGTACTAATTCTTAATGGAGAATACTATGAAATATGGTTTTAACAGCTATGATTTTAAAACGTTTGGAAATCATAAATGCGCATGCGCTAAACGAAATATGGTTTTACTACCTTAGGATAACTAGTGTAGTTCCAGTTTCAAAAGCAGCAAACTCAATTATCAAAGTGATGCAAAGAAAGATCATGTATGGGACAAGCATTCCGCATTCTTGTGGACAGTAACCACTTGTAGCATTTTCCACACACAAACAATCGAGAAATATCTGTAATATTTCGATTAAGAGTAATAATAAAGTGTCTTTAATTCATAAATGGTCTCTTTGTATTAAATTATTAATTAAACAATAATCTCACCTGCCATACTAACAAACACTATCCAATACTAATAAGCTGTTGAAAAACCTAAAATTTAAACATCTCTGTAAAAAATATTTAAATTTGTTTACCGTTTCGTTGTTTGTAGCATTGGGATTTGTGGTGTAGTTACTACATCCGGCATAACATGGAGAAAAATAGGTGGAAACTCCATCTGATCCACAGACAGGGTCAAAAATTGCTGTTGTGCATTCACATCGATGATTGCAGTTGTTTGTTAGATTTAAAAGCCTGAAAAGATGTTTAAATATTCAGAGTTAGTGCTACAAATATTCTGGCAACGATAATATATAAATTCATTCATTATTCATGATCAGAATTTTTTAAAATATTGGCACTTGTGAAAGAATTTTAAATAAACGCTCTAGATTAGAATTACTCTAGTGTTTAAAAAAAGTGTTATTAATTATTTTATTATTTTTCTTATTTTCCAGAAACTTTGGCATTTTTCTTACAATAATTATATTTACAATAAATTATTTTATAATAAACTTGTGATGGAAATAATACAGTAAGTTTAACGAGGAGATTATAAACACAAAGATAAATGAAAATAAAAAAATAAGTTAATATTCAAATAATTAAAAATACTCACCCATTGTCTGAGTAGGTTGTTTGGGGTAAGTTTAATGAAGGACACTCCATGAACATGGACGCCACCAGTCTAACAACAACAAGGATTTGCTGAAGTACGATGTACCCGGTTATATAACGAGGCGATGGTTTGAACTTTGTGATCACCACGCCACCTAGCAGCGTACCTACTACCATAGTTGCCATAGTTGCCGAACCTGAAAAATTAAAATGCATTTTATTTTAATTGTTTTGGACTGTTATGCGACATAATTTTTCAGCTGTTTAACTAAATGAATTCTAACATATTACATTCAATTTTGGATTATTGTAAGTTAGCATTAATACGTAGTAGCAAATGGTTAATTTGAATAAATTTAAGGAAAGTTTATACAAGTCTGGTTTAAAGTCAAATTCTAAATTCTTTTCAAGTTTGGTCCTCTGCTTCTGGAAATTATAACAGTAAAGCCCAAATGGACTTTTTTTATTTTTAATATTAAGGCTTCTTTGGGCACCCTTTGCTTCATATTATGTAGAAACACATTACAATTTCAGGTGAGTAAGTACACCTTTTAAAAGTACTGCTTCTAACAGGAAACTGATTTTAAAACACCGCAACCTACAATCTCAGCTTATTATTTCAACAGGAGTCTCGCAAGAAGGTGTCTTATTCACTTCTCTTTTCGCACCAGCATTGGAACTGTTCCTTTGTGTATTGCAAAGTATCGTAACCTGTGCTTACGGCATAAAGATCTTTGTTTACTCAAATGACCCCTCTCTCCATTCTGAAACGACTCAGCAGGTCAACTCCTAAATCGCGGAATTTGAAAAACATCTTAATGGCCTTGAAATAAATCCCAGAAAATCAGCAAAACTAACGTTTACTAAAAAGGAATAAAAAATTAAGTTGAACGACGGATAGGAGATGCTAAAGTTAACCCTGTCACTTATCACTTTAGCCTTGGGCTCACTTGGGACGAAGGCCTTATCATATATACTTATCACTTTAACCTTGGACTTACTTGGGACTAAGGGCTTACCTTCTTCCACCATTTTAAAAACGCTAAAACAAAATGTATGCGATGAGGGCTATATAAAAAAAAAATATATATATATATATTAGATCCCAACGCTTATTATGTTCATAAATTGCGTGTTTTGTTGGATGAAAAACCAGAATTTCCCGGGAGGGAGGGTAACCTTGCTATCCGATCCTGAACAGGATTCGGAAAGACTTTTTCAACCCGGTGTTTGGGACGACGATAATTATAATCATTGCGCTACTATCGAAGACCGGCCAGGTTTATTAGGCAGAAACTGACACAGATATACTCCTACCCTCATTAATTCCTTTCTTTGCCTTTCAAGTTTAGTCCTCCGCTCCTGGAACTTATGAACCTAATCCACCGTTGAGTAAGCTGACTCATGGGGATACCATTCACTGTTACCAGGACACACGAATCTTGTGGGTGTGGATTAGCTCTTTAAAGATAAATTTGAAAATAAATTGGCGTATTTACCTTATTTATAGTAGTGGTTTAAAAACTGTATTCAGTGCCTTAAAATGTAAAATAAACAGATAATACATTTATAAGGGAAAAAATTGACAAAACCTTGACTGTTTCTTCACCTGAGAGCAGATTTGCTGTTGATGCTGATAAACGATACTGCGTCTCCATGTATTTAGGCAAGAACATGTAATATCCTCCAAGGGCATTGATGTGGAAGATGAGAGCGATACACAGAAACACAATTATCGGGTTTCTTAGTATGTTCTTTGTAGCTTTGGGAATATCTATTGAAAACAAAAAATGCCAGTGAGAGTAAGTGTCAGAAATGAATTTTTAATCCACAGTTTATTTTATCACTGCAAGCAACTTGCCTGAGAATTTTAATTTTGAACTTTGGTCCAGTTCTTTTTCTTCCAGAGAGTTCGATGGTTTCAACTGTTTTGGAAACATAGCCATCGGACCCGTAGCCAGTAGTACTGTGATGGCTAACACAGGATACCCTGTCCACCAAGCTCCTACCCACCGAGGATCTTCTGGTCCATATCCTGGATCATCTAAAAAATCATACGCTGCATTATTCCTTTATAGAAATTATTATATAAATCACCCCTGATATATTCATCTTGTTCCCTTACCAATTTTCATACCTCTTAATAAATGACAATTTCTTAATTTAAATTAAATGGTTTTTAAAAATCCTCTAATTTTGGCTACGATCTTCCAGAGATGCGTTTTCATGTTCCTTTTCAAAGATCCTTGCTTTGTGGGATAAAGTAAAGTGAAATAGTTATAGATAATTTTCGGGAGAGAACAATTCTTAATGAGCAATACATTTTAAGATCACGCTTATTTAGTAACAACTTGACTTACAGAATGGATCTTCATAGTATTTTAGACTCAATGAGGAAAGACAGAAACCAACCACTGGACCAAGCATCCGTAGGCCAAACATTATACCTAGAAAACATTTATGAAAATAAATGAGATAAAAAAAAAATGGCTTTTTATTATTTTGGAAGTTTCATCTACAGAACTAAGTAAACCCCAAAACAAGATATTTTTAAAATTGATTTGTTGAATATTTAAATTATAGGACAAACCTGGAATTCTAAAGAACAAAATATGCTCTGAAATCGCTCATTTTCAGTTGTAATTGGCAGTTGTATCGCCTAACAGTGATGGCCAATACAGGATACGTTGTCCATCATCATCATCATCAGCCATTTTCAATCCACTGCAGGATGAAGGCCTCTCCAGCAACTTTCCAGTTCCTTCTGTTTTGAGCACTGGCCATCCATTTACTACTCAAAAACTCATGAATTTCATCTATCCATCTCCGCCGTTGTCTTCCAGGTTTTCTTCTAGCTCCAATTGGGTACCATTCTGTTATTTTCTTAGTCCATCTGTCATCATGTCTTCGAGCTATGTGTCCTGCCCAAGACCATTTTAGTTCTTTAGTTTTGGTAAGAATGTCCTTTACTTGAGTTTGCTGCCTAATCCATGTGTTTCTCTTCTTATCTAACAGTCTGATTCCCAATATGATTCGTTCCATTCTTCGCTGTGTAGTTCTCAGCTTCTCTTCCATTCTTTTGGTGAGTGCCCAAGTTTCACTTCCGTAAGTTATGGTGGGGAATATATATTGTTATTTTACGTTTCAGACAAACTGGGATATTGCTCTTCAGTATGTGACTATATTTCCTGAATGCTATCCATCCAAAATTTATTCTTCTCTTGACTTCCAGCCATTTATCATTATTACAGCTAATCACTTGTCCCAGATAAGTATATGACTCCACCTTTTCAATTACTGCTCCTTCAATCATTATTTCCCTTTCCGTGGCATACTTGTTCATCATTACTTTTGTTTTAGCCATATTCATCTTTAGTCCAAAATCCTTACTAACTGTGCATAACTGATTAAGATTTTCCTCTAATTCTTTGGGATCGTGGCTTATAACCACAATGTCATCTGCGAATCGTAAATGGTTTAGGTACTCTCCGTTCACATTGACTCCTTTCTGCGACCAGTCTAATCTTCTGAAAGCTTCCTCAAGGGCAGCAGTAAACAGCTTCGAAGATATTGTGTCTCCTTGTCGAACTCCTTTCTCGATTTTAAATTTGCTACTGTCTTTGTCTAGTCTAATAAAGGATGTAGCACTCTCATATATTTTCTTCAAAATCATAATATATGGAGTATCTATGCCTTGTCTTTCCAGTGCCCGGAACATTGCCTTATGCTGTATGGAGTCAAATGCCTTTTCATAATCCACAAATGCCAGGCATAATGGTGTTTTATATTCATTTGCTTTCTCCATTAGCTGTGATATTACGTGAAGGTGATCCATAGTTGAGAATCCTGTCCTAAAGCCAGCTTGCTCTTTCGGTTGATTCTCATCAAGTATTCTTTCTAATCTGTTAGTAATGACCCTTGTGAACAACTTGTAGATATGGGATAACAAGCTAATTGGTCTATAATTTCAAAATTTCTGATTTATCTCCTTTCTTATGCAGCAAAACTATGATTGCATTATTCCACTGCTTAGGCGTCACACCTTTTCTAATGCACTTTGTGAAGGGCCTTGCCAGTTTTTGTGTTATGTCTCTTCCTCCCAATTTTAACAACTCTACAGTAACTTCATCTTCCCCCAGGGCTTTCTGATTCTTCATTTTCTTCAATGCATGTTCTACCTCATCAGGAAGAATATCGGGTATGTCGTATGTGTTGCTACTTTGCAATCCATCTTCCCCACTGCTGGTATCATTCCCTCGCTCCTTGTATAATTCTCTATAGTAGTCTTCTGCTATTTGAATTATGCCTTCTCTGCTGTTTATAAGTACACCATCGCTATTCTTCAGTTTCAGTATCATTTGTCTTTCTGTATTACTGCTCATGGCTGCTGATTTAAATCCTTTGTTTTCCCTTAATGCTTGTTCTACTTTTCTTGTGTTAAATCTTCTTATGTCCTCTCTGAGTCTCTTTCTAATGGCTTTGCATAACTCAGTATACTCAATTTTTTCCTTGTCAGTGTTTTTCTTGCTCTTCATTTGTCGTCTTTGGTTCATCATGACAAGTGTTTCTTGACTAATTTTTTCTTCTTTGGATTTCTGTTTCCCTATAGGTTTCTTGGGCTTTATCACTTTCAGAAAGTTGTAATATTCCTCATCGATATCTTGGTCCTGAGCAGCTCAAGAGTCTGCAGAAGCTCAAACTTGTTCTTAAGTTCCAGTACATACTGCTTTTTCTCCTCCTCTTCTGTTATCTCAAAGACCTTTGTATTATTTACTCGAGTCAGTTTTTTCCTTTCCTTCATCTATATCAAGTGTACATCTTACCATTCTGTGATGACTTCCAACATTTACCTTATTCAGGACGGTAACATCATTCACAATATATCTTCTGTTAGTGAGGATGAAGTCGATTTCATTAGTTGTTAATCCATTTGGACTCTTCCATGTCCACTTTCTGTTCACCCTTTTCTTGAAAAAAGTGTTCATTACTGACAGTCCTTGAGATTCTGCAAATTCCACAAGTCTTTCACCTCTTTTATTTCTTTCACCAATTCCAGAATTTCCTATAGTTCCTCTTTCTGCGCTGTTTTGCCTTTTTCCAACCTTAGCATTGAAGTCCCCCATAATAATAGTGTAGTGGGTTTTCTGCTCATCTAGAAGACTCTCAATTTCAGTGTACATTTCTTCAACCTCTTCATCATGGCTCGATGTTGGTGCATAAATCATTATAATCTTTAGCTTGTACCTCTTAGAAATCTTGAATATTAGTCTTGACACCCTTGGTGATGTACTTTTGAATTCCAAAATGTTGTTTTTAAAATCTTTATGGACCAGAAACCCAACTCCACCTTCACTCCTTTCACTGTTTCCATTGGTGTACAGCAGATTTCCACTTGATAAACTTATAAGTGATTCATTTCTTCTTCTTGTTTCAGCCAAACCGATGATATTCCAATTCCTTGTCCACCAAGCTCCTACCCACAGAGGGTCTTCTGGTCCATATCCTGGATCATCTACTTAGTGGTCTACAAGCTTCTTTATTTATTTGATTCAGGATCAATATATGCTTACTGTCAGCATATGCTGGGATAAGTCAATTTGGATTGAAAATCAAAAATCTAAAACTCCGATCACTCTGTCTTCCAGCTGAGCGATTCATACTTTTATCTCCAATATATATCTTTCTAGAATCGGTAAAGTGATGGAAGTGCTAAGGTTCCATTACTTTTGATATACATATTTTGGTTATATTGGCAAGTTTTTTTGGTATGCTAGATACCTCCATTATTGTCCCTAGTTCTCTACGACACCACCGTAGAGAACTGAGGGCAATAATCTAATTACATAAGGTCTTTTGAAAATTCAAGCTTGATAATCTTCAGTTATTTTTTATTCAAATGGAATTAGTTTATGTACTGCAGTACAATATTTGATTTTTCGCAGGGTTATACAGTCCTAAAAAAAATAACGCGAAAATTATAAGTCGTATTGGAAAGCGGGTGTTCTGATTGTGAAAAGTTGAAGAGAATCTTTGTAAAAACGATTATCCAGATATCCTCGCAACCAAAGGGGCCTGATGTAGTTTGGTATGCTAGGATGGACTCACCTGCTGCCGTAATTTTAAATATAGTAAGGCCAAGACGCATTGGATTCTTGTGAGCTGTAAAGCCGAAACTTGTCGGATGTCATCTCCTACTGCCATTGTTTGGTACATCCAAAGGTACCTTATGCTCATTTCACTTTATGCCTCTGCCATCTGGTCCTCGGCCCCCGACACATACATGGAATCTCGTTTTGAGATTGAATATTAAATTCATCTTTGGGTAAAGAGGGTTACAGGGGAACCCTTCACTATTTCTCATTGAAATCTATCCTTCTTAAAGGTTCCCTCAATCCTCGATGGCCTCCAGTTATTAGGTTTTTTGCGACTCCCATCAAGATGCCGCCAGAATCAAATATCTCTGGCTCATTCTAGACATGAAGCTTACATTCATTTCCTTACCATCTAAACTACCTGGCTACCAAAATTAGAAACTATTCTGTATATGCAGAGGACACTGCGACCTCAAGCAGAGGGATTTGACAACCGTCTACAAAGTTGTTTTCCTACCTACCTTATGTTATGGTGCCAGTGCTTGGTACAACAAGATCGCACTAGTCTGTAATGAACAGAGGGTTGATTCTAAACAGAGAATAATCGTTTTCACCAATATGTGGGCATTCTATAATGTCAGTATGCTTCCAGGTTCTTACTGGCTTTCACTCTGAAGTCCTGAGGCATGGCCTGTTCCAACTTCTAAAGAAAAATAAATATATATATGGTGAAATCTCTGGTTTCTCACTAGAATGTCAAATGATCACAAGAAAGAGCGCAAAGGAATCACGGAGAAGTGTACCAAAAATGGCAGGAGGATTGGCACGAAACCATAAAAGCAGCCGTTACAAAAAAAGGTTATACCAAGTTAGTCATGACAAGTCCAAAGCCTCCTCCCTGGTTTTCTCAAGGCCTCTATGTCACTTTTGTACTACCTAGCCATGGCCCGTTTAACCAGAAGTCAACAAATCTGGGTGTCATGAATAACCCATTGTGTCTGAAGACTGGGACCACATCATGTACCACTGCCCTGCCGATGAAGACCTCAGAATTCGCCTCATCACAAATAACTGATACTTCTAGGAATCAAGAACATCTTTTGTCTAATAGAAGATCACTACTATCACGCCATTACCTCATTTGCAAGAGTTTTTTTGAAAGCAGTACTTCCAAACGACCTTCATGCCTCTGTGTACCCTGATCATCTCCACGTTGGAGGGGCTGT
This sequence comes from Mastigoproctus giganteus, assembly GCF_048544385.1. NCBI lineage: Eukaryota > Metazoa > Arthropoda > Arachnida > Uropygi > Thelyphonidae > Mastigoproctus > Mastigoproctus giganteus. The sequence continues at coordinate 73,864,510 of NC_143586.1, read as the reverse complement.
CATCTCAATAACATTAATGGACATACTCGGATCAACACTACTGACACTGTCATCTTTCAGTAGAGGAAAATACAGAACTACTGGCTACCACAGGCCCCTTCTCCCTGTGTTCGTTCCCCCTGGGTATTTGCCCACCCACTTTCCCTTTTGTTTCTTCGCCTAATGTACAAGTGAACATTCTTTCCTATAGTTCAGCTGTTACTTTCCACCCTCTCCTTTCTTCCACCTCCCTTGACTTTTCCCTCTGAACTCTATTCCAATGATTTTTTTATTTTTGTAGGCCCACCCCGGGAAGTTCAGGTGACTCCAGGGTTGGCCTAGCCAGAGTAATGATTCCGTACTCCCTGGTTCGGTTCCCTGTGTCAAGGACGGAAACTATGACTGTGTACCATGGAATCAGCAGATAATTAAGAATGAAAAACCTTTCTAATTGCCCAGCTCATCACTAAAACGACAGAATTATCAGATATCTTCCACCTTGTTGCCTTTCCACGCAATGGGATAAGTTTAAAACTTTTCCGGAACAAATCTCCTCAATGTAAGCAGTTTACGCCAGCTGAGGAGATTGTCGTAGTGGTCTTCTGAGTACCTCTGGTCACGTAGTAGGAGCTTTCATGGTCTTTCTGTGCGTTGCTGGACGGTTGGAGTACCGTTGGTATTGGATGATATAAGCGACTCTTATACCACTAAAAAAATACTCCACGAGGAGGATTCCAAGTTGGATGAATAACTAAGTTGTCAAATTACTTGAGCAGGAAAAGACAGCATGGAAAAGTTACAGAGCAATAAAAAGTACTGAAGGCTATAACTGCTACAAATTGATCTGTAATAGTGACACAGAAAAGGTTAGTCTGGCAAAGGCAGATTATGAGAAATCGCTGGCAAAAAGAGCAAAGAGGGGGGCTAAGGAATTCTTCACATATATAAATGAAAAGAAGAGAAGGACATACCAGATCGGACCCTTATGTAATGGACGTGGGATAGTATTAGATACCCCAGCTGAAGTTGCAGATGAACTCAATGGTTAGTTTGCATCGATATTTACAGAAGAAAAACCCTTTACGTCAATGAGAAATTATGGAAGGGAAGTTGAAAAACTTGTAATTAATGATGTTGAAATTTCACACGTTTATTTTATGAAAAAACTTTCGAGCCTACAGGCCAGTAAGGCTCCTGGAGTTGATGAAATATACCCTATATTCTTAAGGGAGGCGGCAAGTGAGTGCATTGAACCATTGAGGCTAATTATGAGAGCATCACTGGACTCGGGAGTGAGTCCGTTGGATTGGAAAAGTGCCAATGTATCTCCAATACATAAGGGCCGTTCTAAGAGTGAAGTGGGAAATTACCGGGACTGGTTAGTCCGCTTCAGCAGAAGGGAAAATCATGGAGACTATGATCAAGGTTGGAATTCAGGATCATTTAGATAGAAATGGAATTCTGAAGGATACTCAGCATGGTTTTATAAAGGGAAATTCATGTTTAACTAATCCGGGTAACTATTTTGATAGGGTCACTCAAGAGCTGGACTTTGGGAATAATTTCGACATTGTTTATTTGGATTTCAGCAAAGAATTTGACTCAGTCCCACATGAGCGGTTACTTTATAAGCTGGAACAGGTTGGAATCACTGGGAAAATCCTTAGATGGATAGAAGGATGGCTTCAGGGCAGGAGGCAGAGGGTTGTGATAAATGGCTATTCCTCAGATTGGGTTGATGTAAGAAGTGGGGTTTCCCAAGGATCAGTATTGGACCACTGTTGTTTTTAATTTTCATAAATGACATTGATGAAGGGATAGAGGGCGTGATGTCTAAATTTGCAGATGATGTTAAAATTGGTAGAGTAGTTAATGATCTCCACCAAGCAGAGCTTCTTCAGAGTGACCTAGATAGATTTCAGGGATGGTCAGAAAAATGGCAGCTATGCTTTAATCCAGCAAAGTGTAAGGTATTTGCACCTGGGGAACAGTAACCCATAAATAACTTATACACTTGGCGGAGTTGAATTAAAGCCGGTAGTGGAGGAAACGGACTTGGGTGTTACGATACGGTCAGACTAAGTTCTCTGAGCATTGTAGACAAGTTGCAAGGAAGGTCCATGGTGTTCTATCGATGATCTATCGAACTTTTGCAAGTAGGGACAGGGAGGACGTGATAATCCCATTATATAAGGCTATTGTTAGACCACACTTGGAATACTGTGTCCAAGTATGGAGATCGCACCTAAAGAAAGACATTGAGCTTCTTGAAAGGGTCCTAAGACGGGTAACTCGCTTGGTGAGATCGGCAAAAGGGTGTCCATATGAGGAATGACTTCGAATATGTGGGTTGCAGAGCTTGGAAACTAGGCACCTTCGAGGAGACTTGATTGAGGTGTTTAAGGCTCTGAGAGGCATCAGTAAAATGAATGAGGACGAAATTTTCAAGATTATAAATGATTCTAGAACTAGGGACCATAATTTCAAGTTAAGGGGGGAGTTGTTTAGACTGGATTGCAGGAAGTTTTATTTTAGCCAGCGAGTTATAAATTATTGGAATAAATTGCCTACACGGGTGGTAGAGGCTGACAGTCTGGGGAAATTCAAAGGTCAACTGGATAATTACCTACGGGAGGAGGAAAACCTATGGGTTGTCTAATTCTGTCTTATTATTATTATTTTATTTTATTTTATTTATTATTATTATTATTATTATTATTATTTATTTTTTTTTTTGGATGGCGCAGCATAAGCCATAGGCTTCTTTGCACCATGTGGCCACTGCTGATACTAATACTTTGAATGATAAAATCAGTTGCACGAATCCACAAGCCAGCTACGTTATATACGACAGCAACATCCCTCTCCAAATTAATTAACTTGGCTCTATGCACCATAATAAGAACAACTAACCGTTGTCCTTCACGCGCTTTCCTTATATACCAATCTGAGTCACGGAACGCTCCATTTGATTATGAAAACAGGAGTGTCTCGATACTTTTTGGAGGATAGTGTACAATAACGTAAATACATTTATAGTCGTTTAAATAAATTAGTGAAATCGGATTAATGAACCACAGCATATTATCGAAAGAAATTATTACTACTTACTCAAATACAACGGCGAGCTTTGCTTTTTGATATTGTCATCCAAGTAAGGGAATCCAACTATATAAATAGCCACACTTCCAAAGCCATTCAGAAAAAGGGCAATGAAATAAATGCAAGCTACTGCAATGGTGGGAGAAACTTCATCATGGTCACACGAATCTTGTTCCCGAAAGGCATTACACGTTTGGTACTCGCTTTTTGATGCGTTCTGGAAATTCGTTGGGTCTTGTGGTACATTGTAATACGCTCCATAGACCAAGTACGGGATTACAGAGAGGAAGGAGCTGAACACTTGGATGAACATTCCAATAGCTATGAGATGTGGTCTGTGGGCCTGCCTGCTGTAGTACCCGATTATTAGGCTTCCGAATAGTGGTCCCAAATTGTGGGCCGTTGTTAATGCCCCACTTGTCATGCTGTCAAATCCAAATCGCTTCTCCAAGGTAGTGAGGACACCAACATAATAGGTATCGTAAGCACCTTGAAACGTACTTAGGATGCAAATCACGATTAAATAAGCTATCGGATTAGCAAATCTCTGCAGCCAAGGGGGTGTAAACTTTCCGATTCCACAGAGGTAGTCTTTGTTAGTATCCATGATCTTTTATCTTGACTGGAAGGAAATAAAAAGAAACATTTTTCATTAAGTAAAGAAGTTAAGTTATTGAATGACATGCAATAATTTTTGAATTAACATCCAATTTCACATAACGAACTTCTGCAAAATTGAAATCAAAACGTTCTCAGTACGAAAATAAATGAATGTCTCTTTTATGTGCTTTAAAAAATCAAATAAGGTGTTTTTCTCAGTGATTTTGCATATTCCTGGTCTTATGCCCTTTTTTGAAGGGGACAAAGAACCTCCTTGTTGCAACAGTGTTCTAGTATAGATGCAATTTCTCTTTGGCTTCATATTCCTTTTTTCCAAGACGAGCATATATTTGTGAGTCCCCCTTCTGTTGGTTCGTCGCCGTCTACCTCCACGCATCTACTACACACTTCTTCATACACATTTCCGGATACGTCCTGTTTCGAATCCCTCAGAAACTTCGGACACATCAACTGTGAGGATGGACATAAAACAAATCTTGACTGTTCGGGTTTAACTAGAGTCCATGCACTGGACAGGAGGTGAATTGCATCAAGCTGTGTAATAGCCATTGCAAGTTTTGGTGCACGATCGAATCTTCCACCGTCAACCTGGGACATAATCTTTATCATCATACTACTGCAGTAATAATGTTTTATATTTTGAATAATTCCTTGATCTAATGATTGAATGGAACCGGTCGTGTTTGAGAGAAGAAAAACAATTTCCACGGCTTGGTCCTTAACATCAGTATTTTTGGATGCACAATTATCTAGCAGCAGATTTCTAATAGCTGTATCTTTGTTGAATTGTATGAACAACTCTTTAAACGCAGAAGAGGTCATTCAAGCGCTGCAGTTGGATGGGTATTTCATTGGTACTGACTGGATTGGCTGATTTACTGATATCCGTTCCTGTTGCATTCAACGAGGGTTGTTATTCTTTCTTTGCATACTTTGGCTCCAGAAAGTTCTTCATTTGCGAACACGAGACACGGTCCTGGAGGGCACAGTAACAGACCAATGTTTCATCACAATTATAGATGCTTCCTCTGCTTCTTAGATCTCATGGTTGTGAGACCAAACATTGTGTAGCCAATACTCCATTGTCTCCTTGTCGTGACTTTGCTCTTCACCATGTGATTTTTTTGAATTGAATTATTCGGCGCTGACACCATCGATGAATCCATTGTCCATTAAACGTTCCTTACACATCCAGTTGCTTAGCTAAAGCTGCAGCTGATTTTTGATAGTGGCACTGTAATTGGAATGCCAAGAGGAACGGCTTGGGTGTACCAACGAAATAGGACTTTGTCAACATCTTCTCTTGTTGATTCTTTTTGTCATCTTCAAAATGTTCAAAAACCAGAAAACTGAAAAGCCATTGGTTAATGTAGAATTAAAAACATTTAGGAAAACAATCAGAAATATATATATATTTAGAAAAAATAAATTTTGGCGTTTGAAAGGTTAAGCCAAATCATTTATAATTTCAATGTTGAATTTTCTACATAAAAAAAAAGGAACAGCATAAATTTAGCACTCGATACTACATTACGTAATGATTAAACAGCTAAAATCAATATTTGCAAATGAGATTAGGAACTTACTTTGTTTTGGAATCATTTACAAACACTCTAATGCCCGAATCGGTTGAAATCGAGCGTAATTTCACAAAAAGAAGCACAAATTCTTTCAAATTCCATTGAAACACAGTCCTCTTGAGCTTAACTTTGAGTTAAATACCGAAAAAATAGCTAGTTTTAGCAGTTTAACTTTCTTATCGCTTCCGGATATACAGTTTCATCTTTCACGAAATGTTTATTCATAATCGCTCGTGTGGTTATAAGGAACACGTACTTTAACCAGTGAATGGACGCCAGTGACGTAATACTAATGATCCGCATTAGTATTAACACACGTATAAAAAATTACCTTTCAAGGATGGCGTTTGATGGAAAACTTAAAGAAGACCAGTTAAAAATCCCAGGTTAATATAATAGTCAGTAACTGATGCGTGCGCTTAACTAGTTGGCCTACTACATTCTCCTGACGGGACATTAGTATTTTACTGATAATGACATTTTAAGCTAATTTTTAAAATCATCGGCGCATGGCGCCAGCAGTTTATTTATAAAGATGGCGTCCCCCATTAAAGATTGTATCAAGATCGAGAATCACTCGGCAATTCTCTTCTTAAATTCTGAATAAGTAAACATTCAGGAATATTTAGTATACATTTAATTTCTTAAGATAGGAACGGAATTTCGATTGGAATGATTAATTAAAATTCTCAAAGAATGCCACAGAAATGAAAGAGAAGATAATAAAAACATAAAATTTAAATATTTCAGGCTTTTTAGATTTGAATTCCAGATGTAGTAAATTCATATGCAGTTATCAACTTTGTCATGCTGCTGTCTGTTACCAAAGGTTCCAAGAATCTATTGAAAATCTGAGGACGAGGGTTGGTGGTGCGGACGTGCCTTTCTGCTGCTCTTGGAACAGAGAAGTTTTTTCTGATTTATTTTCTGCTTTATTAGTTTAAATTGACATATTAACTTATTTTCTAGAATAGCTTTATATTCCTATTTACGGTATTAAGTTTAAAGTAACTTAGATAGAGATTTTGTAGGTATTACTTAGTATCGGAAAGGGTATCAAATCCACGTGTTTACCGTTCGTAAGTAGCCGCCATTGTTACGGGAAAATTAATCAGTAAAATCTTGTCGAACTTCACTGCCAATTAAATTGTACTTTTAACTATACATATAACCACTTAGGTTACGTAACATAAATAATTAGTAACAATAAATAATTAATACATAACCTTATACGGAAGTTATATAAAGGGATTTCGTAGAAAACACTCGTTACTGAACCATAAATATAGCGTTATAACTGTGTTGGGATACAAGTTTAGGATTTAATTTCGTACTGAAATTGAAATTTTATTGAAAGTAAATGAAATCATGACCCAAACCAGAGCAGCAAAGCAAAAGGCTCAAGCTAATGGGAATGCTGTGGCTCCGGGGAGAACTGAGGGGGGCAGTTGCCCTCTGAATCACAGCCTTTTAAGATGCACTATTTGCTTGATGTTTGTGGAGCAGTCAGGTATGGGACATGATACTGCCATGGGGGATGTCTTTGTATGTGCGCGATGCAAGGAGTGTAAGGAAATCAGGCGACAACGCAGCGTTGTTATGGGCCTATATGAGAGCTTGAAGGACAGGGTGGATGCCCTCGAAGGATTACAAGTGAAGGGCCCATCAAGCTCTCAGCTGCCCACACCAATGCCAGAGCTTGCACTTGGTCATCGTGCAACACAGAGGCAACCCCCAAGGCAGAATGCGCTGGTCCCAAAGGAACTAGTAGTTGTTGGTGACTCTATTGTCAGGGAAACGGGAAACATGCTTTGTAAAAAGGATAGGTGGAACAGGACCAGGGTATGTCTGCCAGGGGCAAAGGTTGATGACGTTGTAGAGCGGATATCATCTTTTAAGGGCACAAAAGGTGATATAGTTGTACACGTTGGCACTAATGACATTAAGAGTAGGAGACCGGCGGAATTACTTGACAAGTACAGGTCACTGATGAAAAAAAGCCGTGAATTAGGGTTGAATTTGAAAGTGTCTGCAATTCTGTCCAGACACGATAGGAGGGAGTATATGATGAGAGCCTTATCGATCAATTCGGCCCTGGAAAGATTGTGCAAGGCTCAAGGGGTAGAATTTTTTTCAGCCTGGACTGTACTTGTTAACAGGAGAGATTGCTTCTACAGGGATGGGATACACTTAAATAGAAAGGGTGCAAGAATGTTTGCTGATGCTATCGAGGCAGTGTTAGGTGGGTCGGAAAACTGCTAGATTGGGGGGGGATACAAGGACTAATAGATTAACAGTAGCCACTGGCAAAGGAGAAAGTGATTCTTGCACTCCTTCTATTGGAATGAGCAGCAACCTGGAAAATAAGATGCCGGATATTTCAGAGACTGCTGGGAATCATGGGGGTACAAGTGAACACATGGGTTGTGTTAGGGTGGCTAAGAGAAAGAGCAGGTGCATATATACTTGCGTGTACACCAATGCTAGGAGTTTAGTAAATAAATTTGATGAATTTGAGGTATTGCTCAAAACATCAAATGCAGATATTGTTGAGATTTCAGAGACGTTGTGTCACACAGATATAAGGAATGCAGAACTGGAATTTGGGGAGTACAATGGCTACAGAAAGGATAGACAGGATAGGAAGGGAGGAGGGGTTCTGCTATTAGTTAACAAACACATAAAATCCAAGGAAGTGAAGCTAGTCGACATCGCTGGACAGTGCAGTGTCGAGTCAGTTTGGTGTGACATAAGCATTGGGAGATAAAAATTGAGAGTAGGATTGATTGATTGATTGATTTGGGGTTTATTGGCGCATTAGCAACTAAGGCTATAATGCGCCAAATCCAGGTCATGTTTAAAAAATTAAAATATTCAGTGACCTAATTAGTTAGGCCACCATGTCGAGGCATAACATAGATATTAAAGGTATAAAAGTAAAAAATATATCAGCAAAGCAATAACAATTCAATTTTAAATACGGGTAAAAAGGCTTACTGATTTTAAAAAGATAAAAACAGCAGACACATTGTCATTGTCAGATAAAATCTGACTGAGTGTATAAGGCTCAGCCAGATGACTAAAATTGGTAAAATAAAAGTCACGTTCATGTCTAAAACGTGGACACTCGGTTAAAATGTGACGTATACTTAAATAGGTGTCACAGTTCTCACACATAGGACAGTCATCTGCCCTCAGCAGAAATGCATGCGTAAGATGGCTGTGTCCTATGTGGAGGCGAGCTAGAACAACTTCCTCTCTGCGACTCCTGCACAGACTAGACTGCCAATGTCGGATTACAGGCTTTATCTGATAAAGCTTGTTTGTGACTTGATCATGCCAAGAATGTTGCCATTGGGACAGTAATTTAGCCTGTATGAGCTGCCTGTAGTCTGTATAGGGGACTAACAGGCAATAAGTGCTGTGGGGTTCTGGTGACCTGGCCGCAGCATCTGCCAGTTCATTTCCCACGATCCCAATGTGGCTTGGAATCCAGCAGAAACGAATGTCGAAAGAGCACTCAGACAGAGAGTGTAGCATCTGCTGAATCCGGGTCACAAATGGATGAGGATTATACCTCATACTAGATAAAGCCTGCAGTGTACTTAGAGAGTCAGTGTACACCATACACCTTTGATACCTGTGGGTTTTAATGTGGTCCAAGGCTAACTCTATAGCATACAACTCGGCTGTATATATGCTGCATTGTTGGGGAATCTTTCCAGATATAGAGCGACCTGGAAAGATAGCAGCAGATCCAACAGACAACTCCGACTTCGAGCCATCAGTGAAGACAGGCAAGAAGTTGGAAAATTCGGCCCGGTGGGCAGTGTAGAGTTGGTGGTAGACAGAAGGTGGAGTTACTGACTTATCCCAGTTTTTAAGGGAGAAGTCACATGATGGTAAGCGAGCATGCCAGGGTGGAAGTGGTTGCCTTGGTGACTGGGCAACATTGTCTACCATGATGTCGAGCTCTCTGAGCAGCTCTTGGACACGGATACCAAAAGGCCGGTTGGCAGTCTGACGAGTGTTATATAGCTTTTCCCATCGTGGCTTGAAAACGGATGTCCACGTAGGGTTGTCTGGCAGGGATTTTAATTTAAAAGTATATTTTAAAGACAATTGCTTTCGTCGAAATGACAGTGGTGGTTCAGTTGCTTCAACATATAAACTCTGGACAGGGGATGTTCTAAATGCTCCAGTAGCAATGCGGATGGCTTGGTGGTGAACTGGGTCCAGCCACCTAAGTACGCTATTTCTAGCCGATGCGTACACTTGGGACCCATAATCTAGTTTAGATCGGACAAGTGCACGATAGAGGCTGAGCAAAGTGGAGCGGTCTGCTCCCCATTTATTGGAGGAAATAGAGCGTAGGAGATTCAACCCTCTTGTGCACTTTGTCCGCAGTTGACGAATATAAGGTAAAAATGTCAACTTCTTGTCGAAAATGGCCTCAAGAATTTTGTCTCGGGTGCTACTGGAATGATGTCTTGTCCGAGTTTAAGTTCTGGTTCAGGGTGAAGGTTCCGTTTGCGACAAAAGTGTACGCAGGCAGTCTTCTGTGGCGAGAACCTAAACCCATTAGTCACTGCCCAAGAGTTGACGTGGTCTATGGCATGCTGCAATTGGCTTTCGATGACCCTCATATTGCATGACTGCAAAAAGATGCTGAAATCATCTACAAAGAGGGCACTGTTTACGACTGGAGGAAGTTGTTCAGTTATAGAGTTAACTTTAATAGCAAAAAGCGTAACGCTTAAAACTGATCCTTGTGGAACTCCCTCTTCTTGGCAGAATGGCCGGGAGAGAGTGGATCCTACACGAACTTGGAAAGACCGGTCTGTAAGGAAGTTTTTAATAAAGAAGGCAATGTGTCCTCGAAGACCAAAGTTATATATGTCTTTTAAAATTCCATATCTCCAAGCCGTGTCGTACGCTTTTTCCATATCAAAGCAAACCGACACCTGGTGCTCACGTTTCAGGAAAGCATCACGTATAGATGTTTCCAAGCGGATTAAATGGTCAAGTGTTGACCTGTTCCTTCTGAAGCCACACTGTATTCTGGAAAGAAGGTCATTAGCTTCTAAATACCACAAAAGACGAGCATTGACCATTCTTTCCAGAATCTTGCACAAGCAGCTCGTCAGAGCGATAGGACGATAATTTTTTGGTATTTTTGGATCCTTTCCAGGTTTCGGAAAGGGAAGGATGGTTGCCATATGCCATGAGTCCGGAAATGTCTCTTCAATATAGATTCTATTATAGAGACAGAGCAAATGATCCATGGATTCCGATGAAAGATGTTTAGTCATCTCATAATGGATGTCGTCTGGCCCAACAGCACTCGCCTTGGATAGCGAGAGTGCTGCTTTCAGCTCCCATTGTGTAAAGGGCTGATTGTATTCCTCGCGATTGTTAGAGGACAGCTTCAGGTGATGTTTTTCTGATCTTTGTTTGAGTGCGAGGAACTCTGGGGGGTATGATGTTTCTGAAGACACTTTAGCAAATGTCTCCCCGAGAGTATTAGCAATTGCAGTTAGATCTGCAATTGTACATCCATTATGTTCCAGGATCGACGAAGGATGTGAGGTATATTTGCCCTTCATTTTCCGAACTTTGTCCCAGATGGCTTTGGGATTGGCAGCCCGTGTAAGGGAAGATGAAAATTTGATCCAAATTTCCTTTTGGCTCTGACGTCTAATGTACCGTGCTTTGGCACGTGCACGTTTAAAGGCTATTAAATTATCTGTCGTGGGGTAACGACGAAATATTCCCCATGCTTTGTTTTGAGCCTTCCTAGCTGTTGTGCATTCTCCATTCCACCATGGTTTTGGAAACCGTGGAAAGCGGGACGATGTCCTTGAAATTGCAACTGCTGCTGCCTGGACTATACTTTCTGTGATATGTTTTACTGACTCATTGATTGGCTCCTGGCCGACTATACTGGTATTGAACGTTGCCAGATGACGAAAGGCATTCCAGTCGGCGTGATCGATCTTCCAACGTGGTATCCTCGACTGGTGACATTGTCTCCCATTTGAAATGGTGGATAACACGGGGAAGTGATCACTACCATAAACGTTTTCTTCAACCTCCCATGTACTCAGAGGCAGGAGGGAAGGGGAGCAGATGGAAAGATCAATGGCAGTAAATGAACGGGTAGCCGAGTGAAAAAAGGTGTTAGATCCCACATTTAGAAGGGCCAGATCATTGTTTTCAAGCAATCGCTCGATAATCCGACCTCTTCTGTTGATGTCAGAACTACCCCACAGAGGATTATGTCCATTGAAATCCCCCAATAATAGAAAAGGGGGTGGCAGTTGCTTAATGAGATCATCAAGGTCTGCCTGGGCGGTGTCGTTCCCAGGTGGCAAATAAATGGAGCAAACAGTTAAAAGGAACCCAACTGTAAGACGAACTGCTACAGCCTCCAGATTAGTGGTGAGAAGCACAACTTGAAAGGGGTTATGGTTACCCACAAGGATAGCGACTCCTCCGTGGGCAGGTTCATCCCCAGCTCTGTCTCTGCGAATAACTGAGCAGTTACGTAAGTAAGGGTCCTCGTTTGCCTTTAAATACGTCTCCTGTAAGCATAAGCCAGTTGGTTCATGCTTACTCAGGAGAGCCTTGATGTCATCTCTATTTCTACGAAATCCACGGCAATTCCATTGGAGAAATTTAAATGTACCCATTATTTTGATTTACTGGGTCCGTCTGGTGGCTTCCGAAGGGCTGTGGGCTTCATTTTCTCAGTCCTGGGTTTATCTCTCTTTGGACAGACTGGACGTTGGCCTGTATCCATTTCTTCTTCATCTTTCGCAAAGAGTTCCAGGACAGAGTCGTCCTGTACCTCCTTATTTTCGACATCCATTGTCTCTTGAATTGTAGATGCCTGTTCCCCTTTCTTCTTAGTTTCTTTAGTACTCTGTTTTGGAAATGGTGGAGCACTAGGAGGTACGGATATAGCAGTGGCGGCTGACTGTGATTTTTGGGTGGGCTTTTCGGAACTTAATAAATAGCGCGCAATGGGGGTAAAAGACTCCCTTGGTGGAATACTCATATCAGTCTGAGTACCAATGGTACTTTTCCCAGAAGCTTTCTGGGCATATGAGGGCTTGGCGCTATTTATAGGTTGGATGCGTCTTCTGGCCTCCTGATAGGAGATGTTTAGCTCTGTTTTTAGTTTCTGAATTTCCTTCTCCTCTTTCCACCGCTGGCATGCAGGGTGTTCCCCTTGGCAGTTTGTACAACTAGGCTTAGAAACTAAACATTCCTTGCTCTCGTGGTCTTTGGCACCACATCGAGCACAGGCAGGGTTACCACGACAAGCTGTTTGAGAGTGGCCATACTTTTGGCATTTAAAACACCTCAGTGGGTTCGGGATATAAATCCTCACTGGGCAGTTTAAATAGCCTGCTTTTATAGAACTTGGAGGCCGTGGGGTGTTGAACGTCACGATGAGAACTCGGGTAGGGACGAGATTCCCATCCTTCCGCATCGATATTCTTTTCACAGCCGTCACTCCTTGGTCTTTAAGTTCAGAGCAGATCTCTTCTTCAGAAACATGAAGAAGATCCCACTCTGATATGACACCGCGTGAGAAATTCAAGGTTTTATGGGGGGTAACGACGATAGGTAGTCCCACTAACGATGTGGCTTTCAGTAGTTTCTGTGCATGTTTTTGGCTTGCAGCCTCGACTAAAATGTCTCCAGAACGTAGCCTTTTTACAGATTTTGGAGATCCTGTCAACCCTTCTAATCCTTTCTGGATGAAAAAGGGTGACATTTTCCCGAGTGTCTGCTCTCCGGTGGAATGGAGAATGAGGAAAAGCGGTGTCACAGATGGTGGTGTATCCTCAGTTCTGGCTCTTTTTGCAGATGTATTTTCTGTGGTTTCGTCTCGATTAGGTAGGGGCCTTGTTGGGGCCCCAGAAGAAAGATTTAAATTACTCATAGGAGTAAAGAGAAAGTGTCTGATGCCTAAGTACCTCACCCACCACGGAGCCCTACGAGGGGGCGCCCACTCGTGAACTAGCAGGTACTGCGTACACGAATGGGACGCCGAGTTCGCTTAGAACACCATACCCACGTTACCAATAAGTCTTTATCCCGTCCCAGGACCAAAGGGAGGGAGACTTATTGGAACGCAGTTGACCCTAGCAGTATAGAACCACCCGCCGATTGATCCCAGTCGAGCCGGTCCGGGACCACCCGTCTCGTCGAAGCAGGGGCCAAAGTGGTGTATTAAGGCTGGGCCCCTCAACCACCAGGATCCCCCTTTCCGCTTCCACGGGTCGCGGCGCACGGCTGCACACGCCGGATTCCAATGTTGTAACCCTGGAACCAAGGTATGGGCGTTGGATCCCAGTGATGCTAATCTGGAAAACCAGCAGCATCACTGGGAGGTCCCCTCACCACGTACAGGTGCCCACGTCGAGGGGTGAGAGTAGGAGAGTGTGCTATAGGCCTAATGACTCTGATGAGTATAATAAGATATTGTACAGGGAAATGGAGTGGGCCAGTAAATCAGAGAGTCTTATAATGGGGGATTTTAATTTCCCAGATATTGACTGGAATTTGGGGGCTGGTCACTCACACACTAGCAAGGCTTTTGTGGGTTTATTGGATGATTGTTTTCTACATCAGCATGTTCGGGAGGCAACTAGAGGGAGTAATACCCTTGATTTGATTATCAGCAGTGATTCTTCATGCATTAAGAATCTGAAGATAAATGAACCTCTAGGTGGCAGTGATCTCAGTGTGCTGAAGTGTGAGTTACTCAAAGAGGTAACTACCATTAGGGGTAAAGGGAAGGGTTATTGCTTCTGTAAAGGCGACTACGATGGACTGAGACAGTATTTAAATTCTATACAGTGGGACCAACTGATGACATTACCAACAGCAAATTCAAAATGGGAAGCATTCAAAGAACTTATCTTGGAAGCTACTAGGCTTTACATACCAACTAAGAAATATTGTTCAAGGTTTAGGCCAAAATGGATGTCAGATGAACTAATGAGGCATATGGCAGAGAAGAAAAATGCATGGGATACTTACAAATTAACACATGACACAGAAGCCTATGATAGATACAAGTTGATATGCAACCAAGTTACAAAGGAGGTTAGGCAGGCGAAGGCAGATTACGAGAAATCTTTGGCAAAGGATGCGAAGAGAAACAGCAAAGAGTTCTTTACTTATGTAAACTCTAGAAGGAAGGTATATGAATCAGATTGGTCCACTTGATATCGACGGTTCAACTGTTGAGGATCCTGCTCAGGTAGCTAACAAACTAAATGAATATTTTGCATCGACATTCACACATGAGGAGTTATTCAGCGAAGGGAATGCCAGAGGCGTATCCAACTATGGCAGTAAGCTAGATAATCTTGTAATAACTGAGCGGAAAGTGGAGGAGAAACTGTTGAAGATAAACACAAGAAAGGCACCCGGGGTGGATGGGATCTATCCAGTTATATTAACGGAGGCAGCAAAGGAAGTAAGCAAACCCTTAGCCATAATTATGAGAGCTTCCTTGGACTCAGGGGAGGTACCCATGGACTGGAGATGTGCAAATGTGACCCCAATTCACAAAGGAGGATCAAAGGCTGACACAAGTAATTATAGACCTGTGAGTTTAACTTCTGTTCCTGGAAAATTAATGGAGGCACTGGTTAAAGAAGCACTGCAGGATCATCTAGACAAGACTTCAGTTATAGCTCGGACACAGCATAGTTTTGTTAAGGGAAAGTCTTGCCTGACCAATTTGATTGGA
This sequence comes from Mastigoproctus giganteus, assembly GCF_048544385.1. Classification (NCBI taxonomy): domain Eukaryota; kingdom Metazoa; phylum Arthropoda; class Arachnida; order Uropygi; family Thelyphonidae; genus Mastigoproctus; species Mastigoproctus giganteus. The sequence continues at coordinate 73,849,453 of NC_143586.1, read as the reverse complement.
TACTATGATGCAGTCACAAAAGAACTGGATGCAGGAAATAACTTTGATATTATATACTTGAATCTGAGAAAGGCTTTTGATACTGTTGCACATGGAAGACTGCTGCACAAATTGGAGCAGTGTGGCATTGGAGGCAAATTGCTGCTATGGATAAAGGGGTGGTTGAGGGGGAGAAGACAGAGAGTGGTAATCAATGGACACAGCTCATCGTGGACTAATGTTATTAGTGGAGTCCCTCAGAGTTCAGTATTGGGTCCTTTATTGTTTTCTGTATTTATAAATGATATTGATGATGGTATATCAAGCTTAATGTCCAAGTTTGCAGACGATATGAAGGTTGGCAGGGTTGTCAAGGACACTACTGACATTATGCTGCTGCAACAGGATCTGGAAAGGTTGAGCAGATGGGCTGAGAGGTGGCAAATGAAGTTTAACATTGACAAATGTAAAGTACTACATATGGGAAACAGCAACCTCAGAGCAACGTATCAACTCTGTGGTACTACACTGACAGTGGCAGAGAATGAAAGGGACCTGGGGGTGGTGGTGCAGGCAGATATGAAGTTCTCTGAGCAGTGCAGACGAGCTGCAAGAGTAGCTCATGGTGTATTGTCAATGATATACAGGAATTTTTCCAGCAGGGATAAGGAGGTGATTATTCCATTGTATAAGGTAATGGTCAGGCCACACCTAGAGTACTGTATACAGGTCTGGAGGCCTCATTTCAAGAAGGATGTAGAGCTGCTGGAACGAGTACAGAGAAGGGTAACAAGATTAGTGAATGGAACAAAGGTGTGCTCTTACGAAGAAAGGCTTAAGTTTTGCGAATTACAGTGTCTGGAGACTAGGCACCAGCGAGGTGATCTGATAGAGGTGTACAAAGCCTTGAATGGTTTGAGCATGCTCAATGCTGATGGGATTCTTCCTCTTGCTCAGAATAATCACCTGAGAGGGCATAAATTCAAATTGAGGAAAGACAGATGTAGGATAGATGTGCGGAAATTTGCCTTTAGCCAGCGGGTGGTTGGTAGGTGGAACAGACTTCCATCTCTTGTCGTGGAAGTTGATAGCCTAAATAAGTTTAAGGCTCAGCTGGACAGGTATTTCGAACGAACAGTTGGGTGAAGTGGAAGTGGTTATTTTTTATTTATTTATTTTACTTTATTATTTTTTTTTTTTTGGCTGATGCTGCATAAGCTTGCTTTCTTGCATCAAATGCCTCTACTAATGCTAATGCTAATGCTAAATGGTAGCGACCTCGCTGCAACATTGGGATTTCGGATTCGAGGACTGAGGAAATAATAATAATAATAAGGAACTCCAGAAAGTCGCAATCCTGAACATCTGTAGGATAGTCAGAGATTTCCTCGACCAACAGTAACACCAGACATTACAACCACTCCGTGTACTCGGTAGCAGTACCCGTCAAGGAGTAGAATCCCCCAATCAGGGAGAAATAATATAACAGCAACAATAATAATAATATCTTCGGGAGAAGATAGAAGAATTAAGAGTGAAGATAGGTCAGTTGACCCAGTACCAACAGGGTAATAGAAGTAAGAATTTGATTGGAAAGGTGAAGAGCATGGATGACGTTGTCTCAAGAGAGACAACGACCACAACAAACATGAGACCAGAAATCAGAGAATAGGAGAATACTTGGACACACTGAAGCAGAACCTCCTCGCATTCAGCAAGAGACTACGCAGATACATTGAAACCTCCCAGAGGAAAATAAACAACCGAATCTTCAATGAGCACCAAAGATCCTTCCACAGGAAACTGGGTGAAGATGAGAAAGCAAGAAACGGACGACCCAAGAAGAAGATGATCTATGAGTTCTGGGAAAATATCTGGAGCAGTGAAGTAAGACATAACAGAAGAGCACCCTGGATAGAAATAGAACGGAGGAAAACCAAGCACAATCAAGAGAAGAGAGAGAGTGGGAGATTTGAGAAGAAGTAAAACAGTCCATCAGGAACACCCACAACTGGCGAACCCCAGGAATTGATAACATCTACAACTACTGGTACAAGAAGCTCACCTGCACACACACAAGCACCTAGCAGAGCAGTTCACTGTAATGATAAGGCAGGTCTGCGCGTGTAGCACAGTGGCATCGTCACCGTCCTACCCACACCGCGTGGAAAAGGCCCGGGTTCGAATCCCGTCGATGACGCGAGGAACTTTAGTGGGCTTTTTTGACTCCGTGGCTCAGTTAGTCGGTCTCAGGCGTAGATAGCAAGGTTTTTCCCCCCCAGAAACTGGGGTGTTTTCGTCCAGAAAAACAGGCAAATCGACCAGAGAACACACGCAATTTACAGACACGAATACGGGTTAATGTAATCATTTACGGGTAACCTTAATATAATAATATAATGATAAGGCACCCGGAGATAATCCCGAAGTTTCTCACAGAAGGAGTCACATATCTGAAGCCTAAAGACGAAGATACAAGAAACCCGGCGAAATACAGGCCAATCACCTGGCTTCCAACGATGTACAAGATCCTGACCAGCTGCATAACCAAGAAGACATCAGACCACTTAGAGAGTCAGAACATAATGGTCGAAGAGCAGAAAGGATGCAAGCGGAGGAGCAAAGGATGCAAGGAGCAATTAACCATAGATGCCACAGTTATGGAGCAAGCCTACAAGAAGCACCGCAACCTATCACGGCCTACATCGATTACCTCAAGGCCTTCGATTCCGTACCTCATAGAGACCAAAGAAGAAATCAAGAAGTGCCTGACCTAATAGAGACCCTGAAGATCTACAAGGTCAATCCGATAGTGACAACTTCCTAGGAGCAACAATGGCGAAATGGAGTACCACCATTAAGGTCGAGAACATCACAACCAGGCCAATCCCCATTAGAAGAGAAATCTTTCAGATAGATGCTCTGAGCCCACTATGGTTCTGTAGCACTCAACCCGCTATCCACCATGCTCAACGGTAGCAAGTATAGATATAAACTCAAAGAAGGAAGAAAGAACCTGTACACCCTCACCCACCTGATGTACATGGATGACATCAAGCTCTACGCGGCAACTCCAGTAACTACTCCGGATCACCGAAGAATTCAGCAAGGATATCAGGATGGAATTTGGTCTAGAGAAATGCAAGACCCACACACTGCACCAGGGAAAATTAGTTGGCCGAAACTACCAGCTGCTGACTGATAAAGAGATCGAAGCTATGACAGAAGGAGAGACCTACAAATACCTAGGGATGATGCAGGCTGAGCAGTTAGAACACAAAGAAATCAAGAAGTGCCTGACCGAAAAATATCATCAGATAAGAGACTTAGAAGCCTACTGAAAGCAAAATTGAACCGAGGGAACACAGTGAAAGCCATAAGCACCTGTGCAGCTCCAGTACTAACATACACCTTCGAGGTCATAGATTGGACTAACGCCGAGCTAGAAGATATCATGCGAAAGACAAGGACAATGATGACCAAGAGCCGCCAACATCACACGAAGTCATCAGTGGAAAGAGCAACAATAGCTCGGAAAGAGGGAGGAAGGGGCCTGATAGACCAACAGAAAACAGCGATAGTGAACCTGAAGGATTACTTCGAGAACAACACAGCACCACTCCACCAGGCCACAAGGAAGATGGATAAGTGGTATACCCCACTCAACCTAATCGAGGAATCCCTCACCCACCCAGACGGCACAAGAAACGAAGTTGGAAAGATGAGCAAAGAAGACACTCCAAGGCAGAAACTACAATGATCTCCATCAAGATCATATCGATAACATTGCTTCCAATACATGGCTCACAAGTGGGACGCTCCCGAAACTGAAGGATTCATGTTGGCCATCCAAGACCAGGTAATCAACACCAGAAACTATAGAAAATACATTGCAAAGGACCCAGGAATGTCAGATGACACATGTCGACGATGCCACCTGGCCTCAGAAACGATCCAACACAGCACCGCGGGTTGCAGACTGTGTACACTCATAGACACGACCAGGTAGCCAGGATAATACATCAGAAGCTAGCGAGGAAATACCAGTTGACCAAAGAAAGTGTACCATACTACAAGTACGAACCCCAGGCAGTACTAGAGACCCGAACCCACAAGCTGTACTGGGATCGCGCCATAATAACGGATAAGACAATCCCGCACAACAGACCGGACATACCCGTTGTGGACAAGATGGAAAAGGCTACCTAGTGATTGACATAACGGTGCCCAACACTAGCAATGTCCAGAAAAATCATGAGGAAAAAATTAGGAAGTACACGAACCTGAGACATGAAGTCAAGGAGATCTAGCATATGCAAGAAGTATCGACCATCCCGATCATCGTATCAACCACCGGTATGGTGCCAAAGACTCTACATAGCAGCCTAGCAGCAACAGGTCTCCCAGAGAATACCTACAAGGAACTCCAAATAGTCGCAATCCTGAACACCTGTGGGATAGTCAGAGATTTCCTCGACCAACAGTAACACCAGACATTACAACGCTCTGTGTACTTGGTAGCAGTACCCGTCACAGAGTGGAATCCCCCAATCAGAGAGAAATAATATAAGAGCAAAAATAATAATAATAAAAACGTCCACAACTAAATAAATAAATTTGATGAATTTGAAGTGTTGGTCAAGACATCAAAGGCGGATATTGTTGGGATAGCAGAGACGTGGTGTCACAAAGATATAAGGAATGCAGAACTGGAATTTGGGGAGTACAATGTGTACAGAAAGGATAGACAGGACAGAAAGGGAGGAGGTGTTATGCTGTTAATTAAGAAAAACATAAAATCAAGAGAAGTGCATCCAGTTGATATAGATGGACAGTGCACTGTTGAGTCAGTTTGGTGTGACATAAGCACTGCAAAAGCAAAAATAAGAGTAGGAGTGTGTTATAGGCCTAATGACTCGAATGAGTACAATGAACAATTGTACGGAGAAATAGAGTGGGCCAGTAAATCAGAATGTCTTATAATGGGGGATTTTAACTTCCCAGATATTGACTGGAACTTGTGGGTTGGTCACTCACACACTAGTCAGACTTTTGTGGATTTATTGGATGATTGTTTTCTGCAGCAGCATGTTCGAGAGGCAACCAGAGAAAGTAATACTCTTGATCTGGTTATCAGCAGTGATCATTCGTGTATTAAGAATTTGCAGATAAAGGAACCACTAGGTGGCAGTGATCACAGTGTGCTGAAGTGGGATTTACTCAAAGAGGTAACTACCGTCAGGGGTAAAGGAAAGGGTTTTTGCTTCCGTAAAGGGGAGTACAGTGGTCTCAGACAGTTTTTAAATTCTGTACAGTGGGATCAACTGACGATGTTACAAACAGTAAATTCTAAGTGGGAAGCATTCAAGGAATTAATCGTGGAAGCTACTAGACTTTTCATACCGATGAAGAAATATTGTTCAAGGTTTAGGCCTAAATGGTTATCAAATGAACTAATGAGACTCGTGACAGAGAAGAAAAATGCATGGGATGCATATAAATTATCAGGCGACGCAGAAGCCTGTAGCAGATATAAGCTAGTCTGTAATCAGGTCACAAAGGAGGTTCGGCAGGCAAAGGCGGATTACGAGAAATCTTTGGCAAAAGATGCTAAGAAAAACAGCAAGGATTTCTTTACTTATATAAACTCTAAAAGGAAGGGGCTGAATATGATTGGTCCACTTGACATCGATGGTTCGACTGTTGATGATCCTGCTCAGATAGCAAACAAACTGAATGAGTATTTTGCATCTACATTCACACGTGAGGAATTATTACAGTTTGAAAATGGAAGAAGGTTATCAAATTGTAGCAGTGTGCTTAATGATTTTGTAATAACTGAGAGCAAAGTGGAGGAGAAATTGTTGAAGTTAAACATAAGAAAGGCACCTGGGGCGGATGGGATCTATCCAGTTATATTAAAGGAGGCGGCAAAGCAACTAAGCAAACCCTTAGCCATAATTATGAGAGCATCCTTGGACTCAGGAGAGGTTCCCACGGACTGGAGATGTGCAAATGTATCCCCAATTCACAAAGGAGGTTCGAAGGGTGACACGAGTAATTACAGACCAGTTAGTTTAACTTCTGTTCCGGGTAAAATAATGGAGTCACTGGTTAAAGATGCATTGCAGGATCATCTAGACAAGACTGCAGCAATAATTCAGACACAGCATGGGTTTGTTAAGGGAAAGTCTTGTCTGACAAATTTGATTGGTTATTATGATGTGGTCACAAAGGAACTGGATGCAAAAAATAAAAAATAATTTTGATATCATATACTTGGATTTCAGGAAAGCTTTTGACACTGTTGCGCATGGAAGACTACTGTACAAATTGGAGCAGAATGGTATTAAGGGTAAGTTGCTGCAATGGATAAAAGGATGGTTAAGTGGGAGAAGACAGAGGGTGGTAATCAATGGGTGCTGCTCTTCGTGGACTAATGTTATTAGTGGAGTCCCACAGGGTTCGGTGTTGCGGCCACTGTTGTTTTGTATATTTATCAATGATATTGATGAAGGTATATCAGGCTTAATGTCGAAGTTTGCAGATGACACGAAGGTTGGCAGGGTTGTTAATGACAGTAATGGCAGTGTGCTACTGCAACAGGATCTAGATAATTTGGGCAGATGGGCTAAGAAGTGGCAACTGAAGTTTAACCTTGACAAATGCAAAGTACTGCATATGGGTAGAAGTAACCCCAGAGAAACGTACCAACTGTGTGGTACTACACTTAAGGTGGTAGAAAATGAAAAAGACCTGGGAGTAATTGTGCAGTCAGATATGAAGTTTTCTGAGCAATGTAGACAGGCTGCTAGGGCAGGTCATGGGGTTTTGTCAATGATATATAGGAATTTTGCTAGCAGGGAAAAGGAGGTGATTGTCCCTCTGTATAAGGCAATGGTCAGGCCACGCCTTGAGTACTGCGTACAGGTCTGGAGGCCTCATTTTAGGAAGGATGTAGATTTGCTTGAGCGTGTACAGAGAAGAGCAACACGATTGGTGAGGGGAATGAAGGGATTCTCTTACCAAGAGAGGCTTAATTTCTGCAAATTGCAGTGGCTGGAGACTAGGCACCTGCGCGGTGATCTGATTGAGGTCTATAAGGCCTTGAATGGGTTGAGCACGCTGAATTCTGATGGGATCCTCCCACTTGTTCAGAATACGAACCTACGGGGACATAAGTTCAAATTAAGAAAGGATAGATGTAGAATAGATGTGCGGAAATTTGCCTTTAGCCAGCGGGTTGTTAATTGCTGGAACAAACTTCCATCTGTCGTTGTGGAAGTTGATAGGTTAAATAAATTTAAGGAGGAACTGGACAGGCAATTGGAGGGTATGGTGTGATTTTTTTTTTTTTTTTTTTTTTGGCTGATGCTGCATAAGCTCCTACACTGCTTTCTTGCATCAAGTGCCACTACTACTACTACTAACTACTTGGAGAGCCAGAACATAATGGCCGACATCATCCGCAATTTCATTTCCTGGTATTCCGGTATGGCCTGGGATCCAGCAGATGATAATCTTTTGCTGATGCTCTCTGAGGCGTGTCGTGTCAACTGTGATCTGATGAGCTTTAATAACGGGTGAGTAGGTGGGGAACGTTTTGCAATGCTAATACGGAACCTTGACATATGGAAAATATTTTCTAATGCAAGCTTTATGGCATATAATTCAGTCGTGTAGCTACTACACTCTGTTGGAAGAGATAGAGAAATGGTAGTATCAGGGAGTACCACTAAGGTGTAAGATAAGGTGTAAGGTGTATTTAGTGTCAGACGGCACCAGGGGTTTCCCCCATCTCCGCGTAGTTTTCATTGTGGGTGTACCAGTTCACTGGAAATGCCAGAGATTAAAAAGTGTATGGATATTGTATATGTGTAGTGTTATGTACCGTTGTTCATCTGGTCGTTTAGCCGCTGGACCCCTGCTGAGGCCCAACGTTGCTCCACCTTCGCCCCATGGAGACAGACCAGGAACCCAGTAGACCTAAGTTACTCTGGCAGGTCCTGCCACCTAATTTCCTGAGATTTCAGTGGCTAGGACCTAAAAAAAAAAAAAAAATTTATTGTATTTATATTGCATGCATATATGTGTGCATACAAGCACATATATACACACATGCACATATGTACAGTCGTCAATCGTGGGATTGACGTCGCTTGAGATGGGCCAGAACGTGGGTGAAGATATTTTGGATGTATTTAAATTGAGGTGTGTGGGGCTTCGCTAGCGTGAAGATAGAGAGGGGGGGGAGGCTGAAGACTGGGGGGAGAAAGACAGAAGTATGGAGCCAATAGGGAAGACAGCCCCAAGTTTCAGTGTGGCATGCCCATGCCCCACCAGAGTAGAAATTAGGGGGGCGGGCGACGAGAGAATCGTCTCCCCGGGGGAGTAGGGTTTAAAGGTGAAGGAGGCTTGGGTGCCCTCTTCAGGCTGCCGTGAGGCTTTGGGAGCTAGGCTGCAGTTTGTTGTTTGTTGCCTCTATTCTTGTCCACTTGATTCAGATTGGGACACTCATGAGGCAATCCCTGTCCTTTTTTTTTTTTTTCCGTTGATTCTCTTTTCTTCTTCTTTTTCCCTTCTTTTCTTTATTCCTTTCTTTTCCATTCATTTTCTTTTCTTCCACAGTTTTCTTTTCCAGGAGTTGTCTCTGTCTTATGCGATTTATGTTACTGTACTATCAGTCTCGGTGTATGGCAATTAACACCCTTCTCCTTGTGAAGAGGTCCTGTGCATACTGGGAGAGCGCGCGGTACTCCTCTTCTGTGTCAATGAAGTGATGTTCAAGTCCTTTGAGGAGGTAATGGATTTTCGTGATGAGGGTGCATCTGAGGTCTTCGTATTGTGGGCAGCCGTAAAGCAGGTGGTCCCACCTTTCGACCTCCCCGCACGTTCAATTTGGGTCATCGACGAGGCAGAAGCTGAACAGTTTCTGGTTGAAGGGTCCACCATGTCCTGTGAGTAACGAGGTCAGGTGCAAGCCCGGGAAGAACCAGCCCGGTTGCCTTGGGTATATTTTGTTCAGTTCTGGAAAGAATTTACGAGTGATCTCGCCCTTTGTTGTCTCTGTCCATCTTTGTTGCTACTCCTGAAGGAGGTAGGTCTGTAGCCGTGCTCTTTCCGTTTTTTGACTGCTTGCTGGGTTGATTGTGAAGTCCTGATGATTTGCGGCCACTCCCTCTGAGTGCAGGTAGAGCAGTCCTGCTTTCACAGCTTCTAAATCCAGGGGTAGCGCTCCAGCAAGCACCTGCAGTGCAGGTGTGCTTACCGTGCGGCAAGCTCGTGTGGTTGTCAATAGGATGGTCCTATGTGTCATATCCAGGATTTTCTTGTTGGTTACCAGTGATGTTTTGGTGTACCATACTGCAGCTGCGTAGATTATTGCTGGGATGAAGGTTGACTTGCAATATAGCATTAGGGTTCGTTTTTTCAGTCCCCAATCCTTCCTCGTAATCCTAGCCACTAGGGCTGAGTATCTTCTTATTTTCATTCTTATGTGTTTCAGGTGAGGTATGAAGGATAGGTTATTATCTAAGATAACTCCTAAGTACTTCATTTGCTTGGTGAGTTTGATGGTCAGACCATTTATTTTTATTTGGGGCGGACGCTGTACTTGAAGAGTTCCTTTCAGCAAGATGGATATGGTTTTCGTCGGTGCAATTTTTAGCTGGTTTTTTTTGTGGCCCAGTATTGTAATTTCTGCATTGCCTGATTACCGATGTTTTCCAGTTGGACTCTGGAATCTGCCTCAATAGTAACAATGAGATCGTCCGCAAAGGCCTGGGCCTCAGCCAGCCCCAAGTCCTGGCACAGGAAATCGTCCAAGACCATGTTCCAAATGAGAGGACCAAAGACAGCCCCCTGTGGACATCCCCTATGTATGTTTCTTGTGATCTTTTGATAATTTGTGTTTATTTCCACTCTTCTGCCTGAAAGGTAGTCTTCCATTTCTTTGTATAAGTTGATTGGTACTGCAGCTTCTCTCAGTCTGTTCAGGACGCTCGGCCACCAAAGTGAGTCGAACGCCCCGGAAAAATCGACTGAAATGACCAATAGATATTTTTTCCTGCAGTCTTGTGCTTTCCTAAGCAGATCTCCAAGGGCATCCACCATAGAGGATCCTGGCTTAAAGCCAAACTGATTTTTAGCTGCCAGGCTTGCCCTTTCGTAGTGGTACTGTATCCGCATGTGGAGCAGCCTCTCGTATAATTTACTGACTACTCAGAGCAGCGCGATGGGTCTGTATGATGATGGACATTCTGGGTTCTTAGTAGAGTTTTTCAGAATTAGCTTGGTGTTTGCAGTTTTCCACGCCGCAGGGAATTTCCCTGTTTCCAAACATCTGTTGTAGAGGGTGAGTAGGATTTGCGGGGCAGTTTCTACTATTTTTTTCAGTATCTCCGGTTCGATCATATCAAGTCCCGGGCATTTGCGGTTTTTGATCCTGGTAGCAGCCGCGCCGAGTTTCTCATGGGTGAAGGGGTGCTCGAGCGCAGGGGTGATATATTTTTCATTTTCTTCGCAGATCTTATGTTGTTCTTGCAGAGTTAAGGTCGCGGGTTCCTTGAAAATTGTGTCCAGTATATTACCCATTGACTGCTCCCAAGTGGTTGTGTAGTCTCCTTGCGAGGTCCTGGTGGTGCTGATCACCTCCCCCTGGGCAGTTTGTTTGTAGTCACCTTGTAAACTACACCCCAGGGGTCAGTTCTTCCTGTCGTAGATACTAGACGCTCCCAGGAACGCTTCTTGCTTTTCTGTATCGTGTCCGTATAGTGATTTCTGGCTTCTCGATAGCGCTGTCTTAAAGCCTCCACTTCATGTGCGGGCCAAGTCCTACGGGCTCTCTGGAAATCTTTCCTAGCTTTTTGCATCTCGCGTCAAAACACGGCTATTTCTGGGGTCCACCAAGGAACAGCACCAAGTTTTGAGTTTTTTCTTTTGATTGTTCAATCGCTAATGGTTTGTATTAGGTTTGTGGTCCCCCTCAGCAGGTCATCCGGGTCATTCTGTGGGTTTATACTAGCTGGGTTGCTTTCTATGGCTGTGATGAGCAGGTTTTGAATGACATCCAGTCTGCTTTGGCAACTGTATATCTGTTTTTCTGTTGGTTTGTTAGTGTTACTGTTGTCAGTTGTCTGATTATTTTAAAGGTGATTGCACACGGTGGTCTGAGGTAGTCCATGCCTCCTCCACCTTCCAGTCAGTCACAAATCCCGCCAAGTTCCTAGTGGCTAGGGATACATCAATCGTAGCCTCCCAGAGGGTGTTGCAAAAGGTTGGCAAGTGGTGAGGTTGATTTAGCACTGTCAGCTGTGATCCTGCCAAGTAATCCTCAAGGAGTTGACCATTTTGGGTTCCACGCCTGCCAGGGGTAGTACTGTGCCATGTCGGGGATCGACAGTTCACGTCAGCTCCTATGATGAGATTTTGGTTTGGTAGGATGTCCTGCAGGCATTGAAGATATTCGATTGCAAAATCTATCTGTTGTCCTGGTCTACAATAGAGTGCCACAACGTACAGGTTCCCTAAAGCTGTATTTAGCTGGGCACAGGCGGCCCACTCCGTGCAGAACTGCGTGATTTTAGTCGCTGTGATATTACTGTTCCTTACCAGGACAGCAGCCCGTGGGGTATCTTCAACTGTGAGTATCACTTTGTAGGTGAGTGGGTGGCCTACAACCCGTTTCCCATGCGAGTATGGCTCCTGTAATATGATGACATCCGCGTTTTCCTCTTCAGCTTTAACCCGGATCTGGTCGGCTACTGCTCTAGCCCTCTGCGCATTTATTTGAATTATTTTTAGTATATTTGTGTTGCAAACTTTAATTTTCGTCCCCATAGTTAATCCTACTTTGGTATAAACTCTTGGCTCGTTGGTACGTGGGACACATGGGGTCTCTCAGTGAATGCTTGTAATATTTTAGGTTTTTACAGTTTACGCAGGTAGGTCCCACATCTTTGTGGGAGCAGGCATTATATTCATGGCCTTTTTCTGAGCAGTGGCCGCATGTTGGGGTGGTTTGTTCACACGTATGCGTGGTGTGACCGAACTTGCAGCAGCGGTAGCTTTTGTTTGTTTGTTTTGATTTTATTGGCGCATTAGCTATTAAGGCTATAATGCGCCAAGAACAGGACATATAAAAAAAAAATTTTAAACTTTCAGTGACCTAATCAATTAGGTCACTATGTCAATATGTATAACCAATGTATAAAATGTATAAAAGAAAAATGTAAATTTTAAATACAATTAAAACCTCTAATGATTTAAAATAGCTAAAAACAGCAGACACATTGTCATTGTCGGATAAAATCTGACTGAGTGTATACGTCTCAGTCAGATGGTTAAAAGCGGTAGAACGAGTGCTGCTAAAATCTGGACAGTCAACTAAAATGTGTCTAATAGATAAAATTGTGCCACAGAACTCACACATAGGAGGGTCATCAGCCCTCAGCAGAAAGGAATGTGTAAGATGACTGTGTCCTATTCAGAGGCGAGCTAGAACAACTTCCTCAGTACGATTCCTGCGCAGACTAGACTGCCACGGTTCAATTACAGGCTTTATACGATATAATTTATTCGCAGTTTGTCTATTCCGCGAATTCTGCCATTGGGAATGTATCTTCTCGTGTATTCTTTGCCTGTAGTCTGTATAAGGGACTAACAGGCAGCGGCTATTATTGGAAATTGCTGATTTCGCTGCGGCGTCAGCCAAATCATTTCCCCTAATCCCAATGTGGCTGGGAATCCAGCAGAAGCGGATATCATATTCACGTTCATGGAGAACGTGAATCTTCGGCTGAATGCTAGACAGAACTGGATGAGGATTATATCTCACAGATATTAAGGCCTGTAACATGCTAAGAGAGTCAGAATATAAAATGAACCGATGGTATTGGCATTTACTAATGTGATCCAAGGCTAGCTCTATAGCGTGCAGCTCTGCAGTAAATATGCTGCATTCAGAGGGAATCTGCTCCGATATAGAGCTGCCTGTAAAGACAGCAGCAGATCCCACATATGAGTCCGACTTCGAACCGTCTGTGTAAAGTGGCGAGAAGTCAGAATGTTCAGCTCGGTGTGCTGAATAAAGCTGCAGGTAGACAGACGATGGAGTGTCCGATTTTCCCCAATTACTAAAGGACAAGTCACATGTTGGAACATGAGCATGCCAGGGTGGAAAGGGTTGCTTCGGTGTTTGAGCAACCTTGTCTACCTTGATATTAAGTTCTTTGAGTAGCTCTTGGAGACGAATACCAAAAGGACGATTGGCAGTCTTACGGGTGGTGTATAAATTTTCCCATCGTGGCTCAAAAACGAATGGCCACGTAGGATGGTCTGGCAGGGATTTCAGTTTTAAGGCGTACTTTAGAGACAACTGCTTACGTCGGAGTGATAACGGTGGTTCGTTTGCTTCGAAGTATAAGCTCTGGACTGGAGATGTTCGATATGCCCCAATAGCGGTACGGAGAGCCAGATGATGGACAGGATCCAGCCATCGAAGTACACTGTCTCTGGCCGAATTGTATACCAGGGACCCGTAATCTAATCTGGATCGTACAAGTGCACGGTAGATGCGTAGTAGGGTGCATCGATCCGCACCCCAAGATGCAGAGGAGAGAGAGCGCAGAATATTCAGCCCTCTTGTGCACTTTGTGCGGAGTTGACGGATGTGATCCAGAAAGGTCAACTTTTTATCAAATACGAGTCCCAAAAATTTTGTGTCCGCCGCTACTGGAATAGGGTTTTGTCCAAGCCTTAATTCGGGTTCAGGATGAAGATTACGCTTACGGCAAAAGTGCAAGCAAACGGTCTTCTCCGGCGAGAAACTGAAGCCATTAGCAAGTACCCAGGAATTAAGACGATCAATGGCTTTTTGCAGTTGTCTTTCAATAACCCTCATGTTGCATGACTGAAAAAATATGCTAAAGTCATCAACATAGAGGGCACTGTTTACAGTCGGAGGAAGTTGTTCTGTGATGGAATTTTCTTTGATGGCGAAAAGCGTGACACTTAAAACTGATCCTTGTGGTACTCCCTCCTCTTGGGTGAAGGAGCGAGAGAGTGTGGATCCCACACGAACTTGGAAACATCGATTGGCTAAAAGGTTTTTAATAAAAATGGGCAGTTGCCCCTGAGACCAAGTCTATGCAGATCTTTTAAGATGCCAAATCTCCAAGTTGTGTCATACGCTTTCTGCATGTCAAAGAATATTGACGCCAAGTGTTCGCGTTTAAGGAAAGCATCCCGGATGGATGTTTCCAATCTAATAAGATGGTCCAAAATGGACCGGTTCCTTCGGAAGCCGCACTGTATGTTGAAGAGAAGGTCATTTGATTCTAAATACCAGATTAAACGAGAATTAACCATTCTCTCCAGGATTTTGCACAGACAGCTAGTCAGAGCAATAGGACGATAATTTCTTGTGACTTTTGGATCCTTCCCTGGCTTAGCAAAGGCAAGAACGGTTGCCTGGCGCCAGGAATCCGGAACCTGCCCTTCAATAAAGATTCTGTTATACAGAAGGAGCAGATAATCCATAGATTTTGGTGAAAGATGCTTAATCATTTCATAATGGATGCCATCTGGTCCAACAGCACTTGCTTTGGAAAGAGCAAGGGCTCTTTTCAGTTCCTGAATAGTGAATGACCCGTTGTAGGGATAGATGCTCTTGGACTTAAAATTAAGTGCCTGTGTTTCGAGTTTATGTTTCAGGACCAGGAACTCTGGGGAATACGAAGATGTTGCAGAGATGTTGGAGAATGTTTCCCCAAGAGAGTTGGCTATTGCAGTTGGATCTGCAATAGCGCATCCATTATAATCTTGGATTGAAGAAGGGTGGGATGTATATTTTCCCTTCATTTTCCGGATTTTATCCCAGACTACCTTAGAGTTGGTAGACTGGTTAATGGATGATGTAAAATGGATCCATGATTCCTTTTGACTCTGACGGCGGATATAGCGTGCTTTGGCTCGTGCACGTTTAAAGGCTATTAGGTTGGTCGTGGGAGAATATCGGCGGAATATCCCCCACGCTTTGTTTTGAGCCTTTTTTGCTGCTGTGCATTGTGAATTCCACCAAGGTTTGGGAAATGGTGGAAACCGAGCAGATGTTTTTGGGACAGCATTCGCAGCTGCTTGGACGATAATTTCTGTGATGTACATTACTGCATCATAAATAGGCTCCTGACTGACGGTGCTGAGATCAAAATTTGCCTGATGTTGGAAGGCAGAAAAGTCAGCCTGATCAATCTTCCACCCTGGTAACTTCAGGAAGACACGGTCTCCCACTGTGTAACAAGGTTATCACGGGGAAGTGATCACTTCCGTATGGATTCTCCTCCACTTCCCAAGTGAGTGAAGGGAGTAGAGAAGGGGAGCAGATAGAGAGATCAATGGCAGAAAAAGTACGGGTAGGCATGTGGAAGAAGGTGTTTGTTCCAGTATTTAGAAAGGAAAGGTCATTGTCATTGAGCATACGCTCTATGACCTGTCGCCTTCCATTGATGTTATCACTACCCCACAGGGTGTTATGTCCATTAAAATCCCCGAGAAGTAAAAAAGGGGGAGGCAATTGCGTTACAAGATCATCAAGGTCTTCCTGGGAGGTGTCAGTCCCAGGTGGCAAATAAATAGAGCAGACCGTTAATAAAAATCCACTGTAAGGCGAATTGCAACAGCCTCTATGCTAGTTATAATTAGCAAGGGCTGAACTGGGGTCTGATTACCCACAATGATAGCTACTCCTCCATGAGCAGGACCATCCGCAATTCTATCCTTACGAAAGATTGTGATGTTATACATCGCGGGATAATCATTTGCTTTTAGGTAAGTCTCCTGCAAACAAAAGAAAACTGGCTCGTGCATTTGCAGGAGGGCCTTGATGTCAGCAGTATTTCGCCGGAATCCACGACAATTCCATTGTAGGAATTTAGCCATTATTTTGGCTTGGTGGGTCCATCAGGCGGCTTTCGAGGTGTTGAGGGCTTACTTTTATTAGTCCTGGCTTTATCCTTTTTTGGGAAGAATGGACGCTGTCCCGTGTCCATTTCTTCCTCCGCAAAGAGTTCCAAGACTGATTCGTCCGATACCTCCTTATTCTCTACATCCATTGTTTCTTGTATTATGGGTGACTCTTCCGAACGTTTTTGCTCTGTTTTACCACTTGGTTTTGGTAGTGGTGGAGCACTAGGAGGTACGGATATATCGGAGTGGCAACTGATTGTGTTTTTTTGGTGGGCTTTTGTGAACTCAATAAATAGCGTGCAATAGGAGTGAATGACCCTTTCGGTGGTATAGTCATCTCAGTTTGTGTACTGGTAGTGCACTTTGCAGAAACCTTCTGAGCATATGAAGGTTTCCCGCTATTTATTCGTTGGATACGTTTTCTGGCCCCTGGATAGGAGATATTCAGATCCGTTTTCAATTTTTGGATCTCTTTTTCATCCTTCCACCGCTGGCATGCTCGAGAGTAGGCGGGGTGCTCTCCTTGGCAATTAATACAGATCGGTTTTAAAGCTGAACCTTCCTTGCTCTAGTGGTCTTTAACACCACATCGAGCACAGGCAGCGTTACCACGACAAGATGGTTGTGAGTGGTCGTATTTTTGGCATCTAAAACGCCTCAGTGGGTTTGTGATGTAAATCCTCACTGGGCAGATTAAGTAGCCTGCCTTGATGGAACTTGGAGGCCGTGGGGTATTGAACGTGAGGATAAGAACTCGGGTAGGGACGAGATTCCCATCCTTTCGTATCGATATTCTTTTGACAGTTGTCACTCCTTGGTCTTTCAATTCAGAGCAGATCTCTTCTTCAGAAACATGAAGAAGGTCCCATTTTGATATAACACCACGTGAAGAATTCAGAGTTTTGTGGGGGGTTACGGTGATAGGTATTCCCCCTATGGATGTAGAGTTCAAAAATTTTTCAGCTTGTTTTGTGCTGGAAGCTTCAACCAAAAGATCGCCAGAACGCAGTCGTTTAACGAATTTTGGTGAACCTGCCAACCCTTCTAATCCTTTCTGGATAAAGAAGGGTGACATCTTTCCAATTGACTGCTCTCCGATGGAATGGAGAATGAGGAAATGCGGTGTCACTGATGGTGGTGGTGTATCCTCAGTCCTGGCTCTTTTTGCAGAGGTGTTTTCTTTGTCATCGTTTCGATTAGGTAGGGCCTGTTGGGGCCACAGAAGAAATTGGATTTAAATTACTCATGCGAGTAAAGAAAAAGTGTCTGATGTCTAAGTACCTCACCCACCACGGAGCCCTAGGAGTGGACGCCCACTCGTGAACTAGCAGGTACTGCGTACACGAATGGGACGCCGAGTTCGCTTAGAAGCACCATACCCACGTTACGAATAAGTCTTTATCCCGTCCCAGGACCATAGGGACGGAGACTTATTGGAACGCAGTTGACCCTAGCAGTAAGAACCACCCGCCGATTGATCCCAGTCGGGCCGTTCCGCGACCACCCATCTTGTCGAAGCAGGGGCCAAAGTGGTGTATTAAGGCTGGGCCCCTCAACCACCAGGATCCCCCTTTCCGAAATCCACGGGTAGCGGCGCACGGCTGCACACGCCGGATTCCACAGATGTAACCCTGGAACCAAGGTATGGGCGTTCTTCGTGGACTAATGCTATCAGCGGAGTCCCCCAGGATTCGGTGTTGGGCCCATTGTTGTTTTGTATATTTATCAATGATATTGATGAAGGTATATCAGGCTTAATGTCGAAGTTTCCAGATGATACAAAGTTGGCAGGGTTGTTAATGACACTAATGGCAGTGTGCTACTGCAACAGGATCTAGAAACTTTGGGCAGATGGGCTGGAAAATGGGAATTGAAGTTTAACATTGAGAAATGCAAATTAATGCATATGGGTAGAAAGAGAAACGTACGAAACTGTGAAACTGTGTGTACGAACACTTATGGAAGTAAAAAATGAAAAAGACCTAGGGGTAATTGTGCAGTTAGATATGATGATTTCTAAGAAGTGGAGACAGGTTGCCACAGTAGGTCATGGGGTCTTGTCAATGATATACAGGAATTTTGTGAGC
Source organism: Mastigoproctus giganteus (assembly GCF_048544385.1). NCBI lineage: Eukaryota > Metazoa > Arthropoda > Arachnida > Uropygi > Thelyphonidae > Mastigoproctus > Mastigoproctus giganteus. The sequence continues at coordinate 73,831,424 of NC_143586.1, read as the reverse complement.
AGGGATAAGGAGGTGATTGTCCTCTTGTATAAGGTAATGGTCGGGCTACGCCTTGAGTACTGCGTACAGGTCTGGAGGCCTCATTTTAGGAAGGATGTAGATATGCTTGAGCGTGTACAGAGAAGGGCAACAAGGTTGGTGAGGGGAATGAAGGGACCCTCTTACCAAGAGAGGCTTACGTTCTGCAAATTGCAGTGGCTGGAGACTAGGCACCTGCAAGGTGATCTGATTTAGATGTATAAGGCCTGGAATGGGTTGAGCACACTGAATTCTGATGGGATCCTTCCTCATGTTCAGATTACGAACCTACCGGGACATAAATTCAAATTAAGAAAAGACAGATGTAGAATAGATGTGGGGAAATTTGCCTTTAGCCAGCGGGTGGTTAATTGCTGGAACAAACTTCCATCTGTCGTTGTGGAAGTTGATAGGTTAAATAAATTCAAGGAGGAACTGGACAAACTTTTAGAGGAATGGATGTGTGAAATTATTATTTTTTGTTTCGGCTGATGCTGCATAAGCTTCAATTCTTGTGTCGTATGCTTCGACTATTCATATTAATACTTCCAAACAGCGTTTTAATTAGTGAAGTTTTACGACATCTATTTCTCATTTTGTGAACTTTTAAACAGTGGTCCGGGAGGAAATTGATATTCACATAAATACAAAATTCTGAATTTGAAATATGGTTTTCACACAGTTGTGCGAAATTGATATTGAATCATATTCACAATGCCGAAATTTTATTTCTCTTTTCATTGCACAGAAATAGATAAATGTATATTTATTTACAGTACAGTATTTAGGTTTACAGTATTAAAAATGATGGCAGCACTAGATGGGCAGTGCTGCTATCCGTTATCAATACAAAGAAATACAAATTTCTAAGCGGATTTATCTCCTGAAGAGGTTCCCAATACCTGATTATAGTAATCGATTATGTCTCGAGAACATTAGTGAAACTGTACATCCTCCCTCATAATAACTATATCAAATATCAAACTATACATTCACATCCTCCCTCACAGGCCTCAGCAAATTCATTATGCTCTGCAGGATAGATCAACAGTTGGTAATCTGCTTATGACTACCAATGCCACCCTTGAATCGTTTGAGGAGAAAGAAGAAATTGCCATCGCATATCTATATCTACAATTTGCGTTCGATAGTGTCAATATCCCAGCCCTGCTTAAGCTCCTTCAAAATCACTATCAAATCACAGGCCAAATATTGAAGTTTTTCACATCCCCTCTTCAAAATAGAACCATCAAAGTGTCCATAGGAAAGCAAACGTATACGAAGAAAATACAAGCAGGCGTACCACATGGGGGAGTCTTGTCTGGCATTCTTTTTACAGCCATCATTAACCCGCTAATACACAACAGAACAGATATTATCATATGCAGATGACTCGAAGCTCCTAACAAAAATAAAATCGGCCGATGAAGCAGGAAACACCACAGTGAACATCAACAAGACTTTATCAGAAATACAGCACTGCCTCATGAGATTTGATCTGCAAATTAACCTCAATTTGCTGCCTAGACTTACCATGCACCACCAACAACAAATCATCCACGTAAGCTAATCATCGACAAATATATAAACTATCTCGGGTCCCTTCATCAGCTGACATTACAATGGAACATCAAATGATGCCGGGCGTGGTCATGTATTAGACAGTGAAGCAAGTGCACAATGTTGGTGAACGTTATGGAGGCACTGTCTTTCAATGTAAGACAAAAATGTAATTATCTGCCTACGCATTTGTAGTGAGGTAATCGCCCCGCCCTCTTCTCCCATTGGCTCGAATAAATATCACTAGGAGGAAAACTTTTTTAACGTACTGCTATTGCACGATATTGCAAGGTTGCATACAGCGTGTGAGTTAAAGAGATCATTAATAACTAAGGACAGACGTATAAATGGTTTTGGTCATTACGCCATGTTCGAGTCAGTTTTCTTCTTTTTTACCCCACCTCATACTTTTTGACTTACTTATTGATTCGACGTTTTAGGGTGTATTCCTATTTATTTCCAGCAAAAATAAACACACATCTATTTTATTATTGTTTTAAGCGAAATGATATTAGTGTTGCTAATTAGCACGCGAAAAACGAGGAAGATAAAAATTACAATGCCTTCGAAAGGAGAGACACACCTCGGCATGAAGAATGATCATTTATTGAAAATTATTTATACAGCGGTCTTCGTAGATAGTTCTATTTACCATCCACCAATCGGTTTCATCATCTGTCGCTGATGAAACTGATTGGTGGATGATAAATGTCTATAATTTCGTGTTTTTAAGATCCTTTTCTTCTTTATTAGTTTGTATAACAGCTACTTCTTTAATATTTCCTTTGCTCATATCAGTGAGCTCTCTGATCATCTTAGATTCGTTTCCTTGAAGTTTCTTAGTTTTATTCTCTTTTTTCTCTTCCGGAAAGTTTTCTTCATCATCTTCGTAGAAATTCTTCACTCGATCACTTAAGCAAAATACTACAAAATCAAAGACAATACCAGCGCACGTGAAACCGATTGTGGTCCCGTGAAAGTAGTAACGAAATTTGTCAGCATCATAAAGCCAGCAATGGCCAGTTTCCCCACACTCTTCCTCCCACACGATGCATGCAGCATCCGTTATTCTTCCATATATCAATGGAAATGGAATGAATGCTGAAAAAAATCACAAACAAACGTGCTGTAATTAAAGCAACTACAACAACTGTTTAGTTTAGATGTTATCATTCTAATAAAGCCTCTGTAGTGACGCCATCTACATGAATAAAGGAGAACATAATAGTATAGTTTAAATGCTGTGTTATTATTATTATTATTGTTAACAACTACAAAAACAGCAAATCAAACGTGCCTGAGGGTGCAGCTACAAAGAATTATTACACAGCTTCAAAGCAGAAGCTTGGAGTATGCATTTACAAAGTAAGGCGAAAACTAAATGTACATAAAGAGAACAGGAAATTGAAGTCTACAGATAAAAATAGGACGGATCAGTCAGATAAGAAATAATAGCGGGCCTAAGGATGAACCCTGTGGGACACCAATTTCTAGAAAGGATATGAGGTTTTACCTTTAAATGTCACCACCCACCAATGAGACCATAGCAATGCAGTTTATTGACTAGTCTCTGATGGACTACCTTGTCGAAGGCTTTACTTAAATCAAGGAAGATGGAGTCGACTTGGTTTCCTTCGTCAAGCGCCTGGGATATATTCGAGACAAACGAGATCATATCTGTGCAGGTGGAACGACCCTTGATAAATCCGTGAGAGTAATCTGACAAATTAAGTTTCATAAAGTTAAATAGCTGCTTCATTACAATGGATTCAATTATCTTTGAGAGTGTATTCAATTGACAAACTGGTCTGTAGTTGTTGGGCGAGGATGGATCTCCTTTTTTGTAAAGAGGAGTAACAAAGGCCTTTTACAGTTGAGCTGGATAGATTCCACTCTCAAAGACCAATTTTATTAAGTGAAGTAATGGCTTTACAAGTGTGGTCCCACATTTTTTCCACAAGACAGTAGGGATACCGTCCGGGCTTCGTGTGAGGTCCTTTTTCATACTGTGGATTGTGCTCAACAATTCTGCTTGGTTGATTTCAAATGCTGTTAGTGTATCAATGTAGTTGAGAGGAAAATCTTCGTTACTTTCCTTCCCGTCATTTGTTGTATCTGTTTTGTAAATTTCTTCAAAGCTGCTAGCAAGGTAGTCTGCCTCAGACAAAGATGACAAATCATTGGGAATATCTAGCGTGTTTACAGCCGCATTTTGATTTGAAATAACTGAATATAGGCTTCATCTCTTTTGCCTCAAAGACTCTTCTTTCGACAAAGCCCAAGTATTTGTTGTAGTCCTGTTTTAATGTAATTTTAACCTGTCTTCTTAAGGAAGAATATTTATTGTAAAGGCATATTTCCTTATTTGTCTTAAGCTCCTTCAAAATCACTATCAAATCACAGGCCAAATATTGAAGTTTTTCACATCCCCTCTTCAAAATAGAACCATCAAAGTGTCCAAAGGAAAGCAACTATGCATTTTTCGTTTTTTTGCCAGTAGGGATTTTAGTTCCTTAGAGAATCAGTGTGGGTAATTTGGATCAGGAGCACTATAGCAAGGAACAAGATTGTTTGTAATTTCGTTAATGATTTGGTAAAAGCAGTCCAGTGCTTCTTGAGGAGGATCACTGATTTTTAATAGTAATTCCCAATCACAGTTTTTAAATGCATAATTCATACCAGGCCATTCATGATTTTTAACAAAACAAAGAGCAAAAAGCAAGCGCATGGCAACAAGACACTAAAATTCCAGCAATGTGAAGGAACAGGATGTTTACAATGGACCGATCAATGTTCGACAACGATAACATGGACGTATTTGAACGTCTGCATGTAATAATTTGAAAAAAAAAGAAGAAAATACTGATCCGATTTGAATGCCCTTTGAGAGGCTGCATGAATCTTTTTAAATGCTCATTCTAAAACTTCATTAAAATCCGTCCACAAGGAGCCGATTTATTGCATGTGGACATGATGAAAAAAAAACAGATGTAATATGCGTATAAGAAGTGTGGCAATAACGTCCCGGACTGGTACAATAAAAAGAACACAAAGCGAACGTGCACAAAAGTGGTTTTAATTTTATTCAGAGTAGTCACCACAGGATTGAATGCACCCATCACACCGTTCTAAAAGTTTCTGAAAAGAGTCAACGAAGGCATCTAAAGAGATGATATTCACTTCGGCAGTTACGTTTTTCATTAAGTCCTCAACATCAAATCTCTTTCCTTTTTGAGGACAGTTTTTACCTTGGGAAATCCAGGAGTTAATCCAGGAGTCACGTTTTGCTTTCTTCCTAATTTGTCTTGCAATTGCTCTGAGTTTTTTGTAAGCAATTAGGTGGGTGGTAGTTGGGAATTTGGAAACTGCTTCCATGCACGGTGTTTTTCTCGTTTCGCTTTGGAGCATTCTTCATTCCACCACGGATTTTGGTGTACACGCTTGCGCTGGTCAGATTTTGGAATGGAAATTTCTGCGGCAGATAATATATGGCTGGTAATGTGATCAGTTACATCATTGATATGCTGTTTCTGTACATATAGTTTGTCAAGTAGGACACAAGTGGAAAGTTTTTTCCAGTCTGCTTTATGAAAATTCCAAGAAGTACAGTCTTTAGGACATGATATGACCTGTGTTTGAATTGAGCTGATGATAGGTTTGTTTGTTTGTTTATTTGGGGATTTATTAGGCGCATCGGCAACTATGGCCATAGTGCACCACTAACGATGGGAAAATGATCATTATGGAATGGATCATTCAGCACTGACCATTCCATTCTTCGATAGAGATGCTGAACAGATGGATAAGTCTAACGCTGATGTAGCACCTGTAGGTAGTTGAATATGAGTTGGAGAGCCAGAATTTAATAGAGTCAGGTTGTGGTTATCCAGGAATGTTTTAATTAATTGGCCTCTAGTATCCATGATGGAAGATCCTCGCAATGGGTGGTGACTGTTGAAATTACCAGTAAACAGACAGGAAGTCGTAGTTGTGTGATAAGATTATCAAGTTCAGTCTGAGAGCAAGGATAATTCGGTGGGATATAAACGGATGCAAGGTTTAACGATATCTCCATTGTCATCCGAACTGCGACAACTTCTAAGGGGGTTTGTAGTTGGAGATGTCTTGATGGTATGATAGTTTTGACAGGAATACCTACCCCTCCACGAGGAGAAGAGTCAGAATCCCTGTCTCGCCTAAACATAGTATAGTTTTGAATTTGAGCGAAACTTTTGGTGATAAAAATGTTTCCTCTAAGCATACAACTACTGCATTAGTTTGTATGAGTAAATCAATCAGGTCATCTGAATTAATACGTAATCCTCTGCATTTCCATTGTAGGAATTGTTCAATGATTGGGTTTATTTAAGGAAGATTGATCTGACTGTTTTTTGTGAGAAGGTTTTTGTCTGCTTAGTTTTTATTTTTCATTTCTGGGAAATATTGGACGTCTTGTGTCCATGGTATCGTTAGCGTGTAACTCTAGTAATGTGTCGTCATACTGACTGAATCTCAATTTCCATGTTGTTATTGCGTGGTTTTACTTTCTTATGATTTTCAACAATAGCTGATTTTGTTGTTTCTGGCAAGGTAATGTTTTCCAAAGGTCACACGCTTTAAAAAATGTAGGATGGCTTCCTTTACAGTTTGGGAAAGTAGAGGTAGAAGCTGTACAATCTCCTTGGGAATACTTCATGGAGCCACAAATAGGACACACAGTATCGCCTCGATATGGCCGTACTTCTGACACTTAAAGAAGCGAATGGGATTCGGGATGTAATGCCATTTTTTGCAGTTTAGGTAACCTGCTTTAACAGAAGATGGAAGAGTCGAAGCAGGAATGTCAAAATGATGGATCTTTCATTATTCTCCGTGCACGAGTCACTTTTTGTTCACAGAGCTCCTGTACTATTTCTTTCCATTCGCTGATAATGCTTTTAGAGGTGTTCAGAGTATTATGGGGCGTAACCGACACTGGAATATTGTGAAATATTGTTAATTTTAACAATTTTTCTGAATGACTTGGCTTGAAAGCTTCAATTAGTCCTCCAGATTGGAGGACTAATTGAAGTCTCTTGACCTTTTTAGGAGATCCAACAACCGATTCTAAATGTTTTTGTATTAGAAAAGGCGATAGTTTGAAGACAGGTTGGGTGGATAGTGAATGTTAGCATATCTGTCTTTGGGTTTTCCGTCCGTAGTATCTTTGAATGATCTGAGTCATGCTCTGAGACATTTTAATCAAGTCTGGAGCCTGTGGGCTCTAGCGGTGGATATGCCTCGCAATCCATCGCTGCTCCTTTTAGCCTTGGAAGAGGAAATTCCTTCTCCCAGGTTAGCGGCCCCGCACCGTGGAGGCAGTAGCGGTGTCAACCAGTGACCAAGCGATCAGGAGAAGAGGAGAGCAGTACGTTGCTAGAGAGGTTAGCAGTAACATTACGAGAGATGGAGGGTTTATGAAAGCACTAGTATTCGCCTTAGGAAAAATGCTGTTAAATCGCACTAGAAAGATATCGCTTGGCACTCGGGGCCCTAAATCTTCGTGCAGAATTTGATGAATTGTTTCCTTATTCATATACAACTCATCAGACACAATTTTGCAACTCTGTCCTCATATCGGGAGCTTGACAAACGGACACCCACTTCTTCGGTCATCGCGAACATCCTCATGTCCGTCTTTGAACCTCTAATACCGTTCAAACTCACTGGTGTGACTTAACCTTTCATTGGACCGGGAATGTAAATGCAAAACTACAGTTCAGACCTATGCTTTAGCACAGCGAGTTAAAAAAAAAAAGTAAACTTACCAAATAAGGTGCAAAGGACATCGAATAATCCTAGAACTAGACCTTTATCCTCCTTGTCAACGCACCTGGAAAGAAATATTAACTTTTAATGCAGAGGACATCCCACTTATATTTGCTAAAAGTAATCTGAATTTTATTCTTACGAATTCAAAGAGGAAAAAGAAAGGCAGTTGGATTGATAATTCTATCCACCCGAAAGTTTTACATTTTACACGAAAAATAAACGCGAAGGAACTGTTTTTAAACGTAGAAATCATAAAATGCACATATGATAAACGAAATATGGCTACGTACCTTAAGATAATTAGGGTACTTCCAACGTGAAAACCAGCAAACTCAATTATCAAAGTGATGCAAAGAAAGACCATGAATGGGGCAAGCATTCCGCATTCTTGTGGACAGTAACCACTTGTAGCATTTTCCACACACAAACAACCGAGAAATATCTGTAATATTTCGATTAAGAGTAATAATAAAGCGTCTTTAATTCATAAATTATTAATGAAACAATAATCTGACCTGCCATACTAACAAACAATAATGAGTTGTTGAAAAACTTGAATTTAAGGATCTCTGCAAAAATATTTAAATTTGTTTACCGTTTCGTTGTTTGTAGCATTGGGATTTGTGGTGTAGTTACTACATCCGGCATAACATGGAGAGAAATAGGTGGAAACTCCATCTGATCCACAGACGGGTTCAAAAACTGCTGTTGTGCATTCACATTGATGATTGCAGTTGTTTGTTAGATTTAAAAGCCTGAAAAGAAGTTTAAATATTCAGTTAGTGCTACAAATATTTTGGATTACTCTAGCATTTAAAAAAAAGGGTTATTAATTCTTTTATTATTTTTCTTATTTTCCACAAACTTGGGCAATTTTCTTACAATAATTAATATCTTTATTGCAAGCAGTGAATAGTTGCAGGGATGCCTGATACAATAATACCCATAACGGCTACAATGCTAGGGATTTAACTTGAAATAACTAATACAGGAAAAAATACATAAAACGTATAATTACATATAAAATTAATATTGGAGGGTGAATATCCGTTTGGAGACTTTTCTGTAATTTAGAACTTGGGTGATATCTGAATTGGGTGATATTTGAGCTTGGGTAATTTCTGAACCATAGGTGATGACTGGCTGCAGAAACCAGTATATGTATTGGAGCGTGTACTCAGATTCTATGACATGAAGGAGGTATTGTTTGGCAAGCCATCTTGATCTGCAGACCTTGTTGTCAATGTCTGCAACATGGTGTTTGAAACTGAGTTTAGGGTCGAAGATAACGCCGAGATCTCTGTGCTTGGTTACTGGGGTGATGGGGGTTCCATGGATTTCCAGGTTCAGTTGCGTTGGATTTGATTTGAGTGAAAACACGATTTGTGCAGATTTGTTTGGATTTATCTTAAGAGAAAACTGTGCCAAGTATGTAATCATATTCTTAAGGCTGTTAATAATGGTTTCAGAAACAGAATCAGGTCGGGCGGTTCCGCTGATCCGATAGAGGAGCTTCAAGTTGTCTGCATAACTGATAAATTCTGTTTGTTGGCACAGGAATGGGTGGATGGCAGCCGTAAAGAGGAGCCCCGAAAGAACTCCGCCCTGGGGAACACGTACACAAACTTTCCTTGTGAAAGATTTTTTATTCACAGTCAGGTGAAGGACCCTGGTCGTAAGTAGCGGCTTCAAGAATTCCAGTATATTGTCTTTTATCTGGTATCCCTCCTCACAAAGTTGCAGGAGGGGCTGGATGTCTGTGCTGTCGAATGCAAACTGGATATCAAGATAAACAATTGCCATCACAGCCCTATCTTGTAGAGGTTGGTAATGGTGAACCTGCGTTTCAAGGCATAATAAATGAATGGTAGTAGTGGTAGTAGGGGCATGTGATGCAACAAAGCAAGTGTATGTGCTTATGCAGCATCAGCAAAAAAAAAAAAATTACAAAACAATCCCCTCTAAATGTTTGTCCAGTTCCTCCTTACATTTATTTAAACTATCAACATCCACAACGGCAGATGGAAGTTTGTTCCAGCAATTAACAACCCGTTGGCTGAAGGCAAATTTCCGCACATCTATTCTACATCTGCCTTTTCTTAATTTGAATTTATGCCTCCGTAGGTTCGTAATCTGAACAAGTGGACGGATCCCATCAGAATTCAGTGTGCTCAACCCATTCCACGCCTTACACACCTCAATCATATCACCTCGCAGGTGCCTAGACTCCAGCCACTGCAATTTGCAGAACTTAAGCCTCTCTTGGTAAGAGGATCCCTTCATTCCCCTCAACAATCTTGTTGCCCTTCTCCGTACACGCTCAAGCAAATTTACATCCTTCCTAAAATGAGGCCTCCAGACCTGTACACAGTACTCAAGGAGTGGCCTGACCATTATACAGAGGGACAATCACCTCCTTCTTCCTGCTAGCAAAATTCCTATATATCATTGACAAAACCCCATGACCTGCCCTAGCAGCCTGTCTACATTGCTCAGAAAACTTCATATCTGACTGCACAATTACTCCCAGGTCTTTTTCATTTTCTACCACCTTAAGTGTAGTACCACACAGTTGGTACGTTTCTCTGGGGTTACTTCTACCCATATGCAGTACTTTGCATTTGTCAAGGTTAAACTTCAGTTGCCACTTCTGAGCCCATCTGCCCAAATTATCTAGATCCTGTTGCAGTAGCACACTGCCATTACTGTCATTAACAACCTTGCCAACCTTTGTATCATCTGCAAACTTCGACATTAAGCCTGATGTTCCTTCATCAATATCATTGATAAATATACGAAACAATAGTGGACCTAACACCGAACCCTGTGGGACTCCACTAATAACATTTGTCCACGAAGAGCAGCACCCATTAATTACCACCCTCTGTCTTCTCCCACTTAACCATCCTTTTATCCATTGTAGCAACTTACCCTTAATACCATTCTGCTCCAATTTGTACAGTAGTCTTCCATGCGCAACAGTGTCAAAAGCTTTCCTGAAATCCAAATATATGATATCAAAATTGTTTTTTGCATCCAGTTCCTTTGTAACCACATCATAATATCCAATCAAATTTGTCAGACAAGACTTTCCCTTAACAAACCCATGCTGTGTCTGAATTATTACTGCAGTCTTGTCTAGATGATCCTGCAATGCATCTTTAACCAGCGACTCCATTATTTTACCCGGAACAGAAGTTAAACTAACTGGTCTGTAATTACTCGTGTCACCCTTCGATCCCCCTTTGTGAATTGGGGATACATTTGCACATTTCCAGTCCGTGGGAACCTCCCCTGAGTCCAAGGATGCTCTCATAATTATGACTAAGGGTTTGCTTGCTTAGTTGCTTTTTCGCTTCCTTTAATATAACTTTATAGATCCCATCCACCTCAGGTGCCTTTCTTATGTTTAACTTCAACAGTTTCTCCTCCACTTTGCTTTCAGTTATTACAAAATCATTAAGTACCCTTCTACAATTTGATAACCTTCTTCCATTTTCAAACCTTAATAACTCCTCAAGTGTGAATGTAGTGCAAAATACTCATTCAGTTTGTTTGCTATCTGAGCAGGATCATCAATAGTCGAACCATCGATGTCAAGTGGACCAATCAGATTCATCCCCTTCCTTTTAGAGTTTATATAAGTAAAGAAATCCTTGCTGTTTTTCTTAGCATCTTTTGCCAAAGATTTCTCGTAATCTGCCTAACCTCCTTTGTGAACCGATTACAGAATAGCTTATATCTGCCATAGGCTTCTGAGTCGCTTGATAATTTATATGCATCCCATGCATTTTCCTTCTCTGTCACGAGTCTCATTAGTTCATTTGACAACCATTTAGGCCTAAACCTTGAACAATATTTCTTAATAGAAACAAGAGAAGAATTTCCATTGCCTGAAGATGATTCCTCAGGCTTCTAGCGTTTTGATAGAAAATTGTGCACATTATATTTACAATAAATTCTTTTATAACGAACACGTGATGGAAATAATACAGCAAGTTTAACGAGCAGATTATAAACACAAAGATAAATGATTTAATATTCAAATAATTAAAAATACACACCCATTGTCTGAGTAGGTTGTTTGGGGTAAGTTTAATGAAGGACACTCCATGAACATGGACGCTACCAATCTAACAACAACAAGGATTTGCTGAAGTACGATGTACCCGGTTATACAACGAGGCGATGGTTTGAACTTTGTGATCACCACGCCACCTAGCAGCGTACCTACTACCATAGTTGCCATAGTTACCGAACCTGAAAAATTAAAATGCATTTTATTTTAATTGTTTTGGACTGTTATGTGGCATTGTTCTTCAGCTATTTAACTAAATAAATTCTAACATATTACACTCAATTTCGGATTATTGTAAGTTAGAATTAATTCGTAGTGGGAAATTATTAATTTCAATAAATTTAAGGAAAGTTTTCTTAATTAATTTCCCCTTTTATTTACTGTTTTGTAAATTAACTTAACGTACTGTTAAATTAACTTTAACTTACTCTTTTGCCATTCAAGAGCTGAAAGATGAAAGCCATCAAAAGTAATTAATAGAAACTAATATACAGTACTGTATATTGGTACTGAATATACTGATATTAATACTGAAAGATGGAAATGGACCAGCAGTAACTTCTGGTGCTCAGACTACAACAGCATTGAGATAGAAACTGCTGGAGCAACAGAACACAGTTGCATTAGCAGATTATCGTATGTTGAACAACACTCCAGTATCCTTTTAATGGAGGTCATAATTGTAGAAACTGGCGAGAGATCACGTATCCTCTGTATCATCTGCCATCAATGAATTTCCGATAGACCACATTTGGACTGTAGGTTTCAGCTAACATCTGCATTGGAAGAAATCCATCAGCTCGCCTAAGCTTGTGAGTAATCGGTTGTAGAAAGGAAAAGGCTCTATGAGGAATCCGTCGTGTGCATTCCTCCCGAAAGATAGTGGCATAAACATCTTCTAACATCATTTTGAATGGTTTTGTAAGTGACATCGATGAATATCGTAAAAAGCGAGTATTCATCAGATCTGACTGTCTTGAGAGTCGTTGAACATGGTGTTGTAAAGTAATGTTTGGTACTAGGTCACGCGAAAGATGTTTAGCATTCAATCGTGACCACATTGTTCATCTTAATGTGATGAACTCAACGTGATGGTGAAATCTAATCTTGAGGTAAAAGAAAACCCTGAGATAGACAGATGACTGTTTAGAACCCATGAAACATTCGATTAGTTTGAATTTCAGTAAATGCCAATTTCTTTGTAAAGAGGAGGGGTTTTAAATCTATCTCATTAACTTGATAGACTTCTTTAGAGAGAACGAGAATTGCGTGGATATTTTCGCAGTTAATAATGGATTAGATATATCAAAATGCAACTGAAGCCTTCGTCCCAAATACATTTAAAATTTAGTTTGAAGTTTAGCAGACTTGTGGGTGTTGATTGGCGCTTAAAAATATATTTGGAAGCTAAATTGGCACATTTGGTATTGGTATTGGTATGATTATTTCTGGCGCAAGGGCTACTTAGGCCATATTGCGCCTATAAACGAGATGAGGATTACACGGTGTCTGTAAAAACAGTTAGAACCAATTATACAGATGTGTCCGTTTTAAGAAGTAGAAAAATTCCTGGAGATTTGCATCATTACCTATGAGCTGTCGGAGTGTCAAAGGTTCTTGAAGATTTTGGAGGTTACTGAATGAGGCTTTTCAGGCATCAGTGTATAAGGTACATTCAACGAGTATGTGCTTTATTGTGAGAACAGAGTTGCAGTGCGTACACTGCGGAGGATCGTTTCCTGTAAGAAGAAAATTGTGTGTGAGCTGACTGTGCCCGATTCGAGCTCTAGCCAGGATGACTTCTTCCTTTCTGTTTACACAAAAACTGGAAGCCCATAACTGTGGTTCAGGTTTTATTCCACGGAGCTTGTTATTCGGCTGAGATTGCCACAGAAGTGTCCATTGTTCCTTACAAGTATTTCTTATATAGGATCTGTAGTCCATATATGGAACATAGTAATCTGGCGATGCTATGTTGGATGAATGTTTGGCTGCTTGGTCTGCTTTTTCATTCCCTGATATCCCAGTGTGGCCTGGGATCCAGCAAAAGATGACTACTTGCTGGCGATCATGGATATGCATCAGATGACATTTTATAGCTTTTATTAAGGGATGCGTTGCTGAGGAAGAATTTTGTAAGGCTAAGATCGAACTCTGTGAGTCACTATATATTACACTTTTTTGGATGGACAGTTGGAGAATGTTTTCTAAGGCAAGTTTGATAGCATATAATTCAGCTGTATAACTGCTGCATTCGGTGGGAAGTGAAGTAGAGATAGTGTTAAAGGGAAACACAGCTGCAGCACCGACTCTACTACCAGACTTGGATCCATCAGTGTATACTTGCGTAAAATTTGAGTAATTTTGTGTGTGAGCAGCATGCAGTTGCTGTATATTGGTATTTGCAAGCGAGTGTTTTCCCCAGTTTAGGAAATAGCTGTCACAGGATGCTTTAATAAAAAACCATGGAGGATCTGAACTGTTCAGATTTTTTGGATTTTTTTTTTTTTTTTTTTTTTGGCGCACTAGCAACTACGGCTATGATGCGCCAAGACTAGGTAATATTTAAATTTTTTTTTTTTTTTTTTAAATTCTCGGTGACCTAATTAGTAAGGCCACCATGTCCATATATATAATAACAATGATATAAAAAATAAATCAATAAAAACGTAACAATAACATAAATTAAATACAATTAAAAACTTTTATTAATTTAAAATAGCTAAAAACAGCCGACACGTTGTCATTGTCAGATAAAATCTGACTGAGTGTATACGGCTCAGTCAGATGATTAAAAGCACTAAAACGGATATTGCTAAAATCTGGACAGTCAATTAAAAGGTGTCTAATCGTTAAAACTGTGCCACAGGACACACACATAGGAGGGTCATCAGCCCTCAGCAAAAACGAATGAGTTAAATGACTGTGTCCTATGCGGGTCCGGGCAAGAACAACTTCCTCCTTGCGATTCCTGCGCAGACTAGACTGCCACGGTTCAATTACAGGCTTTATACGATATAATTTATTTCCAGTCTGTCTATTCCACGATTCCTGCCATTGGGAATGAACCTTTTGATGTATTATTTGCCTGTAGTCTGTATAGGGGACTAACAGGCAGCGGTTATTATTGGGAATTGCTGATTTGGCTGCGGCGTCAGCCAAATCATTTCCCCTAATCCCAATGTGGCTGGGAATCCAACAGAAGCGGATGTCATATTCGCGTTCATGGAGAACGTGAATCTTCTGCTGAATACTAGACAGAACTGGATGAGGATTATACCTCACAGATATTAAAGCCTGTAACATGCTAAGAGAGCCGGAATATAAAATGAACCGTTGGTATTGGCATTTACTAATTTGATCCAAGGCTAACTCAATTGCGTGCAGCTCTGCAGTAAATATGCTGCAATCAGAGGGAATCTGCTCTGATATAGTGCTGTCTGTAAAGACAGCAGCAGATCCCACATATGATTCTGACTTCGAACCGTCTGTGTAGACTGGCGCGAAGTCGGAATATTCAGTTCGGTGTGCTGAATGAAGCTGCAGGTAGACGCATGATGGAGTGTCCGACTTTCCCCAGTTTCTAAGCGACAAGTCGCATGCCGGGACACGAGCATGCCAGGGTAGAAGCGGTTGCTTTGATGTTTGGGCAACCTTGTCTACCTTGATATTGAGTTCGTTCAGTAGCTCTTGGACACGAATACCAAAAGGACGATTGGCAGTCTTACTGGTGTTGTACAAGTTTTCCCATCGTGGCTCAAAAACGAATGGCCACGTAGGATGGTCTGGCAGGGATTTCAGTTTTAAAGCGTACTTTAAAGACAACTGCTTACGTCGAAACGATAACGGTGGTTCGTTTGCTTCGACGTATAGACTCTGGACAGGAGATGTTCGAAAAGCTCCAGTAGCGATACGGATAGCCTGATGGTGGACAGGGTCCAGCCATCGAAGGACACTATCTCTAGCTGAAGAATATACTTGGGACCCATAATCTAATTTGGATCGCACAAGTGCACGGTAAAGCCGTAAAAGGGTGCATCGGTCTGCACCCCAGGATAAGGAGGACAGCGAGCGGAGTATATTAAGGGCTCTTGTGCATTTTGTGCGGAGTTGGCGAATGTGATCCAAAAAGGTCAATTTTTTATCGAATATGAGTCCCAAGAATTTTGTGTTCGCTGCTACTGGAATAGCATTTTGTCCGAGCCTTAATTCAGGTTCAGGATGAAGATTACGCTTGCGACAAAAGTGTACGCAAACGGTCTTCTGCGGCGAGAACCTGAAGCCATTAGCAAGTGCCCAGACATTCAGATTATCAATGGCTTTCTGCAGTTGTCTTTCAATAACCCTCATGTTGCACGACTGGCAAAAAATGCTTAAGTCATCAAGATAGAGGGCACTGTTTACAGTTGGAGGAAGTTGTTCTGTGATGGAATTTATTTTTATGGCAAAAAGCGTGACACTTAATACTGATCCTTGTGGTACTCCCTCTTCTTGGTTAAAGGAGCGAGAGAGTGAGGATCCCACACGAACTTGGAACGATCGATTGGCTAAAAAGTTTTGAATAAAAATGGAGAGTTGCCCCCTAAGACCAAGGCGATGCAGATCTTTTAAGATGCCAAATCTCCAAGTTGTGTCATACGCTTTCTCCATGTCAAAGAACACCGACACCAAGTGTTCGCGTTTTAGGAAAGCATCCCTTATGGATGCTTCCAATCTAATAAGATGGTCCAAAGTGGACCGGTTCCTTCGGAAGCCGCACTGGATTTTGGAGAGAAGGTCGTTTGATTCTAAGTACCATATTAAACGAGAATTAACCATTCTCTCCAGGATTTTGCACAGACAGCTAGTCAGAGCAATAGGACGATAATTGGTGGTGACTTTTGGATCCTTTCCTGGCTTAGGAAAGGCAAGAATGATAGCCTTTCGCCAGGAGTCCGGAAACTGCCCTTCAGTAAAGATTCTGTTACACAGAAGGAGCAGACAATCCATAGATTTTGATGAAAGATGTTTAATCATGTCATAATGGATGCCATCTGGTCCAACGGCACTTGCTTTGGAAAGAGCGAGGGCCCTTTTCAGTTCGAGAATAGTGAAATCCCCGTTGTAGGGATAAGTGCTCTTAGATTTAAAGCTAAGTGCCTGTTTTTCGATTTTATATTTCAGGACCAGAAACTCTTGGGAATACGAAGATGTTGCCGAGATCTTGGAGAATGTTTCCCCAAGAGAATTAGCTATTGCAGTTGGATCTGCAATAGCGCATCCATTATAATCTACGATTGAAGAAGGGTGGGATGTATATTTTCCCTTCATTTTCCGGATTTTATCCCAGACTACCTTAGAGTTGGTAGACTGGTTAATAGATGATGTAAAACGGATCCACGATTCCTTTTGACTCTGACGACGGATGTAGCGTGCTTTGGCTCGTGCACGTTTGAAGGCTATAAGGTTGTTCGTGGTAGGATATCGGCGAAATATCCCCCACGCTTTGTTTTGAGCCTTTTTTGCTGCTGTGCATTGTGAATTCCACCAAGGTTTAGGAAATGGTGGAAACCGGGCTGATGTTTTTGGGACAGCATTAGCAGCTGCTTGGACAATATTTTCTGTGATGTACTTAACTGCATCATTGATAGGCTCTTGACTGACTGTACTAAGATCAAAATTTGCCTGGTGTTCGAAGGCAGTCCAGTCAGCCTGATCAATCTTCCACCGTGGTAACCTGAAGGGAAGACATGGTCTCCCACTGTGTAGTAAGGTTATCACGGGGAAGTGATCACTACCGTATGGACTCTCCTCCACTTCCCAGGTGAGTGAAGGGAGTAGAGAAGGGGAGCAGATAGAGAGATCAATGGCAGAAAAAGTACGGGTAGGCATGTGGAAAAAGGTGTTTGTTCCAGTATTTAGAAGGGAAAGGTCATTGTCATTGAGCATACGCTCTATGACTCGTCCCCTTCCATTGATGTTAGCACTACCCCACAGGGTGTTATGTCCATTAAAATCCCCAAGAAGTAAGAAAGGGGGAGGCAGCTGCGTTAGAAGATCATCAAGGTCTGCCTGGGAGATGTCAGTCCCAGGTGGCAAATAAATAGAGCATACAGTTAATAAGAATCCCACTGAAAGGCGAATTGCAACAGCCTCTATGCTGGTTGTAATTAGCAAGGGCTGCACTGGGGTATGGTTACCCACAAGGATAGCCACTCCCCCATGTACGGAGCCGTCCGCAATTCTATCCTTTCGAAAAACTGTGATGTTGTGCATGGTGGGATCATCATTTGCCTTTAAATATGTCTCCTGCAGGCAAAAGCAAACTGGCTCGTGCTTTTGCAGGAGGGCCTTGATGTCGTCTATATTTCGCCGGAATCCACGACAATTCCATTGTAGGAATTTAGCCATTATTTTGGCTTGGTGGGTCCATCAGGCGGCTTCCGAGGTGCTGAGGGCTTACTTTTATCTGTCTTGGATTTATCTTTTTTGGGGAGGAATGGACGCTGTCCGGTGTCCATTTCCTCCTCCGCAAAGAGTTCCAAGACTGAATCTTCGGGTACCTCCTTCTGCTCGACATCCATCTTTTCTTGGGTACTAGGAGGGACTTCCCCTTTCTTATTCTTTTCTTTCATAATTACCTTTGGAACGTGTGGAGCATTAGGAGGTACCGATATAGGAGTGGCAGCTGATTGGTCCTTTTGTGCAGGTTTTTGAGAACTTAAGAGATACCGCGCGATGGGAGTGAAAGACTCCTTTGGAGGAATGGTCATGTCCGTCTGAGTTTCGACGGAACATCTCCCTGCTACCTTCTGGGCGTAGGTAGGTTTGTTGATATTCAGGGGTTTGACCGATTTTCTTGCCTCCTGGTATGATATATTTAGCTCTGCCTTCAGCCGTTGAATTTCTTTTTCTTCTTTCCACCTCTGGCATGCTCGTGAATAGGCCGGGTGTTCGCCTTCACAGTTAATACAGGTGGGTTTTGCGGCTGAACATGCTGTTGTTTCGTGGTCCTTTGCACCGCATCTAGCGCATGCAAAGACTCCACGGCAGGCCATTTGAGAATGTCCATACTTCTGGCATTTGAAGCACCGTAAAGGGTTCGGAATGTATGGACGTACTGAACAGTTGATGTATCCAGCTTTAATCTCATCAGGAGGTTTAGGAGTGTTAAAAGTCAGGATAACGCTCCTGGTTTTAACTATTTTTCCATCCCTTCGCGCAGTGATTCTCTTGACGGCAATGACTCCCTGTGGTTTTAATTCGGAGCAGATTTCCTCCTCGTATACGTCGAGAAGGTCCCACTCCGAAATGACTCCTCTAGATGAATTGAGTGTTCTGTGTGGTGTCACTGTTATAGGGATTCCTCCGATTGATGTTGTTCGGAGTAGGTGTTCTGATTGCCTGTCATTTTTAGTTTCAATTAAGAGGTCTCCAGAACGGAGCCTCTTAACTGACTTGGGTGAACCTGCTAACCCATCCAACCCTTTTTGAATGAAAAAGGGCGACATTTTACCAATCGGTTTTTCACCGGTTGAGTGCATTATTAGGAACCTTGGTACAGGCCCTGATGTTACTTCTGTTCGCTGCCTCTTTGTACTAATAATACTATCTGGATCTTCGTCTATGTTTGCAGATAGGGACTGGGTTGGGGCCCCTGAAGAAATATGTTTATCAGGATTCATATAGGTTTTTAAATTGTTCAGTGCCCGGGCTCCCCACCCACACGGAGCCCAAAGGGACGCCCACTACCCGGCATGCAATAAATGCGCTCGGGAGTGGGACGCCAGGGCTACCCAGACACTATACCCGCACCGCTGCCAGCCTGAATCCTGTCCCTCGGACCATGAGGGTAGGGGCGTGGCATTGACACGGTTGACCCTCGCAGGAGAACCTACTAGCCCATTGATCCTAGCCGGGCCTTCCAGGACCACCCGTCTTGTCGAAGCAGGGGCCAAAGTGGTGTATTGAAGCTGGGCCCCTCAACCACCAGGATCCCCCTTTCCGAATTTCCACGGGTCGCAGCGCACGGCAAACACGCCGGATTCCATTGATGTAAGCCCGGAACCTAGGCTGTGGGCGTTGGATCCCAGTGATGCTAGTCTGGAAGTCCAGCAGCGTCACTGGGAGGTCCCCTCACCACGTACAGGTGCCCACGTCGAGGGGAACTGTTCAGATCATGGAGGATTTTGTCCAGATGCATATTCCAAGTTTATGATAATTCCTGTAATCTGATGCCAGTAGGTCGAACTGCTCTAGGTTTATTTCTGAAGTACATTGTGGACTGTGGATCATTAAGTATTGGCCAATTGGGGTGAGAAGGCAGACTTTGAATTTTGGCTGCATAGTTCAGAAGTAACATCTTTTTCCTGAGGTTGAGCGGAGGTTCATGGGCTTCGATATAAAGACTTTGCACTGGTGATGTTCTATAAGCGCCTACAGCAACCCTGAGGGCAGAATGTTTAATAGGAGCAAGACGTGCTAGCACGCTTTCCCTAGCAGAATCATACACCGGGGCGCCATAATCGAGGCGAGATCTGATTAGGGCTCTGTACAAGTGAAGTAAGGTGTATCGATCTGCACCCCACGATGTAGAAGAGATAATTCTTAATAGGTTCATTTTTTTCTGGCAAGCAATCTTTAGATGTGTGATATATTCTGAGAAGTTCAGTTTATTATCAAAAATCAGACCAAGGAGACGAATGCTATTCACCACTGTGATGGGATGATTTGTTAGTTGTACCTCTGGATCTGGATGCATCTTTCGTTTATTACAAAAGTGAATGACTCTAGATTTCTAATAGCATAATCGGTAACCATTCTGTGTCATCCATAGCTCAATATTATTTATAGATGTTTGCAGCTGCCTTTCAATAAAGCTCATGTTTTGCGAGCTGCAAGAGACAGTCAGATCATCAGCATAGAGGTATGAATTTACAGCTTTTGGAATATTTTTTGTCATCTGATTTATTCTAATTGCAAATAAGGTTGCACTGAGTACAGAGCCCTGCGGGACTCCTTCTTCTTGTATGTATGTTTGCGAAAGGACTTGCCGATAGCGAACTTGAAAGGTCCTGTGTTGTAGGAAATTCTGTATGAAATAAGGTAAGTGTCCTCTCAGGTCCAGGGAATGAAGATCTCTCAGGATACCAAACCGCCAAGTGGTGTCAAAGGCCTTCTCTATGTCGAGACACCATTACTAGATGTTTATTTTGGATAAACGCATTCCTGATGTCTGTTTCTGCTTTGATCATGAGATCTAGAGATGATCGGTGTTTTCGGAAACCAAATTGATTGTCAGAGATAATATTTTGGGAATCAAGATACCACGTTAGTCGACGGTGTATCATTTTTTCTATGGTTTTACTTAGGCAGCTTGTGAGCGAAATGGGTCTGTAATTGTTCGGAATAGAATGATCCTTCCCTGGTTTGGGTATCGCCAGTACAAAAGCATGACGCGAGAAGCTGGGGAAGGAATGCTCCATAAATATGCGATTGTAGAAGGTCAGTAGCGAAGATAATGATTTATTGTCTAGATGTTGTAGCATTATGTAGCAGCACTGTTCTTAGCGGTGGATAAAGCTTCTTGAAGTTCTACCAAAGTAAGTGGTGTATTGTATTGGAAAGAGGATGTAGTTCTAAATTTCGGATGGGATTTTTCCGCTAAAGCTTTAATCTTTTGAAATGATGGATCATATGCCGTAGAGTCAGACAACTGTGAATATACAGTCCATAGAGCATTTGCAATCTCTGCAGGAGTAGATAGCTCCTGTCCATTCACGGTGAAAAGTGGGGACGACAAAGGGGGAAATTTACCATTTAATTGTCTTATTTTTCTCCAAATAATTCTTACATCCATACTTTTATTAACTGTAGTTGCGAATCGAACCCAAGATTTATAAGATTAGCGTGGTAGGATGTTTGCGGAATAAATTCCATGCACGGTTTTTTTTTTTTTTATATTCTTACAGTCCTCGTTCCACCAATAATTTCTGGTTCTACGAGTGCTTGACTTTGACTGTGGGATGGCAGTGGATGCATCTGCTAGAATTTGTTTTGTAATATGGTCGGCAACTATGTCAATCAGATGAGATTTGATGATCTCATTGTCGAAGGATACGTTAGTGGTATACTTTGCCCAGTCTGCCTTGGAAAATTTCCATTTTGTGTGAGTTTCTGAAGGTATGCAGTGTGACGTTTCAATTTTATATATTATAGGGTAGTGGTCACTGTTGAGTGGATCATCCAGAGCTGTCCACTGGATATTAAGGAAAAGGATTGGAGAGCAGATAGAGAGATCTATTGAAGAGACTGTTCCTGTTGAGAGGTGGAGGTAAGTTGGTGAACCAGTATTTAATATGGTTAAATTTCGTCTTTCAATAAGCATTTAAATGATTTTTCCTCGTCCGTCTGTATTGGAAGACCCACAATGGATGGTGTCCATTGAAGTCACCCAATAAGCAGAAAGTGGTTGGCAACTGCTGAATGAGATCTTCAAGTTAATGTATGGTACAAGGGCGACTGGATGGCAGGTAGATTGAAGCAAGTGTTAGGGTAACGCGAATGGCTATTCGTGTGGCAACAATTTCAACAGTGGTTTGCAACTGAATGCGTTTGCAGGGTACTTTTCCATCTATAAGTATCGCTACCCCTCCGTGAGCATTATTAGTAGCAGGTCTGTCTTGCCGAAAGAGAGAGTGTAATTTTTTATCGAAGTAGACACCTGAGGCGTTAAATATGTCTCTTGTAAACAGATTCTAATTGGTTTATAACGCTTAATTATCTCGCGGATGTCGTCGATATTGCTGCGAAAGCCTCTGCAGTTC
Organism: Mastigoproctus giganteus; assembly: GCF_048544385.1. Classification (NCBI taxonomy): domain Eukaryota; kingdom Metazoa; phylum Arthropoda; class Arachnida; order Uropygi; family Thelyphonidae; genus Mastigoproctus; species Mastigoproctus giganteus. Next base: position 73,809,152 of record NC_143586.1, on the reverse strand, counting down.
CATTGGATGATGTTTTTCATTGTTTGGATTTAAATGAAGAAGCTGTGTCTGTCTGCTTTTTGGAAATCTGCTTCTGTCGGTCAATTTTTATTTTGTCTCTCTTTGAAAATATTGGTCTGTCCTCTATTACATCTTCTGGATGAATTTCCAGAATGGTTTCCGTTTCTTCATGAGAGCAAGTCTCATTTGTGTCCATGAAGAAAGATTCAGCATGCTGCTTGTTACCGGGATCAGAGTTTTCTGTTTGAGTAGATCTTACAGGAGTTGTAAGAGTAACAGGAGGTATCGTGACTGGTGTGTTATTAGATCTATTAGAAGTCTGTTGCTTTGAGGACTGAGGTACAGTAGAGAGTAAAGTTCGAGCCCATTCAGAAATAGAGATGCTTGGCGGGATTGATGTATCTGTTTGAACTGATATTGAGTGAAAGTTTTGAGCAGCGTCGGCATATGTACGTTTTGGCATTGGTATTAGTTGCTGTAATTGTTTTCTGGCTTCGGAAAATGAGACTTTCTTTTCTATCTTGTATTTTCGGATTTTCTTCTCATTTTTCCACTGATCACATGTTTTTGAGAAGGCTGGGTGATTGCCTTTACAATTAGGGCAAAGTGAGGACTGCGATTTACAATCGTCTTGGGCATGTTCCTTCGACCCACAGTTAGGGCATACTGCATCACCTCTACAGACAGTTTAGGAATGTCCAAATTTTTGACATTTATAACACCTTAGCGGGTTTGGGATATACGGGCGAATGCGGCAGTTCAAATACCCTGCTTTTACTGATGATGGTAGGTTGGGTGAGCTAAATGTCAGTATGATACTGCGAGTTGGAATAAGTTCGCCATCTTTCTTAATCATAATTCTCTTCGCTTGATATGACCTTCTGCTCCTGCAATTCGTTGACAATTTCCTCTTCTGAGACATTCATTAGGTCCCATTCTGCGATAACACCCTTGGAGGTATCGAGTGTTGCGTGTGGTGACACCTTAACAGGGATTCCATTGAATGTTGTGAGCTTGAGAAGGTACTCTGAATGTTTAGAGCTTGTAGTCTCAACCAACAGATCGCCAGATTTGAGACGGCGCACCATTTTGGGGGAACCTGCTACATTTTCCAGACACTTTTGTATGAGGAATGGTGATAGATTGCCAAGGGCCTGGTTCGTTAAGGAATGCAGGATCAGGAAACTCGGATGTTCTATTAGGGAATCATCCGTCTTCAGTCTCTTTCGGTTGGTTTTGTCATCATTAGGTTGATGCAAATCCTTTGAATTTGGATTTGCTGTCTGAATCGGGGGAAAGTTTTCAAAGTCCATGTTTTGCTCCTTTTGGCCCTGGGGGTTTGCTTTACCACCCAGGTTTCCGGCCCGGCCACGGGGAGGCAGGAGCAGTGCCACAAGGTGACCAAGCGGCTCAGTTAGGAGGTTAGTATTAATATAAGAAGAAACAGAAAGGTGGTTTTCCTTCCTGGGCCTTTGCCTACTTCTTGTAGTGCGAAAGAGCTACTTTGATCGGGAAATCAAGAAAAACTGTTGTTGAAACAAAAATAGAATCTATACGCTGAAAAACCTCTTTAGAGAAAACGCTTTTACAGACGCACTAGAATCGCTTGGCCACGGAACGCTTGGCACTCGGGGCCTTGGCACATTTGCCTTATCTAGTAGTGGTTTAAAAACTGTATTTAGTGCCTTAAAATGTAAAATAAACAGATAATACATTTATAAGGGAATAAATTGACAAAACCTTGACTGTTTCTTCACCTGAGAGCAGATTTGCTGTTGATGCTGATAAACGATACTGCGTCTCCACGTATTTAGGCAAGAACATGTAGTATCCTCCAAGGGCATTGAGGTAGAAGATGACGGCGATGAACATAAACCCAATTATCGGGTTTCTTAGTACGTTCTTTGTAGCTTTGGGAATATCTATTGAAAACAAACAATGACAATGAAAGTAAGTGTCAGAAATGAATTTTTAATCCACAGTTTATTTTATCACTGCAAGCAACTTGCCTGAGAATTTTAATTTCGAACTTTGTTCTTCCTTTTCTTCCAGAGAGTGCGATGGTTTCAACTGTTTTGGAAACATAGCCATCGGACCCGTTGCCAGCAGTACTGCGATGGCTAATATAGGATACCCAGTCCACCAAGCTCCTACCCATCGAGGATCTTCTGGTCCATATCCTGGATCATCTAAAAAAATCATACACTGCATTATTCCTTTAGAGATATTATTATATAAATCACCCCTGATATATTCATCTTGTTCCCTCTAATAATTTTCTAATAATCTTCGGGAGAGAACAATTCTTAATGAGCAATACATTTTAAGATCACGCTTATTTAGTAACAACTTTACTTACATAATGGATCTTCATAGTATTTGAGACTCAACGAGGAAAGACAGAAACCAACCACTGGACCAAGTATCCGTAGGGCGAACATTATACCTAGAAAACATTTATGAAAATAAATGTGATAAAAGGCTTTTTTATTATTTTGGAAGTTCTTCAGTCGTTCATTTTCTGAATAATTAACAGTCATATCGCCTAACTGTGGTCTGCAAGCTTATTTATTTCTTTAATTGATTCAGGATCAATATATGTTCATTGCCATCTGGGACAAGTCAATTTGGAATGAAAATCAAAAATCTAAACTCCGATTAAGGTGCCTTCCAGCCGGCGAATTATACTTTTACCTCCAATGTTCATATATATTTCTAGGATCGGTAAACTGATGGAAGTGTTAAGGTTCCATTGCTTTTGATGGTGTTCTCCAATATACACATTTCGGTCATATTAACAAGCGTCTTTGGCATGCTAGATTTCCCCATTATTGCCCTTAGTTCTTTATGATACTATCGTAGAGAACTTAAGGGCAGTAATCTAATGATATAAGGTGCACACCTTGTGAAAATTCAAGCTTGTTTTACCCAGTTGTCGCGATGAGAAATTTTGGATAATTATTGATCGATTTCTTCTGAAGCCGCATTGATAATCTTCAGTTATTTTTTCTGCGTATGGAATTAGTTTATGTGCTGTAGTACACAATATTTTATTTTACACAGCGTTATACAGTGCTAAAAATAAATAACGCGAAAATTATAAGTCGTATTACAAAGTGGTTGTTAGGATTGCGAAAAACTTTATTTTTTTTATTGACCATCAAATTTCAATGTGACCACCATTATTTTCTAATAAGCAACCAACCAAGACAAGTTCACACTAACCCGTAATAAACAGAATCTTGATTCTGTTTCCTCCTCACCAACGTGCGAGCTTTCTGCAATGTCGGTATTCTCGCCATCCAAGTCCTTGCTGGCTTTCCCCTCTCTACCCTGAAGTCCTGCGACGTGGCCTATTCCAACTGCCAAAGGAAAATATACGATGAAATCTCTGGCTTCTCACAAGAACTATCAAATAATCAGAAGTAATTGAGCAAAAGAATCACAATGAATTGTACCGAAAAGGGCAGGACTATTGAGAAGAAACCATCAAAGGAGTCATTACAAAAAAGGCAAGGGTAATCATGACAAGCCCTGGTTTTCCTCAGGCCTCTATGTGACTTTTGTACTACCATGCCATTGCCCGTTTAACCAGAAGTCAACAAATCTGGGTGTTGTGAATAACGTCTTGTGTCACTGCGGTTCTTTTGAACACTGGAACCACATCATGTACCACTGCCCTGCCAATGAAGTCTGAGAACTCACCTCATCATAAATATTACGGATGATTTTAGGAATCAAGTAAATCTCTACCTAATAGAGGAGCACTACAATCACGCCCTTACCCTGTTCGCAAAAGCTGTTTTCGAACATATGCGAACTAGACTTCAAAGCGATCTTCATGCCATTGCTGATCCCTGACTATCTTCATTGGATGCTCTCATCTGAGTAACATAAACAACGTCCTCGGATCAATACTGCTGACAGTAGCATCTTCCAGTGGGGGAAACTATAGAACAACTGGCTACCATAGATCCATTCTCTCTTCTGTGTCCTTTCATCCTGAGAATTTTCTCAATCACTTTCCCTTTTGTCTTTTCGCCTAATGTCCAGGTAAATATTCTTCCCTACAGTTCAGTTATTACGTTACATCCTCTCTTTTCTTCCACCTCACTTAACTATTTCCTCTGAACTCTTTTCCAACGAACCCAGGGATGGCCTAACCAGAATAATGATTCCGAGTTTCCTGGGCCGGCTCCATGTGCCACGGATGGAAACTAAGATTGTGTAGAGTTCCACATGCCCCTAGGCAAAGAGCCCAGAAGGAAAAAGAACCCTAAATTATACGACAAAAACAACACATCACTCGTGGTAGTAAACCATCGGTTGCCGCTTGACTCTCAGCACTATGTCCACTATTTCTCGTGCCATTCTCCATGTGATCATAAACACTGTACGATGGAAGTAGCAATAATTAACAATGAAAAAAAAAAAACCCTTCTAATTGCCGAGCTCATCACAAAAAGTTCAAACTTTCCAGACTTCATCAACAAGGTGGATGAAGTCTGGAAGTCTTTCCACGCAATGGGGTAAGTTTACAACTTTTGCCAAACAACTTTCCTCACGTGAGCAACGTAAGCCAACTGACAAGATTGTCATAGTGTCCTTCCGCATAGCCCTGGTCACGTAGAGTGAGCTTTCATGATCTTTCTGTGCGTTGCTTGAGTGTGGGAGTATCATTATGCCTCTGCCATTGATAGCCGACTTTGGATGATATAAGAAGTTGCACGAATCCACGCGATGATGTGATATTTGACTGTAACATCCCTCTCCAAATCAATTAACTTGGGTCTGTGCAACATAATAAGAGCAACTAACTGTTTATCCGGGAAGGTCCAATGGACCATATAAACAGGAGTGTCTGGATACTTTTTGGAGGATAATGTACAATAATATAAATATGCGCGTGTATATAATGTTCATCATGGAACAATAGCATTAATTTATAGTCGTTTAAATAAATTAGTGAAATCGGATTAATGAACCACAGCATATTATCGAAAGATTATTATTACTACTTACTCAAATACAACGGCGAGCTTTGCTTTTTGATATTGTCATCCAAGTAAGGGAATCCAACTATATAAATAGCCACACCTCCAAAGCCATTCAGAAAAAGGGCAATGAAATAAATGCAAGCTACTGCAATGGTGGGAGAAATTTCATCATGGTCACACGAATCTTGTTCCGGAAAGGCATTGCACGTTTGGTACTCGCTTTTTGATGCGTTCTGCGTTGGGTCTTGTGGTACATTGTAATTTGCTCCATAGACCAAGTACGGGATTACAGAGAAGAAGGAGCTAAACACTTGTATGAACATTCCAATAGCTATGAGATGTGGTCTGTGGGCCTGCCTGCTGTAGTACCCGATAATCAAGCTTCCCAACAGAGGGCTTAAATTTTGGGCTGTTATTAATGCCCCACTTGTCATGCTGTCAAATCCAAATCGCTTCTCTAGGGTAGTGAGGACACCAACATAATAGACATCGTAAGCACCTTGAAACGTACTTAGGATGCAAATCACGATTAAATAAGCTATCGGATTAGCAAATTTCTGCAGCCAAGGCGGTTTGAACTTTCCGATTCCACAGAGGTAGTCTTTGTTAGTATCCATGATCGTTTATCGTGGCTGGAAATAAAAAAAAAAAGAAACGTTGATATTAAATACAAATGAAGGAAAACTTATTCATTTCTTATAAGAATGATTGAAATAGATATTCGCATATTTTCTATTTATTACTAAGGACAGATATGAGAATGGGAATAGTGTGAATAATCTCTTTTTTAGTATTTTTGGCTGATGCTGTAAATGTTGCGAAATGATGCCAGAAAATTTATTTATTCATAAATAAATAAAGTGTATTTATTTATACACTTTCGCCTAGCCATATCTTTGTTAAATCCCACGAGCCACTTTAAACATAGAAGATGCCATCGAAGCGCTGCAGCTGGATGCATATTTCACTGGTATTAACTGAAATCCACGCAGGTAGACTGGGTTGGCTGATTTGCCGATGGTGAGCAGTTTTACTCTTATCTGCTCCTGTTGCACGCAACGAGGGTTGTTATTCTTTCTTTGCTCACCTTATCTCCAGATAGTTCTTCATTTGCGAAGATGAGACCACCGTCCTAAAAGGGCACAGTAACAGACCAACGTTTCATCACAATTATAGATGTCCTCTGATTCGTAGTGCTCATGGTTGTCAGACCAAACATTGCCTGCCAATACTCCATTGTCTCCTTGTCGTGACTTTGCTTTGCACCATGTGATTTTTTGAATCGAATCATTCTCACTGACTCCATCGATGAATCCATTGTCGATTAAGAGTTCCTTACACATCCAGTTGCTTAGCTAAAGCTGCTGCTTTTTAGGAGTGGGCATGAAATTGGAATGCCAAGAGCTTGGGTGTACCAACGAAATAGGGCTTCGTCAACATTTTCTCTGGTTGATTCTGTTTATCGTCTTCAAAAACCAGAAAACTGAAAAACTATTGATTACCATTTTCAATGTTGAATTTTGTACATAAAAAAAAGGAACAGCATAAATTTAGCACTCGATACTACATTACGCAATGATTAAACAGCTAAAATCAATATTTGCAAAAGCGATAAGAACTTACTATGTTTTGGAATCATTTACAAACACTCTAATGCCCGAATCGGTTGAAATCAAGAGTAATTCCACAAAAAGAAGTCACAAATTCTTTCAGCTTCCATTGAAACACAGTCCTCTAGAGCTTAGCTTTGAATTAAATACTGAAAAATAGCTAGTTTTTAGCTGTTTAACTTTCTTATCGCTTCCGGATATACAGTTTCATCTTTCACCAAATGTTTGCTCATAATCGCTCGTGTGGTTATAAGGAACACGTACTTTAACCAGTGAATGGACGCCAGTGATGTAATACCCTTTATGATTCGCAGAAGTATAAATATTACCTTTCAAGGATGACGTTTGATGGAAAATGTAAATGAAAGCAGTTAGAAATCGCAGATTAGGTACAACAGTCAGTAACTCATGCGTGTGCTTAACTAGTTAGCCTACCAGAATGCTGGTGGAACAATTTCGTTTTCTCAACACACAATAAAACCTACTGCGTATTCGTATACAAATTAGAAAGATTATTCTTTCGCGTTGAGAAAGGTAAATATGTTTGTTTTATTTCCCAAAAGTGAAGTAAGTGTTAGAGGGTCTTCTGTTGTGGCTGGAGTGAAGAGATTCTGGCGTTCTATTGAACATTTTGCATTCCCCAGGATATGCTTCACTGAAAGTACTGTTTTACAGTGATCACACTGGGGGCGAATCTCCCCTCTTAAAAGATAACCATGAATAATATTATTGTGACCTATTCGCAGACGAGCTAGTATTACCTCCTGTTGTCGAATTGGACTGAAGTTTGAAGGCCACTTCTCAAAATTTCGCTTGATACTTCGAAGATTATTTTTAAGTTGGTTTTGCCATTTTAACTGCCACTGGTACATACATTTCTCATGGATTATTCGTCTATAATCTTGATGTGGAACTTTCAACTTGTCATCGAGTGGTCATACGTCCTTGGACCAGACAGAAAGGTGGCGACCTCGTTGCACCATTGGTACTGCGGATTCGAGGACTTAGGAAATCGTAACAATAATAATTTATACCAAATACCAGTTGATCAAAGAAAGTGTACCGTACTACAAGTACGAATCCTAGGCAGTACTAGAGACCAAAACCCATACGCTGTACTGGTACCGTACTATAATAACGGATAAGACAATCCCACACAACAGACTAAACATAACCCTTGTGGACAAGAAGGAAAAGGCTACCTACCTGATTGATATAGCGGTGCCCAACTCTGGCAACCTGCAGAAAACCCATGGGGAAAAAATCAGGAAGTACACGAACCTAAGACAGGAGATCAAAGAGATGTGGCATATGCAAGAAGTAACGACCATCCCGATCATCGTGTCAACCACCGGTATGGTGCCAAAGACCTTACATAACAGCCTAGCAGCAATAGGTCTCCCAGCGAAGGAACCTACAAGGAACTCCAGAAAGTAGCAATCCTGAACAACAGTAGGATAGTCAGAGAGTTCCTTGACCAATAGCAACAGCAGACATACCAAACCGCTCTATATACTTGGAAGAAGTATCCGTCACGGGGTGGAACCATCCAATAACGAGGATATAATAATAATAGGTGGCACTACCATAGCTGGACGAAGATGAGAAGTAGAAAAACATACTGCATCGAGTGTGGCGCAGGATAAAGTCACTCGCCTTCAGGCCTTAGGCAGAGGGTTCAGTTCGAAAAGTGGGAGACAGTCTCCCACCTCGGAGGACAGTAGAACGAGTGGCGCTGTCGTCCGTATTGCTACCACAATGAACGGCAAGCCCATCTAGCCCAACCTTTGATAAAATTATTCTTCTAAAGCCTATAATACTTCGTGTATTTCATTTTTAGATAATTCTATCATAAAGATATCTTTTTTTTATAACTTTGCAATTGTTTTTCGAATTTGTTAACATCATGTTTTTAAGGTCACCTTAGCTGGTTTTAAAGTAGTTGACAAATAAACAGTCTGATTTTTAAACATTGAAATTTTTTTAGTTTCAGAAAAACAGTTTATTCTGGGCATGATTTTTTTTTCTACTAACAGGTTTTTTTTTCAGGTTTCAAATACTACAACAGATTTGACTCAATTCCAGAGTCAAAAGTTAATGTGTTCATATCCCAACCCGTTACAACTACTATGGTGTGATAATTACACCATGGAAGGCAACAACTAACTTTCCAATACCAGGAGACCCATCAGCTGAGAGGAAACATTGCCAACCACCAAGCAAACAGACCCTAGTTCAAGACCAGGCAAAAACAAAAATTAAATGAAAATAAAATTAAATACCACTAACACCATTAGGGAGGAAAAATGAAAACAAAATAGCGCCAGTCTGGCAGGCTATAAATTATTTCCCAAGACTCACTTCTGGGGGTCAAAGGCCAATGTATTCGTATCCCCACTCACTACTACTTCTATGGTACAATAATTACATCATGGAATCAATGAAAAGTTTAATAAAGTAATTATTTAAAGAATCAGTTCGGAATTGGACCACTAGAGGCTAAGAGATTTATTAATTGTAATAAATAAATTATCTTTTGCATTCCTTATAAAATGGAATCGCTCCTAGGTCGGAAAATTCCAGTATTTGATGGTCACGGTCATATCCTTTGTTGTGAAGAAACCACTTGAAGCTGTTGCATAATTTAATAGTGTTATTGAGCACTGCTCAAAACATCAAAGACAGCAAAATGTGTCTCAGAGACTCATTCTTCAAGAAAAACCATACTAAATATTGTTAGACAGTTCTAAGATGGCTACCTGGCTCCTATGGCTAGAAGTAGTCATCGGTCACCATCTCAAGAACTGATTCAAGAATTGATGAGGAGCAACAGCAACTTCTCTTTCCAAATTAATGGATGCAACTCTTTGGAAGGTAGCGAATGATCCAGTGGAAATTTTGAAGGTTGTTACAGAGAACACAGTGCTCATTCGCGATTGCATATTAGAAATAATGGTGGACAAGTGGAGATTTGACGTCAATACAGATTAGCAAAAAATTTACCTTTAAAATATTTTTCTGAATTAATCACATTGCACATCTGATTGCCAAATTTAGAATTAAATTTTTATTGTTTAAAGAATATCTACACGTACACTGGGTGGTTATAAAATAAGTTTCCCTATTCAGGAGAACCTTGTGTCAAAACGGCTACAGTTAGCGCTGTGAAAATCTGTGCGTACATCATTTAGGGTACGATCAAAAGACAGTTTCTTCATTTGGAGTAATTTTGTGGGGAAGAATGTCATTTAAGAAGGCTCGCATACTGAGGCATAATAAAAAGCAGGCTCTTAACTGATTCTCAAAATTGGGTCTTATAACTCCAAGATATTGTTGTACGCATCAAATCTACTTGGAGAAAAATAGGAACAGTTCAGAAATTTAATGAAATATTTGTCTCTCAATGTGTTAGATTTTTGCAGAAAACTATACCCATTTCCACATAGGACAACACGATTTTTGAGTACCTCTTCTCGAGTTCCTGTCTGGTTTGATAGTGTGTTCCATATCAAAGAAATACTCGTATATTTCCCAACAATCAACACAAGAAAAATATGTTTACTTTAACTTAAAAGTGTTTGGTACAATATTTGAGCATTTTAAGAAGGTATTGATATCTCTGAATAGTTTTTTAATCAAATGTCCTCTAAACTTTACTAGTGATACTTTTAGTGGTTCCTTTTATCTTTGACAGTCTTGTACAAATTTAAAATTGTCTCATTATACATTTAGTGAACAGAAATCATAAGATACCGACTTAGTAATGGGTAGGCCCACCCATCGCCCGGATAACGACAGTCACACGGCATGGTATTGAGTCCACTAGTTCACGAAAGTGTTCCATAGGTATTTCCAGTCATGCTTGCTGCATCACTGTCCATAATTCCATCGCATTCCTGGGTCGAGGATCCAAAGCTCGAATGGACCTTTCCATACCATCCCAAAGATGCTCCATAGGGTTCATATCCGGTAAATGGGGAAGCCATTCCAAGGTGGTAAAATCTGCGGATGCTGTTCGAACCATGTTCTAGTCAACACGGCTCTGTGGGGATGCACATTGTCCTGCTGGAACAGTCCAATGCCCTGGTGGTAAACGATGACCATGAAGGGATGCAAATTGCCTACAAGGATGGATATGTAGCCTGGACCTTTCAGCGATGCGTCTCAACGCACTAGAGGTCCCAAGGTTGAACACACCCAGACCATTACAGACCGTCCACTTTCCTGAACAGTTCCGTGTTGATGTAACAGGTCATAGCTTTGTGCGGTTTCCGTCAGATACGCACCCTTCCCTCCGCTCGAAATAACTAGAAACGGGACTCATCGGACCACGAGATCCATCTCCAATCATCCAAGGTCCAGTGCTGATGTTTTCAAAATATCAGCTTCGGAGATGTTCGTTCTTTCGGTGAACTTAATCTTCGAGATGTACTTTGCTTGTCTCAAAGACAAACAAAAGTTCCTTTTGGTTTTCTCCAAATATGTGTATATAATACGCGAAGGAAGAATTCTGTTTTCTTCCAAAATTTTACGTCATGTTCTTTTGGCAAACTGTTGGAGGTTGGAGGGGATGGGTTGGTGAAATGGGAAGCTTGTTTTTTGCTGGTACTGCATAAGCTTGCTTTTTGTATCATTTGCGCTATTAATACTACTGCTAATACTACAATAAAACTGGCGTAATCACCAAAATCAAAATGGTTTTGGTGATTACGCAAGTTTCCTGCTTTATTCTTTTTTCCCCACCCCATACTTTGTGACCTACTTATCGATTCTCCCTTTTAGGGTGTGTTCCGGTTAATTTTCAGCAAAAACAAAAATACACATCTGTTTGTGCACTGGTTTAAATGAAATAACATTAGTGTTGATAATATTAGCATGCAAAATGCAGGAAGGTAAAAATTACATTGCTTTCAAAAGGAGAGACACACCTCGACATGAAGAATGATAATTTATTGAAAATTATTTATACAGTGGTCTTCGCAGATAGTTCTATTTATCATCCACCAACCGGTTTCATCATCTGTCGCTGATGAGACTGATTGGTGGATGATAAATGTCTATAATTTCGTGTTTTTCAGACACTTTCCTTCTTTGTTAGTCTGCATAACAGCTACTTCTTTAATATTTCCTTTGCTCATATCAGTGAGATCTCTGATCATCTTAGATTCGTTTCCTCGAAGTTTCTTAGTTTTATTCTCTTCTTTCTCGTCCGGAAAGTTTTCTTCATCAACTTCGTAGAAATTCTTCACTCGATCACTTAAGTAAAACACCACTGAATCAAAGACGATACCAGCGCATGTGAAACCGATTGTGGTCCCGTGCAAGTAGTAACGAAATTTGTCAGCATCATAAAGCCAGCAATGGCCAGTTTCCCCACACTCTTCCTCCCACACGATGCATGCAGCATCAGTTATTCTTCCATATATCAATGGAAATGGGATGCATGCTGAAAAACACAAACAAACGTACTGTAATTAATACAACAACTGTTTAGACGTACTTTAATTAATACAACTGTTTAGTTTAGAGACTGCCATTCTAACAAAGCTTCGGTAGTGGCGCCATCTATGTATAAAATAAAACAATATTCAAGTACAAATACTGCAGAGACAGCAGTGTGGAGATGCATTCTGTTCATTTTATCTATTGGTGTCCAATTGTTATTACCGTTAAAAAGGAAACAACTCTCTATAATTAAAAAATATCCATACATATTAAGTAAAATTAAAATTACAAATTAATTATATACATCAAATGAGATTAAAATAAATCAGAAACCAAGTACTGAAATCGTAATTTAAGGTGAAAAGGCTTGGAATGTTAACCAAAGCTGTCCAATTGCAGCTTCGAACTACTGCAGCATCCACCCTATTCTCCTGACCTAGCATCGTCAGACGTCTTCTTGTTTCGAGAAATGAAGAAACCATTGCGTGGACGACGCTTTGATTCGTCTGAGGAAGTCATCAGTGAAGTGGAATCGTGGTTTCAAATTCAGTTACAAATTCTTTGTGAATCACACCCTGTTTGTCGAAGACACGATCAGCATCGTTTTGAAACGAAACGTTTTGGCCTTGTTGATGGTTTCGAAGTCCATTGCATGCTCAGATGCTTTCCCAACACTCATCTCCAGTGGTAATACAGTCGAGGATATTAGATTATCTTGATAAGTCTGGAAGAAGTCTTTGCATAATGACACTCTTCGTTGCTTCTGCTCGTCTTTTTCCCTAAATCTTCTTGCAGAATTTCATGAATCACAAGGTCAGACGACGATATCGTGTCTCAATTTTGCAACTCTGTCCTCATTTCGGGAGCTTGACAGACGGACACCCACTTCTTCGGTCATCGCGAACATCCTCATGTCCGTCTTTGATACCAATCAAAATACCATTCAAACTCACTGGTGTGACTTAACCTTTCATTGGACAGGGAATGTAAATACAAAACTACAGTTCAGACCTAATGCTTTAGCACACCGAGTTAAAAAAAAAAAAAATAAACTTACCGAATAAGGTGCAAATGACATCGAATAATCCTAGAACTAGACCTTTATCCTCCTTCTCAACGCACCTGGAAATAATATTAACTTTTAATGTAGAGGACATCCCACTTATAGCAAATGGAGTTTAACTAAATGAAACTCCATTTGTTAAAAGTAATCTGAATTTTATATTTACGAATTCAAAGCTTAAGAAAGAGTATTTCGACTAATTCCTGCCTGTTGAAGGCTACATTAAAATTTTCGCATTATTTTTCTACCGATAGAACTGATCCAAAAAACTCGGAGGAAAGAAAGGCAGTTGAATTGAAAATTCTATTCACCCGAAAATTCTACACGAAAAATAAACGCGAACGGAACTGTTTTAAAACGAAGAAATCATAAAATGCGCATGTGATAAATGAAAGACAGTTTTAACAGCATGATACGTGTAGAAATCATAATTGCGCATGCGCTAAATGAAATATGGCTACGTACCTTAAGAAAATTAGGGTACTTCCAGTGTGAAAAGCTGCGGACTCAATTATCAAAGTGATGCAAAGAAAGACCATGTATGGGACAAGCATTCCGCATTCTTGTGGACAGTAACCACTTGTAGCATTTTCCACACACAAACAATCAAGAAATATCTGTAATATTTCGATTTAGAGTTATAATAAAGCGTCTTTAATTAATAAGTGGTCTCTTTGTCTTAAATTATTAATTAAACAATAATCTCACCTGCCATACTAACAAAAACTATCCAATACTAATAAGCTGTTGAAAAACCTAAAATTTAAGCATCTCTGCAAAAAATATTTAAATTTGTTTACCGTTTCGTTGTTTGTAGCATTGGGATTTGTGGTGTAGTTACTACATCCGGCATAACATGGAGAGAAATAGGTGGAAACTCCATCTGATCCACAGACAGGGTCAAAATTTGCTGTTGTGCATTCACATTGATGATTGCAGTTGTTTGTTAGATTTAAAAGCCTGAAAAGATGTTTAAATATTCAGTTAGTGCTACAAATATTCTGGCAAGGATAATATATAAATTCATTCATTATTCATGATCAGAATTTTTTAAAACATTGCATTTGTGAAAGAATTTTAAATAAACGCACTAGATTAGAATTACTCTAATGTTTAAAAAAAGTGTTATTAATTCTTTTATTATTTTTCTTATTTTCCAGAAACTTCGGAATTTTTCTTACAATAATTATATTTACAATAAATTCTTTTATAACGAACATGTGATGGAAATAATACAGTAAGTTTAACGAGGAGATTATAAACACAAAGATAAATGAAAATAAAAAAATAAGTTAATATTCAAATAATTAAAAATACTCACCCATTGTCTGAGTAGGTTGTTTGGGGCAAGTTTAATGAAGGACACTCCATGAACATGGACGCCACCAGTCTAACAACAACAAGGATTTGCTGAAGTACGATGTACCCGGTTATATAACGAGGCGATAGTTTAAACTTTGCGATCACCACGCCACCTAGTATTGTACCTACTAGCATAGTCGTCATAGTTACCGAACCTAAAAGTTAAAATGCATTTTATTTTAATTGTTTTGTGCTGTCATGTGGCATTATTTTTCAGCTATTTAACTAAATGAATTCTAACATTCAATTTTGGATTATTGTAAGTTACTATTAATACGTAGTGGCAAATGGTTAATTTGAATAAATATAAGGAAAGTTTAGACTAGTCTAGTCTAAATTCAAGTTCTAAATTCCTTTCAAGTCTGGTCCTCCGCTTCGGGAACTTATAACAGTAAAGCTCAAATCGACTTTTTTTATTTGTCTGTACATCTGAAACATCTTAATGACCTTGAAATAAATTCCAGAAAATCAGCAAAGCTAACGTTTACTAAAAAGGATACAAAAAATTGAGTTGAACTATGGATAGGAGGTGCTAAAGTTAACCCTGTGACTTATCACTTTAGCCTTGGGCTCACTTGGGACGAAGGGATTACCTTCTCCAACCGTTTTAAAGGTGGTGGGAGAAGGGCTTAACATGTATGCAATGAGGGCTATAAAAAACTGTCTTATTAGGGGTGGGGAAGCCTTGCTATTCGATCCTGAGATCGACTTGCAAGATAGTGCTATAAATATTTCCTAAGATAATTTTTGAATGTTTTTATAAGTGAAATTGATGAATATCGTAAAAAGGGAGTATTCTTCAGACCTGACTGTCTTCAGCATCTTGAAGATAGCTGATTTCAGCTGTTTCCATAGTTCAGATGTATTAACTGAATATGGCGATAACGGTGCAGTAAAGCAATGTTTAACTCTCGGTCACGAGAAAGAAGTTTAGCATCCAATCGTGTCCACACAGTTCATTTGAATGTGATGATCTGAACTTGATTGTGCAATCTAATCTTGCAGTAGAAAAAAAAACAATGAAATATGACAGCTGACTGTTCAGACCCCATGACGAAAGATTCGTTTGAATTTCAGTAAATGCCAATTAGTCTGGCTTTATTTTCAATGAAACACTTGCAAGATGTAATGGAACGTCTTGACGGCTGTTACTAATTAAAGATGCGACATTCTAGAGTATCGCATCTATAATTAGTAACAACCTTTTCTGGGGAATACTGAATTCAGATGGAAGGGATGCTGAAAAAGTGGTATTAAGAAACACTGCAGCTGCTCCAATGTTTGAATTAGATTTGGAGCCATCTGTATAAATTGGGAAAAAACAATATATCTTTGAGTGTGAACTGCATGAAGTTGTTTGACCTTTGATTTTTACAAAATATTCTTTCCCCATTGGCAGAAGTAAGTGTCATAGGTCGGTATTGGAGGAGGAACCCATGGTGGTTGCGTACAAGTTGCTATCTGTTGTACGGAATGGATGGAAACATTCCAAACTTGCATCAGTTCAAGAAGGCGAAGACCAGCTGGTTTTACTATACTAGCATTACTTTAAATATATATTGGGAAATTAAATTGGCCTATTTGCCTTATTTATAGTAGTGGTTTAAAAACTGTATTCAGTGCCTTAGACTGTAAAATAAACTGACAATACATTTATAAGGCAATAAATTGAACAAAACCTTGACTGTTTCTTCACCTGAGAGCAGATTTGCTGTTGATGCTGATAAACGATACTGCGTCTCCATGTATTTAGGCAAGAACATGTGGTATCCTCCAAGGGCATAGATGTGGAAGATGAGGGCGATGACCAGAAACACAATTATCGGGTTTCTTAGTATTTTCTTTGTAGCTTTGGGAATGCCTATCGAAAAAATGCCAATGAAATTAAAAGTCAGAAGTGAATTTTTAATCCATAGTTTATTTTATCACTGCAAGCAACTTGCCTGAGAATTTTAATTTTGAACTTTGGTCCAGTTCTTCTTTTTCTTCGGGAGAGTCCGATTGTTTAAACTGTTTTGGAAACATAGCCATTGGACCCGCAGCCAGCAGTATTGTGACGGCTAATACAGGATACCCTGTCCACCATGCTCCTACCCACCTAGGATCTTCTGGCCCGTAACCTGGATCATCTAAAAGAATCATACGATGCATAATTATTTTATAGAAATTGTTATATAAATCACGGCTGATATTAATCGTGTCCCCTTACCAATTTTCGTACCTCTGCTCTAAAGACTTCGTGCAATAATTTCCGACTTCAATTTATGAAAAATGTCATTTGCGCAGATGCCTTTCATGCAACGTATTAGCATTCCAACTCGCTTAAGAGATATAATCTCTTTCCTCTATCGTCTGAAATATAATTGATACTTGATCTCAAATGAAATGATTTTTCGGCTACGATTTTCCAGAGGTTTGTTTTTTGAAAAAGAACATTTTCATGTTCCTTTTCAAAGATCGTTGTTTCGTGGGATAAAGTAAAATAAAATAGTTATAGATAATTTTCAAGAGAGAGCAATTCTTAATGAGGAAAATATTAGTGACAACTTTACTTACAGAATGGATCTTCATAGTATTTTAGACTCAATGAGGAAACACAGAAACCAACCACCGGACCAAGTATCCGTAGGCCGAACATTATACCTAAAAAACATTTATGAAAATAAATGAGATAAAAATTGAATTTTTTATTATTTTAGAAGTTTGGTCTACAGAACTAAGTAAACCACAAAACAAGATATTGTAAAAATTTTTGTTGAATATTTAATTTATAGACAAACCTGGAATTGTGAGAAAATAAAATGTGCTTTGAAATCGCTCATTTTCTTAATAATTGACGGTTGTATTTGATTTTTCCAAGTAAGGCCAAGACCCATTGGATTCTTGTGAGCTGTAAATCCGAAACTTGTCGGATGTCATTCCCTACTGCCATTGTTTGGTACATCCAAAAGTACCTTATACCCATTTCACTCTTTGCCTCTACCATCTGATCCTCGGCGTCGGACACAGAAATGGAATCTCATTTTGGGATTGAATATTAAATTCATCTTTGGGTAAAGAGGGTTACAGGCGAACCCTGAACTATTTCTCGATGAAATCTATCCTGCTTAAAGGTTTCCTCAATCCTCGATGGCCTCCAGTTATTAGGTTTTTTGCGACTCCCATCAAGATGCCGCCAGAATCAAATATCTCTGGCTCATTCTAGACATGAAGCTTACATTCATTTCCTTACCATCTAAACTACCTGGCTACCAAAATTAGAAACTATGCGCAACCTGGAACCTCAAGCGGAGGGCTTTGACAACTATATACAAAGTTGTTTTTCTACATACTTTATGTTAAGGTGTCAGGACTGGGTTTAGATCACACTAATCCGTAATAAACAGAAACTTGATTCTATACAGAGAATAATCCTCTTCTCCAATATATGACTGTTCTGTAATGTCAGTATGCCCGCCCTCTAAGTCTTTGCTGGCTTTCTTCATCTCTACCCTGACGTCCTAAGGCGTGGCCTATTCCGACTTTTAAAGAAAAATATACTAACTGAAATCTCTAGTTTCTCACTAGACCTATCAAATGATCACAAGCAAGAGCCCAAAGGAATCACAGAGAAGTGTGCCGAAAATGGCAGGAGTATTGAGATAAAACCATCAAAGGCCTGGGGAAACCAGAGATATCAAAGGATATCTCTAGTTTCCCCAGGCCTCTATGTCACTTTTGTACTACCTAGCAATGGTTCGTTTAAACAGAAATTAAGAAATCTGGGTTTTCTGAACCCCTTGTGCCACTGTGGTTCCTCTGAAGACTGGAACCACGTCATGTACTACTGCCCTGCCGATGAAGACCTTAGAAGTCGGCTCACCGAATATATTACTGATCATTCTATGAATCAAGAACATAGAAGATCACTACTATCACGCCCTTACCTGATGCGCAAGAACTGTTTTTGAAAACAGGAGAACTAGACTTCAGAACGATCTTCATGCCACTGCTGTTCCCTGACCATCTCCATGTTGGAGGCTCGCATCTCATTAACATTAATGGGCATCCTCGGACCAACACTGCTCTTTACACTGTCATCTTTCAGTGGAGGAAACTATAGAACTACTGACTACCACAGACCCCTTCTCCCTGTGACCTTTCCTCCTTGGTATTTTGACCACCCACTTTCGCTTTTGTCTCTTAGTCTAATGTACAAGTGAACATTCTTTCCTATAGTTTATCTGTTACTTTCCACCCTCCCCTTTCTTTCACCTCCCTTGACTTTTCCCTCCGAACTCTTTTCCAATGAAATTCTTTTTTCTTTTAGTGATGCCTTCCCGGGAAGCTCAGACGACCCTAGGAGTGACCTAGCCAGAGTTATAACTCCGGACTCCCTGGACTGCTCGAGGGACGGAAACTAATTTTGTGTGGTGCTGTACAGACTCCTAGGTAAAGAGACCAGAACAACAGAACTCTACATAACACGATATAATTAACACATCATTTACATTCTGTAGTCTTTTACAGGGACCTATGTTCACTATTTCTCGTGACAGTCTCCATGTGATCATGAGCGCTATACCACGGAAGCAGCAGATAATTACGAATGAAAAGAACTTTCTCATTGCCCAGCTAATCACTAAAAGGACAGACTTTCCAGACATCTTCCACCTTGTTGCCTTTCCACGCAATGGGGTGAGTTTGCAACTTTTCGGAACAACTTAAGCAGCTGAGTCCAGTTGACAAGATTATTGTAGTGCCTTTCTGAGTACTTCTGGTCACGTAGTATGAGCTGTCGGTCTTTCTGTGCGTTGCTGGACGGTGGGAGTATCCTTACGCCTCTCTCGCCGATGGCCGACTTTGGATGATAAAAGCAATTACACGAATCCCCAAGCCAGCAAAGTGATATCGAACAGTAACATCCCTCTCCAACTCAATTAACTTGGCTCTATACAGCATAATAAAAACAACTAATCTTTGTCCTTCACGCGCTTTCCTTATATACCAATCCTAGTCACGTGTTCAACTGGGAAGGTCCACTGGACTATGAAAATAGGGGTGCCTTGGTACGTTTTTGGAGGACAGCGTACAATAACATAAATATGCGCAAAAAATTGTATTATGTGACGATAACAATAATTTATGCGTTTAAATACATTTCTAAAATCGGATTAATGAACTACAGCATATTATAGAAAGAAATGATTATTACTTACTCAAATACAACGGAGAGCTTTGCTTTTTGATATTGTCATCCAAGTAAGGGAATCCAATTATATAAATAGCCACACTTCCAAAGCCATTCAGAAAACGTGCAATGAAATAAATGCAAGCTACTGCAATGGTGGGAGAAACTTCATCATGGTCACACGAATCTTGTTCCCGAAAGGCATTACACGTTTGGTACTCGCTTTTTGATGCGTTCTGCGTTGGGTCTTGTGGTACATTGTAATTTGCTCCATAGACCACGTATGGGATTACAGAGAGGAAGGAGCTAAACACTTGAATGAACATTCCAATAGCTATGAGATGTGGTCTGTGGGCCTGCCTGCTGTAGTACCCGATAATCAAGCTTCCCAATAGAGGGCCTAAATTTTGGGCTGTCATTAATGCCCCACTTGTCATGCTGTCAAATCCAAATCGCTTCTCTAGGGTAGTGAGGACACCAATATAATAGGTATCGTACGCACCTTGAAACGTACTTAGGATGCAAATCACGATTAAATAAGCTATCGGATTAGCAAATCTCTGCAGCCAAGGCGGTTTGAACTTTCCGATTCCACAGAGGTAGTCTTTGTTAGTATCCATGATCTTTTATCTTGGCTGGAAGGAAAAAAAAGAAACATTTTCTTTTTTTATAAGTAATTTAAGATTATTCCAATATATAAAAAGGGATAACCAGATGGCTATTATGATTATAGACCTTATGGACTGCTAAACATGTTTCAACTCATTGTTACCTTGGATTATGGATTGACTAGAGTCTTAGTTGGGCAATTCATATAACAAATTTGTATAAAAAATAAGGTTTTATGCGTACTTCTTTTACTACATTAAGAATAAGTAAAATCTTAGAACAAAAGTTACCTTATATTATGAATTAGTGGACTCCCAACTCAATAAACAACTAAATTTGAATGGAAAACTGTTGTATGTGATGAATAACAACTTGTTGTCACGAAGTGTAATTTTTTTAACAAGTTTATTTAATGGAAACAGATTTTTTTTTTATGAATAAATTGTTTTTATTCATCAACGTCTTCTACCTCATTTGGGTGATGTTGAAGACGTTGCCAAATGATGCCAGAAAGTGGCAATATTTTCATATCTTTTCGTTTATCGAAGAGAAAACACAACACACAAAAAACGCAAGTACTTTACAGTAACTATAAGTAAACCCAACAGAATATCTAGTAATTTGAACGATAATACATCTACAAAGTGGCCAAATGACACGCAGTAATTTTTTTTAAAATTAACATCCAATTTCACCTTAACGAACTACTACAAAATTGAAATTAAAACATTCTCTGTACGAAAATAGCTGAATGTCTCTTTTATGTACATTAAAAAAATCAAATAAAGTTTTTTGCTTAGTGGCTTTGAATATTTCTGCTCTCACGCCGTTTTATGAAGGGGTCAAAGGATCTCCCTGTTGGAGCAGCATTCTAATATAGATGCCTATTCCTAAGGGTGTCAAGCACTTCCATTATAGCTGTTTGATGGATCAACAACAGCTTCTTCCTCCTCTTCTCCCTCTTTTGCTTCATATTCCTTGTTTCGAAGACCAGCACATATTCGGGAGTCCCCACTTCTGTTGGTTCGTCGCGGCTTTGTTGAATTCCATGAGTCACTCCTTAAATATAGAAGAGGTCATCCAGGGGATGCAGTTGGATGCGTATTTCACTGGTATTGACTGCCTTGCCCATCGCCCCGGTACCATTTTGGCGGTCTGGGTGCACAGTGTTCTTATTGCTTTGATCTAGCGTTTATTATAGTGATCTTAGTGCTTCCGCAAGAGACTTCTTGTCTGCTGTGCAGTGAATACTGCTATCTGGTGGACCTTACTTCCACGCAGTCCGGGGTGGGCGACCAGGCGAGTCCTGGTCGGCTAAACAGGCCCTGATCGACGGACTTTGTCGATCCAAAGTGCTTGTGTAGTGCGGGACTCTGTTGGGAATAAAGACATTGTGTTCTTGGACAGATTTACCATATATAACTTTATATACATAAAAGTACTGTTGCAAATTTAACGAACTGATTATGTCTCTACAGCCAAGAGCTAAGATGAGCCTCAAGGCCTTAGACAGTGAGACGACGAACCTCGTCGATAAACCTGCTTCAAGTTCTGCGGACGGTAGTGCTAGAAGCTGCGAACAGATTTCGACACAAGTTGTGCTCGATCGTTTGCCCAGTGACCTAGTGGAGATCTGCATGGCGAGTGATTCTAATGATTCGACGGTTGTCGAGTCACACCAGCGAGCTGCTGCTAAAAGGCTCAGGCCAGATTCCTCTGATGAAGAGGATGAGTCGATGGAACACTTCAAAGATATGAAGGAAGTACGTCAGAGACTCCATGATTACATGTTCAACGATTCGAACAAGGTGAACAGAGCGGCTATGTACGCCATTTTGGGTATGTGGGATCAGGGGATATTCAGGGATATTCATGTGTTGTTGTGGCGGATCCCAGGGTTTCCCCCATAAGCCGCTATTGTACTTCTTGTGTTGAAGCTTATGCCAAGACCGGCCAATTGTATGTAGTGTGTTGGACGTGTAAGTGTTATGATGTGTTCTGTTGTTATGTTATCGGCCGGTACCTGGCTCTTAGCAGGTAAGAAGCAGTAACACCTGGTCACTACGTCTCACCCCCCATCCCCGCCACGTGGAGGCGGCCAGGATCAATTATCTCCTGCTGGGCAAGCCCAGGGCATAACACCTGAGAGTGCCCGAAAAAGAGAATGAAGTGGAAAAAGAGGAATACAGAGGGAGAAGTTTGGGATCTGGGGAGGTAAATAGATAGAATAGAGGAGAATCAACAGAGGGACTCTCCAATAGTTAGAAGTGAGAAGAAGTTAAGCAAGAATAAAGTAGGGAGAAGTGGACTAACTTCTCTAACCATGGAGACCTATCTCATGGTAAATCCCATCCTAGGAACTAGGATCAGCAAAACATCTTAATTTACAGTTTGCCTAACCCCTTGTAGGCAGAACGTCTTCAGTTGTTGAAGAAATAATTGATCTTCTAACAAAAAACACAGTGAAAGCAAATCCACGAATTCTGAAAAGCTCCACAGAAAGACACTATGTGCAATATGTACAATATCCTCTTCTTCAGGAACACAGCAGAATATACACTATGTACAGATTCGTCCAATGTAATGCCAGGGTAATGCCATAACCTGGCCCAATAAATAAAATGTTTCAGGGTTAACGCAAAAGTAATATACATGTCCAAATCCTAGATGAGATCACATTAGGCAGGGTTCAAAATTATGTTTTAAAAAGTTCTTGCCTAAATACAAGCTCTAAGAGAGCCCAAAAAGTCTAAGATAATCATCCAAGATAGTTGATAACAGAGTTACTAGGAAAAGTCTGTAATATGAAAAGTCACAGTGGTCACATGTCACTCACAAAGAAATATTAATTCCAAAAACAATGAAACGCTAAAGGCCAAATAATATCTCGATGAGTAGAGCAAAATTCCTTATACAATAAATACCTATTCTGCTGAAAACAGTTCCACATCAAGAACAAGTCTATTATAAAATCCAGGAAAGTATAGTGTAGCACTTAATGATACTAATCAGTTGCAGATATAGAATCCAATCAAAAATGAGAGATATTTCTTTCCTAATCCAATAAAGGATCCAAGAAATCGCAGGAACAGTAAAACTAGGACCTAATTTCGGTTCTTCTTTTAAATGCACGAGAAGCAAACACATTCATAGCATTAAAAGCTGTCTGGGACTCAACCAGAATTTTATTGTTGCTGGAGTCCAAGTTAGGAACTACACTAAGTAGGTCACGTCGAAGATCGTTATAATAATGACATTGATGAAGAATATGGTTAACAGTTTCTTCCTGGCCACACAAACAAGATGTTGTTGGTGAAAGTCCCAGTTTGTGAAGTTTAGTATTTATACTTCCGTGGCCAGTTAATATAAACATACCATATAAGCCCGGCGAAAACCACTTTAACTCCTCCTTTTTAATTTCCCTTGCTACAGGCAGAAAGTCCCTTGTGACTGCACCAATATCATATGAAGACCACTCCTGCTGCCATTTTGCAATAAAAATTTGCCTTAATCTTGTCTTCTCAGTCTTAATGGGAGCACTTAGATCTAATTGGATGTTATCATAGGTCAATGGTATTTTCTTCAAAAGGTGATACTTAAGGTAGCGGTACTGAACTTCAAAATGGACAGGTAGTTTCCCAAGCAAAACCTGAAGAGCCATCGTGGAGGTAGTTCGACAAGCTCTTGACATGGTTAGGAGGGCAGCCCTCTGTGCTTGTAACAGTTGCTTTACTACAGCAACTTTATTAGCTCTAAAGCCCCATGCACCAGCTCCATAAGAAATTATCGACAAAAACACACAATTATAGTGAAGTCGTAAGGTTTGACCTCTAAGACCCCAGTCTTGTCTTGTTATCTGTTTAATTCGGCTCAGGAACAATTTAGCCTTTTCTTTCACATACTGAACATGTGGTAGGAAACTGAGAGCATCATCAATATAAATGCCTAGGTATTTGGTCTTCGATAGGTACTTAATGGTTTGTTCCCTATATTTAATAACTGGAGGTCTTCCATGGTCAAGCTTTCCCTTAAGCAACATCTGAGACGTTTTTGCAATTGAAACCTGCAATTTATGTGTTGAAGACCAGTTGGAGAGTTCTAACAGCACAGCATTTGCTGATTCTTCAAGGCTTTTCCTAGAATTACCCTGGATTAATATTGTAAGATCGTCAGCGTATGCGATCATATGAATAGCTGGAAAACTCTTAACCAACCAGGAATCAAAAACCAGATTCCAACACAAGGGACCAAGTATTGACCCCTGTGGACATCCTCTTGTAACTCTGCGAGAGACCTCCTCCAGTCCAGATTTGACAGAAATGGTACGATCAGAAAAATAGCTCTTTAAAAGCTTATATATATTTATGGACACTTCGGCCTCCCGGAACCTCGCCAGGGCACTTTGCCACCAAAGGGTGTCAAAGGCCCCTTTGAAGTCCACAAAGAGGCCGAGCAAATACTTGGAATCTGTATCAGCCTGAATATCTAGAAGTCTAACTAATGCATCTTCTGTCCCTCGTCCTTTGGTGAACCCATACTGGTCTCCAGAAGCAAGTCTTTTGTCGGCATATGCTGCAATTAATCTGCTGGCAACAACCTTCTCTAGCGCCTTTCCCAGAACTGGGAGAAGGGCTATAGGCCTATATGATGATGGATCCTCAGCCGGTTTTTTGGGATTCTTAAGCAAGATTTTGAGCAAAGCTCTTTTCCACACTCTAGGGAATTCACCACTTCGTAGGCATGAATTAAACAAAATTAATATTGAAGCTGGTACAATTTTCCAGACTCTTTTAACAACATCAACTTCAATTTTATCATACCCAGGGGATTTACCTGAGCGCATGGATTTTATTGCGCATTCGACCTCTTCCAGAGAGAATGGAGGTTCTTCAGTCAATCCTGTGTAGTTAGAATTTAAATGTACGATGTCAATTTGTTCCGGTGACATATTAGTATCAGAATCTTGATGTATAATTACGTCTAATATTCTATCTATAGTAGAAGACCAAGATAGGGTACTTTGACCTTCTGCTGTTGTGACAGAAGTGAAAATCTCCCCTGGTGGAATCTTTTTGGTCACAAGCTTGTAAATAAATCCCCAGGGATCACTATTTCCCTGGGTGCTAATTAAACTCTCCCAAGAAGTCCTTTTTTGTTTGCGAATCTCATTATGATAATTTCGTCTTGCTTGTTTGTATCTACTTTGTAAAACCGTCAATTCAAGTACCGTACGCGATGGATTTCTCTTCGCCCTCTGGAATTCACGTCTAGTCCTTCTAGTAAGCTGTTTTAAATCAGTTAATGTAGAAGACCACCAAGGAACGTGATATGGTTTGCGCTTTCTAAATTTCATTGAGGCTTCACAAGCCTGTATAATAGTGTTCTGTATAAATTCAACTTGATTATCCAAAGGAAGAGATTCCATAATACCCATCTGCTCAGGAGTAAACATTTCTTTTATTACCTTGTCAAAGACCTGCCACTTTGCAGACCTAGTGTGAAAACGAGGCACATCAAAAGGATCCGATCTAGAACGAGAAACAATATCTGTCATAGTAAACTTGATAACATTATGGTCACTTGTTACCCAATCAGTTTTAACCTGCCAATCCGAGATCCTTTGGGCCAAAGACAGTGTTGCCAAGGAGACATCTATAAATGATTGTCCACGTGTGGAAACAAAAGTCGGTGGATGTCCATGTGTGTTAAGAATTTTTAGACGATGTGTCATAATTACTTCCTCTAAAAGTTCCCCTTTTTCATTTGTTTGTTGAGCATTCCACAGTGTCGAATGGGCATTAGCATCCATTAACAGGAATATTTGTTCATTCTGTAAAGCTCTCACGGCGGAATCAATATAGTTCACAAATGGTTGAATAGAATCATTATGTTGGGCACATTGACAATAAATCGAGATAATATAAAATTTCCCGAACCAGCCTTCAATGCAGGCACAGACTGCGTGTGCAGAGCAAAGACTTGAAATCCGAGTAACAGTTAAATTAGGGTCAGCAATGACAATAGCTGCCCAAATTCTCCTTCTTGCATTTCCGCCAGTACCAGTAATGTCTGGGTCAGATTGTAAGACTCTAAATCGCATAGGTAAACCTTTTACTAATCCCTTATAGGAGTAAGGTTCCTGTAGGGCCATGATATGAATAGAGTGATCAAGAACGGTTGTGGTGAGGTCATGCATAACTGCAATCGCACGTTGACAGTTAAGTTGGAGAAAATTTAATTGTTTTAAATTTGTACTGCTTGTGTTGGAACTGATTGGAGGTGTATTATTCATAACTAGTTTTAGATCTGATAATTTCCAGCGCCTTTAAATATTCTTGGCATTTAGCATCTTTGTATGAGTGAGCATAGTTCTTTTTTCTCCGCTTACAGTTCGGACATTCAGGGGGTTTGTCTTTATTCTGGCAATCTGCAATATTATGACCTGAACAACCGCAGTGACCACATGTTTGAGCTTCTTGAGTACACGTCCTAACTGAATGGCCGTAGCCAAGGCATTTAAAGCATCGTGGTACTATAGTATAGTCCTTAACCGTGTGCGATGTCCACCCTATGTAAACTCTATGAGTTAAAAGCAAAGCTTTCCTAATATCACTGGAAACCTCGAATATCCAATTTACCGTTGACCGATTTGGTTTGGGACGTGTTGAAAACCTAGGTTTTACTTGCGCCTGTACCTCCTCTGAGGTAAATCGATAATCCTTTAGATTTTTGTGAAATAAATCATCTAATATATCTTCAATTTTAACCTCCTTGTGTATGTCATACATAACAATTGTGGGTCCTAGTTTCTTGGGTGTCTCAGATTTGAGACCACAATCTTGCAATTTTGAACACTTTCGTATCTTATCAAGATCCTGAGAAGTTGCAGTCTCAATAAGTATCCCATTAGATCGAATCTTTCTTATGTATTTAATTTTTACATCCTTGATGTCCGACGCCAATTTGGTTTTAACCTCCTGCCTAACCTCTTCGCTGGTAGAAAAGGCGCTGCCTTCCTGAGCCTTAATAAGTATAATGTGTGGCTCTGGCACAGGCTTCACTGATCCAGTCCTTGGCGTAGCAACATGTGATGGAGTGTAGATTTTTGCCGCTTGTCCATATGACAAATTAGAAGCAGCCAAAGTAGTTGGCAAAGACACTGGAGGTCCACCAATAGTTCCTTGTACCTTGCTAAGTTGGTATTCTCTTTCCTCAAGTTTGGCCTTTAGCCGCTCATTCTCCATGATAACTTTGGTCAATAATTGCTCCATTGCTGTCCAAGTTGTTTGAATGTCCGTGGTAACCGTCTTGGTCAATCTACCACCGTCAGAAATAACCTCAAACAAATGTGAATGCAATGAAAAAACCTGGTCTGTATATGATCCAAGATATTGCGATGATTGAGATTGGTCTAGTGTATCTACAGAGTCTCTGGCTGTTGTAGCATCCAGGGAATCCTGAGACCTAGTTGAAATCATGTTCGCGACCACTGGACTATCACTGGGTTCCAATCTGGGCAACTCCACCCTAACACCCAATTCTTAGGAACAATCTGTGTCTTCAGCTCTACCTTCAACAACTTGTGAAGGTAATGGTGGAAAACTGTTCACCAAGTTGACTAAATCATCGGAATCCATTGTTTTCTTATTATTCATCTAAATTTTAAGATTGTTAATTTTTTTTTTTTTTTTTTGGATTTTTATTTCTAAGCTGAAAAACAATTACCTAAATCCTAGGTGGCGCTGTGTTCCAAACTGGCGACATTCAATTTTCCCTCCAACTCTTTTGGAGTGAAGACGCTATGGCAGCCATAATTTTCAACCTAAAAAGCATAATTAAAAATAATATTTACATCGTTCGCTGATAGCTACTCAATGGGTAAACCAATTTTGGAATCCAGTATACGACAAGAAAGAGAAAATTATTCTCTCCGTAGTCTTCTATATTTTTTTTTCCTACTGTACAGTCAGGGGTTTGTAACAACCCTATGTTTGAAATAGTATTTATTCAAAAAACTGTCAGCCATTACAAACAGTCTAATAATAGCTACCCTACGTAAACATATGGAAGACGCTTGCCATTGTAGTCTACGGCACGATGCTTGTTTTCAATAACGTTCAGAAAACCACAAATTTCTTAATAATCCCTGCAGGAATCACGGTGAAACCTATCTCTATGTACTCACCAACCCTTCATAGATCCAATGGTATCCTATTTGCATAATTAATCCAAGAGTATCCACAGTAATAAGCACAATATTAGGAGCACTATATTAGCACATATACACAAGCCAACGGGCGAGTCCACTCTGTTGGGTATGTGGGATCAGTTAGAAACCAAGGCGATAGAAGTTTACGCCGAGAATCAAACGCTGAAATCGATGTTGAAGATGAGACAGTCCTCAGCCAACGTCGCACCCACATCATACGCGAGTGTCGTAAGCGCCCCGACGAGTAGTGCTCCCAAGAAGATGGATGTGCATGCCGTTTTGATCAAGTCAGATTCAGACTCTCTCAAGACCAGTGAGGCTGTAAAACAGGTGGTTTTGCAGTCTGTAAAGCCTGTTCTCAAATCTGTTAACGTTCGTACGTATGAGAACTATCAAAGATACCGGAGATGTGCTGGAGGTTGCCAGTCAAGCTGACGCACAGAAAATTCTGAACTGTGAGACGATAAAAGCGAGAGGCTTAAAGACCGAGGTTCCGAAGAAACCAGGTAATCGTCTCATTATCTACGACGTAGATTCAGATGTTAAGCAAGAAGATTTCCTCTCTGAGCTGTATGAACGCAACTTTAGTTCGCATGGTGTTAGTAAAGATCATTTTCAGCAGAGTATTATCATTCGGTCCAAGGCGAAGGTCGCCAATAGGGACACCACGAACTGGATCATAGAGGTTCCCACAGACCTGAGGAATATCATGATCGAGAAAGGACGTGTGTTCCTGCACTGGTCGTCGTATAAAGTTCGCGACATTCACTTCACGGTTAAATGTTTCAAGTGTCTTGCCTTTGGGCACTTAGCAAGGAACTGTAAGTTCAAAGCTGTGTATGCGCATTGTGCTGGAGAAGGCCATATTCTCAAGGAGTGTTCTAAGGCGGCTGAAAACCGACCTGTATTAACTGTAAAAAACGTGGTAACGCCTCTGACCACTCTGTTCACAGTAGAGACTGTCCAGTCTTCAAGAGCTACCTCGAACAAATAGAAAACAAGGTTGTTTATGGGTAGTACACCTATAACAACTTTTACTGATGAGTTCAGTGTTATTCAGATTATGGTCAGAGATCGTGCCCAGTGGCCTTGCAGTTAGCTGACTGCTCTAGAAGAGAGAAATGTGACTGTATCCTTCTGCAAGAGCCATACACTGCGAACGATAAGGATCTGAAATTGTATATAAAGTTTTCTTGACATTTTTAAAAGTTGTTAATACTATTCATAGTGCTCAAGGCACTACTTGAACCAAAGTGGGTTCAGTATTCCCGCATGCTTGCGGATGTTAGTTTTGTGTTGCGACTGCTTGAAGTCGCAAATTAGTTTGTATATTATGTGCAAAATATTGTTTGACTTCTAAATTGATGTATATAACACCCTTTAGACTTCTAAATTGAAGTAGTTTTCTTGATTGTGGGTAAGATCAAAGCAATCAGAATTCTATAAACTTAGAGCTATAACGTTGTGTTTATAAGGATAGTAGCGACCTGCCTCCACGGGGCTAGGGATGGTAAACTTCCTGGTGGCAAGACGAGTTCTTGCCGTCAGGAAGGCTAAATAGGTCGAAAGCAGCTAAAATTGCGTTGATGAGCCTTTGCTCAGGGAACGCTCCAATGAGTGTAAATATGATGATGATGCCTTGCCCACCGTCCCGGAGGTCACGGCAACAGACCAACGTTTCATCACAATTACAGATGTCCTCTGCTTCGTAGTACTCACGGTTGTCAGACAAACATTGCCTGCCAATACTCCATTGCCTCCTTGTCGTGACTTTGCTTTTCACGTGATTTTTTGAACTGAATCATTCAGCGCTGACACCATCGATGTATCCATTGTCCATTAAACGTTCCGTACACATCCAGTTATTTAGCTAAAGATGCTGCTTTTTGATAGTGGCACTTTAATTGGAATGCCAAGAGGAACCGCTTGGGTGTACAAACGAAATAGAACTTCGTCAACATCTTCTCTGGTTGATTCTTTTTGTCATCTTCAAAATTTTCAAAAACCAGAAAACTGAAACGTTATTGGTTAATGTAGAATTAAAAACATTTAGAGAAACAATAAAAAAATAAATTTTGGGGTTTGAAACGTAAACCAAATCGTTTACCATTTTCAATGTTGAATTTTGTACATAAAGAAAAAGGAACAGCATAAATTTTGCACTCGATACTACATTAAAAAGCTAAAATCAATATTTACAAATGCGATTAAGAACTTACTATGTTTTGGAATCATTGACAAACACTCTAATGCCTGAATCGGTTGAAATCAAGAGTAATTTCACATAAAGAAGCACAAATTCTTTCAGATTCCATCGAAACAGTCCTCTAGAGCTTAGCTTTCAGTTAAATACTGAAAAGAAATCCAGTTTTTAGCTATTTAACTTTCTTATCGCTTACTGTTTCGTCTTTCACCATATATTTGCTCATAATCGCTCGTGCGGTTATAAGGAAATCGTTATACTAATACCATTCATGACCAGCAGAAGAATGGACACACAATAATTACCTTTCAAGGATGAAGTGTGATGGAAAACTTAAAGGAAACGAGTTAGAAATCGCAGGTTAGGTACAAGAGACAGTAACTCATGCGTGTACTTAACTTAGCCTACCACTGATGAAACAATTCCACATGTAACGTTAAATGTTACCCTATGTAGTCGTATAAAAATTGGAAAGATTATGTTTGTGTGGCTATTTTAAATTATATCCGTTGGCTGACAGAACAACACGACCTTTGAGTATTTCTTCTCAAGTTCCTGTATGGTTTTAGAGTAAGTTCCATATCAACGAAATACTCGTATATTGCCCAATAATCATCCCAAGAAATAAATGTTCAATTTAACTCAAAACTTACTTTAAAAATAGTTTTGTACACTATTTGAGCACTTTAAGCAGGAATTAATATTTCTGAGCTGTTTTTTAATCTAATGTCCTCTGAATTTTACTGCTGATACTTTTACTGGTTCCTTTTTTCTTTGAGAGGCTTATACAAGTCTAAAATTGTCCCATTATACAATATCTGGTTTTCTAAATCTGAAACAGAAGCGAAGTTAAAGCGATGTTTTCATATTCACACTCACTCCACTCCTGAATCAACAGACGTTCCATTTGTTCAACGCAAATTTTATAGAGATATTTTCATTAATACTCTGCTCAATGCTATTGGAAACCATAGTTCTTCTCCAAACTCACTGAACAACTTTTCTTCTTTTTCTCTAATTTCCGAACCTGCTGCTTAACTTCCAACCCATCCACGATACAAGAATATTTTGGGATCCCTCCAATAACGTTTGTTGTTCGCAGTCACCATTAAAAAACAAAGGTAGATACTTCTGGTTTCTGGTATAATTTCTACATCTCGAATTTGAAGCTCTAAAATCAATGCCTTTATATAACACTTAGTTGAGCAAGTAACCAATACTCATCTAGATGAAACTAAAGGTTGTGAATGTTCTGTGAGTTCCACACTTGTTCAGACTGGAGTAGCGGTTAGCAATCATTTTCTTAATGCAAATCAATATGTGATTTTTACAAAATGGGACAAGACAATTCTAAATTTTGAATGATAACGAAAAATTGGGTTTTGATATTCATACAAATTGCGAGGACTCAGTCATCACCATAACGTTTGTAGCTTAGAAAGCGACAGCTGCAAAGCAGTTTTTTTTTTATTGATATCTGCAAGGGACGATCGTGAAAATGTCCTATCTGTTTTCAAAATGTCGGCTTCGGAGAGGTTTATTCTTTCGGCGAAGCTTAATCTTTGTTTGTCTTGAAGAAAAACAAAGTTCCTTTTGGTTTTCTCCAAATATGTGAAAATAATACGCGAAGGAAGAAATTTATTATCTTCCAAAATTTCATAAAATCTGTGGTTGCTGGAAAGTTTAATCGCATATTTCAAATCGACATCATGGGCACACCCACAGGGAGGATAAGGGGAATAATGGCTCTGCAGAACATTTTGTTTTATATTATAAAATTGTATTGTCAAGTAATGACGCTCGTAAAAGCTACCAAAGAGGAAGGCAGGAGCCCTTACCATTCCCACTCCCCTCAGCGTCTGGAGACTAGGCACCTGCGAGGTGATCTGATTGAGGTGGTTAAGGCTTTGGGCGGATTCAGCAAGCTCAATGCTGATGGCATTCTTCCTCTAGTTCAGACTACACACAGGAGAGAGCATAAATTAAAATTGAGAAAGGATGGTGCTGCAGAATAGATGTGCGGATTTTGCCTTCAGCCAACGGATGATTGATTGCTAGAACAAACTTCCATTTGGTGTTGTGGAAGTGGATAGCCTACACAACTTCTGAAACTAATAGAGGATTCTGTGGGGATGAGGAGATGAAACTTATTGGACCGGGTTTATTGAATACGAATTGATCCTGAACTCTTCCCAGGAATTAATAGAATGTACACTGAAAATTTGGTATCGATCAGACACTTTCTTATCGAGCAATGGCCCTACTTATATTTACGTATAAAGATAACTCTAAATATTGTGAAAAAAAATTGCCGGATTTCTTTTGGTCCGAGTTTAATGAAATTTGGAATGGTTTGACAAATATTTCTAAAAGACTCAACAAAAAAAAAAACACCTTCAAATGATATGATTATAATGAATGAATCAAGCACTTAGTAACTACTAATCATTGCAATGAGAAGTATAACCGAATGAATGGAATTTTTGCCACAGCTCTCAATGAATCTGTCGATAATGCCCATCACTAGTACTTTAAATCCGATACTAATAGGAAAAATAGCCTTACACGTTAATGAAAAATAGATGAAAATGAGATAGAATTGACCTAATTCGGGGTGACACCTACCCTCAGGAGAGCATCTACACGCGCAGCAGATGCCACTTTGACTACCACTTTCAGTAGCCAATTGGAGGGATGAGAACAGTCAGGTAATGCATTTCACAGAAAACGCCCCGAGGTTAATAATATTCGTTGTTTTCCTCTCCATATCAATGTGAAAAGCAGCAGAGCTATTTCCAACGTTTCCAGATGAATATCATGGGCCATAAAAGCAATCCTCTCTAGCAAGTAAGTGAGAACTTTCGGCATATTTGAATCGATTGTCTCTTAACAAAATGTACGGACGACCGAAAACGAAATGAGTTCACAAAATGTTCAACAAGTTTACTCACGAATTCGGTGATAACATGTTGATGCGTTGAGCCGCAGCACATTTATAGTAAATTGTTCCTTCTTACTTATTTTCCTCTTCGGAACAGAGAAAGGGTCACCACCAGCTGCTCAACAACTTAGCCGGTGGTCTGAAGATCTCAAATCGTCATGGATTTGGTCGAGAGTTTATTTTTAGGTGTGGTAAGATCAATTGGAGGTGATAAACAAATGCCATATTAGAGTATTGCAGTACACGTATTCTTGTTGTCTTTTCTATAAAGACAAACATCGTTATGACTTTATGACCATGCTGAATATTACGGTACTTTGGTGCCCAGGTAGCAGAAGGCAACTTTCCAAGTGTAACCCTAATTATAGCATTAATTTGTTAAGTTTGTGTCGTGGAAATTTGCATTTCTTTTTCTATAATAGTCATTGATTGTGTTTAAAGCTAAACGCAGTAAAAATAAACTGTCGGCCAATTGCATATGCGCTTTGAGATCTGAGTCGGACAGATCTCAAAGCGCATAGAGATCTGAGTGGGACAACGTTTAAGTTGCCGAACTCTGTACCAAGAGAATTGATTATTATTATTAAAACCGTTCCCCCATTCATGGCATTTTTTCGCCCCATTACGGGTACTGGCATCAAGTGCATGGGATGGTTGGTTGTATCCGGTTACTATTGGTCGAGAAACTCTTTTACTGTCCTACAGGTGTTCAGCATTGCGGCTTTCTGGAAGTGTTCTCTCGGAGGCCTATCGTTGCTAAGTTCTTACGGAGGTTCTTTGGTACCATGCTCATGGTCGACATGACGATCCGAATGGTCATTACTTGTTCCATAAGAAACATATCTCTTATTTTGACTTCCTCTCTTAGGTCTGCGTACTTCCTGATCTTTTCGTCGTATGTTTCCTGGAGATTGCTGGTGTTGGGCATCGCTATGTCGATCGGGTAGGTAGCCATTTCCTTCTTGTCAATGATGGTTATATTTGGTCTGTTGTGCGGGATCGTTTTGTCCGTCATTATGGCACGGTCCTAGTATAGTCTGTCAGTAGAGATCTGTAGTACGGCCCGAGGCTCGTACTTCAAATATGGTAAACTTCCTTTGAGCAGCTGGTGTTTTGCGCTAGCTTCCAATGTATTATCCTACCCATCTGTCGTGTCTGTGAGTATAATCCGTGTGGGTGATCATCCTGTATCCTGCGTTGGTGTGCTGCATTGTTTCTGGGACCAGATGCCATCGTCAATATGTATCATTTGTTATTCCGGGGTTCTTAACGATGTATTTCCTGCTGTTTCTAGTGTTGAAATCCTGGTCTTGGAATGCGGAGATAAATACTGCCATCTTCGGAGAGATCCTTTCATTCGTGAGTCAAGTATTGGAAGCCATCTTATCTATGTAGTCTTTATGGTCATTTCATCTGCCATGGAATGTCTTCTTCGCCCATCTTTCTGTCTTTGTTTCTTCTGTCTGTATGACTGTGGTCCTCTAGTTGAGGTTGAGCATTGTGTTCCGTTTTTCAATCTTTCTTATGGCTTGGGAGATTGGTGCTTTCATGGAAATAATAGCGCAGGTTCTTAATCGCTTTCTTTCTTTCTTCAATGAAGTCAGTCAATCCCTTCCTTTTTTTTACGGGCTATGGTCAGTCTCTTGATGGCCGACTTCGTATGGTGTTTGCGGCTTTTGGTGATCATTATACTGGTCGAACTTATAATATCCTACAGCTCCGTGGTGCTCAAATCTCTGAAGTCGAAGGAGTAGGTTAGTATTGGAATATATAAGTATTTTTGGCTGTGACCATATTCCCGCAATTCAGCTTTGATTTTAGAAACCTGCTCAGTCTCTGTTTGTATTTCTCAGTCAGGCGGACCTTGATCTCCTTGTGTTCTAACTAGTGTGCCTGCATCATCTCCAGATATTTGCATGTTTCTCCCTCTATCATTTTCACAACATGGCTTAGTTAATCGGTCTCAGGCGAGGGTAGCATGGTTTTTTCTTCCGGAAACTGGTTTTTCTTCCAGACATGCAATTTGCTGAACTCTTCGGTGATCCGGAATAGCTGTTGGAGATGATTCTGAATTGCCGTATAGAGTTTGATGTCATCCATGTACATCAGCTGAGAGAGGGTGTATACGTTATTTTTCCATCTTTTAGGGTAGATTCGTACTTGCTCTTATTGAGCATAGTGGACAGTGGGTTCAGTGGTAGAGAGAACTATAGTGGGCTCAGGGCATCTCTCTAGAAGATTCCTTTTCTGATGGGTATCAGTCTAGTCTTGATGTTCTAGACTTTAGTGGTGCTCCTCCACTTTGCCATGATTGCTTCTAGGAAGCGTGTCAGGGTCGGGTACAGGCTGTATTACAGAAAAAGGTGGCAGGTGTTGCTAATGCAACGGAAACTCAGTGTATATTTTTATATTTACAATATTTACTAATGTATTTATATATATATATTTATAATAAATAAAATATTTATTATTTACTTTCAGATATGAAATGAACGAACTTGTGAAAACCTATTCACATCTGCAAGATGACTTCCACGAAAGACCACCTAGCTTACGTGTTCGGGAAATCGATACTGACTGGGGTGCCCCAAATAATATCGAGCAAAAACATTATCAGGAAGATTGAAAGGATCGCAATTCTAGTGGCATGTCTCTGTGGCTTCATGGCCTACACGGTTCGATTTTTATTGTTATATCTGCAATATCCTTGCTATCCCAGTATCAACTTAGTGTACGAGAAGAACATTCAGATCCCAGCCATCACTGTGTGTAATATGAACGGGTGGGTATCGCTGCTACAAACACTTTTTTACATAAAAAAATAATTTAAATGAGCCCATTTATTTTTAAAAAAATAAACCCAAATTTTTGGCAGTTGGTGTACGAATTTTTTGAATTGTTGTGATACGATATATACTTCAATGGGGTTGAAGCAAAGTTTTACTTTGAAATGCTATGATATACATATGTTAAGGAATACGATGATAAATTGAGTCAGGCATTTAAGAAGGAACTGAGGTAGATTATCATCTCTAGCAGTTGTTATTGCTAGATGGTTGACGGCAGGTATGAATCTTGCCAGAGGTTGTATTTCCAAATCATTTTCTAATTGTGAAGTGTAGGAATTGTGGTTTATTTGGATTCTGGTAGTATGATCAAGCCAGGCATCAAAATAGTTGGGAAATTCCACTAAAGTTTGTGTATTAGGTAGGTTCCCTTTCCGCGGAGTTTCCTGCAATTATAGTTTGGTAATTCCCGTTTTTTACTGTTGGTGATCTCCTTCATTTTGAAATATGCAGATCTGTCCTGTGGGTTTTCTAAGACCTTCCACAGTGACTGGAGGTTCCTTGAGTTTTAATAAGTTAAAGAGTTGTGGAGGTCCACTAAGCGTTTGCTTTTGTAGTTATGGTTGGTTTCT
This sequence comes from Mastigoproctus giganteus, assembly GCF_048544385.1. NCBI lineage: Eukaryota > Metazoa > Arthropoda > Arachnida > Uropygi > Thelyphonidae > Mastigoproctus > Mastigoproctus giganteus. The sequence continues at coordinate 73,772,125 of NC_143586.1, read as the reverse complement.
TGAATGCAGAAGTCTCAGCAACTAGATTCAACCATCTAGTGAGCTAAATAGCATAGCCAGGCCAAAGCTGTAGTCATTGAGGGGTCCCAAGGAAGAATCGAGGCAGTAAAAATCGTTTTCGAATATTTAAATGAACTGGTCCAGATCACTTTAGTTTGAGGCTTCAGTAAGAGTCTTACTAAAACAATGCTGAACAAGGGAAAAATGTCCGACATGTAGATGACTGCAGCATCGCTACCCCACGATGCTTTCTTGATGTTCCAAGCGCTTAATCGCATGCTGCATTTGCAGTGCTTAGGAACTTTGTTTAATTTTCAATCCCATTTTTTTTAGGCACGTCACATTTTGTCATAATTAGTGAAGTGAGTTGAGTTTATTTCTAATGCCTCTTGAATTCTGGTAGAAAATATAATTATGAATGGGATAAATTATTAAATGGGATGTATTTGACTGCTGAACAACTCAGATGATTTTGTGCGGGAAACGATTGTGGGCATTGTGTGATTCTGATTAGGACCGCTTTGAGCAGTGCTTCCTTATTGCATCTCTGCAGAGGGAGTCACTTCGTAATGCCTTATTTGTAACATGGGAAATTAGGGGGTGATCTCATGAGAGTTGGAGAGAATGTTCGAATGATCAGATCCATAGCTCAAAATGAACTTTGATGTACAGATTCATAGTCAGGCTGGGTAAAGTCATTGTGGTACGATGTTGTTGTTGTTGATGATGGGATTTTAAGTGTAATGGCCGCTTAGGCCATATTGCACTTACGAAAGTGGTGCATACTGCCTGAGTTTGTTGATTTAGAAGCAGTTAAAAACGACTATACAATCCTATCCGTTTTAGGAAGGAAAGAATTCTGCGAGATTTGATTTTTCGCCTATGATATGGCTAAGTGACAAAGGTTCCTTTAAGCTTGCCAGAGAACTGAATGACACTAGTCGAGCATTATCCCTCTGGTGTGGCATGGGCATGCCCACTGAACATTTGGGGGCCACCTCCTCTATCGGTCCCTTTCTTCCTTTTCTACCCTCCAGCCTTCCTTCTCCCCACCCAAATCTGTCTACCTTCACAGCGCACAGCCCCACATGTCAAAATTGTATCCACACCAAAATTGCTTGCCCGACCCTTTTCGGCCAAAAAAAAATAAAATAAATAAAACTCATCCAGCGTACAATCCATTCTCGCTCTTAAGGCAAATCTCTATGACCAAACAAAGCACTAACAGCGATTAAAGCAATGTCTTTTTTTTTTTTTTTTTTTTTTTTTTTTATAAGTCCTAGCCATTGAAATCTGAGGAAAGTAGGTGGCAGGACCTGCCAGAGTACTTATTCCTTATTGGTAACACCTGGCTAGCATCCACGTGGCGCGGTATGGGCAACGTTGGGTCCCATCAGGGGCCCGATGGCCAATAAGCCAGATGAACAATGGGCACAACAGACTACACTATATACGATCCACACACTTTAAATCTCTGGCTTGTCACTCGATACAGAGAACACCGCGGAGATGGGAGAAATCCCAGGAGCCGCTAGACCCTCAACATACCAAATACCAAATTATCATATTGGTATTGGTACTGGTATTGGTGTTTAAAGGCACAAGGGCAACTAAGGCCAAAATGTGCCAGGTCCTACATTATTATTCTAAGGTAATATAATATGTTCTATTTTGGCATCATAGGAATTCATATATATGTATTTCCTTCAGAAATGTATAGAGTGTAGCTAGGTTAGCACTATTGCCAATCATGTGGTTAAGCGATAACGGTTCTTGTAGTTGTGATTGAGAGTGGAAAATTATTCTGAAAGGAGAATAGTGAGGACAATCTAAAAGTATATGCTTGACTGTAAGCGGTAGTGAACAATGCGTGCATCGAGGTGGGTCATCCCCCATGAGTAGAAACATATGGGTTAGATGAGTATGTCCAATCCTTAGTCTTGCTAGAACAACTTCTTCCTGTCTATTTTGTCTAAAGCTGGAAATCCATAACGCAGGTTCTTTTTTGATTTGGAGCAACTTGTTATTACTTTGTGCCTTCCATATTTCTGACCACTGAAACATACAGACTTTTTTTATGTGCTTCAAATAATCTCTATATGGTACTTTATAATTTGCTGGTGTTGTACTGTTTGGATTTTTGGCTTCCTGATCTGCTCTCTCATTGCCTAAGATACCAGAATGCCCTGGGATCCAGCAGAATTTCACTGAATGATTCCTACTTCGTAGGTGGTTTAAGTAGCAAATGATTTGTTTTTCGATTGGTTGTGATATTGAAAACTGATTACCCAAAGCAGACACTGCACTCAATGAATCAGTGTATATTATACTGCTAGTATTGTGGACAGTGTTAATATTCTGTAAGGCTAGTTTAATTGCATATAACTCAGCAGTATAACTGCTACATTCAACTGGTAGTGATATGGAGACTGTAAAAGATGGAAAGACAGCTGCGGCACCAGCTGTAGAATCTGTTTTTGAGCCATCTGTATATATTTGGTAGCTTTGTATATTGTTGAGGGCATGTTCTTTATGTAGTTGTTTGATATTTTCATTTGCCAGGGAGTTCTTTCCCCATTGCTGAAAGTGCGTATCACAGTGAGGGAGATTTACAGACCAGGGTGGATCAGGAATATCGCTTTCTTTAAGTATGTTATCAAAATCAATATTCCAGGTGTGAAGCAAATCTTTTAGTCTCATGCCAGTTGGTCTATTTTCATTCGGTTTACTGTTATAGAACGTTGTCCACTCAGGGTTGGAAAGCAACGGTCGAACGGGATGGTCTGGAAGGCTCTGAATTTTAGCTCCATAATTTAGAAGCAACATTTTCCTTCGAAGGTGAAGTGGAGGTTCGTGTGCCTCTACATACAGACTCTGAACAGGGGATGTTCTAAATGCGCCCAGAGAAGTTCGAAGGGCACTGTGTTGGATGGTATTAAGTCTGATTAATGCGCTTTTCCTAGCTGAATCATATACAATAGCACCGTAGTCTAAACGAGATCTGATAATAGCACGATACAAATGTAACAGAGTGTACCTATCAGCTCCCCATGTCATAGCAGAAATGGACCTAAGTATATTAAGTTTCTTTAGACAGACAGTTCGGAGGTGTGTGATATGTGAAACAAAGTTCAGTTTGGTGTCCAATATTAATCCTAAAAAACGGAAATTACTGGTGAGAGGGATCAAATGGTTTTTTAATCTGAGTTCTGGTTCTTGGTGTAGCTTACGTTTTTTGCAAAAGTGAACTGCAATTGTTTTTTGGTCTGATAAACGATATCCATTCTGCATTGCCCATGCCTCCAACTTATTTATAGAGAGTTGCAGCTGTCTTTCAATGGTATGTATATTTTTGGAACGGCAAGATATAGTTAGATCATCAGCATACATATATAGTTCTACAGTATTTGGGATGTTGTGTGTTATGGTGTTCAGTCTAAGTGAAAAAAGGGTAGAGCTCAGTACTGATCCTTGCGGGATACCTTCTTCTTGAGTGTAGTACCGGGAAAGTACAGATTGATAGCGGACCTGAAAGCTTCTGTATTGAAGAAAATTTTTAACGAATTCTGGTAAGTGCCCTCGCAATCCTATGGAATGAAGCTCTCTCAATATGCCGTATCTCCAGGTAGTGTCGAAAGCCTTTTCTATATCGAGACTTACCATTACAAGATGTTCATTTTTGACGTAAGCATTGCGGATGTTAGTCTCAGCTTTCACCATTAGATCTAAAGTGGATCTGTTTTGTCGGAAACCAAACTGATTGTTGTTCATCAGTTGTTTAGTTTCAAGAGCCCGGGTAAGCCGTCTGTGTATCATTCTTTCTAGGATTTTACTTAGGCAGCTAGTTAGAGAAATAGGTCGGTAATTTTCTAGAAATGTGTGATCTTTTCCTGGTTTAGGAAAGGCCAAAATGATGGAATGATGCCAGGAAGATGGATACGTACCCTCAAGAAAAATCCGATTATAGAACATTAATAGTAAATTCAAGGCTGTACTGTTTATATGTTTCAGCATTACATAATATATACCATCAGGTCCAGCTGCACTGTTAGGTGATCTTTTTAATGCTGTTTGCAGTTCAAATAGGTTAAACGGTTGATTATAGCCAATATATTGGGAAGTATGGAATTTTATTTTGTACCTTTCTGCTGAAACTTTGATTTTAAGAAAGGAGTTGCTATATGCTGACGTGGCAGATGTTTGGTAAAAGTTCTCTGCAAGGACGTTAGCTATTTCTTGACATGGAAAAATTTCCTGTCCATTTTTGATTAAGATGGGAGAAGGAAGAGTTGGATATTTCCCATTTAATTGCCGAATCTTTTTCCAGATGAGACGACTGCTAGTATCTTTTGTAATAGTGGAGGCAAACTGTATCCACGATTCCTTTTTGGCTTTTCTTCTAACTTGCCTAGCTTTTGACTTTAGCCTTTTATACTGAATTAGGTTGTTGGTAGTTGGGAACTTCCGGAACAGGTTCCAAGCTTTATTTTTTTCCTTTTTGGCATTGGTACAAGCTTCATTCCACCAGCGTTTAAGGTTTTTGTGTTTAAATGTGGAGGCTTGAGGTATTGCTTCGGAGGCAGTGGTCAGTATTTGTTTGGTAATATGCTCTGTTGCATCATCAATGGATTGTAGTTTGATCAATTGGCTATCAAAAGAAAGACGGGTTGAAAACTTTTTCCAGTCTGCTCTGGAGAATTTCCATTTTGAGCGGTTATCAGGATATGATGTTTGAAGCGTTTGGATTCTGCATATGATTGGAAAATGATCACTGTTGTGTGGGTCGTTTAATACTGTCCATTCTATACTGGGGTATAATTTGGGGGAACAGAGTGTTAAATCAATTGCTGACATAGATCCAGTGGAAAGGTGAGTATAAGTATTTTCACCAGTGTTCAGTAATGTTAGATTCAGTTGGTCTAGTATCGTCTCGATCAAGTGTCCTCTACTGTCCATGTGGTCTGATCCCCACAATGGATGATGCGCGTTGAAATCACCAAAGATACAGAAAGGTGGTGGTATCTGTCTTATAAGGTCTTCTAGTTCTTTAAACGTGCACATCTTGTTAGGTGGAAGGTACAGAGATACTAGAGTTAGAATTTGCCCAACTGATACACGTACGGCAATGCCTTCTAAGTGGGTTTGAAGCGGAATTTTTCTAGATGGTATTTTACAGTCAACTAGAATCGCGACGCCTCCACGTGCGGATAATGAGGAGTTTCTATCTTTTCTGTAAAATGTAAAATTTCTGATTGATGGAGTGACTTGTGGAGTTAGATTAGTCTCTTGTATGCAAACGGCTATAGGACCATATCGGGAGATTAAATCATAGATGTCATCGGTACTGCTTCGTAAACCTCTACAATTCCATTGAACAATGTTCTGCATTATCGGGGTTTGAGGAGGGAAGGCGAGTCTGTCTGTTTCTTGTGAGTGGGTTGCTTTTGACGGTCGTATTTCATTTTATCTTTTCTAGGGAAATTGGGACGTCCGGAATCTGTACCCTCTTCTACGTCATCAGTTTGACCTGATGAAAATCCAGTCTCCATATCATCTTCTGCATGAAGATCAAGTACTGTTTCATCGTGTGTAGTTATATTTTCAGAGTCCATTCTATTTGAGTTTGCCTTTTGTGATTCAGTGGCTTGTTGCCTTCGTGATTTATTTGACATTTTATCACATGATTTTATTTTAGGCGGAACTGTGATAGGGGTATTGCTTATTTCATCAACTACAACGGGTTTGCTGATAGGTTGAGGTGTTGACAGCACAGATCGTGCCCATTCTGCAATGGATGTATTTGGCGGAATTGATACATCAGTTTGGGTTGAAACAGCTTGGCATTTTAGTGTAACGGCAGCGTACGTGGTTTTTGGGACAGTTGATTTTATTTGCTTTCTTGCTTCTTGATATGTGACCTTATTCTCAGTCTTGTACTTTTGTATTCTTTTTTCAATTTTCCAGAGTTCGCATGATTTTGAGTAGGCTGGATGGTCATTCTTGCAATTTGGACATTCCGGAGCCTTTGCAGTGCACTCTGTTTGTGAATGGTTTTTTGACCCGCAGTTAGGACAAGTATTTTCGCCTCTACATGTTGTTTGGGAGTGACCAAACTTTTGGCACTTGAAACATCTTAGAGGGTTTGGAATGTATGGGCGGATACGGCAGTTTAGGTAGCCTGCTTTAACTGAGGTCGGCAAATTTGGTGTACTAAAGGTCAGTATAATATTACGTGTGGGAACAAGTTTGTCATCCTTCTTTATCATAATTCTTCTTGCTTGAGTTACTTTCTGTTCTGCTAATTCCATGACTATCTCCTCAAATTATCATATAGAGTACATTCCAGAAGTATGTGTTTGACTGTGAGTGGTGTATGACAATGATTACACTGAGGAGGGTCATTCCCTGATAGGAGGAACAAATGAGTTAAATGAGTATGGCCGATTCTGGTTCTGGCTAGAATTACTTCTTGTCTGTTTGCAATGGGGTTAGAAGCCCATAATTTTTGTAAGGGTTTTATTTGGAGTAGTTTATTATAGATTGCGTTTGCCACTGAAGGGTTAATTGATCTTTACATATTCTTTGTATATTCATTTTATAATCTGTGACCGGTACTAGGGAATTCGTTGGGGCTGAGCTGGATGGATTTTTGGCAGCATCATCTGCAATTTCATTTCCTGGTATTCCCGTATGGCCTGGGATCCAGCAGAAGATAACCTTTTGCTGATGTTCTCTGAGACGTATCAACTGTGTTTTGATGAGCTTTAATAACGGGTGAGTAGGCGGGGAATTGTTTTGCAATGCTAATACGGAACCTGGCGAGTCTGTGTATATTATGCTCTTTTAAATTGACACATGGAAAATATTTTCTAATGCAAGCTTTATGGCATATAATTCAGTCGTGTAGCTACTACACTCTGTTGAAAGAGATAGTGAAATGATAGTATCAGGGAGTACCACTGCTGCGCCCGTTCCACTCTCAGACTTCGATCCATCTGTATATATTTTAGCGAAGTCGGGATAATGTTGAGTATGCTCAATGTGTAGCTGTTGGATGATAGAGAGTGTTTTCCACACTGGTGGAAATAATTGTTACAAGACGGCATGATGACAGACCATGGAGGTTCGGGATCTGTTGGATCTTGCATGATTTTATTGAAGTTTATATCCCAATCTTCTGCTAGAAGTTTTAGACTAATATCAGCAGGCCGAACTGACTGTGGTTTGTTTCTATAGAGGGTCATATACACCGGATCATATAGTATTGATCAATTAGGATGGGTCACCTGGCTTTGGATCTTGGTTGCATAGTTCAACAGCAACATCTTTCTCCTGATGTTTAGAGGAGGTTGATGGGCTTCAACATACAAACTTTGCACTGGAGATGTTCTGAACGCACCTAGTGCTCCCTACGCCAGGTGGAAATGTAGGGGTTCGAATTCCTATCAGAAATACCATGAATTTTTATGGACTTTTTTTTTTTTCACGCGTGGCCCAGTTAGTCGGTCTCAGGCGAGGAGTTGCATTGTTTCTCCCTCTCTTAAATTCAGGTTTTTCGTACAACAAACAACAAATCGACAGCAAAATGCACGCAACATACAGACACAATATACTGGCGCATCAAATTTGATTTGGTAACTAACACTCTGGGGCATTTCGTTAAGTAGACATTGATTCCTACACTACTATTAGTGATGTAAGGTTTTAGGCGCATATTGCCCCATATCTAATATGTCTGAAAATTAAGCGTTGTGTTGATTGATTTGTTTGCTGGATGAAAAGCCCTAGTGTCTGGGAGAAAAACACCATGCTGCCCTCGTCTGAGACTGACTAATTCAGTCACGTTGTAAAAGAGATCCATGAAAATTCCTCGCATCATTAACAGGATTCGAATTCCGATCTTTTCCACCCTGTGTGGGCAGGACGATGATTATACCAACTGTATTCCCCACGAGGGCTTTCCTGTATTGCACGTAGTGGGCTTTCCTATATTCAATTTGGTATTACCATCCAATATCAACTACCACCGGATTCTGCACCATCCCTTCCAACTTTTATACATTCATGTTCAAGAATGATTCTCGAGGAGAATTGTTCTTGAACATGAATTAGCATCTTTGTAAGATAGGAGATCGAGATCTATTGGACAGTCGGAATTTGAATGCCAGAATGCGGATTATATCAAATATTCGCCTTCGGCGACACTGTTCACAATATAACATTCACGAAGAACATTTTGTTCTGTTAATTTTGTCGTGCAGTGTATTTTAGAAGTTTTATATTCATATTTATTATAAGATATTGCATGACACAGAAAACAGTGCATTGATTATAGGACTTTATTCTCTTCTTATAATTCGTCCTATTTTGATTCATTGAATACTAATTATACTATAACACAACTCAGTATAAATCTTTATTGCTTCTAAAAGACACATAATCATCACTCATGGAAATAAGGATCCTTATCAACAAGTTATAGTCGGGCTTCTTTATGGATGTTTAGACATGTATTAATCACATAATCAAACGAGAGTAACCTTACAGATTAGTAGAAATAACAGTAATCATTCTTATTATTCAGTTCTGGATGACTTGAAAACTTGAACATTCCAAGATCTAGCAAAGTTACCGATATTGCAGGATTTGAGAGGTTCCATTGTATTATCGCTTTATGTTATTTTTAATATAACATATTCCTAATCGTAAATAAAGATCCACTTATGTGTTTAGTTACCATTAAATAATTTCATTGAAAATTTTCAGATTTCGTAGAAAGCCGTTCTGTGAAAAACATCCAGAGAAATGTGCTCCAGTCAGCAACGTTAGCGAACTTTGTGAAGTTTCACCACATTTCTGTAGCAACGACACGGAAAATCTCCAGGTGAGTGTTCCATATTGATTCAGTTCGACAATAATCATCTTCTTTCGTACTATTTTCATAATTACTACTTACTAAGTTGAAATTCACGGTAATGGAGGATATTCTTGAATCCTCCTAGCCTATTGGGATTGAGAAACCATCCCTCAAATGTCAGGAGTCCATAATAATCGTGAAAATCAAATTCACGGATCTTTGTGTCCGAGATCTGTGGGTTCAACAACTGGATTGAGCAGACGATTTCTCTGGAGATGGTGAAGAATTTTATCGAACCATCACAGGGTGAAATACTCCAGCGCACTGAAGAATTAACTTAGTACTATTTTATAGTTAGGGAAGGAAGTTACGTGGTTGTTTTCCACGAAGATTAATTGCTGTATTTAATAACCACTCTTATACCACCTGGAATTAATAATAATTTATCTTGGACTCTTGGACTTTGAAAATTGACGACAATGTTTTCTATACTGCATTATTATTTCACTGGAGTTTCTGCATCAGTAATTGTCACAATTCGCAACAATTTGCAACAATATGCAAACACGAATAAAAAGTGCTTCTCAACTGAAAATTCCTCAGTTTCAAATGAGGAGGGCAACAGCCTGTTGAGATTAATGTATGCTCGGTATCGAAGGAAGGTTCGCCAAGTTAAAAGCCTGATGGTCGTTGCACAAAATTTACTGGTTTCTTACGTTTCAATTATCTCCTTAAATTTCTCCCCATTTTCCTGTTTAAAAGAAGAATTAGCACCTTAATAAGTTGCTAAGTCTTTAGAATTTTATTAATTAACGCGAGCGGAGTGCTTTAATATTATACAGTAAAATTTCAGTGATTCGGTAACAGCAAGGAATAGTCCAGTCCGAGTTGTAGAACGCAATTATCTGTTCATGATTTCAAGTTCGGACAAAGGAACAGATTATTCAATCCAGCAACGTATGTTAACTTAATGGATTGTTAGGACCCAGATATGACAAAAAAGAAAGGGTTAGTTAATATGAGGTTAGTTACGCATTAATTTACGTTCAACTTCATTTTTAATCCACACAAAATTGAAATAAGGAGTTCAACCGAAATAGAACACAGAGATTATGGTATTTTTAATCAGTAGACTTCAGTATCTTCAATTTCAATGAGAAATACACGTTCCATCTCCAATCGTGCTGTCTTTTTTTGAATTGAACGAAAGAACTCTTATTCTACGTCCTACTGTATTTTCATTTCTCTTAGAACGTATATATACTTTTCGAATTCCTTTTCAGAATATCCATGTCCTTTAACGTTGACCCCCTCCCCCCAGCCCCTTCCCTTTCATAGTTTTCCCCAATCCAGGACCTCTACTAATGAGGGCGGGTAGTCACGCACCCGGATTTCCGAGTGAAAAACTTTCGCTTTATCTTCTACTTTCTTTTCGCTTTACTAAAATCTCCTTTTTCCCTCTCCAATCTATTAGGGTAATCCGAGGGAGCGGAGAGATTTCTAACTGTCCTGATCTTTCACCTTTCGCCTTCTGGAAACAAATTAGGAGACCCCCTTCCCTCCCTTCCCACCAGCGCCCCTTTTACAGCCTCACAATCCAGGACCTCTACTAATGAGGACGGGTAGTCACGCACCCGGATTTCCGAGTGAAAACTTTCAATCTTACTTCTACTTTCTTTCAACTTTACTAAACTCTACTACTTTCCCTCTCCAATCTATTAGGGTTATCCGAGGGAGCGGAGAGATTTCTAACTATCCTACTCTTTCTTTTTACCTTCCTTCATAGGGTCGATGCTTCATCCATTGAATCACACGTCGGAAACTTATCCACTGTTCTTTCTCATTCATTGGGATGCATTATTAAATCTTTCATTTGTGTTCATCTTTGATTTTAATCCTTATAGTGATTTCATTTAATGGTCTTAACTGTTTTAATGGGTTTCGTTCATTCTTCTGTGTAATAGGTTTATTTCATTTGTTTATTGGTAATCAATGGTTTGTACAAAGGTCTGAATATTCGGCTTTAAATAAATGCAAAATTCTTATATTGTAATTAGGTAAGGGTCAGAGGGTCTTGAAGTAGAAGCAAATCTAGGTTCTGTAATAATTCTTGCCTCACATATTGCTTTCCTCCTTGAACTGCGTTGCTATTTCTCCTTCTTGTTTTGCCATACGATATTCAGCCCGGTCTTCACCTTCTCTACTTTCTTCAAATCAATATTCCTTTTGCCACACTATTTATCTTTGATTCCAGGCAAATCAATAGGGAAATCTTCATCATTTAATAGCTTTCTTTATACAATTATTATTGTATTCTTTTTTACTTTATTGCAGCTTGAAACCTAGTCGCAATTGGTGCTTTTAAGTTATACTTTTAATATTGTCCAGTGTCTTTTCGCCTCCTTTGTCCTACTTACTGTCAGAATCCTCAGAAAGACTCTACCAATCCTGTTTCCTTTGACACAAAAAGCTAAGTAGGATTCCCTAGATTATATTGGAAGGTACTTTGGATAATTTTTCTTCATTTAAAATTATTAAAGTTTAGAATATGTCATTAAATTCTCGTTTAAGAAAAATCTGTTCTGTGTAAATACGAGAAGGTACTCAGATTATAGAGGTTTCGAATTAATGAAGTTTTATTGTAGTTATATTAAAGCTGTTATAAAAGAAGCGACCCTACCAACTAATACCCTGTCTTTTCCCATCCTCACCCAACCTTATACTTCCTTGCAACAACTTTTCCGATCCTCCTTTACATTCCTTTACCTCTCCTGCTCCCCAAACCCTAACCCCCTCTCTTAAAACAACTCTAATTCCAATTCTGTTCGTTCCAATCTCTACCTTTATTATTTAACCCTCACTCAAATTCCCCTCCAATCTCCCACAACTACTTCATCCCCTCTTACCCCACATCTCTTACCCATGCAAAAGCTGTGTCTCAGTTCCTCACCACATGACCTTTCCATTCCTTACTTCCATTAACAGTTTTTAAGTTTTATATTAAATATACACCCCTCTCCCTCCAACCATATTCAATTCTTCAAAGGTGCTTTAAAGCTGATCTTCGTCCCTTTTCATCTCTCTTATACATAATGGCCTGCAGTCTCTTATTACAGACTCTTTTAACCGCATTGAAATATTTAACTGCAACGTGTTAACTGTCGGTATGCAGGTCTGCCCTCCCAATCCTTCAATGCTTGTCCCATTGCCTCGGGGTTCCAGCTATGAATAAACTACACCCCTCGTCTACATCTACATACACATATATAAGGATGAGCCATTTGTCAGTTTTCCAATAAGATATGCACTTTCTTGAGACTTAAATTAAAACAGAACGATTCATTTCAATAATGATAAAATGGCTAAAGTGTCTCTCTTCTATTCTCTGTTTGGTTAAAAGATAATGAGCATACGCTTAATGCTGGACCACCCGTAGAATCCTTGGGATCTGGTACTTAGATAAAATGAATTTATCTTCACCCACGTGAATCGTCTGTCCACGTGACTCTATTATTAAAACTGCTACTATCGCTTTCCTGTACTGACAACCGAAAACGAGTAAAATCCAAAAAAGTTAATTCTTTTCAGCTTTTTGAAGCAATAATTTAATTTTTGCAAAATTTCGGTAGCTTGTTTCAAACTTAATTTAGTTAAAATGTATTACAGTACGTTTAAGGCCTTTTTAAATATCTTGGAACGTTTAGTTTTCGATTTTACTTTTAGGCTTAATTTTTTATGAGAATTCAACCAAACAGATAGAATACGTAAGTCACTTTAAAAACAGTTTGCTGTTTCATATTATTATATAGAGTAGGATGCAGTGATTAGCGGTCTACTGGGATACAATTTTAATTAGCATTGTCATAAATGCGTCACGTAGAATAATATTAAATTAAGTAATATGAGCGTGAAATAAACAGTGTTCCAAAGAACTTAATTAGTAATTTAAAAACTGGCATATTCCTACGAGTGTCTGTTCCGGAATTTACTGGTACCTCATCAAACAGCGGGTGATTTCTAGTGACCAGGTGCGTTCTTTACACTTGATGGTCCCCTAGTCAGTTGACATCTGGTGTTACCTGACAAGGAGACCACCTAGTCATATTAAGGAGACCATCTACCATTTGATGAGGGATCAACAAAATCCGAAACAGGCTTTTGAATAAATAGCTTGTTTCGGAATATGTTGATCCCTCATCAAATGGTAGATGGTCTCCTTAAGATGATTAGGTGGTTAAACCAGGGTCTTGTTTTTGCGCAACGCATCTGCTGTCCTGTTAATGTTGAAGTTGTGGATGGGGGTCCAATATTTCATGGACAAGTTTCTGGGCACCATCCAGATGTCCAGAAACTTGCCTATGAAACCAGTGTGATTAGATTAATATTTATTTTTTAATAAGTAGTTAATTAACGATTATAAGGCCATTCAAAAAATTTGACCAGAGGAATGCATTATCTTTAGTTAAAAACATGCCCGATTTAAGTGGTTTCGATATACATGGTTGTTCATAGAAACACATCCTCGATGTAAATCGGAGACTGCCTGTACTCCTTTTTCTGATTTTCTTTCGTCGAAAATCACTACCGTTTATTCATAGCTGTAATACCGAAAAAAGTTTTGGATATATCATTGCAATATAAGAGGTTAATGCCCTTGTGCAAGGCTTGATGTAACTTTACTTCCCAAATCTTCAAAGTTATTGGGCATACGTTGATAGCAAGTGGGCTCGAGTCGCGCTCATGGGAAACTCAAACGAATGTCAAAAAAAACCTGAAATCATCGATGCGCAAGTCTACAGTTCACACCTATCCGATGTTTAATTACTCTACACGTCTTATCCCAAAATGAAAATATTGAGTTCGATTTCACACAGTTAAAAGTTGAAGATTTTAGAATACGGCGTGATTTTAAATTGCTGTTTAGATTAAAATATAACTAAAATTTAAATGTCATAACGTCTCAGTAATGAACGCGATACAGTCTTGAAAAGTCTGTCGTTAACTCGAAACACCGAAAAGAAAAATTCATCCTCCAAAACAAAAAATTCCATTAAAACAAACTAAACGTTTCAAGATATTGGAACGTTTAGTTTGTTTTAATGGAATCTTTAAGGGACGGCTCAATCACAATGTTGTTGAGCCGTCCCTTAAGACAACTGGCTCAACCACATTGTGAAAAAGGCAGAGAGAGAGAGAGAGAGAGAGAGAAACGTAAACGTGTAACTGCCATCCATTAATGAAAAAGTTGATATTCAAAAATTCTAGGAAGGATGGTTGTGAACCCTAGGCCTGCGTGACTTTGTGGCTCTGCCACTATAACAACTAATAACTAACGTAATTAACAGAACTAATTGCAACTAGTTCGAACTAAACTAACATATTACTAACATTCTAACTAAACTAACATATTACTAACATTCTAACTAAACTAACATATTACTAACATTCTAACTAAACTAACATATTACTAACATTCTAACTAAATTAACATATTACTACCATTCTAACTACACTAACATATTACTAACATTCTAACTAAACTAACAGTAGTATTACATATTGAGTATTACAGCTCTGATTCCTACTATCTGACTAAACTAACATATTACTAACATTCTAACTAAACTATCATATTACTAACATTCTAACTAAACTAACATATTACTAACATTCTAACTAAACTATCATATTACTAACATTCTAACTAAACTAAGAGTAGTATTACATATTGAGTATTACAGCTCTGATTCATACTATCTAACTAAACTAACATATTACTAACATTCTAACTAAACTAACATATTACTAACATTCTAACTAAACTAACATATTACTACCATTCTAACTACACTAACATATTACTAACATTCTAACTAAATTAACATATTACTAACATTCTAACTAAACTAACATATTACTATCATTCTAACTACACTAACATATTACTAACATTCTAACTAAATTAACATATTACTAACATTCTAATTAAACTATCATATTACTAACATTCTAACTAAACTATCATATTACTAACATTCTAACTAAACTATCATATTACTAACATTCTAACTAAACTATCATATTACTAACATTCTAACTAAACTATCATATTACAAACAATCTAACTAAACTAACAGTAGTATTACATATTGAGTATTACAGCTCTGATTCATACTATCTGACTAAACTAATATATTACTAACATTCTAACTAAACTAACATATTACTAACATTCTAACTAAACTAACATATTACTAACATTCTAACTAAACTAACATATTACTAACATTCTAACTAAACTAACAGTAGTATTACATATTGAGTATTACAGCTCTGATTCATACTATCTAACTAAACTAACATATTACTAACATTCTAACTAAACTAACATATTACTAACATTCTAACTAAACTAACATATTATTACCATTCTAACTACACTAACATATTACTAACATTCAAACTAAATTAACATATTACTAACATTCTAACTAAATTAACATATTACTAACATTCTAACTAAACTAACATATTACTACCATTCTAACTACACTAACATATTACTAACATTCTAACTAAATTAACATATTACTAACATTCTAACTAAACTATCATATTACTAACATTCTAACTAAACTATCATATTACTAACATTCTAACTAAACTATCATATTACAAACATTCTAACTAAACTATCATATTACAAAAATTCTAACTAAACTAACAGTAGTACTACATATTGAGTATTACAGCTCTGATTCATACTATCTAACTAAACTAACATATTACTAACATTCTAACTAAACTAACATATTACTACCATTCTAACTACACTAACATATTACTAACATTCTAACTAAATTAACATATTACTAACATTCTAACTAAACTAACATATTACTACCATTCTAACTACACTAACGTATTACTAATATTCTAACTAAACTAACATATTACTAACATTCTAACTAAACTAACATATTACTAACATTCTAACTAAATTAACATATTACTACCATTCTAACTACACTAACATATTACTAACATTCTAACTAAACTAACAGTAGTATTACATATTGAGTATTACAGCTCTGATTCGTACTATCTGACTAAACTAACATATTACTAACATTCTAACTAAATTAACATATTACTACCATTCTAACTACACTAACATATTACTAACATTCTAACTAAACTAACGGTAGTATTACATATTGAGTATTACAGCTCTGATTCGTACTATCTGACTAAACTAACATATTACTAACATTCTAACTAAACTATCATATTACTAACATTCTAACTAAACTAACATATTACTAACATTCTAACTAAACTATCATATTACTAACATTCTAACTAAACTAACAGTAGTATTACATATTGAGTATTACAGCTCTGATTCATACTATCTAACTAAACTAACATATTACTAACATTCTAACTAAACTAACATATTACTAACATTCTAACTAAACTAACATATTACTAACATTCTAACTAAACTAACATATTACTAACATTCTAACTAAACTAACATATTACTAACATTCTAACTAAACTAACATATTACTACCATTCTGACTACACTAACATATTACTAACATTCTAACTAAATTAACATATTACTAACATTCTAACTAAATTAACATATTACTAACATTCTAACTAAACTAACATATTACTGTCATTCTAACTACACTAACATATTACTAACATTCTAACTAAATTAACATATTACTAACATTCTAATTAAACTATCATATTACTAACATTCTAACTAAACTATCATATTACTAACATTCTAACTAAACTATCATATTACTAACATTCTAACTAAACTATCATATTACTAACATTCTAACTAAACTATCATATTACAAACATTCTATCTAAACTAACAGTAGTATTACATATTGAGTATTACAGCTCTGATTCATACTATCTGACTAAACTAACATATTACTAACATTCTAACTAAACTAACATATTACTAACATTCTAACTAAACTAACATATTACTAACATTCTAACTAAACTAACATATTACTAACATTCTAACTAAACTAACAGTAGTATTACATATTGAGTATTACAGCTCTGATTCATACTATCTAACTAAACTAACATATTACTAACATTGTAACTAAATTAACATATTACTAACATTCTAACTAAACTAACATATTACTACCATTCTAACTACACTAACATATTACTAACATTCTAACTAAATTAACATATTACTAACATTCTAACTAAATTAACATATTATAACATTCTAACTAAACTAACATATTACTACCATTCTAACTACACTAACATATTACTAACATTCTAACTAAATTAACATATTACTAACATTCTAACTAAACTATAATATTACTAACATTCTAACTAAACTATCATATTACTAACATTCTAACTAAACTATCATATTACAAACATTCTAACTAAACTATCATATTACAAAAATTCTAACTAAACTAACAGTAGTACTACATATTGAGTATTACAGCTCTGATTCATACTATCTAACTAAACTAACATATTACTAACATTCTAACTAAACTAACATATTACTACCATTCTAACTACACTAACATATTACTAACATTCTAACTAAATTAACATATTACTAACATTCTAACTAAATTAACATATTACTAACATTCTAACTAAACTAACATATTACTACCATTCTAACTACACTAACATATTACTAACATTCTAACTAAACTATCATATTACTAACATTCTAACTAAACTATCATATTACTAACATTCTAACTAAACTATCATATTACTAACATTCTAACTAAAGTATCATATTACAAACATTCTAACTAAACTATCATATTACAAACATTCTAACTAAACTAACAGTAGTATTACATATTGAGTATTACAGCTCTGATTCATACTATCTGACTAAACTAACATATTACTAACATTCTAACTAACTAACATATTACTAACATTCTAACTAAACTAACATATTACTAACATTCTAACTAAACTAACAGTAGTATTACATATTGAGTATTACAGCTCTGATTCATACTATCTAACTAAACTAACATATTACTAATATTCTAACTAAACTAACATATTACTAACATTCTAACTAAACTAACATATTACTACCATTCTAACTACACTAACATATTACTAACATTCTAACTAAATCAACATATTACTAACATTCTAACTAAATTAACATATTACTAACATTCTAACTAAACTAACATATTACTACCATTCTAACTACACTAACATATTACTAACATTCTAACTAAATTAACATATTACTAACATTCTAACTAAACTATCATATTACTAACATTCTAACTAAACTATCATATTACTAACATTCTAACTAAACTATCATATTACAAACATTCTAACTAAACTATCATATTACAAAAATTCTAACTAAACTAACAGTAGTACTACATATTGAGTATTACAGCTCTGATTCATACTATCTAACTAAACTAACATATTACTAACATTCTAACTAAACTAACATATTACTACCATTCTAACTACACTAACATATTACTAACATTCTAACTAAATTAACATATTACTAACATTCTAACTAAATTAACATATTACTAACATTCTAACTAAACTAACATATTACTACCATTCTAACTACACTAACATATTACTAACATTCTAACTAAACTATCATATTACTAACATTCTAACTAAACTATCATATTACAAACATTCTAACTAAACTATCATATTACAAAAATTCTAACTAAACTAACAGTAGTACTACATATTGAGTATTACAGCTCTGATTCATACTATCTAACTAAACTATCATATTACTAACATTCTAACTAAACTAACATATTACTAACATTCTAACTAAACTAACATGTTAAAAGTAATCAAAAAGTGTAGGTAAGCTAAATGAAACAAAACTAGCTAAAACTAATTAACTTTAAAACTATAACCCATAATTAAAACCAACTAACTAACTTTAAAACTATGTAACCCATAACTAACTAAAACTAACCAATCAACAAAAAACTAATTAACTAACCAAATGAAAAGCGAAAATAGCCAAATAAATTCATTCTTTAAAATAAACTATAGCTATTTAACCAAATCAGATGTAGTTTAATTACTAACCAACTAATTAAACTAACCAAGTGAGGTTAATGGTTAATTATAACTAATCAACTAAACAAACCAATCACTCGGCTAGAACGGGATCGTCAAAGACATCACCATAAAGGCAAAACAGCTTATCTGCATCTGTTTTGCCTATCATACCTGAAGCTGCTAAATTTCGTATCAGAAAGAAGGCTCACTTTCAAGTACACAATAAAAACTTGATAATAAAGAAATCCTTATCAGGCAACGTAATGTAGTCAGCAGCGATTATAAGCTGTTTGATTCTCGTACGTCGCAAGTGTTTCAAGCTTTCCAAGCTTCCCAAGAAGACAACTGTGAACCTGGATGAACTTCATATCTTCATCTCTTGCTGTTGACTTTCTCTTACAAGTCTCCAACAGGATTATTTCTTCTTACTCGTCCCTAACTAATTGAATCACTATCTATTGACACCTATACCGAATATCAGTGGCCTAAAGAACCAATGAAGACCTTTAAACTATTTCAATTGGCTACTGATTCCTGAAAAGGTTTGAGTAGTTTATTCACTCAACAATTGTTGACCACTGCTGCGGCAACCATCCAACTTGCTTCCACTCAGCAATCAATAAGAAGTCAATTACCACTGACCTCCTTGAAACACCATTCACATACAGCGGACCCTGAACGCAAGAAACCGGACATCATCTTCCTTGAAGCGTACGCATAATTACAATTCCTGATCTATTACACACTCTGAAAATAGGAAACTTCCTTTGTATCCTAAAATCCATCGTGAAAAGCCAACAACTGACGTCACATCAAGAATTTCATACCAATTTTTCCGTCACCAAGTACGTGTCTCAGTGTGGCATATCATCTACCACCCTCTTTGTAGCAGAACTGGAACTCTTATGCTGTTCCAATCCGGATTATTCTCTCAGGCTAACGATTTAAAATTCTGTTTGTTTTCTGAGACTCAAATAAATGAAAAAGTTATCCAAGATGTTGTTAGTCGACGTTCGGCACGTGAAATGTATATTTTTCCATTGGGCAAGAAATCAAGAGAAATCCACAAAATGCTTCTTTTCGCATCTATTGTGACACAAGCCAGTTTGAAAGGATTGGAACGTGTACCAAATGGCCCCTCGGCACCATCATCAGGCCATTTTATGAAACACGAAAAGCAGAAAAGAAGCGATACCCTCAAATACTCCTGACGCTGACTGGACGATGTATCTCTATTCCCAACTGACAACCGAACTGCTCTACATGGAATTGGCATAGCAAAAAGGTAATTCTATATTTCGCACTTAACATGTATATGGAAAGGGGACTCTCAACGATGATTGGAAACTACTCAAAATCTCCGGCATCACTATCTCTGAATTTTACGATCCCTGTCATCATTTAAAAAAATCGAAAACCAGCAACGCATCAGACAGTGTACATCCCTCGTCAAGGTCAAGAGAACAGCTTCATTCCAACTGCTATTTTAAAATGTGCGATCCATGAAGAAAAAATTGAATGAAGTTGAGGAGCTCTTGCTGTCCAGTTCAATGGACGTGGTTTTCTTCGCAGAAACATGGCTTGATCCCAGCGAAGAAACACTTTCTTCTACTTGGCCTGCAAGACATCAGATGGTGTGCACGTCTAGAGAAAACCGCAGGGGAGGAGGAGTTGCAATTTTGTTCAACGAGCAGGTATTTTCTATCCTCCATTCAGTATCAAGTCAGTCTGATTTTTTCGAGGTAGTGCTAGTCACACTAAAACCTAAAAACAACAACAGCCAGAACGGTTCTCTCGACATTGTCGCAGTGTATATCCCACCGGTTCCAGACGCACAAGTAGTTGAAGAACTCCTCAATTGGCTGCTTAACCATCTCCATTCATCACTGAAGCACGTTCTGTGTGTGGGGATTTCAATCTCTCAAATACTCGGGGGAGCCTCAAGAGAAGACTAAGTCAGCGTCTAGACATATTAGGTCTTAAACTGGTGAGCATACCACCGACAAGGGGTGAAAGCATATTGAACCTCGCGTTAGCGTCAGCAAAAATCAAAACCCGACAAGCAACATGCAGTCTAATCATAACCCCATCATTCTTTCTGTGCTAACAGAAATGACCATCACTTCTGGCAGAGGAAAGTCACAGCCAAAACAATTACAGCGCCCAAATACCTCAATCCTGAAAGGTGTGTTTATGCGGCCCAAGCAATCCCATGGGATGTCCTTGAGGAATGCGACTCAGAACTCGGAAGTGACCTAATGACAAGATGGATACCCACTATCTCTCTCTCTCTATGCTGCAACAAAGAAGCTAACCATTACAGACCATTCAAGGGCCTAGTGGAGTCCAAAAGTCTCTGAAAGCCTTCACGTCAAACAGAACATGCACAAGCGATGGAAAAACTCCGGCTCACCTTCGGACAGAACTGCCTTCTCCCTAACTAGGGCGCTTTTTATTAGGAACAAGAGGGAGGCAATAAAACTTCACCTAGAGGCTATCATGGGTCAATTTGTCTGGGTACGAGGAGGTCTGGGTACGAGCTTAGCCTGTGCGGACGAAACTCTTCGACGCTCTTGGAACAGAGAAGTTTTTCCTGATTTATTTTCTGATTTATTAGCTTAAATTGTCATATTAACTTATTTTCTAGAGTAGCTTTATATTCCTAGTTACGATACTTAGTTTAAAGTTTAACTTAGACAGAGATTTTGTAGATATTACTTAGTATCGCTAACGGTATCAAATCCACGTGTTACAAATTGAACGAGAGGTCTTTTTTTTTTTAACCAAATTTAGTCGATTTATTAACCAATTGTTATATCAAATTATCTTCTATAAGTAGATTATAGACCTAGTCAGGATCCTTAGTTTATTCTAAATTGAGATAGCGAGATTTCGAAGCTAATCAATACTTACGAGTCCGTAGAAGTACCGTTCGTGAATTCCCGCCATTTTTACACGACAGCATAAGCTTAGTGTAGTAATATATATATATATATATATATAACGACTTGGTCGTAACAAATAATTAATACATAACTATAGTGGTACACGTGATACGGAAGTTGTATAAAGGGAACTCGTAGAAAACACTAGATACCGAAAAAATAAATATAGCGTTATAACTGTTTTGGGATATAACTTAAGGAATTAATTTTGTTTTGAAATTTTATTGAATAAATCGGAATCATGACTCAGACCAGAGCAGCAAAGCAAAAGGCTCAAGCTAATGGGGGTGCTGTGGTTCAGGGGAGAACTGAGGGGGGCAGTTGCCCTCTGAATCACAGTCTTTTAAAATGCACTGTTTGCTTGATGTTTGCGGAGCAGTCGGGTACGGGACATGATACTGCCAAGGGGGATGTCTTTGTGTGTGCACGATGTAAGGAGTGCAAGGAAATCAGGCGACAACTCAGCGTTGTTATGGGCCTTTATGAGAGCTTGAAGGGCAGGGTGGATGCCCTCGAAGGAAATAAATTGAGGGGCCCATCAAGCTCTCAGCTGCCCACACCAACGCCAGAGCTTGCACTTGGTCATCAGGCAACACAGAGGCAGCCCCCTAGGCAGAATGCGCTGGTCCCACAGGAACTAGTAGTTGTTGGTGACTCTATTGTCAGGGAAACGGGGAACATGCTTTGTAAAAAGGATAGGTGGAATAGGACCAGGGTATGTCTGCCAGGGGCAAAGGTTGATGACGTTGTAGAGCGGATATCATCTTTTAAGGGCACGAAAGGTGATATAGTTGTACACGTTGGCACTAATGCTATTAAGAGTAGGAGACCAGCGGAATTACTTAGCAAGTACAGGTCACTGTTGAAAAAAAGCCGTGAATTAGGGTTGAATTTGAAAGTGTCTGCAATTCTGCCCAGACACGATAGGAGGGAGTATATGATGAGAGCCTTGTCGATCAATTCGGCCCTGGAGGGATTGTGCAAGGCTCAAGGGGTAGAATTTTTTTCAGCCTGGACTGTACTTGTTAACAGGAGAGATTGCTTCTACAGGGATGGGATACACTTAAATAGAAAGGGTGCAAGAATTTTTGCTGATGCTGTCGAGGCAGTGTTAGGTGGGTCGGAAAACTGCTAGTTGGGGGGGGATACAAGGACTAATAGATTAACAGTAGCCACTGGCAGAGGTGGAAGTGATTCTTGCACTGCTTCTATTGAAATGAGCAGAAGCCTGAAAAACAAGATGCAGGATATTTCAGAGACTGCTGGGAATCATTGCGGTACAAGTAAACACATGGGTTGTGTTAGGGTAGCTAAGAATAGAAACAGGTGCATGTATACATGTGTGTACACCAATGCTAGGAGTTTGGTAAATAAATTTGATGAATTTGAGGTATTGCTCAAAACATCAAAGGCAGTTATTGTTGGGATTTCAGAGACGGGGTGTCACACAGATATAAGGGATGCAGAACTGCAATTTGGAGAGTACAACGTCTACAGAAAGGATAGACAGGATAGGAAGGGGGGAGGGGTTATGCTATTAATTAAGAAACACATAAAGTCCAAGGAAGTGAAGCCAGTCGACATCGATGGACAGGTCAGTGTCGAGTCAGTTTGGTGTGACATAAGCATTGGGAGATCAAAATTGAGAGTAGGAGTGTGCTATAGGCCTAATGACTCTGATGAGTATAATACGATATTGTACAGGGAAATAGAGTGGGCCAGTAAAACAGAGAGTCTTATAATGGGGGATTTTAATTTCCCAGATATTGACTGGAATTTGTGGATTGATCACTCGCACACTAGCAAGGCTTTTGTGGATTTATTGGATGATTGTTTTCTACATCAGCATGTTCGGGAGGCAACAAGAGGGAGCAATACTCTTGATCTGATTATCAGTAGTGATTCTTCATGCATTAAGAATCTGCAGATAAATGAACCACTAGGTGGCAGTGATCACAGTGTGTTGAAGTGGGATTTACTCAAGGAGGTAACTACCATCAGAGGTAAAGGGAAGGGTTTTTGTTTTCGTAAAGGCGACTATGATGGTCTGAGACAGTATTTAAATTCTATACAGTGGGACCAACTGATGATGATGTTACCAACAGCAAATTCAAAATGGGAAGCATTCAAGGAACTAATCTTGGTGGCTACCAGGCTTTACATGCCAACTAAGAAATATTGTTCAAGGTTTAGGCCTAAATGGTTGTCAGATGAACTAATGAGACATGTGGCAGAGAAGAAAAATGCATGGGATACATACAAATTAATGGGTGACATGGAAGCCTATGATAGATATAAGTTGGTCTGTAACCAAGTCACAAAGGAGATTAGGCAGGCAAAGGCAGACTACGAAAAATCCTTGGCAAAGGATGCAAAGAAAAACAGAAAAGAGTTCGTTACCTATTTAAACTCAAGAAGGAAAGGGATGAATCAGATTGGTCCACTGGATATTGATGGTTCAACAGTTGAGGATCCTGCTCAGGTGGCTAACAATATAAACGAGTATTTTGCATCTACATTCACGCATGAGGAGTTATTCAGGAAGGAGAATGATGTAGGTAAAGTAAACGTTGGCAGTGAGCTGGATGATTTTGTAATAACTGAGAGGAAAGTGGAGGAGAGATTGTTGAGGATAAATATAAAAAAGCACCTGGGGTGGATGGGATCTATCCAGTTATATTAAAGGAGGCAGCAAAGGAAGTAAGCAAACCCCTAGCCATAATTATGAGAGCTTTGGACTCAGGGGAGGTACCCATAGACTGGAGATGTGCAAATGTAACCCCAATTCACAAAGGAGGATCAAAGGCTGACACAAGTAATTATAGACCTGTTAGTTTAACTTCTGTTCCAGGTAAATTAATGGAGGCACTGGTTAAAGAAGCACTGCAGGATCATCTAGACAAGAATTCAGTTATAGCTCAGACGCAGCACGGTTTTGTTAAGGGCAGGTCTTGCCTGACCAATTTGATTGGATACTATGATGTAGTCACAAAAGAACTGGATGCAGGGAATAACTTTGATATTATATATTTGGATCTTAGAAAGGCTTTTGATACTGTGCACATGGAAGACTGCTGCACAAATTGGAGCAGTGTGGCATTGGAGGCAAATTGCTGCTATGGATAAGGGGATGGTTGAGTGGCAGAAGACAGAGAGTGGTAATCAATGGACACTGCTCAACGTGGACTAATGTTATTAGTGGAGTTCCTCAGGGTTCAGTTTTGGGTCCGTTGTTGTTTTCGGTGTTTATGAATGATATTGATGATGGGATATCAAGTTTAATGTCCAAGTTTGCAGATGATACAAAGGTTGGCAGGGTTGTTAAAGGACACTACTGACGCTATGCTGCTGCAACAGGATCTGGAAAGGTTGAACAGATGGGCTGAGAGGTGGCAAATGAAGTTTAACATTGACAAATGTAAAGTACTACATATGGGAAACAGTAACCCCAGAGCAACGTATCAACTCTGCGGTACTACACTGACAGTGGTGGAGAATGAAAAGGACCTGGGGGTAATTGTGCAGGCAGATATGAAGTTCTCTGAGCAGTGCAGACGAGCTGCAAGAGTAGCTAATGGTGTCTTGTCAATGATATACAGGAATTTTTCTAGCAGGGATAAGGAGGTGATTATTCCCTTGTATAACGCAATGGTCAGGCCCCACCTTGAGTACTGTATACAGGTCTGGAGGCCTCATTTCAAGAAGGATGTAGAGCTGCTGGAACGAGTACAGAGAAGGGCAACAAGATTAGTGAATGGAACAAAGGGGTGCTCTTACGAAGAAAGGCTTAAGTTTTGCAAATTACAGTGTCTGGAGACTAGGCACCGTCGAGGTGATCTGATAGAGGTGTATAAAGCCTTGAATGGTTTGAGCATGCTCAATGCCAATGGAATTCTTCATCGTGCTCAAAATAATCACCTCAGAGGGCATAAATTCAAATTGAGGAAGGACGGATGTCGGATAGATGTGCGGAAATTTGCCTTTGGCCAGCGGGCGGTTGGTTGGTGGAACCGACTTCCGTCACTTGTTGTTGAAGTTGATAGCCTAAACAAATTTAAGGCTCAATTGGACAGGTATTTTTTTTTTTTTTTGGCTGATGCTGAATAAGCTTGCTTTCTTGCATCATATGCCTCTACTAATGCTAATGCTAATGCTAATCATATATAATGGGAAGCCCTTCCATAGAAGCAATTCAGAGGGCGCCATCGACTCACTCAATCTGAGCAGTTGGCTCGACCATATAACTAAGTTCGCCGCTCAGCCAGAGTCCACTACACCAATGGAATTCCCAATCAATCCGATTTCAACAGACCCCTTAAATTCAGTTAACCTCACCAATCAGCAGCTGATCGACTCAATAAACAGCTTAGCACCTACGGCCTTACTCGGTGCTGACGGTCATCAGTTTATTCTGAAATGCCTCAGTACATTTATTGTTGATCCCATTCTGTCGTTATTCAACAAAATTCTTCATCAAAAATTCTTCCCTCCTATGTGGCATGTCTATCTAGTAAGACCACTGCCAAAAACATGCTCTGCTTCTCAGCCCAGTCACTTCCGTCTTATTTCTTCTGCATCATGCCTATTAAAGCCATTTGAGAAATCTCTTCTGAAAACGTTAACCACCCAAATAATGCCGCATCAGCCACCGCAGATCGACTATGCCACCCTGTCAAGATCCATCGCTACAAATCTAGTCACCACCACTACCAAGATCCTCGAGGCATTTGAGCACCGTTTGGAAATCACCGTTACGTATATCGACGTCCAGGCAGCATTTGATTCCGTATCCATTCACGCGTTGGCAAGGCTATTATGTGAGTATTAGCTCATTGGTGGAGACGTGCTCTGGTTTATTCAGACAATGCTTGAGAACAGGACTATTCTTGTTCGCGATGTCAATCGGCGCTACACCAGAACTATTACAGCTGGAGTCTCACAAGGTGGGGTCCTCTCTGTTAGCTTGTTCCCAGCTGTTCTTCTGCCTTTCGCGACGGGCCGAACTGATATTATCACATTTGCTGATGATATAAAGCTGTACACTGTTATCAACCCTGGAGACACAGCTGACTACACAAATTCTTTATCGTACAGAAAATCCAGAACATCGAGGCCTTCCTCTCCGGTTTCGGCCTTCACATCAATCCTGAAAAGTCGAAACAGTTGACCTTCTTGCTCAAACGCAACCCAACAATGGTGCAACCCAATATAAGAGGATCTGCGATTTCTGCTGTTCAGCAACACACCGATCTGGGCGTTATTTTCACCAAAAGCTCTCCTTTCTGCCACACATAAACCATCTGCAAAGAAAGTTCTGTCGACTCCGGCGGATGCCTAAGCAACAACTTATGCATGTCCTTGACCAGACCGTTGGGTGCAGATATATTAAGACATGTATCTATCCGGTCATACTTTATGGCGCAGAAGTCTGGACCTCAACTGCCACAAAGCATCTGAGACAGATTTTTGAGGGTGAATTTTAGCTATTGAAGTGGGCCATATGGAAATTTCGGCTTCCCCCTGCACCAAGGACCACCCAGATGGCAGCAGCTCTAAACATCAGACGCCTTCCTGCCATTGTCCACGAGAGAAGACTCGACTTTGCTGTAAAAATGATGGTTGGCATTATTTCGGAACCAGACTTCTGGGCTAACTGCGGATGGAGAATCCCAGTACCAAGCCTTAGGGCCAATCCAGTCCTTCAGGCCACTCCAAACCGGTTAAAGTTATCCGATCGGTTCTTACCCGTGCAAATGCTGCAGTACATATACTCCTTGGATGGCGACCTCTACAAGTTCGCATTGGATAAAAAATACAGGCAGAACTTACTCCATCGACTTCCTTCTCAGGACCACCTCACAGGATATTAGAACCTGCTCCCAAGGACCTGTCCATCACTGCCATGGATCCATCACTACATTATTCCAACTTTCTGCGTCTGCTCAGATGACTCCAGCACTGTAAAAGGACTACTTCTTGGAGAATAAAATAACTTGATAACACGCTGTTGTGTATATATTTTCATAGGTAAAATTTTCAATTTTTTTCCCAATGTTTAATCCTACACTTTATAATTAGCAATAATATTGTTTTTTTTCTCCTATCTCATCCTTGTTTATTACATTGCATTAGCCTTTACTGTAAACCCCTGGCTTGTAGCCGTGAAGGGTATTATGTACGGCGTGAGCCTTTTGTCTGCAATAAAGAGTTCTTCTTCTTCTAAAATTATCTTTCCTAAGAAGAAAAACAAATCAATCGAAGTTCTCATCGACATAAAGAAATCAAAGACTACAACTCGTAAAGATGTGGGTCCCGTCTAGAATAATTTTGCTTCTTCTACACCCTGTTTTAAGACTGCCATTAAAATGAAATCCTATGGAACAATGCGGGGACTTCGGCCGAGGCTTCTTCGAAGATCTGATGTACAAGTGATTGGATAAAAAATATAGGCAGAACTTACTCCGTCGACTTGGATGTATTCGTCCATTATTTGATACTTTGCCCCTCCAGTGTACCGATCCCGATTTCAAGGGCTGGTTTGGCCCTTATAGGTTTGGCCCTTATTCGATCCTTACTCCTATCGAACGAATTCATTCCAACCATCGAAGTACATTGAGCCCAGCAGATGCATATACCTGGGATCCGTAGTCTAAATGAGATCGCACGATTGCGCGATAGAGGTGTAATAATGTGCATAGGTTTGCACCCCAAGAGATACATGGGATAGAACGCATTATGTTCAAGCCTTTCATGCATTTTGCGCCTAGTTGACAAATGTGCTGTAGAAAGGCCAACTTTCTGTAAAGTAGGAGCCCAAAAAATCTAGTCCCAGGTACTACTAGAAAAGCATTTTGCCCTGGTCTAAGTTCAGGTTCGGGATGAAGATTACGCTTGCGGCAAATGTGCACGCAAACGGTATTTTGCGGAGAGTACCTGAAGCCATTATTCATTGCCCATGAGTTCAGGTGGTCAATGTCATGTTGCAGCTGTCTTTTGATTACCCTCATGTTGCAAGAATAAGAGAAAATGCTAAAATCATCAACATACAGGGCACAATTCACAGCTGGAGGAAGTTGTTCCGTGATGGAATTCACTTTAATGGCAAAAAGCGTAACACTTAAAACGGATCCTTGAGGTACTCCCTCCTCTTGACAGATAGGTCGAGAGAGGGTAGAACCTACAGGAACTTGGAAGGAACGATGGGTTAAAACGTTTTTGATAAAAACTTGTAGATGACCTCTAAGGGCGATGCTATAAAGGTCTTTTAAAATTCCAAATCTCCAAGTTGTGTCATACGCTTTTTCCCTATAAGAACACGGACACCAGGTGTTCTCGTTTTAAAAAGGCATCTCGAATAGAAGTTTCGAGCCTGATTAAACGGTCCAAAGTGGACCTATTCCTTCGGAAGCCACACTGTACTCTGGAAAGGAGCCCATTTACTTCCAAATACCATATAAGGCAGGCGTCATTCTCTCTAGGATTTTGTACAGACAGCAAGTCAGAGCGATAGGGCGGTAGTTTGTTGGGATTTTTGGATCTTTTTCTTAGCTTAGAAAAGGTAAGCACGATTGCCTTATGCCAGAAATCCGGAAATTGCCCTTCTAGAAAGATCCTATTATATAGAAAGAGCAAATGGCCTATGGATTTTGTTGACAGGTGTTTGATCTTTTCGTAATGGATGAGATCTGGTTCAGCAGCACTTGTCATGGTAAGAGTAAGAGCTGTTTTTAACTCTTCTATAGCGAAGGGCCCATTATAAGGATGAGAATCCTTACATTTGAAGGCAATGGGCTCCTTTTCGGGTTTGATTTTGAGGACCAAGATCTCTAGGGAGTAAGAGGATGTTGAAGAGATGGTAGCAAAAGTTTCCCCAAGAAACTTTTGCTACCATCAAAAGCAGTTCGATCTACAATAACACATCCATTACGTTCTAGGACCGATGAAGGGTGCGATGTATATTTCTCCTTCATTTCCCGGATTTTGTCCCAGACAGCTTTAGCTCTGGTCGACTGAGTAATAATGGATGTAAAGTGGATCCACGATGCCTTTTGGCTCTGTTGTCGAATATACCGTGTTCTGCGCGTGCAGGTTTCAAGGCTAACAGGTTGTCCGTGGTGGGATATCGACGAAATATCCCTCAAGCCCTGTTCTGTACCTTTTTTGCTGCTGCGCATTCAGAAAACTACCAAGTTTTCGCAAATGGTAGAAACCGGGTTGATGTTTTCGGAATTGTAGTTGCAGCTGTGTGAACAATGCTTTGTGATGTATGCCATTGCATCCTTGATAGGCTCCTGGCTGACTGTATTGATGTCAAAGTCTACTAGATACTGAAAGGCATACCAGTCAGCGTGATCAGCCTTCCACCCCGGGAACCTGAAAGGTAGACAAAGGCATGGTCTTCCGTTAATTAGGCTGGTTATCACGAGGAAGTGATCGCTTCCATAGAGGTTCTCCTCTACCTTCCAAGAGAGTGAAGGAAGGAGAGAGGGGGAGCATATAGTGGGATCAATGGCAGAGAACCTACGGGTAGGCATGTGGAAAAAGGTATTACTTCCCACATTTAAAAGAGAAAGGTCATTGTCAGTGAGCATATACTCTATGACACGTCTCCTTCCATTAACGTCAGCACTACGGGAGTAAGATAGGAGAAGGCAGCTGCGCAATGAGATCATCATGGTCTTTATGGGAGATGTCGGCTCCAGTTGGCAAGTTAACCGAACACAGTGTTATCAAAAACCCTACCGTGAGGCGAACTGTTAGCGATTCTATGTTAGTAGAGATCGGAATAGGTTGAAATGGGTTTTGTGCCTAGAAGAATTGCAACACCCTCATGAGCAGATCAGTTCCCGATTCTATCCTTTCGAACGATAGTAATATTACAAAGGGAACGGTTTTCATTTGCCTTCAACTATGTCTCCTGCAAGCAAATGCAAACTGGTTCGTTCTTTTGCAGGAGGGCCTTGAAGTCATCATTGTTTCGCCGGAATTCTACGACAGTTCCATTATAAGAATTTAGCCATTATTTTGGTTTGGTGGGTGCATAAGGCGGTTTCCGAGGTGCTGAACGCTTGCCTTTGTCAGTCTTGGATTCATCTTTTCTGGGGGAAGTATGGACGCTGTCCTGTGTCCATCTCCTCCAGAGGAAAGAGTTCCAAGACTGAAACGTGCTGTACCTCCTTCTCCTCGATGTCCATGTTTTCTTGAGTACTAGAAGGTACTTCAGTTTTCTTGGTCTTTTCTTTGACTGTTACTTTTGATACTGGTGGAGCATTAGGATGTACCGAAATGGGATTGGCAGCTGATTGATCTTTCTGTGCAGCTGTTTGTGAGATTAAGAGGTAACGTGCGATGGGAGTGAATGACTCTTTTGGAGGAATGGTCATGTCCGTCTGAGTTCCGATGGAACATCTGCCTGCTATCCACTGGGCATTAGTGGGTCTGTTCATATTTATAGGGTTAACTGTTTTCCTTGCCTCCTGATATCGGCAATCCTCTGATTGAAGTTGCTCGGAGTAGCTGCTCAGATTGTCTATCATTTTTTGGTTCTATTAAGCGGTCCCCAGAACGGAGCATTTCCAGAGATTTTAAGGGGAATCTGCTAAACTATCTAACCCTTTCTGTATAAAAAAGAGTGACATTTTTCCAATTGGTTTCTCGCTGGTTGAGTGAATGATTAAGAACCTTGGCACAGGCAGTGATGGTATTTCAGTACGTCATCTCATTGACACAATAACGCCTTCTGTTTCTTCACTTAAATTTGCAGATAGGGAGCGTGTTGCGGCCCCTGAATAATTAAGTTTATCAGGATTCATAGTAGTTTCGTTTTGGTTCAATGCCCGAGCTACCCACCCACCCACCACGGTGCCCAGAGATACGCACACTACCTGGCATGCAATAAATGCGCTCGGGAGTGCATTTATTGCATGCCTGGCTTACTTGCACTCATGCCAGAGTGCAAGTAAGCCAGGGCTTCCACAGACATCATACCCGCACCACCGCCAGCCTGAATCCTGTCCTTCGGACCATAACTTCCTGTCAAGGATTAATCCCAAGAATCTGATGTTGTTAGCCACTGGAATAGTAAAGTTTGGCATCTGACGTTCAGGATCTGTATGTGATTTACGTTGATTGGAAAAGTGGATTGCAACAGTTTTCTGCTGTGACAGACGACAGCCATTGTACATTGCACCCCTTTGGACTTTATTCAGGGACATCTACAATTGCCAGTTGCAATAATCAAAGTTTTCTCTAACTAGCACAACATTAACTTCAGATCATGATTTTTACTAAGTTCCTCAACTGTTTACATTTATGTAATTGTTCACGTGCTCTTTACGAACTTTTGTTTCCATTTTAGTTTCCGATTAACGAACCTACATTTGACGATGTCCAGCAAGTAGAAGAATTTGGTTATAAGTTTCATGAAATCTGTTGGCCCTGTCAGTTAAATGCAGGTCTTCCTCAGAGATATTGCACGTAAGTATTTACAAGTTCCTTCGAAATAGTATTAATACCAATTTTATACAAATTTAGCGAGAATAGTAACGGAGCGTGTGTGTGGTATCGCTGGTGGCTCCTAGACATTTTTCCATCTCCACCCTGTCCATCTGTGGTGGTGCAGAACCTCTGCAGAGCGAGCCCGAAAAATGTGCTGGTCTTGGTCTACTATCACCTGTAGTGCTGAAACACAAATCCCGCACCCACCGGAGTAACGCAATACCGGTGGGCACCAGTAATCCCGATCCCAGGTTGCCCAAACCACGGATACAGAAACCTTACTTGAATTTAACTTTTAGATATTACGACGCAAGGAAATTAAACGGATAGCCAGTGGCAAGTAGTCACGATTAGACTACTGCTACAGGAAGCATGTTGATTTTCGTCACTTCCGATCCAAGATACACAGCAATGAAACACATCTTAACAATCTTCCACGAGAAGAGGCGTACTGGAAGCAGATGATAAAGCCAGTAGCATCAATGGGAAACAAAAGCTTTGTTTCTCGATAAAGCATTGATTCCCACAGAGTCAAATTCAGGAAAATTAGATCAAAAATTTAATGGTGATGATGGTTGCTATGAACAGCCACAACGAGACTGTCACAGCCCATTAATATTAGCTGGTCCAAATCGACTTACTAAACTTGAAATCAAATCAACCATACAAGAGACCACTGCCACAAAAGAGCATAATGATCCTTGTTATCCTTCCAGTCAAAGGTACTCAACAATTAGAAATCTTCGTAAGTTCAGTTCTCTTCTGAAAAATTTACAGTGAGAAGACCGTAAAATTTTGTTCATTTTCTAGAAGGATATGATCATTATCCACCGATAGGTTAGGTTAGGGACCCTAGTCACAAGACGTCGTCTCTGTTCCGAGTACAGTGGACACATTAACAGGACATGTTCCCAATCCTGGTTCTGACCATAAGTGCAGAACGGATCCGGCTCCAGCCCCATCTCATGGAACTTAGCCCGAGAGAACCGTGACCCGTTAGTAAACATGCTATAGTCATAGATGGTGTGAACAATGAACAGATTCCCGGAGAAGATACAAAAGTTGCTTGTTGAATGAACCTTTTGATTACCATTTCAGACACAGATTCGTCCCATCTGGACTGCCAAATAGCTGTTATCTCAATCCAGATTCTTTTCTTTTCTGCTTTAATGTCATTTGCTGGGTCTGATGTTATGCCCAAAAACGTTGTAGATATCACTTTCTTTAATAGGCGGTTTAAGGTTGCTCGCTGGGCTCTCACTTTTTTGTCTACTCTACCCTGAAGCTCCTACGCCAAATGAATGACCTTGAGCAGTACTAAAACTGCCTCGAAGCTTATTCTAAATCGCTTTTAACACAGGCTGTACTGCATATCCAACAGTAATTACAATAAGTCGCTTTCTATACATATTGTATTGTAGTGTTCAGACAATTGTAAACACCCAACACAGTAGTTGTTTTTATGATTACGTTCTGATGATTATAAACACCCAATAGTTGTTTATAGAAAGTAACATGATATAGGTTTCATTGTAATCCCTAAATTGTTGATTCTATTTTATGTTTATTTCAGAAATTATGTAACCGAGCACGTATTTCTTATTGATAATCAAATGAAGAAATGTTTCACCTTATTTTCGAAACGGGACCCTGAAGTGCGAAAAAGACTGGAAGAAAATCCAATAAGGCCATCATTCGGTAATTACGACTGTATATTTAGATTTTCTTTGAAACGTTGGACCTCTTTAAATTTCTACATTCACTGAGAGCTATAGTCAAGAGAAAATCAACAGATGGATCGAGATCGTTCATTAGCTTCTTCACTTCGTACTCACACCCACTCCTTTCTCATAAACAAACCCTTGATCTAAGAGAGCTTCCTTTCCCAGATGGGCGAAGGTGTACAGAGCGAAAGAAAAGGGGGTGGGTGGAAAGTAGTGAATAACCAACCGCCTGTTGATTATCTCCTGACTATAGCTAAACGATACCCCGAGTAAAGCACTGAGTACCATTTTAAAGTTCTGAGTCTTTTAATCTGTGATGTCTTGCAATGTCTGTTTCTTTTCTAATATAATTGATCGTTATAGTATTTTTTTATAATATGGAATAATGGTTTGAAACTTGCATATTCTTAGATCATTATTTGCTCCTCACTTTGTACTTTGGCGAAAGCGACTACATCCTCCCGGATATGGAAGTCGGGATTTCTGTGGCCATCCATTCTCCATATTCCTTTCCTGAGCATTCCGATAGATTCGTAGTGCATCCCAATAAGTTATATTCCATCCCAATAAAGGCAGTAAGCGTTGACTAATTTCTGGAAAATAAAATTTATCGAATTCGTAGCAACGTAATAAACTTTGTAAATATTTATTGCTGATTTTATTTTATTTTTTTACAGACAAGGAAAATTCTTCTTCCTCCTCCATATCAAACTAACTGCACGAACTATACTGCACTGAGAGAAACAGAAGAAGAAAACGTACCCCTTACTTTTGAGGTAAATATCAGATATCTCTTAGAGGACCTGTGCAATTGAAAGTTTTTACACCCAACTGGGTTTAGTACCCAAGAAAAGAAAAAAAAAAAAAAAAAAAACAAAGCTATTGAAAACAATCGAAGGATCTTAAACTTCTATTTTTATTTCTTGTTGGGTGAACAAGGGGAAGAAATAACTATTGGAGGAACATGGAGTGGAAAATGACTTTCGACGTTCTTCAGTTGAATTTTGGGACTTCAACCTTCTCGGAGCTTTGGCCAGATCAAACTGTGGCACAACAAACATGTAGGAACGTCCCACCGGATTATTCCTCTCATTTTGACTCACTACCACGGCATACAATGACCAAGGTTATAATTTCGGATAATATATCTGTGAAATGCGTGTGTTCTATGGTCGATTTTCTGTTTGCTGGACGAAAAACCCGAATTTCCAAGAGAAAAAGCCATGTCCCCTTCTCTGAGACCAACTAACTTCCTCTACTAACTAACCAACTAACTAAAAATTCCTCCCTTCATTGGCGGGATTCGAACTCAAGTTGTTTCCACACGGTATGAGGACGATGGTGATTTTATCAACAGTGCTACACACCAGGGACTAAACATGCAGAATAAAATTTTCATCTGAAATCTTCCAGGAGGTTACCACAGTTATGCTCTCCTATGATAAAGTTGTAAACATTTTCTAAATCCAAAATCCAGGTCGGAAGGCAAATTTAAACATATGGGAATGTTTTGGTCTAATTTTACTTATCTTTTTATTTTCGTATCAATAAACTAATCGAATGCTTCTCGTGGCAAAGTGTCTTTTATTAAACTATCTTAATTAATGCTACTCCAAGTAATGTTCCATCTTTTACTCCTTTAGGAGACTGACAATGTTAATTTCT
The DNA here is from genome assembly GCF_048544385.1 of Mastigoproctus giganteus. NCBI lineage: Eukaryota > Metazoa > Arthropoda > Arachnida > Uropygi > Thelyphonidae > Mastigoproctus > Mastigoproctus giganteus. The sequence continues at coordinate 73,736,309 of NC_143586.1, read as the reverse complement.
AGCAAGTAAACAAAACGGGATGGATTTGTTTCATTTCAGAATTCGTATCACTTCTATTTAAATATGCAAAATGAAATATAAGGAAACTTATATAGTAATAATAACTGCAATTATTTGTGCTATACGGAGATATCCCACCTGCCTTTTCAGGATTGCGTCTACACCTGTGTAACTGAAGAGTTGATTGAGAAGTACAACGGATGCGTACCAATCGCTCATCTCTACCCCTATGCGAAGAAAAAGTGTGCCAATGGTAAGTGTCATCATTAATCTTAACCACGGACAACTGAACTTGTACAATTCAAACACTAGTGTTATTGGGTTCTTTAATGAATGGGATTTCAACATCTGTTATTGAGGGATCATGGCATGGCATCAGTATCAGCAATATGGCAAGAACTCCTATAAAGAATGTAGTTTATAAGGGTGTTCTCCAATATAAGTTACTGCTATTTTACATCTCAATATTAGGATCTATTTACCCTGTGAAATCTCTTTGTAAATAAGCATCTGTCACTTACTCCACATACACTGTTCTCCAAAAAGTATCTGGACACCTCGGTTTTCATAGTCCATTGAATCTTCTCGGATGGACAAGTGACTCACACCGCTATATAAGGAAGACGTATTGATTAGCTGTTTTGGTCATGGCACGTGGAGCGGAGCTGACTGATTTCGAGATGTGCGATGTTACATTGCAACTTTGTTGATTCCAGCCATTGCAGACAGCCTACACCATACAAAGTCGACTGTGGATAATATTATCATGAAATGGAAAGGGCGCCTTCGTAGCCAGGGGTGGGCAGGAGCAGCAGTGCGTAGCACACGCTTCTTGATTAGACCGGGGTTCAAGCCCGTGACCACCAAATAAGGAGGATGCGGAAAGGTCAGAGAATGACCAACGCATATCCCCGGAGCAAAATGACCTTAGTTGCTAATGTTCCTAAACACTAAATAACAAAATAAATAACAAATGAAATGGAAATGTGACAATACCACCACCGTTCAGCAAAGCACAGAACCATGGACGCTCACTAAACGTGGCCAGAGAGTACTTGGAAGAGTAGTACATCAACTTCGTCAGACAGCCCTGTGAAATATCAACCATAAGTGTAAAGCATCACAAGGATTGATGTCTGTACGAACACCCTATGTATGGAGCTCCACATTGTCGGTTTACATGGAGGAGTACATTAGCTAAACGACACCAGTTGCAATCAGGGTTTCGCCGTTCAGGGTGCAAAGGAGGCGTCCATTGAAAAATTGGTCTACACAATAATGAACTGAGTTCGGTGGAGTGACGAATATCACTACACTCTCCGATCAGATGGGGGGATGTCGGCGTGTAAGATTATTTAGAAAATATGTGCTCTTGGAGTGCATTGCGCCAACAAGTGCGGTTACGATATTGCACTGTTTCTGATGGCATGGATTAGGACTTACTTTTGGTGGTTATGGGAGAACCATGAACGCCAACACTAGCTTAACAATTTCATGCTCCCAACGATACTAGCAGTTTTTTGGTACAGAGAAACGTTTGTTTCAGCAGAGCTCTGCCCCATTCTATACGACCGGTGTTGTTCTAGAATGGCTCATGGACATAAATATGCAAAAGGTGGAATGGCCAACGCATATTGAAATGTGAACCGTGTGGAACATCTACAGAATGAAATGGAACGTCTGATGAGGGAGGGGAAGACCAACACTTTCTACATCAGTAGTTGAACTGTTTCTGTAGAAGGAATATGATTATATCCCCTGCAGTCTGCCGTTCGTTGGAAGAACGTCTCATCATGAGAATGGGATTTATCATAACGGCCAAAAAGAGAACCGACATGATCCTCTTTTTAGCCACTATGACACACTCCAGTTTTAAATGTTATCTTTGTTATCAACTACTAAATTTAAACATGTATTTTTCGCTGTTCTTTTCTCAGCTATTCATATTCTCCAAGAGATTATTATAGTCCATTATCATTCATTTTTTAGAGTCTGAATATCGTGTTTCTGAAGTTCCAGTCTATGAAGATTGCTCTAAGAGATGTAGCCAACCATGCGAGTAAGTCATTTCGTATTTTTATTGTGGTTTCTTGCATTGTACATACTGTATAATTCAAATAAAGTAAATTATGAGAATCACCTTAACAACTAACGAGATAAGTTTCCGATTTAGGTAAAATGTCGACTAATGTAAAGTATTGTTCTTTCAAATGTACAAACTGTTCATGCATTCTTGTGATGTTAATAAAATAGCTGCGAAAAGATGAGTGCACAGTAAACAGCCTAATAATAGTATCAAGGGTGTGTAACAGATATCATTAACATGAAGCAGAAATCTTACGGGAGAATGCAGCCTGGTTTTCATGGCAGATTTTCAGATCACAAACTCAACAGAAGTAAACAAAAATCTTCGGGCAACTCCAAAATAACGTCATCAACCCAAGTATATCATATCTGTAAATTGCAGGTGTTCTCTGGTCTGTTTGCCTGCTTTACTGAACGAAAAACCCGAGTTTCCAAGAGGAACGATTTGCTGTCCACTCCTCAGACATGTCTGTACGAACTTATCCACGGAGCCCATAAAAAGTTCTTTGTGTCATTGAGGGATTTGAATTCTGATCTCTTTCATCCGCTATGAGGTGAATGATTATGCCAACTGTGCTACCCACGAAAGCTTTGGTGTTTCCAGTGCAACTATGGTTGGTTTTCTGGATGAAAAGCGATCCATGGCTGTATTTGAGAATCGGTTCTTAGTCCAAATCGAAACAAAAGTAATTTTTATTCCTAGGGGGTGGGGTTTCTTTCCAGTTAAACCTTGAATAAAACTGTTGATGCTTTCCTCGTATTTTACTTCACAAAGCGCTGGTTGTATGGTCATTTTCTGGAACATTGACAGATATAGTCATCATAAACTAGTTCATGGTAGATCTATCTCAGAAAAAGGAACTAAGCGCTCAAAAAATCCATAACGGTAGCTCGTACTTTCAGCAGAAGGAAGGAGGAATTTATCATATTCATGTGGTGGCAGTAGCATTAGTTTTAGTCAACGTAAAAGCGATTGAGTTTTTGATACCAAATATATATTATCACTGAATCACCTTGCATATACGTATAATTCAAACTTTTTTTTCTCCTTTTGGTTACAGTGATGTACGGTATGACTACGATGTGAAGGGGGAAGAGTACATCGCTTACGTAAGTATTTTCCGGTATTAGAACGCAAGATTATTTATTATTTTACGATAATCTTGTATTCCTATTTTTTTTTTCTCATTTTACTTCAGGGAAAAACGATGAAAAGCAGATTCCGAAAGAAGGCTAAAGAGTAAGTATTTTCTCTGTGTATAGACCATTTTATGGCTGTGATGTGTAAATGTTATTGTAAAAGTCTGAAATCCGGTAAATCCTGGGATTTACCAATTTGTTTGGTAAAAATCCGTAATATCAACACTATTTTGCACTGATACATTAAATCGTATTATTCACAGTTCGCTTTGGTTGAAGCCAGTTTTATAATAACCGCATTTGCGAATTCTTTTCCACTGATTGTCAGTAAATGAATGGCTATGTGTGTGTGTTAAGGTCCAAAGAAACTAAGGCTATGAGGCGACAGCATATTGTGTCTTTAAATTCTGTATTCTGTGGTAGATTTGCTTGTTTGATGGATGAAAAATCGAGCATTCAAAAAGTCACACAAAAAGTCATAAAAATTAAAATATATACAAGAAATTATAAAAATGTACTTTTTTATCTTCTAAGCAATATTCACAGTCCAATTATTTTTCTAGGGAAGCGATGAAAGCAGTTTTGAAATTGTACCTGGACAGAAACATGTTGGTGTACAATTACTTGCCCAAGTATGAAGTAAGTACTCGTTTTTCTCTGCTGTTATCTGCTCATTTGGAAATTAGCGATGCAGTTGCATACTAATAGTAAAAACACCCATCATTATACTACACATGCTGCCATAAAATACTAAATCGAAGAAGGGGTGCTCGTATTACTTTTAAATCTCTAAACAAGTGACAAGTATCATGGAGAACATTGAGAGGGTGTTTACCATGAACAAAATGCAAGCAAGAACGATATCACTTAACAGTGGAACGAATGTTTGGCAACCAGGCCCGACGAGAGAGAGAGAGGGGTATTGAGGATATACAGTACCATGTCTCGTGCACTTCGTACGTAGTTGACGAATGTGTTATAGAAAGGTCAACTTTCTTTCAAATACGAGCCCCAAAATCTAGTCTCAGGTACTCCTGGAATAGCATTAAGTCCAAGCCTCAATTCAGGTTCGGGGTGAAGATTGCGCTATCTGCAAAGATGCATGCAAACAGTCTTCTGTGGAGAGAACCTGAATCCGTTATTCATTGCCCATGATTTCAGATGGTCAATGGCATGTTGCAGTTGCCTCTCAATTACCCTCATGTTGCAGGAATGACAGAAAATGCTAAAATTGTCAACATAGAGGGCACAATTTACAGTTGGAGGGAGTTGTTCTGTGATGGTATTCACTTTAATGGCAAAAAGCGTAACACTTAGAACGGATCCTTGAGGTACTCCCTCCTCTTGGCTGAAGGAACGAGAGAGTGAGGATCCCACACGAACTTGGAAAGATCGATTGGCTAAAAAGTTTTTAATAAAAATGGGGAGTTTCCCCCTAAGGCCAAGGCTATTTAAATCTTTTAAAATGCCAAATCTCCAAGTTGTGTCGTACGCTTTTTCCATATCGAAGAACACTGACACCAGGTGTTCTCGTTTTAAAAAGGCATCTCGAATGGAAGTTTCGCGCCAGATTAAATGGTCCAAAGTTGACCTATTCCTACGGAAGCCGCACTGAAATCTGGAGAGGAACCCATTAGCCTCTAAATACCATATAAGGCGGGCATTGACCACTCTCTCCAGAATTTTGCACAGACAGCTGGTCAGAGTAACAGGACGGTAGTTCGTTGGGATTTTCGGATCTTTTCCTGGCTTAGGAAAGGCAAGCACGAATGCCTTATGGCAGGAATCCGGAAAGTGCTCTTCTTGAAATATTCTGTTATATAGAAAAAGCAGTTAGTCCATGGATTTTGCAGACAGATGTTTGATCATATCATATTGGATAAGATCTGGTCCAGCAGCACTGGCCTTGGCAATAGTTAGAGCTATTTCTAACTCTTCCGTGGTAAAGGGCCCGTTACAGGGATGAGACCTTTTAGATTTAAAGTTAATTGGCTGCTTTTCGAGATTGGCTTTCCACTCCAAAAATTGGGGAGTAAGCAGATGTTGACGAGATGGCAGAAAAGGTCTCCCCAAGTGAGACCTTTTCTGCCACCAGCAGAAAAGGCTATTACAGTTGGGTCCGCAATAACGCATCCATTACATTCCAGGACCGATGAAGGGTGTGATGTATATTTACCCTTCATTTTCCGGATTTTGTCCCAGATAGCCTGATTGGGTAAAAGTGGATGTTAAGCGGATCCACGATTCCTTTTGGCTCTGACGACGAGTATATCGTGCTTTCCCGCGTTTATTTTGTGATTTTGTGCCTTTTTTGCTGCTGTGCATTCAGGATTCCACCAAGGTTTTCGAAATGGCGTGAACCAGCTAGATGTTTTTGGAATTGTAGCTGCAGCTGCACGGGGAATGCTTTCTGTGATGTATGCCACTGCATCATTGATAGGCTCCTGACTGACAGCACTGATGTTAAGGTCTACCAGTTAGCCTGATCAATCTTCCATCGCGGTAACCTAAAAAGTGGCACGGCCTCCCTTTACGTAAGTTGGTTATCACGGGGAAGTGATCGCTTACATAAAGGTTCTCCTCTACCTCCCAGGTGAGTGAAGGAAGAAGAGAGGGGGAGCACATGGAGGGGTCAATAGCAGAGATCGTACGGGTAGGCATGTGGAAAAAGGTGCTAATTCCTACATTTAGAAGGGAAAGGTCATTATCAATGAGCATATGTTCTATGAAACGTCCCCCCTTCCATTAACGTCGGCACTACCCCACAGGGTGTTATGTCCATTGAAATCGCCCAAGAGTAAGACAGGAGTAGGCAGCTGCACGATGAGATCATCAAGGTCTTTCTGGGAGATATCAGCCCCAGGTGGTAAATAAACCGAACAGACTGTTAATAAAAATCCCACCGTTAGGCGAACCGCTAGCGCTTCTACTTTTCAGGTTTATCAGGATTCATGAATTTTTGAAATGGTTCAGTGCCCGGGCTCCCCACCCACCAGGGAGCCTAAAGGGACCCACTACCCAGCTTGCAATAAATGTGCTCGGTAGTGGAACGCCAGGGCTACCCAGACACCATACTCGCACAGCCGTCAGACTGAATCCAGTCCCTCGGACCATGAGGGTAGGGCCATGGCATTGACACGGTTGACCCTCGCAGGCGAATCTACTATCCGATTGATTCTAGCCGGGCTTTCCAGGACCATCCGTCTTGTCGAAGCAGGGGCCAAAGTGGTATATTGAAGCTGGGCCCCTCAACCACCAGGATCCCTTTTCGAATTTCCACGGGTCACAGCACACGGAAAACACGCCGGATTCCATTGATGTTAGCCAGGAACCTAGACTGTGGGCGTTGGATCTCAGTGATACTAATCTTGAAGTCCAGCAGCGTCACTGGGAGGTCCCCTCACCACGTACAGGTGCCCACGTCGAGGGACAGTACCATGGCCTACAATTGTACACTGGGACCCAGTAAACAACTTAAAATTATATTTTTAATAAATTGAATTCATTCTTAATAATCGGCAAACATTTATAAACTTAAAATAATGAAATGTTTTTATTTTATAATTTTTTTTATGTTATTGGTTTATTCTTCAAGGACTGTTCAATAAAGATCAGATTTTTCATTACATACTTTTATTAATCTTCCATATTTTGATGATCTTTTCAAAGTAGTCTCCAATCTGATGAAATGAACGTAGTCGAACGTTTCTGCCATTCTTCAAAAACATAGTGGATGCCATTTTTTTGACATGCGTTTGAGAATCGCCTCCGATGTCTTTACAACTTCTGGAGACTGGTACCCTAGCGGAGTGGTCAATAGCGCGGGTGCGATAGTACCCTCTCCTTGAGTGGACCGTAGTTCAAGCTTGGTTTGGTTTGGTTTGGTTTGGTTTTATTGGCGCATTAGCATCTAAGGCTATAATGCGCCAAGACCAGGTAATATATAAAAATTTAACATCTCAGTGACCTAATTAATTAGGCCACCGTGTCCAGATCTAATTACAATGATAAATCAATAAACGAAATAATAATAACATGAATTTTAAATACGATTAAAAACGTTTATTGCTTTCAAAAAGCTAAAAATAGCAGACACATTGTCATTGTCAGATAAAATCTGACTGAGTGTATACGGCTCAGTCAGATGGCTAAAAGCGGTAAAACGGATATTGCTAAAATCTGGACAGTCAACTAAAATGTGTCTAATTGATAAAATTGTGCCACAGGACTCACACATAGGAGGGTCATCAGCCCTCAGCAAAAACGAATGAGTCAAATGACTATTTCCTATGCGGGTCCGGGCGAGAACAACTTCCTCTTTACGATTCCTGCGCAGACTAGACTGCCACGGTTCAATTAAAGGCTTTATAAGATATAATTTATTCGCAGTCTGTCTATTCCACGAATCCTGCCATTGGGAGTGTATCTTTTCGTGTATTATTCGCCTGCAGTCTGTATAAGGGACTGACAGGCAGCGATTATAATTGGGAACTGCAGATTTGGCTGCATTGTCAGCCAAATCATTTCCCTTAATCCCAATGTGGCTGGGAATCCAGCAGAAGCGGATATCATATTCACGTTCTCGGATGAAGTGAATCTTCTGCTGAATGCTAGACAGAACTGGATGAGAATTATATCTCACAGATATTAAAGCCTGTAACACGCTGAGAGCGTCGGTATACAAAATGAACCGATGGTATTCGCATTTACTAATGTGATCCAAGGCTAACTCTATAGCGAGCAGCTCTGCAGTAAATATGCTGCATTCAGAGGGAATCTGCTCCGATGTAGTGCTGTCTGTAAATACAGCAGCAGATCCCACATATGATTCCGACTTCGAGACGTCTGTGTAAACTGGCGCGAAGTCAGAATATTCAGCTCGGTGTGCTGAATAAAGCTGCAGGTAGACAGACGATGGAGTGTCCGACTTTCCCCAATTTCTAAGGGACAAGTCACATGCCGGGAAATGAGCATGCCAGGGTGGAAGGGGTTGCTTCGGTGTTTGGGCAACCTTGTCTACCTTGATATTAAATTCTTTGAGTAGCTCTTGGACACGAATACCAAAAGGTCGGTTGGCAGTCTTATGTGTGTTATACAAATTTTCCCATCGTGGCTCAAAAACGGATAGCCACGTAGGATGGTCTGGCAGGGATTTCAGTTTGAAAACGTAGTTTAGAGACAACTGCTTACGACGAAGCGATAACGGCGGTTCGTTTGCTTCGACGTATAAGCTCTGGACTGGAGATGTTCGATATGCTCCAATAGCGATACGGAGTGCCAGATGATGGACAGGATCCAGCCAACGAAGTATACTGTCTCTGGCCGAATTGTATACCAGGGACCCGTAATCTAGTCTGGATCGCACAAGTGCACGGTAAAGCCGAAGGAGGGTACATCGGTCTGCTCCCCAAGATGTAGAGGAGAGAGAGCGGAGGATATTTAGCCCTCTTGTGCACTTGGTGCGGAGTTGACGAATGTGATCAAGAAAGGTCAACTTTTTATCAAATACGAGTCCCAGAAATTTTGTATCCGCCGCAACTGGAATAGCATTTTGTCCGAGCCTTAATTCAGGTTCAGGATGAAGATTACGCTTACGACAAAAGTGTACGCAAACGGTCTTCTCCGGCGAGAACCTGAAACCATTTTCAAGTGCCCAGGAGTTGAGGCGATCAATGGCTTTCTGCAGTTGTCTTTCAATAACCCTCATGTTGCATGACTGACAAAATATGCTAAAGTCATCAACATAGAGGGCACCGTTTACGGTTGGAGGAAGTTGTTCTGTGATGGAATTTACTTTGATGGCGAAAAGCGTGACACTTAAAACTGATCCCTGTGGTACTCCCTCCTCTTGGCTAAAGGAACGAGAGAGTGAGGATCCCACACGAACTTGGAAAGATCGATCGGCTAAAAAGTTTTCAATAAAAATGGGGAGTCGTCCCCTAAGACCAAGGCTATGCAGATCTTTTATGATGCCAAATCTCCAAGTTGTGTCATACGCTTTCTCCATGTCAAAGAACACCGACACCAAGTGTTCGCGTTTTAGGAAAGCATCCCGGATGGATGTTTCCAATCTAATAAGATGGTCCAAAGTGGACCGGTTCCTTCGGAAGCCGCACTGGATGTTGGAGAGAAGGTCATTTGTTTCTAAGTACCATATTAAACGAGAATTAACCATTCTCTCCAGGATTTTGCACAGACAGCTAGTCAGAGCTATAGGACGATAATTGGTGGTGACTTTTGGATCCTTTCCTGGCTTAGGAAAAGCAAGGACGATTGCCTTCCGCCAGGAGTCCGGAAACTGCCCTTCAATAAAGATTCTGTTATAAAGAAGGAGCAGATAATCCATAGATTTTGGTGAAAGCCGTTTAATCATTTCATAATGGATGCCATCTGGTCCAACAGCACTTGCATTAGAAAGAGTGAGGGCTCTCTTCAGTTCCTGCATAGTGAATGCCCCGTTGTAGGGATAGAGGCCCTTGGACTTGAAATTAAGTGCCTGCTTTTCGATTTTATGTTTCAGGACCAGGAACTCTGGGGAATACGAAGATGTTGCGGAGATGTTAGAGAATGTTTCCCCAAGAGTTTCTCTACTCCCATCACTCACTTGGGAAGTGAGTGATGGGAGTAGAGTCATTGGCTATTGCAGTTGGATCTGCAATAGCGCATCCATTATAATCTAGGATTGAAGAAGGGTGGGATGTATATTTTCCCTTCATTTTCCGGATTTTATCCCAGACTACCTTAGAATTGGTAGCCTGGTTAATAGATGATGTAAAACGGATCCATGATTCCTTTTGACTCTGACGGCGAATGTAGCGTGCTTTGGCTCGTGCACGCTTGAAGGCTATTAGATTACAAGTGGTAGGATATCGACGGAATATCCCCCACGCTTTGTTTTGAGCCTTTTTTGCTGCTGTGCATTGTGAATTCCACCAAGGTTTGGGAAATGGTGGAAACCGGGCAGATGTTTTTGGAACAGCATTCGCAGCTGCTTGGACAATGATTTCTGTGATGTACGTTACTGCGTCATTGATAGGCTCCTGACTGACTGTACTGAGTTCAAAATTTGCCTGATGTTGGAAGGCATTCCAGTCAGCCTGATCAAACTTCCACCGTGGTAACCTAAAAGGAAGACATGGTCTCCCACTGTGTAACAAGGTTATCACAGGGAAGTGATCACTTCCGTATGGATTCTCCTCCACTTCCCAAGTGAGTGATGGGAGTAGAGAAGGGGAGCAGATAGAGAGATCAATGGCAGAAAAAGTACGGGTAGGCATATGGAAGAAGGTGTTTGTTCCAGTATTTAGAAGGGAAAGGGCATTGTCATTGAGCATACGCTCTATGACCCGTCCCCTTCCATTGATGTTAGCACTACCCCACAGGGTAGTGCTAACATCAATGGAACACATTAAAATCCCCAAGAAGTAAGAAAGGGGGTGGAAACTGCGTTAGAAGATCATCAAGGTCTTCCTGGGAGATGTCAGTCCCAGGTGGCAAATAGAGCAGACCGTTAATAAAAATCCCACTGTAAGGCGAATTGCAACAGCCTCTATGCTGGTTGTAATTAGCAAAGGCTGAACTGGGGTCTGATTACTCACAAGGATAGCCACTCCTCCATGAGCAGGACCATCCGCAATTCTATCCTTACGAAAGATTGTGATGTTATGCATGGTGGGATCATCATTTGCCTTTAGATAAGTCTCCTGCAAGCAAAAGCAAACTGGCTCATGCTTTTGCAGGAGGGCCTTGATGTCATCTGTATTTCGCCGGAATCCACGACAATTCCATTGTAGGAATTTAGCCATTATTTTGGCTTGGTGGGTCCATCAGGCGGCTTCCCAGGTGCTGAGGGCTTACTTTTATCAGTCTTGGCTTTATCTTTTTTGGGGGAGAATGGACGCTGTCCGGTGTCCATTTCTTCCTCCACGAAGAGTTGCAAGACTGAATCGTCCGGTACCTCCTTGTCCTCTACATCCATTGATTCTGTTAATTTTTGTTGCTCTTTTTTACCACTTGGTTTTGTTAGTGGTGGAGCACTAGGAGGTACGGATATTGGAGTAGCAGCTGATTGTGTTTTTGTGGTGGGCTTTTGTGAACTCAATAAATAGCGTGCAATCGGCGTGAATGACTCTCTTGGTGGTATAGTCATATCTGTTTGTGTACCGATAGTGCACTTCGCAGAAACCTTCTGAGCATATGAAGGCTTTCCGCTATTTATTGGTTGTATGCGTTTTCTGGCCTCTGGGTAGGAGATGTTTAGCTCCGGTTTTAACTTTTGTATCTCCTTTTCGTCCTTCCACCGCTGGCATGCTCGAGAGTATGCAGGGTGCTCTCCTTGGCAGTTAATACAGTTAGGCTTAGGAGCTATACATTCCTTGCTCTCGTGATCTTTAGCACCACATCGAGCACAGGCAGGGTTACCACGACAAGCTGTTTGTGAGTGGCCGTACATTTGACATTTAAAACACCTCAGTGGGTTTGGAACGTAAATCCTCACTGGGCAGTTTAAGTACCCTGCCTTGATGGAACTTGGAGGCCTTGGGGTGTTGAATGTTAGGATGAGAACTCGGGTAGGGACAAGATTCCCGTCCTTACGCATGGATATTCGCTTGACAGCTGTTACTCCTTGTTCTTTTAATTCAGAGCAGATCTCTTCTTCAGAAACGTGAAGAAGATCCCACTCTGATATCACACCTCTTGAAGAGTTCAAAGTTTTGTGAGGGGTTGTGATGATGGGTATTCCCCCTATAGATGTGGCTTTCAAAAACTTTTCAGCTTGATTTACATTTGATGCTTCTATTAGAATATCTCCAGAACGCAGCCGTTTTACGGATTTGGGTGAACCTGCCATCCCTTCTAATCCTTTCTGGATGAAGAAGGGTGACATTTTCCCAAGTGACTGCTCTCCGGTGGAATGGAGAATGAGGAAAAGAGGTGTCACAGATGTTGTTTTCTCCTCAGTTCTGGCTCTTTTAGCTGAATTACTTTCACTCTCATCTAACGGTCGATTAGGTAGGGGCCTTGTTGGGGCCCCAGAAGAAGGATTTAAATTACTCATGAGAGTAAAGAAAAAATGTCTGATGCCTAAGTACCTCACCCACCACGGAGCCCTACGAGGGGGCGCCCACCCGTGAACTAGCAGGTACTGCGTACACGAATGGGACGCCGAGTTCGCTTAGAACACCATACCCACGTTACCAATAAGTCTTTATCCCGTCCCAGGACCAAAGGGAGGGAGACTTATTGGAACGCAGTTGACCCTAGCAGTATAGAACCACCCGCCGATTGATCACAGTCGAGCCGGTCCGGGACCGCCCGTCTTGTCGAAGCAGGGGCCAAAGTGGTGTATTAAGGCTGGGCCCCTCAACCACCAGGATCCCCCTTTCCGCTTCCACGGGTCGCGGCGCACGGCTGCACACGCCGGATTCCAAAGATGTAACCCTGGAACCAAGGTATGGGCGTTAGATCCCAGTGATGCTAATCTGGAAACCCAGCAGCATCACTGGGAGGTCCCCTCACCACGTACAGGTGCCCACGTTGAGGGGTAGTTCAAGCTCGTGATTGCTAAATACAATTAACGATTGTATTTAAGTGTAGAACCTCACCATCTTCAGTAACCTCCTCTTGTGTAGCTCCTGATAAAATTCCATGCGAATTTACTGTTACTCAAGTGTGAGTTGTCGTGGAACCCCACGGGCACAACACGTGCCATAAGCAAATGCCCATGGAGAATACCGTGCGTGCTTCCTACTGATATTCTGAACATCTCTGCCAACCGCCTTACTGTTATACGACGAACTTCTCTCACGATTACAGAAACAGCGTTTATGGTTTCTGTGGTGAAAGTAGTGGTTGGAGCTTCAGGACCGCCTGTTTTTGTAATTGCATCATGTCCATATTTAAGCATTCCAAACCACCTGCGATCTGTGCTATTTCAGTACATACGCACGCACACACACAAACACGCATGGAAGACAAAGACAAAGGGAAGCCCACCATGCACACTGAACCGGGATCCTCATAAGCTCTCCAGTTCCTTGTTGGCCACGCTCATTGAGTATTGAATCCGGCCACTTGTCTACTAAGTGATGCAATAGGTATTGAATCACGTTACTGGTGAGTGTGCTTTTATAAGTATTTTCACTTTAGAACGGATTTTATAATGTCCAGTTGTGTCGTATGTCATCAGGCTCTCTATAAATGCCCTTTTTTTTTTTCCCAGAGCGTTGAAATGTTAAGCTACATTGGGGGTTACATTGGAATATGGCTGGGAGTATCACTGATTGCTCTCTTTGATCTGGTGGAAGGTGTGTTGATGGTGATTATCTATGGAATTTCCAACTCCTCTCCGAAGCTCACAGAAAAAGAAGAACCCTCTCCCAAGTTTACAGAAAAAGAAGAACTGTTTCCCAATTCTGATGTCAACTGATTGAATTCTTACGATTTGATCGAGAAATTGCATTTATAAAAGTTACCATAAGAACAACTATTTTTGCTGTTTTGTCACATCCCTTAAACAACCTGATTCTTTGCAAAACCACAAAACTGAGTCTTGTATGTTAATATAATTTATGATATTATTTATGTGCATATTTGTACCTTTTAAATGTCAGGAATATAAATTATTATTGTAGCTTTTCTTTTGTACTGTTAAGAATCTTCATGACTGACCATGACGGAACATTCCTTATTTAATAACCTGTGTCAATCTGAATTATGTATAATGGTTATAAATACTGTATCGGTATTATTAAATACTGATTATATCTAATTTATAGACTGGAGATGTCATTGATAACAAAAGTCTTGTTGCTTTGTAAAACTGCATTTAAGAGAAGTATAAAATTTAAGATAACACGAAAGAGATCAAGTGAAAGCGTAGGCCAAGGAAGATGGTGGAAATCCGTGTCATGTTCTTCGAACCATTCTTGCACTTTTTTGGAACGATATGCTGTTGCATTGTCATCTATAAAGTGGCTATCAGGTTCGGGATAAAAGTGTAACATTGCAGGGTGCAACAGATCTGATACTAAATACTTCCTGGATGACATTCCACCTTCCACCGGTATCAACCGACTCGTCCATACCAACAGAACATTCTCAATACCATGATACCACTTATATCTGCTTTTGTTTTCTTAAAAAGGCAAGCCGGGTCCATCGCTTCTTGAGGTTCTCACCGCAGTCTCTGTCTGCTATCAGTGCAAAAATAAAGTGTATCGTGGATCGTCTGACTACATGACTTTCTTCCATTATTCCACTGTCCAATATGCACATTCTCGGCAACACTGCAAGTGGATTTTTCTATTTTTCTCTGAAACCAGTGGCTTCCGAATAGGCAAGCGATTGGCAATACCCAATTTCTTCAATTCCCTGCGCGTGGTACGGAATTGAAAGAGGATAGTTCTGGACTTGGTTTAAATCAGATATTAAAAATTATTGAGGAGGCTTCCATGCTGCACTTTGATAAGGTGCAGGATGGAAGCCTCTCCAACAATTCATACTGAGGGAAATGGACCATAATCTGCCACGCTGGTCCAGTGGGGGTGGGCAGTCGACCGTATTTAGCAGTCAGGGGCTTGAACCCCGGTCTACTCAAAGAGCGTGTGCTACTGCACTCCCACCACATATTATTTGCTGCAAACTGGATACTATTTCTCCGTGCAGTCCTCCTGAGTACAACGACTTCGCTCTTGAAATTTGTTTTTTTGCCACGCCTTTGGGATTCATCAAAAACCTTTGAGATGTTTTTGAGAAACCAGTTATGTCTTTCGTTTCTGGAATCGTGGCTCCTGCTAAACGTGCACCCAATACCAAGACCTTTTTCAAAGTCTGATAGGTCACACGCTTTCCCCAATCTGGCTTCGGATTACTTCAGTCGAACAGCCTGTGCAGCTTTAATAACCAAAAACGCAACACATCATCATCCTATTTTCTCACAATTTTCTTTGCATCTGTTTGCATTTATTCTGTTTGTTACTATCTTAATTCAAAGGTTCGTATTTTTTTGGCCAGTGTGTGTAACTGCTCATTGATCGGCTCAAATAATAACTGTTATTTAATATTCGATAACACTGCATTTTAGTATAATTTTATTTCAGTTATTAATCATATCTGTTTACTGAATCCTAAAGTACAAATGCCTTTTTTATTGAGGTAGTTGGGCAATATAAGGTCACAAAAACCTTTTTTCATCTACGTACTGTAATTTGAGAAATAGAAACGATGTACACAATTCTTTAGGAAAGGGGAAACCAGACGTTTATTAGAATCTAATAGGTAGCTAAATGATTTTATAACTGAGAGGAAAGTGGAGGAGAAATTGTTGAAGCTAAACATGCACTGCTTGACAGAATTAACATAACATGTAGATCACGTCGTGTAATTCGTGCAGATTGCGATGAAGCTGGAAGAAATTTGGTGTACCATAGAATGACGATTAAATTAGGAAACATCGAGAAACTTCGAACAGGTATAAAGCACATTTCTATGAGTTGAATAAGAATTACCAAAAAAAAGTTTACATTACAGAAAGCGATACAAGATGTTCGAAAATATGGTCACATGATATCACTACGGCGTATGATCCCTTCAATAGCTAAACAGGCCTGATAGCGGTGAACCATACACGACATAAGGGGTGTCTGTAAGATTCCGTGGCAACAAATCCCATTCTTCCACCAGGGCTGATCTTAGCTCTCCAAGTGTCATCAAGTGTGTCTTGATGTTGCTGCGTCCATAGGTAAAAAAAAATCACCGCAACAACTGTGTTAATAAGGCTCAATTCTAGTGGACTATACGCAAGGGAGTCATCGTTTGTATCTCCTTAACTCCAAACAACTGCAGAGCTCGTCGAAATAGGTGCCATGAACATGTCACTTGGAGCCCTGACAAATGGGGTTCAGTTCTGTTCTCTGATCAGTCCCCGTTTAGCCTACAAGCAGATTCTAGACGTTATTTCATCTGGAGACGAAAAGAGGAATGCGGTACCATCCTTCCAACATCAGAGAAAGGGACACTTCACAGTGGAGGCAGTGTTCTCGTGTTGGGGCGGAATAATGATCAACGGCTGCACCCCTGCTTATGTTTTTGATAGGGGCACTATAACTGCGCAGAGGTACCGAGAACAGATCCTCGAACTCTACGTGCGACTTTTTAGGCGTGAGGCTAGCCCAGATTTTCATTGCACATAGAGCTGCTAAAATGGTGGAGGAATATCTTGAAATTGAAAATATTAAGACTACCGTGCTGGCCACGGTAGTCTTAATGTAACAGATTTAAATCCGATCGAACATGTGTGGGGCATTCTTGGGAATTGCACAGCACGACAACACTGCGCCGGTGGAACAATGGGATTTGTTGCCACAGAATGTTGTAGACCTCCTTATATCGAGCATGGTTCAAAGCTGTCAGGCCTGTTTAGCGGTTGGAGGGGATCACACGCTGTACTGACGTCAAGTGATCATATTTTCAGCATCTTGTATCGACTTCTGTAATGTGACCTTTTTGGTAATTCTTATACAACTCCTATAAATGTCCCTTATACCTGTCCTACGTTTCTCGCTGTCTCCTCATTTCATTGTTGTTCTATTATATACCACCACAACAAATTTTGTGCCGTTTCATTGCAAGCTGCACGAGTTACACCTCGTTTTCTACGTGTTCTGTTAATTTTGTCGAGCAGCAGTGTACTTTAGTTCTATTTCCTAGAAATAGATGTTCCTCCACTGAAATCTAATAATGTCGATCAATTGGTCTCTCAAGCTTAACTTTAACTTTATATTGCTGTAATTTAGGTATTTAAATAAACGTATGGTTATTTGTTAGTCTGATGTCTGTGTATTAGCTTCGATAACTTCTGCCACAATGTTCTGTGACAATGCTTAGCCATATCTATAAGTTAGTGGTTTGTGCTGTACTAGTCCCTGCAATACCTTCAGTTTCTTTAGTTTTCTCGTTTGTCGTGTCAGCGAGGGGTTTCACCATCATAGACTCTTTTCCTTCAGATATCTTAGTTTTATTTTCTTCATTCCTTTTCTCGTTTTCTTCATCGCCGTAGAAATTCTTCACCCTGCTTATTAAGTGAAACATCACCACATCAAAGATGATTCCGGTGCTTGTCAACACGGTGGTCATTCCATGCAAATAGTAGCGAAATTTGTCGTTATCGTAAAGCCAGCAATGTCCAGTTTCCCCACACTTTTCCTCCCACACGAGGCACGTAACATCCGTTACTGCTCCATATATTAATGGGGCTGGAATGAATACTGGAAAGAAACAGATTGTAATTGTAAAATGCAACTGGTTTCAACACTCGTATTGTTATATCAGAAATAGGAAACGCATCTAATTTGTTAGGTGTGAAAAGAAAATAAGAACAAATTCTTTATTAAATAGGCAATTAAAAAGGCAAGTTAAGGAAGTTAACCGAGTCCTATCGTCCATAAAAAGGAACTTAGGACCAATTACACCCAGGAATGGCCCCATATAGGGCTCCAAGGATTCATCTCTATATCGTGGAACCTTCCAAACTTAATATATTCACTCACAAACTTAATTCATTAAATCAAAAATTGTCTTTTCACAGTATCTTGGAAGTTTGGCATCACATGTTTTTTTGGATTCAGCATAATCGACAATCGCTTTTCAGGCCGAATCTTCACTCAGAGAACAGAACTTGACCCCATTTTCCGATGTCCTACTTTCGGAACATTGTAAGAAGCACGGTCTCTTTGTACGATTGTGTTAGAGCAGCAGGGTCCCATTTGATGGTTCGGGAACTCCTGGGGATTCGTAATGATGATCCACGGGTTGGTGGATTCTAAAATCCTGTGATGTCTTCTATGAAATTCTATGATGTCTTCAAAAATGGAATATCTTCCACTTTCGGACACACTGAAGATCCCGCTGGTTCTACTTGTAGCTGACTAAATCTCCATACACCCAACAACTTCGATCACTGGCAATCATACAGATAGCATCCACTTTCTGCATTTTACAGTCTGTTCAGTTTACACCAGCATTTTGTCTCAAACAGTGGAAAGCATGTAACTTCCTTAACTTTTGCACATCAATGCAGCATTTTTTGAGATGATTTAATGAAACTAAGAAATAAAATAGTCCATTAGCGTGTATTCTTAGGTCCACTTACCTAATACTGTTAAAATAATGTCATATAATCCTAGGACCATACTTTTTTCATCCTCGTCAACACACCTAAAAAGAGATATTAACTTTTGGATTTAATGTCTTAAATAACTGTGACTCAAATTATTATAATCACAAATTATCGCGGAAATAAGGAGGCATAACAAGGGTTGGATTTAAATTAGATTACAGCATCGAGTGGGGTTGGTTAGTAGAGATATCCATAACGATACCAAATGATAACATATAAGATTCGTTTGATAAACGAGTGATAACTGCGTACATTGAGGATTCTGATACATACCTTAAAGCAATTAGAGTACATCCAGTTTCAGAAGCAGCCAAAATGACTAAACTGAGGCAAAGAAGGATCATGAATGGTACAAGCATACCACATTCTTGTGGACAGTAACCACCCGTAGCATAATCATTTTCCACGCAAGAACATCCCTGGAATATCTGTAATATATTGATTAGAAGTAATTAAATGTGTGAGGAATCATAAATATTCTCTTTCTCTCTCTCTCTCATTCACTCAATGTGATAACCCAGCGACTATTTGTTCTTCTTGGGGTTAGTTGGTATTATTATTTGTCATTCGTTTTCAGGAACGACAGATAATAAATCTGACAAATAATAAATCAACATCTTAAGTACCTTGATTTCCAAAATGGAGGGGGAAAGCTTTCGCGATTATTTCATATTTGGAATAGATTTTAATGGCAATATTTAGTCAAAACTTTTACACTCGTTGAAATCCCGACATCGCATGATTATTAATAAATTACGACGTCTCAAGGTCGCTGGGCACATTGCGTCCTACAATTCAAGAGGACAGAGTTTGCGTCAAGTTTTGAGCACAGCTTGATAAAACAACTTCAGAAACACGACAGGATAGGAACAGCCTTTGAACAAGACGCTTTATCATCACCAGAAAACGTTCAGGTGGTTTTCATGATTCAAAGGTGGACAAAAAGAAAAATATCTGTCCACCTTTGACAAACACTGAAAGAGTTGGAGTGTTAATTCATCAAGACAGGTGTTCTAAGCAATTATGATTTGAGAGAATAACCGAATCCGTTTATTGATAAAAAATTTATTTATAAACGGATAAACAAAAACAAAGTGAAGCCAACCCTGCATGTTATCTTCAAGTATAAATTCTAGATGACTCAACCTTGAGGAGTCCACAAAAATTGGAAGAAAATAATGATATACTCGACAGTATTATGTAAAAAGGAATTCAAAAAATGCTTCTAACGAAGGGGCAATCGCTGAGCTCTGTGTAATAAGTCCCAAAGGATCGTTGTTTTTAAATGTATTCTCGTAGTTTTCAGGTAGCAACTCGTGCATTTCGATTCCAAACCAGGTCAAACCTAATGCCCACAAGCATCAAGTTTATTATCTATTGTGAAACTCCAGGCAGCATGTAAACTATCTGGTATGCGTTGACCAAAGTCTAATCTAGTCAAGTGCCTCCACTGGTAAAGGTTGACAACCCCCCTGGCCGCCCCCATACTATATAATGTCCAACATGAAGCATTTAGTGTGTGTTTCTGTATTGGGCCTGTCTGGAATTAATTACAATTCCAGACGGGCCCAATTAGAATTAAATGAATGGAATTAATTAGAGTTTAATTAGAGCTAATGCACATTTCATATTCAAAAGCTGAAACTACTCCATAGAAACAA
Organism: Mastigoproctus giganteus; assembly: GCF_048544385.1. Lineage (NCBI taxonomy): Eukaryota > Metazoa > Arthropoda > Arachnida > Uropygi > Thelyphonidae > Mastigoproctus > Mastigoproctus giganteus. Next base: position 73,716,245 of record NC_143586.1, on the reverse strand, counting down.
AAATATTGAAAGTAATTTTACCGTGTAATTATCTGTAGCGTTCTGATGTGTGGTGTAGTTAATACATCCGGCATAACATGGAGAGAAATACGCAGAAACTCCGTCCGATCCACAAACAGGCTCAAACACTGCTTTTGTACATTCACATTCTTTGTTACAGATGTTAGTCAGATTTAGAATCCTGAAAAGAAAATAAATAAATATTTTCTCAATTCCTTGCACTTACTACTTAAAACTTTTAAACATTAAGAATCAGTCTACAGTAGTCTTATTATTCGTGGTTCATGGGTGATGGGGTTTTGCGAGCAGCTGAAAAATCCTCTTCTGGTGAGTGGTTCGAAATTCAAGATGGCAAAACCTGGCTAAGGGTTTTCCATTTGGACGTTTTAGGTCCCATGAAGTACTACTGATTTAAAACTACGCAAGTAATCATTCTTCGGTGTTTAAAATTCTAAATGAAACGAGTACCTTTAAATTAGTTTGAGGAACACTACCTTTTCATGTTAATACACAAATGTAAGTCAACTAATAATAAAATGAATCCTTTTAAAATATCAGAACGATCTCCAACATTTAAAGTATTTATCGCTAATACGCATACACATTTTTCATAAATTAACCTAAATAATAAAAGAGTTTAAAAAGGAAATAAAAAAAAACAAAAAGATGTACGTAATAGAATATATTATTAAGAATTAATATTTACCCAATGTCTGAGTACGTTGTTCCAGGTAAGCTTAACGAGGGGCACTCCATGAACATGGTAATCAGCAGTCTAACAGCGATGAGGGTTTCCTGGAACAAGATATATCCAGCTATATAACGAGGTCTTGGTTTATACCTTCTGATCACAACACCACCAATGAAAGTACCCACAAGCATACAAAACATGCTACCCGAACCTGAAAAGGTTAAAATTTCCATTCTATTTAATTGTTAGTGCTTCAGAGGAATTATTCAACGCTTTAACTGACCTAAACTTAACAAATACTTTTATTGTACAACGCGATAATTTTAACAGTACTCGTAGACGCCCTTCAAGGCCAGAAGTGGGGGTCAAGAGGATGCATATTAGGAGATCACAATTGCAAAGACATCATCCACATACCTACGCCAAAGTCTGATGGTAGCGGGCAAACCAGCAAACACGTCCTCTTCAAAAGCTACCATAGTAATATTTGCTATGTGGGCACTAACTGGTGCGCACATAGCAGTGCCCTGAATTTACTTATATAACGATAGCACAGTTTGACAAACAAATATTCAAGGCCCGACATATATCGTCAATGGAGAACGAGGTCCTGCTCCTGAAGGTGGAATCCCTGTCCAACAACCGTTTAACAAACGTAATGGCGGGCTGAATCAGAATAGATGTTAACAGGGAGGCCACGTCAAAGGAAATCATCACTTCACTCTCCATAATATTAAACTCTTTAGGGACTTCCAAAAATGAGGGGTTCTCAGTTCTGATGTGAGTTCCTCGCTTCTGGACTTGATGGGAAAATTACAACATTACCCAATCCTGTAAAGTACTCACTCATCTAGTAGCAATAAGGATTCTCTCTCTTAATATTTCAATGGCTGCCTGGCCATTGAAATATTAAGAAAGAGAGAACTTCAATTTAAATTTTAAACCTACAAATCAAGGAAAGGTAGTGATATGAGAATAAATTGACAAAAATAGATTCATTACCTGAGAGAAGGTTTGCTGTGGATGCTGACAAACGAAATTGTGTCTCCAAGTATTTAGGTAGGAACATGGAGTAACCTACTAATGCATTGACATGGAAGATTAGGCCGAGGCATTGAAGCATGACGATTGGATTATGCAAAATTTTGTTCACTGCTCTGGGGATATCTGCGGACAAAAATAAAGCATAAAAATCAATTCATTTTGATAATTCAATAAATATACGTTTACAGTTGGGTTTTCTCACTTAATGGCCTGAAAGCAACTTGCCTGAGCATTTTAAAGTTTGGTCTGGTTCTTTTTTTCTTTTAAATTCCCCGGATGGTGAGTTTGAGGAAGATTTTATTTGTTTTGGAAACATTGCCACCAGTATCGTGAATATTGCTATTAAGATGCCAAACAGAGGAAATGCCATCCACCAAGCCCCGATCCATCGAGGATCTTTTGATGTATATCCTGGATTATCTAAAAAAGAACAATACACATCCCATATGATTTATTGCCAGTTGTCAATTATCATTTAACATTTTGCAAATCATCACAATAAATAGAACTCTTACCATTTTAAGATTCTTAAAGCACAATATGTGGACATGTGTTATGTCTTACGTAGCTCGGCTACTAAACGTTTAGTTTAACTCGTCTTTAGTTTAGTTTTACTGGTGGACTATTAAAAAATGAAACCCAGATAAGCACTCGATGGACAACCTCGCCAAAATTCAAACTCAATTAATTTTAATTTCTTTCGTCATAAGTGCTATAAAATGCGAAAAAAGTAATGTTTTTTCTTAACACTAAAGTCCATCTTAAACTATTTGAAGATAAAGGCTATAATTACTCTTAATTCCATAAATTTCTAAGCTTTTAACAGCGCCTGTTAAGTAAACCTGTAGACGCTTGTTTAATACCTTCACGTACAGTTTATAATCAACATTTTCTGGCATGATCGATCTCCATCCAGGTGCTTCCTCACTGATCTTTCCAGGTTTTCGAAAAATGCTGAATATTTCCACAAAATATCAAGGTCCTATGCCTTCTGTATTATATTATCATAATCCATCTACCATTTCCAAAGAAAATATTTCGATTATCGTATATTTTTTAAAGTTGGTGACTAAGTTTGGATGTACAACGTCTTTAAATCAAATCCCGCTCGTAATTCATTTCTTGGTGCTATTATCATTACAAGAAATTTTATATTTCCCATTTGCAAAAGGTACAAGTTCTTTCGTAATAAGAATAAAAATTCTACGCTACTGCGCTACATAAAGAAAGACTGGGAATGTGGAAGTTTGTAGAATTAGTCAGGCCTGTTGTCCTGGTTCATATTGAGAGGGAGATAAAGAAACTACTATTTCTTCTTGTTCTTCAGTGTGCCGTCTCTTTGCAGAGGTTGGCTGTCATCTTCGCAATGGATGAACGTGAGATAGAAGCCCTAAACAAACCCTCGTTTCTCTGATCACACCACTCTCTGAGGTTTGCTAACAGGATTTCCTTCTTTTCCCACGATTTGTTTTTCCATTGATCTTGCCCTGGATTATCAATTGAAACATCTTATATTTGTCATTCCTCATCAAATGTTCTGACCTAAATATTTTAGTTTCTTCTCCTAAATGGTGTCCGATATTTTTGTCTTTTTCTTCATTTCGTCTCATGATCTCATTATTCTTTATCTTACCAGTCCACGACTCTCTTAACATTCGTCTGTAACACCACATCTCAAAAGCATTTAACTTATTCTGGGTGTTCGTTGTCAGTGTCCAGGCCTCAGCTCCATAAAGGAAGACAGAAAAGACAAGAGCTCAATATTCTTGTTCTTAAAGGAAGAATAAGGCCACTGTAGCATAGAAGATTCTTCATTTTAAGGAAGGCTGCAAGTGCTTGTTCAATTCTTGAGAGTACTTCAATACAATGGTCCCAGTCCTCTCTCAGCACACATCCAAGATAGCAATAGCTTTCAACCCTTTCAACTTCTTCATTTTTGATTCCAATTGTTTTTGCACTTCTTTCTTACTGATCACTATAAGTTTTGTTTTCTTGATGTTTAACGTCAGACCAAATATTTCGCTTATTCTATTAACTCTATCCATGAATGCTTGTAAATCCTACTCAGAGCTGGCCAGCGATATACAGCAAGGTCTCTTCCCGAGAAACTCGATTTCGTCCAGCAAAACAGGCAACTCGACCACAGAACACAAGCAACTTATGAACATATTTTACACTTAGAGTTACGTTCCATCTTGGGAGGCTCTAATATGACAGTTCTTTGTTTTTTTTTTTGCACTTAGTGAACAATTTTTAAATTGTCCACATAAACGAGGGTGTTACTATAATTATGTCAAAATCAACAGACTGAGATATATTCAGTACTATTGCAAAGATTCAATATTTAATATCCAACAGAGTTCGGTTTTTCAGACATATTTACTGACTCTTACTTACAGAATGGGTCTTCGTAGTATTTCAGGGTCATCGACGAGAGCGAAAAACCAATCACCGGACCAAATATTCTTAATGAGAACATTATACCTAAAAACAAAAAAAGTTACGATTTTTCTATGGTCATAGATAACAAAATTTGTCAATACAATTATCCTTCGATAAAGTATCTTATATTCTCACGAGATATTTCAATTAATGTAATGTTTTCAAAGTTATGGAAAAATATACATAAATAATTAATTCGTAATTCGTGTATTTAAATACTTCATGAAAACTGTAAATAGCTAAAAACGCTTTATAGCGACTCCATTTAGAACTTAAATTTAGACAATGTGTACCTGACCACCGTAGATATTTATTAAAGTTCATCAGATTTATAATGGTGATGATTATTAGTGGGATGGAGTTGCTGTTCCTTTATAAAGCATCGAATAATGAGGTAGAAAAACATTGCAATAGTTGGCGAATCGAACCGAGGTGAGGTGAAATGAGCAGAGATATGTTGTTAGGGGGAGGACTTCTTTCCACAACTTCCTTCAAGAAGCAATCACCGTTTTTGGTTTAAATTCATCGAATGATCTTATAATCTTTCGAACATTGCAGGACATTGAAGTTTTCGATCCTGATCCATTCTCCAAGCAGCAGGAAGGTCTCATTGTACAGTTTTGCTAATGCCATTGAAGAAGCATCAATGGTTCAGGGATGAAAGAGAAGTCGGCATACGACTCAGGTCAGTGGCACGGAACAAACATTTTCACTCTCTCTCTCTCTCTCTGAGAGCGCGTGTTTGTATCTACTGTTACTTTAAAAGCCGATAGAAAAGCATAAAAGAAGAAAAATCTGTCAGCAATCGAAGGCCATATGGATCCTCGTGGGTAGCACTGTTGGTATAATCACCATCCTCCCCATACCACGTGGAAAAGACCTGAGTTCTAATTCGTTAATGATGCGAGGAGTTTTTAAGGGCCTTTTTTACAACGTGGCTGATTTAGTTGGTCTCATGCGAGGGTAGCATGGTTTTTTCGTTTTTCTCCTTGAAACTCTGGTTTTCCTTCCAGAAAATTGAAAATCGACCACAGAACACACGCAATTTACAAGACATATTATATACGGCTCAATATGGCCTAAATTGCTGATGGGCCTAAAACCTCGTAACATTGGATCATTGGAGTTATCTCCCCAGTGGTACAGAGAGCGGGTCTGGCTGAGTTCAAAGTAGGATCGAATAGTTGCCTAGTGGGAATGGATACAGCAAGAATGTTCTGTTTATATTATACATACATGTTCTTGGAATAAAAGTAAGTTTAATAACTCACAATTAAAAGGTTATTTTAATATGAAGACAGCAATAATATTCAACGAAAACGTATTATGAAATTCATGGAAAATATTGGGAACTCATAAATTCAGACATATTTAAAGCGAAATTGATAAACTCTTAAAAGTAAACCTGATATTTTTATACGAAAAGATATCAGCAAAATTCAGAAACATACAATTAACATCTACGAAGAGAAATCATATCTACTTACCAAGGTACAATGGAGATTCTTTTCTTTTTACGTTGTCATCCAAGTACGGTAATGCAACGATATTCACGGCTACGGATCCAATTCCATTTAACATATGACCGATGAAAAAGATACAAGCTACTGGGAGCACAGGAGACACATTTTCATCATCGTTACAAGAGTCTTGACGTGGAACAGTACACATCTGGTGCTTGCTTTCTGACTTGTTCTGAAAATTGGTTGGGTCAAGGGATGCATCGTAATTTGCTCCGTAGATGAAATACGGCACTGCGGTCAAAAAACAACTGATAACCTCGATGATCATTCCAACAGCTATAATACGGGGCCTGTGGGCGTGTCGACTGTAATAGGCAATCGGTATGCTTCCAAATACAGGGCCTATATTTTCAGCTGCCATAAAGGCTCCCATGGTTTTGCTATCAAATCCAAATCGTTTCTCCAGCGTAGTGATAATACCAACAAAATATGAAGAATACGCACCTTGAACTGTACTGATGACGCAGATCACTATTAAATACACTTTAGGATCAGCAAACCTCTGCAGCCAACGAGGCTTGAAGTTACCGAACCCACAGAGATGGTCGTTATCTGTTTCTGTATCCATGATCGTTTACCTGTGTTGAAAAATAAACATTTTTACTAAATACACAAAGGGAAACAAAACTGGTTCTGTTTATCCATTTTATTAAGTATTATTCACCCTTTGTATAGTTTTATAATTAGTTTTCAATACTGAAGAATTTCATAAGGATGATTATTTGAAGAATGGCAATATTACGGAAAGTGTGAATGTTGTTGGCTGTTCGTTGAGAGTGCTCTAGTTAAGGTGTTCCGAGACTGGATGGATAGTGGACAGAGAAGAAGTCGTTGGGCCAGGGGTGAACGTTGGCTGTCCAGCTTGTGAGAGATGGCTGATCGTGGACTTTAACTAGAGGATGGCAAGAGTTGTTTCCAAGACCACGATATCCAAAGAACTCTCCCTCATATGAGCATTAGAGTAGCCATCCCGGTCATGATGCCCATGCTTGTGGCCATCCATCGCTTAAAGTTTACACCTGAACTGCATCATTGGATCAGTGACGACTGAAAAAAAGTTTCCGTTTCCGAGGAATCACGTTTTCTGACATATCGTGTCAGCAGATGGACGATACGGCGACAAACTACAAAGAGAAATCACTCGGATGTCCTTCTCCAATAGTAACAGGCAGGTGGCGTCAGTGTTTTGTTACGGGCGTTATTTTTCTGGGAATCTCTTCGAGCCCTTATACGCCTAGAACTTACTCTAAATGCTAACAGCTAGCTATCCATTGTGGCTGCTAAGGTACATCCCTTCGTGGTAACTGTCTTCCCGGATGGCACAGGCGTGCTCCAGTAGGATAATGCGCCCAGTAACTTTGCCGGTATTATTCGAGAGTGGTTTGCCGAACACGAAAGTGATTCCCAGGTGCAACCTAGATCGCTGAATTCGCCGGATATCAGTTCCACAGAACATGCTGAGGAGAGGCTGTGTGCGTGAGGCTGAGCCATATCAAATGAGTGATTTCAAATTTACGGATGACTATTTATTAGAAAAATTTTCAAGCCTAAAGACAAGTAAGGCTCCTGGAGTTGATGGCATACACCCAGTAATTTTGAGGGAGGCAGCCAGTGAGTGTATTGAAATAGTGAGGTTAATTATGAGGGCATCATTGGACTCGGGAGAAATTACTTTGGATTGGAGAAGTGCCAACCTATCGCCAATACATAAGGCGATTCTAAGAGTGAAGCAGATACCTACAGACAGGGCAGTCTGATTCAATGGCAGGGAAAAGCTAAGAAGGAACGATTAAGAGTGAAATCCAGGGACATACAGAAAGAAATGACATTCTAAAGAACACACAAGGTGGTTTTGTTAAGGGAAAACAGCGTTTAACTAACCTGGTATGATATTTTGACCAAGTTACTCATGAATTGGATTTAGGAAATAATTTTTACATAAAATGTTTTTCTCTAAATAACCATGTGGTATAAGAGTGGTTATTTAGAGAAAACAATTCATGGCAAATCACTATGCAACGTCCTTTTCTACCTGTATTAAATTTCGATTAGTTTATTTGAATTTTAGCAAGGAATTTGACTCAGTCCCTCATGAGAAGTTACTGTATAAGCCGGAATATGTCGGGATCACCGGAAAGATTCTAAGATGGACTGCAGGGAGGGGGGCTGCATGACGGAAGGCAGAGCGTTGCGATCAATGGATGTTCTTCAGATTGGAGTAACGTCAGAAGTCGGTGCTCCCAAGGATCTGTTCTTGGATGTGTTGATTTTCGTAAAAGACATCGAAGAAGGGATAAAGGGCGTGATGTCAAAATTTGCAGACGACATAAAGATTGAGAGAGCCTTTAATGATCAGTGCCAAGCAGGACTCCTTCAGGATGACTTGAACACCTTTGAGAATGGTCAGAAAAGTTGTGGGCTATGTTTTATTGCAGAAAAATTCAAAGTCTTACTTGGAGAACAACCATCCCCCAAATAACTTATGTACTTGGTGGGGGCTGAATTAAAAACAGTAGAGAAAGAAAGGGATTTGACAGTTACGATACGGACAGATATGAAGTTTTTTTCTGAGCAGCCAGGAAAGTCCGTGGTGTCCTGTCGATGATTTATCGAACGTTATCCTGTAGAGATAGGGAGGCCATATCCCACTGCATAAGAGGACCTGATTGAGATTTATAAGACTCTCCAAGGGGTTAGTAAATTGAATGAAGACAAAATTTTTATTGTTCTAAACAGTTCCAGAAATTCAAGTTATAGGGGAAGAGGTTTAGACTGCATTGTAGGAAGTTCTCGTTCAGCCAGCGAATTGTTGATTACTGGAAATAGTTGACTCCACGGGTAATTGAGGCTGACAGTTTGAAGAAATTCAAAGGTCAATTGGATAGTTGACTTTTGATTAGTCTTGGCAAACTTTATCTTGGCAAATGATGCAAGGATGCAAGCTTAAACAGCATAATCCAAAATAATAAAATAATAATAATTCAATACAATACAACACAAATCTTTATTGCTCCTGAAAGATGCACGATAATAACTTATTGAGGAAATAAGATTCCTTGTCAACAAGGTATGGTTATGTTCTTCTGTGAATGTTTAGTCATACATAAATCACATAATAAAAATCACTATAAATTTACACATTAATGAGAACTGGTTAATTTTCCCAAATTAAAAGAGGGGGAGTTGTTGTAATAAAAATTCATCTTTAAAAAATAACACATGTTAAAGAAGGGTAAAAATAATAATAAAAAGGTAAGAAGGGTAAAAAGAAGGGTAATAATAATAATATAAAATAAAACACAATGAAAAAAAAATCAACAAAAACCACTTCCCACATCACATGTCCATCACCTCTAATAATGTGTCCAATTCCTTCTTGAATTTATTCAAACTACTCACTTCTACAACACTAAATCAAAGCTTGTTCCAAAAATCGAATACCCTCTGGCTGAAAGAAAATTTCCGCACATCTGAGTTGCATCCATTCTTCCTTAATTTAAAGTTATACTGTATTTCCTTATTTGTGTTGTCTGAGCAAGAGCAAAGATGCCTTCCGCATTTAGCTTGCTCAAGCCATTCATAGCCTTGAGCACTTCAGATCTCCTCGCTATACCTGGTTTACAGATACTGCAATTTGAACATTATCCTGTTGTTAAAACGAGACTTCCAGGCCTGTATGCAGTACTCAATATGTGGGTTTACCATTGCATTATGCTGTGGAATAATCACCTTATTTCTTCTGGAAAATTCCTGTATATTATTGGAAAAGGCCCATCAGCTGTTCTAGCAGCCGTTTTGCAAACTTCAAGGAACTTCGTGTCCGATTCTATAATTTCCTCAAGGTCTTTTTCGTTCTCCACTACCCTGAATGTGTTACCACCAGCTGGTACGTTAATCTGGGATTACTGCTCTACAGGTAAAGCACTGCTCAGCCCATCTGCTTAATTTTTCAAGATACTTACGTCAGCGGTACTTGAATTAAGAGGAGGACATGTCCATTATTAAGTATATGATCATAATATTTTGACTGGATAGTGTACATCTTAAAGAATATAATAAAACTTACGCTGAAAAAACAGTCAGTTGTATCAAATCCCAAATTTTCATTATCTGATTACGGTTATCCATCAACACGCACTTACCAGGAGATGCACAGAAATCCCGAACACCTACAGATAAACACTAACCCTTATTTCTTCGACAGACATGCGGGATAGCGATACTGTTCCTTTATGAAGCAGGCCGTTGAGGGGATGGAATATTGACGTAATAATTAGCTGTCACTGGCTTAAATGTTGTGCAAAAAATCAATCACTTCGGTTTCTTTATCACTTCTTTGATATTTGGTTTCATCCATTTGCCCAAACACTTCCTGGAAATTGGGAATATGATTATGTGAAGCCTCCACTTCGTGCGCTAAAAGAAAGTCACATGACACGATAAGTGGCCTTCACAGATGCAGAGAAAGAGGATGCCTGTCGAGGAATAGCTGTCCGCGAATCACAACCATGTTATTGAGAAATATAGTATTTACAGCCGGCGACTCAAGCGTGAGTCGAACCAGTTTCCCAACGCAATACTGGTAAAACACTATCACAGACAACGAACAGGCTTTTGTAGCATTTAAGAAATAACTTCTTAGTATTTCTAAGAGAATTCTAGAAGAGTAAAGGTGAAGAATCAAGAATTCAAATGTATAAATTCTTTTGATTATGTTGACCTTATTTCACAATATTTCAATGAACTATTGAGAAACGCTGTTGTCGTTTATGAATGTTGAAATGTACCTCTTACTAGAAGAAGAATCAGTTGGAGGAGACATTAGAGATTAAAGTTCAAAGACCTTAGGAGAGATCAAAAAGGGCAATAAGGAGAAGAAGAAAAATAATTACTCCTGCGTTTGGACATGGTTGAATTGCTAAACACGTGGCGCTTATTTATAGAAGCAGACAGTGAGGCCGTTACTAGTCATTGGAAATAAATACACACCAATAACAAAAGTGACACTATCCAGCTCACTATTAATATTAACAGGAATTTTCAACCTGGTGTTAACCAAGGTATTTGCATTTGTTTTGGTGAATACAACGTTGAAACTACCAGTGTTGCCACAGGATTTGGAACATTACTAATTTTTATAAACGTGTTTATTTTGCTGGATTAAGCGAGTATTATAGTTTCATAAATGTAGTTGTTGGTAACTTTCTTCCCTTATTCGGATTTATTCCTGCAGCACGCAATAAATGTGTTTAAAACCACCATGATTGTTATATGATTGTTATGATTTGACTGTGACAGAAACGACATAGTAACAATAGTTTTGTTAACAACAACAATAGATGAATGTCTGAAGAGAAAATTACAGTTCTCATACAATTATCTTTATTTCTTTAAAGAAAAAAAACCCGGTAAAAACAGAGACTTATCACAAGAAAAATTATCCTTACAGAAGAACAAAGGCCATTTTGGCTTTGATGTATTTAAGAAAGAAGCACACGTCACTCCTTGTCCACTCATATGGAGTATATGTGTCCTTATTATATGCATTCTTTTCTTTAAAGAATGTGTATGTTATACTTCATTATTTTGACTTTAGTTGGTTAATTATTTTGTTTTGTACAGATCGTATAGGGGTAATCATTGACACGTGGCTGGATAGCGATCAGCGACTGAAATACGGTTCTTTTTACAGTTTACAAGACGCTGATGCCCCATTGAAAAGGCGATGTTTGTGAGTTCCCTGAATTTATTTAATTCTGTTTGTTTTTATCATAAAAATGGCACTCGTTCTTTGGCTGGGTATGTGATTGAGTTGTTTTTTTTTCTCCTTTCTTTTCCTCTGGAATGGGCTCCCAGAGGATCCTGGCCCACTTTTTGGCAACACTAGGTAGGCCAGAGTCTCTTTTGAGACAGTACGTGCTCTACTGGAACTTACCCACCTTCCCGTGGAGGACCCAGAATCATCTGCCCAGGTGACTGATGCTTCTGGGTACCAAGAAGCGAGAATAGAACAACACAACTCACACAAACCTACACCAACATATTTCTGGCCCTCTTACAGTTGATTCTGTTCTTCACTGAGACACGACACGGAGTTGAACAGACGTTCCAGGTGCCACCCTATACATATGTCCACATACATGAGTTGCTTTGAGCTGGGAGTCGTTTTCACAGTTGAGGACAAATGTTGCTTTATCTTTTTATTCTTATGAAATTCTTATTATTTTGTTAAATATTACTGTGGTTTGGTAGCATAATAGTAGCTTGAATATATATAAAAAAATTGCCAAAAAATGGCATCCAGAAAATGAGCTTAATGAAGGTTTGATTTAGTTTTGGTGTATTTATGATATCTGTATAATTGATCGCTGATTGTAATATTAATCTCTCATAAAGTGTTCCGATATCGATATTTTAGAACCAATGACAAACCTAGAAACACTTTACTATATTCATTCCAGCATATTTGCCTGTTTCAAACTCTTCTTAACATATTTAAACTATTATCCATCATCGCATTTTAAGGGGAGTTTAAATATGTTAAACTATAACATATTTAAACTCTTCTTAATATGCGATGATGGATTCCAGATATCAATTTGATGCCGGAAATGAGATACGTTATCAGTTTTCACGGCATAAACATGAAACTCCTCACATCCTAATAAAGCCAGTATACTGCGTTTAAATCTGTCGATCACAGATATCACTGAACTGCCCTGCCCTGCACTTCCTACTGCCAATCCACCTGCCTAAACTTTTAGGACACTTAAGAAACAGCAAACCCCGTTAATCTTGTAGCATAAGCTCCCTTTGCTTGCCCACCGCATTATGGGATCACCTTCTTAAATAAAAGCTTACAACTTACTTGAATATTCCAGAAAAACTTTAAAAGACTCGCAAGATAGTCAATATCACCGAGTACCAGTCCAATAATGCGCACGCGCAATCATCTGTCAGTGCCAAGGGCAGAGTTAATCAACAGTAAACATTTAATGCTAACATATTGCGCCATCTGGGTCGTACTCGGGGAGGGATGCGCACCGTTTATTTTTAATCATCTCAGCAGCCAGTACTTCTTAGGGAACGTCTTAAGTTTTTGTGATCATGGTGGGCAGCTCATGTTGCAGCGCCATATAAGATGGCTGAATATGTATCTGAGTAAATGAAGTTTCTGACCTGTATTGGATTGAATCGTTCACAAGCTGCAGCAGTCTATTACACGGGCAGTCTAATACTTGTTTATTCAACCTCTTTTGGCAAGAAACGTGAGCCTCTGGTCAATCGCCCTAGGTCAGTACTGGATGTAACTTCCGGTATTTCCAGATTATGTAGAGAGAGAGAGAGAGAGAGAGAGAGAGAGATGAAGACTTCAGTAGGGCGATTTTCAGTGAGTATGCTTTGTTGCTGAATTGTGTGTGTGTGTGTTATGGAGGTTTAGTGGCGCATAAGCTGCTGAGGCTTGTTTGTTTGTTTGTTTGGTTGGGGATTTTTTTGGCGCATGGGCATCTATGGCCATAGTGCGCCATACATAGGTTAGTATTTCTGCTATTTCGTTATAGATCGAGGGTCAGGAGACTGATTTTTGACTAGGCTGCTGAGGCTATAATGCGCCTATTCATAGGGAACTGCTAAAAACAAATTTTAGTTGTAATAACTTGACTTTTGTTACAGTGATCTTTCAGAATTTGTGATATAGACCAATTTTTTTCAGGAAAGAGAAGAATTCATTGATATTTGCTTCCTCGCCAATAATGTCATTTAGTGTCATCGGTTCTCGCAGATTTCTGAGGGAAGACAGGACGGATGTTCTGTCTTGTTGATACTGCGGGCAGTCAATTAGAATATGTTTCACTGATAACTGTGTTAAACAGTGTGGACACTGAGGAGGATCCTCTTCTGTGAGTAGATGGAGGTGAGTGAGATACGTATGTCCTATTCGCGCCCTTGCAAATACCACTTCTTCTCTTCGCACTGTTTTGGTACTAGTGTGCCAAAGCTTTGGGCGCTGTTTCAACTGATAGAGTTTATTGTTGGTTTGGGAGTGCCATAGATCTTTCCACTGCGCGAGACATGCTGTTTGTATGATGCGATTGTAGTCAGAGGCTGGAACATGGACGGAGGTTAAATCAAAAGTTGATGGATTTTTAGCAGTTTTTCAGCGAGTTCGTTCCCCTTTATCCTCGAATGTGCTGGGATCCAGAAAAAGGTCACTGATTGATGACGTTCTTCTATTTGCAATAGGAGACTTCTGATTTGATCTAACACAGGGTGAACCTTGTAGGAAGAATGTTGCATTGCTGTAATTGAGCTGAGCGAGTCCGTGTATACTATGTATTTTACAGATGGGTAGTGAATCAGATTTTCTAAGGCTAATTTGATTGCATGCAGTTCTGCTGAGAAGCTGCTATACCGAGCTGGAAGAGCAGCCGAAATGATTGAAGAAGGAAATACTGCCGCTGCTCCTACCGCTGAATGTGATTTGGAGCCATCAGTATAGATCGGTAAAAAATCAGCATATTTTTGAATATGGCTTGCATGGAGTTGTTTCATATTGATTATTGGTAGGCGATTCTTTCCCCATTCGTGAAGATAAGTATCGCAGGTTAATTGTAGAGGCGGACTGCAAGGTGGTTGAGAGTAATTCATTACTTGTTGCCTGTTGAAAATTGGAACATTCCAACTCTATGTTATTTCAATTAGGCGTAAGCCTGCTGGTCCTATTTTAGTGGGTTTGTTTCTGTAGAGATTTTGCAGTGGTGGATTAAAAAGGTATGGCTCAACAGGATGCTGCCAGCAACTTTGTATTCGGGCTGCATACTTAAGAAGCAGCGTTTTTCTGCGGAGGTAAAGAGGTGGCTCATTAGCTTCAATATATAAACTATGAATAGGAGAGGTCCTGAACGCACCAAGTGCTATCCGCAATGCACTATGCTGTATAGGATCTAGCCATCGTAGTGTACTCTTACGAGCAGAATCATAGAGTGGAGCACCATAATCCAATCGGGATCTGATCAGTGATCTATATAAAAGCAGCAAAGATGTACGGTCTGCTCCCCAAGACAAGGCATATAAAGTTCTTAGTATGTTTAGTTTTTTCAGGCAGGAAGTACGTACAAATTTAATGTGCTCAAGGAAATTTAGTTTCCTGTCAAGGATTAATCCTAAGAATCTGATGTTGTTAGTCACTGGATTGGTAAAGTTTGATATATGAAGTTCACGATCTGTACGCATTTTTCGTTGATTACAAAAATGGATGGCAACAGTCTTCTGCTGTGATAGACGATAGCCATTTAACCTTGCCCACCTTTGGACTTTATTCAGGGATATCTGCAGTTGCCGTTCAATGGATCTCATGTTCTGGGAATGGCAAGAAATAGAGAGATCATCAGCGTAAAGGTAGGTCTGAACAGCATTTGGAAGTTCTCTTGTGATGGAATCGATTCTAAGGGCGAAAAGGGCTGCACTCAGCACAGATCCCTGTGGCACTCCTTCTTCCTGTGAAAATGTCGCAGAAAGTGAGTTGTGATATCGAACTTGAAATGAACGATTCTGAAGAAAGTTCCTAATGAATATGGGCAGGTTGCCACGTAAACCAAGAGCATAAAGGTCACTGAGAATGCCACGACGCCAGGTAGTATCAAATGCCTTCTCTATGTATATGGAAACCATAACAAGATGTTCATTTTTTACAAAGGCATTACGAATTGCAGACTCAGCTTTGATCATGAGATCTAAGGAGGACCTGTTCTTACGAAACCCATGTTGGTGATTACTCATTAGGTGTTCTGTTTCGATGATCCAAACAAGTCGATTATGGATAATTTTTTCAAGTAATTTACCAAGGCAACTGGAGAGGGAAATTGGTCTGTAACTGTACGGACAGGTAGGATCACTTCCAGGTTTCAAAAAGGCAAGAACTGCTGCATGATGCCAAGCGCTGGCATAAATGTTTTCTAGAAATATTCGGTTATAATAGATCAGCAGTATTTCTAAGTTTTTGTCACCAAGGTTTTGTAACATGATATAAGATATTCCATCTGGCCCAGCGGCACTGTTGCGTGTTGTTTTAATGGCGTGTAAAAGTTCAGAATATTGAAGAGGCTGGTTATACTGAAGGGAAACTGAGGTTCGAAAGGTGATGGTACGTTGTTCAGTCGTGGTCTTTATTTTCTGGAAATCCGGAGAATAATTTGATGCCGCAGAAACTTCGGCAAAAGTTTTAGCCAAGGCATTTGCTATGTCTTCAGGAGCAGAGAGTTCTTGCCCATTCCACGAAAGAATTGGCGAAGGAGTGGTTGGAAATTTACCAGAAATCTGCCTAATTTTCTTCCATATTAACCTGGAGTTAGCGTTTCTATTTATGGTAGATGTAAACCGGATCCAAGAATTATTCTTGGCTTGCCTCTGAATAAGACGTGCTTTTGCCCTTAATTCCTTGTAATTGATAAGGTTAGCTGTGGTTGGGGATTTACGAAATAAATTCCATGCTTTATTTTTTAACTTCTTTGCTTTTGTGCATTCTTCATTCCACCAATAGTTAATGTGCCGTCGGAACTGGGTATTCGACAGTGGAATTGAACAGTTAGCTGCAGATAGTAGTTGTGAAGTAATATAATCTGTGGCTTCATCTATCGACTGTGTTCTTATAAACTTCTCATCCAGATTGACAGCTGACTGAAATTTGGCCCAGTTGGCTCGAGAGAACTTTCATTTCTTACAGGGTTTGGCTACTGGCAGTGGTGCAGGGAGCAATTCACAAATAATCGGAAAATGATCACTGCCCATGGGATCGTCCATAACAGACCATTCCATGATTGGATAAAGAATAGGGGAGCAAATCGAGAGATCGATTGCAGAAGTTTGTCCAGTTGGTAATTGTATGTGAGTAGGTGCACCGGTATTAAGAATGGTAAGGTTTTGCTTATCTATGAAGGTTTCAATCAGTCGGCCATGCCTGTCCAATTTAGTAGATCCCCATAAGGGGTGGTGGCCATTGAAATCTCCAAGGAGACAGATAGGGGAAGGTAGCTGTATGAGCAGGTTTTCAAGATCTTGGTAAGAGAAGGTATGACTTGGTGGGAGATAAATTGATACTAATGTTAACTCAATTTGTGTTACCAAACGTACAGCAATGACTTCAATTTCGGTTTTTAAAACAATTTGCTTGTTTGGGGTCTTTGAACTGACCAAGATGGCCACACCACCACGAGCGGAATTTGAAGTATTGCGATCTTGTCGGTAGATAGAATAGTTCTTTATGTTGGCAGAAATTTTGGAAGTTAAATAGGTTTCTTGTATACAGAAACCAACTGGAGAGTAGCGGTTAATTAAGTCTTGAATATCGTTAAAATTGCTACGAAATCTTCTACAATTCCATTGCAGAATATAAGGCATTATTAGTGTTTAGTAAAAGAAGCTGTATCTGACTGTTTTTTTGATGTGACTGTTTTATGGCGTTCAGGTTTCGGTTTGTCTTTTTTGAAAAATGGCCGACCGATGTCCATATCTTCTTCCACATGTATTTCTAAGACTGGGTCTTCCTGTCTGGATGAGTTAATTGTATCCATGAATGAGTCTTGAATATTCATTTTCATGTTTGAACCTCGATTATTTATGCAGCAGCATTCGTTGGAGGAGTAGTAGGAGGAGATTTCGCTGGTACTGTAAGAGCAGTATTGCTTGCCTGGTTGAACTGTTTCGGGATATTGGATTGTTGCTGGGAGAGAACAGTTCGTGCCCAGTCAGAGATTGAGTTGTTTGAAGGGACTGTAACATCAGTCTGGGTGGCCACTGATTGATATTTTTGTGCGACACTGGCATATGTACGTTTTGTAATACTGGGAGCAATTAATTTTCTCGCTTCTTGAAAGCTTACTTTATTTTCAATTTTATACTTTACAATTTTCTTTTCAGTTTTCCACCTGTTGCATGTCCTAGAATAGGCGGGATGGTTGCCTTTACAGTTAGGACAGCTCATTTCTGTTGCTGAACAGTCATTTTGGGTATGATCGGTGGACCCACAGTTGAGACAGACTGGGTTTCCTCTACATGCCGTTTGAGAGTGGCCATACTTTTGGCACTTATAGCATCTGAATGGATTAGGGATGTAGGGTCTAATGCGGCAAAGAAGATAACCTGCTTTTATGGAAGAAGGTAGGTTTGGGGTATTAAAAGTGAGTATAATATTCCTTGTAGGTGCCAGTGTGTTGTCCTTTTTAATCATGATTCTTTTTACTGCAATTACATTTTGCTCCTGAAGTTCTTGACATATCTCCTCATCCGAGACATTCAGTAGGTGCCAGCTGGATATAACACCATTAGATGTGTTTAGGGTACCATGGGGAGAAACTTTTACTGAAATTCCAGCAAAATTTGTAAGTTTTAGTAGATGCTCCGATTGTTTACTGCTGATTGTTTGTATTAGTAGGTCTCCTGATTGCAGTCGCTTGACTATTTTAGGAGATCCTGCAAGACTTTCGAGGTATTTCTGAATAAGAAACGGAGACAATTTGGTGAGAGGCTGGTCTGTAAGTGAGTGCATTATGAGAAATGCAGGAAAATCTATGTTTGATGAGTTGGTCTTAAACCTCTTCGGTTGAGACATGTCATGTTCATTTTCTATGTCTGGCCGAGAACTTGTCGGCTCTAGTGGAGGAAACTTATTGTGTTCCATAATTGCTCCTTTTGGCCCTTGGCAGATTAACTGTTCTGCCAAGATTTCCGGCCCCGCCACGGGGAGGCAGGAGCAGTGCCTGGTGTGACCAAGCGAGAAGTAGTAGGTGTTAGTAATAAATATATAAGAAATAAAGAAAGGTGACTTTCCTTTCCTGCTCTGTAAAGTACTTTTTTAACAAGAGCTGTTACTGAATAAATAAATTGTTTTAAGGACAGGAACGTAAAAGAACTATAATATCACTTTTGGAAAATCACTCTTTAAGCACAAAGAATTCGCTCAGTCACAATCGCTTGGCACCCGGGGCCGGCTGTATTTGAGAATCGGTTCTTAGTTCAAATCGAAATAAAAGTAATTTTTATTCCTAGGGGGAGGAGTTTCTTTCCAATTAAACCTTGAATAAAACTTTTAATGCTTTCCTTGTATTTTACTTCACAAAGCGCTGGTTGTATGGTCATTTTCTGGAACATTGACAGATATAGTCATCATAAACTAGTTCATGGTAGATCTATCTCAGAAAAAGGAACTTGTTGTTGTTTGTTAGATTTATTGGTGCATCAGCAACTTAGGCTATAATGCACTAATTACTGTCTGATATTTCCTTCGTTTTTCTTACAGGAGATAGCAGTTCAGATAAGGTGATATTTATGAATAAATTTTAGAAAAAGAAAAATGTCATCTATGTTCTCTCGATCTCCTAGGACACACTGCAGTGTTAAATGATTGTAATCATGGAAATTAGAGGAAAAAGCTGTTTTCCGTTCTTTTTGATATTGCGGGCATTCGATGATGATATGCTTTACTGTTAGTGGGCATAAACAATTACTGCATTGTGGAGGGTCACTGTTTGTTAGTAGATAGCTATGAGTGAGGAAAGTATGACCAATGCGTAATCTGGCTAAAATAGTTTCTTCCTTTCTGTTTCGTCTCATGCTGGATTGCCACTGTTTAGGTTCTCTCTTGATTTCAAAAAGTTTATTATTTTTCTGATCTTTCCACAAGCGTGTCCACACTTCTTTATATGTCTGTTTGATAAAGGACTTTTGATCAATATATGGAGTCCTGAAATTTGATGGTATCGCATTTGTAACAATTTTAGCAGCTAAATCTGCCTGCTCGTTTCCTACGATTCCAACGTGTCCAGGGATCCAGCAAAATATTACGATCTGTCCACGTCCATGAAGTGCTAATAACTGTGCTAAAATTTTCTGTATCAGAGGATGACTAGGGAAGGATTTACAGTGTAGAGCATTAACAGCACTCAACGAGTCCGTATAAATGATGGATTTAGCGTACGAGGCTTCTTTTATATTCTCTAGGGCTAGTAGAATACCATATAACTCTGAGGTATAATTACTGCATTCTGGTGGGAGCTGTCTGGAGATGGTGGCATTTGGTAGTACTACAGCTGTGCCAACTTTATTACCAGTTTTGGATCCATCTGTGTATAGCTGAATGAAGCTGCTAAACTCTGTAGAGTGAGCCATATGTATTTGTCTAATGTTGATATCGGAGAAGCTATTCTTTCCCCATTGCTGAAAATGTCTATCAATATTTACTGGAGCCATGGAAAGCCATGGCTGCGTTTCCATGCTAGTATCCTGGAGGGTGTTAGAAAACTTCAGGCCCCAGCTTGTGATCAAAGCTTCAAGCCTAATGCCAGATGGTTTGTTGTAACGCCGTTTAGTTTGATAGATTTCTCTCCATTTTGGCGTGAAGAGGTATTGCCACATGGGATGATGTGGGAGACTGCTGATTTTGGCTGCATAATTTAGTAGTAGAGTTTCACGCCTAAGGTGTAACGGTGGTTCATAGGCTTCGGTATACAGGCTTAAGATTGGTGATGTGCGAAAAGCCCCCAGTGCAACTCTTAATGCACTGTGATGTACAGGGTCAAGCCATTTCAATACACTTGGCCTGGCTGAGTCATATGCAGGAGACCCATAGTCTAACCGGGATCTGATTAGTGAGCGGTATAGATGTAACAGCACGTAACGATCTGCACCCCATGACATAGAAGAAATTACTCTGAGAAGATTTAGTTTTCTAAGACAACTTGTACGAATATGTTTTATATGTTCCAGGAAGTTTAATTTTTTATCAAATATTACACCAAGAAATCTAATACTAGGTTGGAAGGTAATACAATGAGAATCCAACTGAAGGTCTGGATCCGGATGTAAAGAACGTTTGTGACAGAAGTGTACAGCAGTCGTTTTTGGTTTTGAAAGCCGATATCCATTATTTTTGGCCCAAGAGACTATTTTGTTAATGGTGCTTTGTAGTTGTCTTTCAATAAGTCTCATATTTTGAGAATGACATGACATGGCAAGATCGTCAGTGTACAAGTATGCGTCAACTGTGTTAGGTATGCACTTGGTAATAGAATCAATCCTAATGGCAAAGAGTGTGGCGCTCAACACTGATCCTTGGGGAACTCCCTCTTCTTGTACATATGCTCGAGATAATGAAGAGTGGAAACGGACTTGAAAGGATCTATTGCCTAGAAAGTTCTTAATAAATTTTGGGAGATGACCCCGAAGTCCAAATTTATGCAAGTCCTGAATAATCCCATATCGCCAAGTTGTATCGAAGGCCTTTTCGATGTCAACACATACCATAACTAGGTGTTCATTTCTCAAGAACGCATTCCGGATATTTGTTTCGGCCTTGATAATGAGATCAAGCGTACATCTTTTTCTCCGGAAACCATACTGACTTGGGCTTAAAATGTTTTGAGTCTCTAATAACCATGTCAGTCTGGCGTTAATTATTTTTTCCAATGTTTTTCCCAGACAACTGGTTAGAGAAATAGGACGGTAATTTTTGGGATCTGTGTGGTCTTTTCCCGGTTTCGGGAAAGCTAGCACATAAGAATGGCACCAGCTAGCAGGATAATACTCCTCAGAAAAAGGAACTAAGCGCTCAAAAAATCCATAACGGTAGCTCGTACTTTCAGCAGAAGGAAGGAGAAATTTATCATATTCATGTCGTGGCCGTAGCATTAGTTTTAGTCAACGTAAAAGCGATTGAGTTTTTAATATATATTATCACTGAATCACCTTGCATATGCGTATAATTCAAACTTTTTTTTTCTCCTTTTGGTTACAGTGATGTACGGTATGACTACGATGTGAAGGGGGAAGAGTACATCGCTTACGTAAGTATTTTCCGATATTACAACGCAAGATTATCGTAAAATTATAAAAATTATTTTACGATAATCTTGTATTCCTATTTTTTTCCCCATTTTACTTCAGGGAAAAACGATGAAAAGCAGATTCAAAAAGAAGGCTAAAGAGTAAGTATTTTCTCTGTGTATAGACTATTTTATGGCTGTGATGTGTAAATGTTACTGTAAAAGTCTGAAATCCGGTAAATCCTGGGATTTACCAATTTGTTTGGTAAAAATCCGAAATATCAACACTATATTTTGCACTGCTACATTAAATCGTACTATTCACAGTTCGCTTTGGTTAAAGCCAGTTTTATAATAACCGCATTTTCGAATTCTTTTCCACTGATTGTCATTAAATGAATGGCTATGTGTGTGTTAAGGTCCAAAGAAACTAAGGCTATGAGGCGACAGTATAATGTGTCTTTAAATTCTGTATTCTGTGGTAGATTTGCTTGTTTGATGGATGAAAAATCGAGCATTCGGGAGGCACACAAAAAGTCATAAAAATTAAAATATATACAAGAAATTATAAAAATATTTTCATAAAAATGTACTTTTTATCTTCTAAGCAATATTCACAGTCCAGTTATATTTGTAGGGAAGCGATGAAAGCAGTTTTGAAATTGTACCTGGACAGAAACATGTTGGTGTACAATTACTTGTCCAAGTATGAAGTAAGTACTCGTTTTTCTCTGCTGTTATCTGCTCATTTGGAAATTAGCGATGCAGTTTCATACTAATAGTAAAAACACCCATCATTATACTACACATGCTGCCATAAAATACTAAATCGAAGAAGGGGTGCTCGTATTACTTTTAAATCTCTAAACAAGTGACAAGTATCATGGAGAACATTGAGAGGGTGTTTACCATGAACAAAATGCAAGCACGAACGATATCACTTAACAGTGGAACGAATGTTTGGCCACCAGGCCTGACGAGAGAGGGGTACTGGGGATCTACGTACCATGGTTGGTTGGTTGTTTAACGATTTTATGGCGCATTAGGGTCTAAGGCTATAATGCGCCAAGTCAAAAAGGTGTACAATAGAAAAGTATAATTTTATAATTGTTTATATATTATTGTAAAGGAGCAAGTTCATAAAGCATAAAACGATAAAAACATTCTAGATAGAATTATCTAGATTAATAAGTTGTAAAAACTTAATAGCTGACACGTTGTCATTGTCGTTTAAAACCTGTCTGAGTGTATAAGGTTCAGACAGATGGCTAAAACATAAACGGCGGTCATTATAAAAGGCCGGACATTCAATTAAAATATGACGAACTGTTAAAATGGTGTCACAATTTCTACACATAGGTTTTTTTTTTTTTTTTCACCGCTAGAGGGATTGTTGGTTGGATTAATCGTTAAAATGTGCTCCTGTTCTTAAGATTATTTAAAGTTTTTTAAGCCTCCCCCTGCTATAAAATTATGTGCTTCTTAAAGACGAAGAGTTGGTGAGTTGTTCTGTTAAATTTTGGGTGTCGGAATCGTGGGGTTGTGCTGATATCATCGAGTGAAGTATTCTCTTTCATTATTTGAATACAATACATAGGAATACATAGGTTTAACACTGGAATATATACCGTTCTGAAATTTCCCATAGACTTAGCATTAGCCCATAGACTTTTCATGGGAGAAAATGGCTACCTGAGAAATTTTGTTTAAAAATATCCATGGAGATGGAAAACACTAACTAGTGCCATCTCAGTAATACATAGTTCTGAATAATATTAAATATAATATAATTCAAAATATACATATTTTGAAGTTGTGTGATTATTTTCGGGATATGTTGAAGAAGAGAAATCTATCCAGCTATAAGATTATTTATTTATGGCTTTTGTTTCTTCACTAAAACATACACTCTTAAACATGGATACGGATTTAGAAAAAACTTTAACTATACATTCTGACGCAGAGAATTCGCCTTGCGGATCAGAGTTAGTGGATTCGGGGAGGAGAAAGAAATCTTCAGACAATGTAAAAATGTCTAGAGGTAAAAAAACCCCGAAAACACCTAAAACGCCCAGAGTGCTTGCTCCTCGGTTGGACAAAGATAAAGACAAGGATAAGGATAAAAATCCTCAGGTGTGGGTGGAAGAGTCTACCCCATCAATAGAAACGGATGTTAATCTTATTACTACTACGATTAATACGGATAATCAAAATAGTTCTAGTGGAAATGATGTGGTTCTGGATTCGTCATTTACCGAGTGTTTGGACCTTGGTGGGTCCATAGAGGCTTCTGCTGTGTATGCAGCGGTAGCCAAAATCCGAAAGGCTTTGGGTGAGGTAATGTCAGTTGATTCAAGCAAAGTAACAAAGTTGGCCTCAAATCGCATCCGTAGTTTGTGGGCAGATTTGGAGGCAGTCACAACAGCTTTATTGATTGACAATGAGCGATTAAAAGCTAAATCAGTTGAACTAGAAATTCGAGCAAATCATTTTAATCAGCTAATGGTATTGGTATTGGTATTGGAGTTTAAGGGCACAAGGGCAGCTAAGGCCAAAATGTGCCAGATCCTATATTATTATCCTAAAGTCATATAATGTGTTCCATTTTGGCATTAGAGGAATTCATATATATGTATTTGCTTCAGAAAAGTATAGAGTGTAGCTAGGTTAGCACTATTGCCAATCATGTGGTTAAGAGATAACGGTTCTTGCAGTTGTGATTGAGAGTGGAAAATTCTTCTGAAAGGAGAATAGTGAGGACAATCTAAAAGTATATGCTTGACTGTAAGCGGTAGTGAACAATGTGTGCATCGAGGTGGGTCATCCCCCATGAGTAGAAACATATGGGTTAGGTGCGTATGTCCAATTCTTAGTCTTGCTAGTATAACTTCTTCCTGTCTATTTTGTCTAAAGCTGGAAATCCATAAGGCTGGTTCTTCTTTGATTTGGAGCAACTTGTTATTACTTTGTGCCTTCCATATTTCTGTCCACTGAAACATACAGACTTTTTTAATATGCTTCAAATAATCTCTGTATGGTATTTGGTAATTTGCTGGTGTTGTACTGTTTGGTTTTTTGGCTGCCTGATCTGCTCTCTCATTGCCTAAGATACCAGAATGCCCTGGGATCCAGCAGAATTTCACTGAATGATTCCTACTTTGTAGATGGTTTAAACAGCAAATGATTTGTTTTTTGATTGGTTGTGATGTTGAAAATTGATTGCCCAAAGCAGACACTGCACTCAATGAATCAGTGTATATTATACTGCTAGCATTGTGGAGAGGGCTGATATTCTGTAAGGCTAGTTTGATTGCATATAACTCAGCATTATAACTGCTGCATTCAACTGGTAGTGATATGGAGACTGTAAAGGAGGGAAAGACAGCTGCGGCACCAACGGCAGAACCTGTTTTTGAGCCATCTGTATATATTTGGCAGCTTTGTATATTGTTTAGGGCATGTTCTTTATGTAGTTGTTTGATATTTTCATCTGCCAGGGAGTTTTTTCCCCACTGCTGAAAGTGGGTATCACAGTGAGCGAGATTTACAGACCAGGGTGGGTCAGGAATATCGCTCTCTTGAAGAATGTTATCATTATCAATATTCCAGGTGTGAATCAAATCTTTTAATCTAATACCAGTTGGTCTATTTTCAGTTGGTTTACTGTTATAGAAAGCTGTCCACTCAGGATTGGAAAGCAACGGTTGAACGGGATGGTCTGGAAGGCTTTGAATTTTAGCTGCATAATTTAGAAGCAACATTTTCCTTCGAAGGTGAAGTGGAGGTTCGTGTGCCTCTACATACAGACTCTGAACAGGGGATGTTCTAAATGCGCCAAGGGCAGTACGAAGGGCACTGTGTTGGATGGTATTAAGTCTGATTAATGCACTTTTCCTAGCTGAATCATATACGATAGCACCGTAGTCTAAACGAGATCTGATAATAGCACGATACAAATGTAACAGAGTGTATCTATCTGCTCCCCATGTCATAGCAGAAATGGACCTAAGTATATTAAGTTTCTTTAGACAAACAGTTCGGAGGTATGTGATATGTGGAATGAAGTTCAGTTTGTTGTCCAATATTAAGCCTAAGAAACGAAGATTACTGGTGAGAGGGATCAAATGGTTTTTTAATCTGAGTTCCGGTTCCGGGTGTAGTTTACGTTTTTTGCAAAAGTGAACTGCAATAGTTTTTTGATCTGATAATCGATATCCATTCTGCATTGTCCATGCCTCCAACTTATTTATGGAGAGTTGCAGCTGTCTTTCAATGGTATGAATATTTTGTGAACGACAAGATATTGTTAGATCATCAGCATACATATATAGTTCTACAGTATTTGGGATGTTGTATGTTATGGTGTTCAGTCTAAGTGAGAAGAGGGTAGAGCTCAGTACTGATCGCTGCGGGACACCCTCCTCCTGAGTGTAGGACCGAGAAAGTACAGATTGATAGCGGACCTGAAAGGTTCTGTGTTGAAGAAAATTTCTAATGAATTCTGGTAAGTGCCCTCGCAGTCCTATGGAATGAAGTTCTCTCAATATGCCATACCTCCAGGTAGTGTCGAAAGCCTTTTCTATATCGAGACTTACCATTACAAGATGTTCATTTTTGACGTAAGCATTGCGGATGTTAGTCTCGGCTTTCACCATTAGATCCAAAGTGCATCTGTCCTGTCGGAAACCAAACTGATTGTTGTTCATCAGTGCTTTAGTTTCAAGAACCCAGGTAAGCCGTCTGTGTATCATTCTTTCTAGGATCTTACTTAGGCAGCTGGTTAGAGAAATAGGTCGGTAATTTTCTGGAAGTGTGTGATCTTTTCCTGGTTTAGGAAAGGCTAAAATGATGGAATGATGCCAGGAAGATGGATATGTACCTTCAAGAAAAATCCGATTATAGAAAATTAATAGTAAATTCAATGCCGTACTGTTTATATGTTTCAGCATTGCATAATATATACCATCAGGTCCAGCTGCACTGTTGGGTGATCTATTTAATGCTGTTTGCAGTTCAAATAGGTTAAACGGTTGATTATAGGCAATATATTGGGTAGTATGGAATTTTATTTTGTACCTTTCCGCCGAAGTTTTGATTTTCAGAAAGGAGTTGTCATATGCTGACGTGGCAGATGTTTGGTAAAAATTCTCTGCAAGGACGTTAGCTATTTCTTCTTCAGAAGAAATTTCCTGTCCATTTTTGATTAAGATGGGAGAAGGAAGAGGTAGATATTTCCCATTTAATTGCCGAATCGTTTTCCAGATTAGACGACTGTTAGTATCCTTTGTGATAGTGGAGGCAAACTGTATCCATGATTCCTTCTTGGCTTTTTTTCTAATTTGTCTAGCTTTTGACTTTAGTCTTTTATATTGAATTAGGTTGTTGGTAGTTGGGAACTTCCGGAACAGGTTCCAAGCTTTATTTTTTTCCTTTTTGGCATTGGTACAAGCTTCATTCCACCAGTGTTTAAGGTTTTTGTGTTTACATGTGGAGGCTTGAGGTATTGCTTCAGAGGCAATGGTCAGTATTTGCCTGGTAATATGCTTTGTGACATCATCAATGGGTTGTAGTCTGATCAATTGGCTATCAAAAGAAATACGGTTTGAAAACTTTTCCCAATCTGCTCTGGAAAATTTCCATTTTGAGCGGTTATCAGGGTATGATGTTTGAAGCGTTTGGATTCTGCATATGATTGGAAAGTGGTCACTATTATGGGGGTCGTTTAATACTGTCCATTCTATACTGGGATATAATATGGGGGAACAGAGAGTTAAATCAATAGCTGACATAGATCCAGAGGGAAGGTGTGTATAAGTATTTTCGCCAGTGTTCAGTAACGTTAGATTCAGTTGGTTCAGTATCGTCTCGATCAAGTGTCCTCTATTGTCCATGTGGTCTGATCCCCACAATGGATGATGAGCATTGAAATCACCAAGGATACAAAAAGGTGGTGGTATTTGTCTTATGAGGTCTTCTAATTCTTTAAACGTGCACATCTTGTTAGGTGGAAGGTACAGGGATACAAGAGTTAGAATTTGCCCAACTGATACACGTACAGCAATAGCTTCTAAGTGGGTTTGAAGCGGAATGTTTCTAGAAGGTATTTTACAGTCAACTAGAATGGCGACGCCTCCACGTGCAGATAGTGAGGAGTTCCTATCTTTCCTGTAAAATGTAAAATTTCTGATTGATGGAGTTACTTGTGGAGTTAGATTAGTCTCTTGTATACAAACGGCTATTGGACCATATCGGGAGTTTAAATCATAGATGTCATCGGTATTGCTGCGTAAACCTCTACAATTCCATTGAACAATGTTCTGCATTATCGGGGTTTGAGGAGGGAAGGCGAGTCTGTCTGTTTCTTGTGAGTGGTTTGCTTTTGACGGTCATATTTCATTTTATCTTTTCTAGGAAAATTGGGACGTCCGGTATCTGTACTCTCTTCTACATCATCAGTTTGACCTGATGAAAATGCAGTCTCCATATCATCTTCTGCATGAAGATCAAGGACTGTTTCATCGTGCGTAGCTATATTTTCAGAGTCCATTCTATTTGAGTTTGTCTTTTGTAATTCAGTGGCTTGTTGCCTTCGGGATTTATTAGACATTTTATCACATGATTTTATTTTAGGCGGAACTGTGATAGGGGTATTACTTACTTCATCAACTAGAACGGGTTTGGTGGTAGGTTCAGATGTTGATAGCACAGATCGTGCCCATTCTGCAATGGATGTATTGGGCAGAATTGATACCTCAGTTTGGGTTGAAACAGGTTGGCACTTTAGTGTAACGGAAGCTGTTGTTGTTGTTGTTGATTTGGGTTTTATTGGCGCACTAGCAACTAAGGCTATAATGCGCCAAGACCAGGTAATATCTAAAAAATTTAACATCTCGGTGACCTAATTAATTAGGCCACCATGTCCAGATCTGAAAACATAAATAAACAACAATAACATATAAATTTTAAATACGATTAAAAACCTTTATTGCTTTTAAAAAGCTAAAAACAGCAGACACATTGTCATTGTCGGATAAAATCTGACTGAGTGTATAAGGCTCAGTCAGATGATTAAAAGCGGTAAAACGGGTACTGCTAAAATCTGGACAGTCAATTAAAAGGTGTCTGATCGTTAAGATTGTGCCACAGGACACACACATAGGAGGGTCATCAGCCCTCAGCAGAAACGAATGCGTTAAATGACTGTGTCCTATGCGGTTCCGGGCAAGAACAACTTCCTCAGTACGATTCCTGCGCAGACTAGACTGCCACGGTTCAATTACGGGCTTTATACGATATAATTTATTCGCAGTCTGCCTATTCCACGAATCCTGCCATTGGGAGTGAATCTTCTCGTGTATTATTTGCCTGTAGTCTGTATAGGGGACTAACAGGCAGTGGTTATTATTGGGAATTGCTGATTTGGCTGCGGCGTCAGCCAAATCATTTCCCCTAATCCCAATGTGGCTAGGAATCCAGCAGAAGCGGATATCATATTCACGTTCATGGAGAACGTGAAGCTTCTGCTGAATGCTAGACAGAACTGGATGAGAATTATATCTCACAGATATTAAAGCCTGTAACACGCTGAGAGAGTCTGAATATAAAATGAACCGTTGGTATTGGCATTTAATAATGTGATCCAAGGCTAACTTTATAGCGTGCAGCTCTGCAGTAAATATGCTGCATTCAGAGGGAATCTGCTCCGATGTAGTGCTGTCTCTAAAGACAGCAGCGGATCCCACAGATGATTCCGCCTTCGAGCCGTCTGTGTAGACTGGCACGAAGTCAGAATGTTCAGCTCGGTGTGCTGAAAAAAGCTGCAGGTAGACAGATGACGGAGTGTCCGACTTTCCCCAATTTCTAAGGGACAAGTCACATGCCGGGACATGAGCATGCCAGGGTGGAAGGGGTTGCTTTGGTGTTTGCGCAACCTTGTCTACCTTGATATTAAGTTCTTTAAGTAGCTCTTGGACACGAATACCAAGAGGACGATTGGCAGTCTTACGGGTGTTGTATAAATTTTCCCATCGTGGCTCAAAAACGGATAGCCACGTAGGGTGGTCTGGCAGGGATTTCAGTTTTAGAGCGTAGTTTAGAGACAACTGCTTGCGTCGAAGCAATAACGGCGGTTCGTTTGCTTCGACGTATAAGCTCTGGACTGGAGATGTTCGATATGCTCCAATAGCGGTACGGAGAGCCAGATGATGGACAGGATCCAGCCACCGAAGTACACTGTCTCTGGCCGAATTGTATACCAGGGACCCGTAATCTAGTCTGGATCGTACAAGTGCACGGTAAATGCGTAGTAGGGTGCATCGATCCGCACCCCAAGATGTAGAGGAAAGAGAGCGCAGAATATTCAGCCCTCTTGTGCACTTTGTGCGGAGTTGACGGATGTGATCCAGAAAGGTCAACTTTTTGTCAAATACGAGTCCCAAGAATTTTGTATCCGCTGCTATTGGAATAGCATTTCGTCCGAGCCTTAATTCGGGTTCAGGATGAAGATTACGCTTACGACAAAAGTGTACGCAAACGGTCTTCTCCGGCGAGAACCTGAAACCATTTGTAAGTGCCCAGGAGTTGAGTCGATCAATGGCTTTCTGCAGTTGTCTTTCAATCACCCTCATGTTGCATGACTGGCAAAATATGCTAAAGTCATCAACATAGAGGGCACTGTTTACAGTTCGAGGAAGTTGTTCTGTGATGGAATTTACTTTGATGGCAAAAAGCGTGACACTTAATACTGATCCTTGTGGTACTCCCTCCTCTTGGCTAAAGGAACGAGAGAGTGAGGATCCCACACGAACCTGGAAAGATCGATTGGCTAAAAAGTTTTTAATAAAAATGGGGAGTTGCCCCCTAAGACCGAGGCTATGCAGATCTTTTAAAATGCCAAATCTCCAAGTTGTGTCATACGCTTTCTCCATGTCAAAGAACACCGACACCAAGTGTTCACGTTTTAGGAAAGCATCCCGGATGGATGTTTCCAGTCTAATAAGATGGTCCAAAGTGGACCGGTTCCTTCGGAAGCCGCACTGGATATTGGAGAGAAGGTCATTTGATTCTAAATACCATATTAAACGAGAATTGACCATTCTCTCCAGGATTTTGCACAGACAGCTAGTCAGAGCAATAGGACGATAATTGGTGGTGATTTTTGGATCCTTTCCTGGCTTAGGAAAGGCAAGAACGATTGCCTTGCGCCAGGAATCCGGAAACTGCCCTTCAATAAAGATTCTGTTATACAGAGAGAGCAGATAATCCATAGATTTTGGTGAAAGATGTTTAACCAATTCATAATGGATGCCATCTGGTCCAACAGCACTTGCTTTGGAAAGGGCGAGGGCTCTTTTCAGTTCCTGAATAGTGAACGGCCCATTGTAGGGATAGATGTTCTTGGACTTAAAATTAAGTGCCTCTTTTTCCAGTTTATGTTTCAGGACCAGAAACTCTGGGGAATAAGAGGATGTTGCAGAGATGTTAGAGAATGTTTCCCCAAGAGCATTGGCTATTGCAGTTGGATCTGCAATAGCGCATCCATTATAATCTAGGATTGAAGAAGGGTGGGATGTATATTTTCCCTTCATTTTCCGGATTTTATCCCAGACTACCTTAGAATTGGTAGCCTGGTTAACAGATGATGTAAAACGGATCCATGATTCCTTTTGACTCTGACGGCGAATGTAGCGTGCTTTGGCTCGTGCACGCTTGAAAGCTATTAGATTAGCAGTGGTAGGATATCGACGGAATATCCCCCACGCTTTGTTTTCAGCCTTTTTTGCTGCTGTGCATTGTGAATTCCACCAAGGTTTGGGAAATGGTGGAAACCGGCCAGATGTTTTTGGAACAGCATTCGCAGCTGCTTGGACAATCATTTCTGTGATGTACGTTACTGCATCATTGATAGGCTCCTGACTGACTGTACTGAGTTCAAAATTTGCCTGATGTTGGAAGGCAGTCCAGTCAGCCTGATCAAACTTCCACCGTGGTAACCTAAAAGGAAGACATGGTCTCCCACTGTGTAACAAGGTTATCACAGGGAAGTGATCACTTCCGTATGGATTCTCCTCCACTTCCCAAGTGAGTGAAGGGAGCAGAGAAGGGGAGCAGATAGAGAGATCAATGGCAGAAAAAGTACGGGTAGGCATATGGAAGAAGGTGTTTGTTCCAGTATTGAGAAGGGAAAGGGCATTGTCATTGAGCATACGCTCTATGACCCGTCCCCTTTCATTGATGTTAGCACTACCCCACAGGGTGTTATGTCCATTCATATCCCCGAGAAGTAAGAAAGGGGGAGGCAACTGCTTTAGAAGATCATCAAGGGCTTCCTGGGAGATGTCAGTCCCAGGTGGCAAATAAATAGAGCAAACCGTTAATAAAAATCCCACTGTAAGGCGAATTGCAACAGCCTCTATGCTGGTTGTAATTAGCAAGGGCTGAACTGGTGTCTGATTACTCACAAGGATAGCCACTCCTCCATGAGCAAGACCATCCGCAATTCTATCCTTACGAAAGATTGTGATGTTATGCATGGTGGGATCATCATTCGCCTTTAGATAAGTCTCCTGCAAGCAAAAGCAAACTGGCTCGTGCTTTTGCAGGAGGGCCTTGATGTCATCAGTATTTCGCCGGAATCCACGACAATTCCATTGTAGGAATTTAGCCATTATTTTGGCTTGGTGGGTCCATCAGGCGGCTTCCGAGGTGCTGAGGGCTTACTTTTATCAGCCTTGGCTTTATCTTTTTTGGGGAAGAAAGGACGATGTCCCGTGTCCATTTCTTCCTCCGCAAAGAGTTCCAAGACTGATTCATCCTGTACCTCTTTTTCTCTACATCCATTCTTTCTGGTGTCACGGATGACCCTTCTAAAGTTTTTGGCTTTTCTTTACCACTTGGTTTAGGTAGTGGTGGAGCACTAGGAGGTACGGATATAGGAGTGGCAGCTGATTGTGTTTTTGTGGTGGGCTTTTGTGAACTCAATAAATAGCGTGCAATCGGGGTGAATGACTCTTTTGGTGGTATAGTCATATCAGTTTGTGTACCGATAGTGCACTTAGCAGAAACCTTCTGGGCATATGAAGGTTTCCCGCTATTTATTGGTTGTATGCGTTTTCTAGCCTCTGGGTAGGAGATGTTTAGCTCCGTTTTTAATTTCTGTATCTCCTTTTCGTCCTTCCACCGCTGGCATGCTCGAGAGTATGCAGGGTGCTCTCCTTGGCAGTTAATACAATTAGGCTTAGGAGCTAGACATTCCTTGCTCTCGTGGTCTTTAACACCACATCGAGCACAGGCAGGATTACCACGACAGGATGTTTGTGAGTGGCCGTACTTTTGACATTTAAAACACCTCAGTGGGTTGGGAACGTAAATCCTCACTGGGCAGTTTAAGTCCCCTGCCTTGATGGAACTTGGAGGCCGTGGGGTGTTGAATGTTAGGATGAGAACTCGGGTAGGGACAAGATTCCCATCCTTACGCATGGATATCCGCTTTACAGCTGTCACTCCTTGTTCTTTTAATTCAGAGCAGATCTCTTCTTCAGAAACGTGAAGAAGATCCCACTCTGATATCACACCTCTTGAAGAGTTCAAAGTTTTGTGAGGGGTTACGATGATGGGTATTCCCCCTATAAATATGGCTTTCAAAAATTTTTCAGCTTGATTTATATTTGCTGCTTCAATTAGAATATCTCCAGAACGCAGCCGTTTAACGGATTTGGGTGAGCCTGCCATCCCTTCTAATCCTTTCTGGATAAAGAAAGGTGACATTTTCCCAAGTGACTGCTCTCCGGTGGAATGGAGAATGAGGAAAAGAGGTGTCACAGATATTGTTTTCTCCTCAGTTCTGGCTCTTTTAGCTGAATTGCTTTCACTCTCATCTGACGATCGATTAGGTAGGGGCCTTGTTGGGGCCCCAGAAGAAGAATTTAAATTACTCATATGAGTAAAAAGAAAATGTCTGATGCCTAAGTACCTCACCCACCACGGAGCCCTACGAGGGGACGCCCACTCGTGAACTAGCAGGTACTGCGTACACGAATGGGACGCCGAGTTCGCTTAGAGCACCATACCCACGTTACCAATAAGTCTTTATCCCGTCCCAGGACCATAGGGAGGGAGACTTATTGGAACGCAGTTGACCCTAGCAGTATAATACCACCCGCCGATTGATCCCAGTCGAGCCGGTCCGGGACCACCCGTCTCGTCGAAGCAGGGGCCAAAGTGGTGTATTAAGGCTGGGCCCCTCAACCACCAGGATCCCCCTTTCCGCTTCCACGGGTCGCGGCGCACGGCTGCACACGCCGGATTCCAAAGATGTAACCCTGGAACCAAGGTATGGGCGTTAGATCCCAGTGATGCTAATCTGGAAACCGAGCAGCATCACTGGGAGGTCCCCTCACCACGTACAGGTGCCCACGTCGAGGGGTAACGGAAGCGTACGTGGTTTTTGAGATAGTTGACTTTATTTGCTTTCTTGCTTCTTGATATGTGACCTTATTCTGGATCTTGTACTTTTGTATTCTTTTTTCAGTTTTCCAGAATTCGCATGATTTTGAGTATGCTGGATGGTCATTCTTGCAATTTGGACATTCCGGAGCCTTTGCAGTACACTCTGTTTGTGAATGGTTTTTTGATCCGCAGTTAGGACAAGTAGTTTCGCCTCTGCATGTTGTCTGGGAGTGACCAAACTTTTGGCACTTGAAACATCTTAGAGGGTTTGGAATGTATGGGCGTATACGGCAGTTTAGGTAGCCTGCTTTAACTGAGGTCGGCAAATTCGGTGTACTAAAGGTCAGTATAATATTACGTGTGGGAACAAGTTGGTCATCCTTCTTTATCATAATTCTTCTTGCTTGAGTTACTTTCTGTTCCAGTAATTCCATGACTATCTCCTCTTCGGTTACGTTCAACAAATCCCACTCACTTATTACTCCTTTTGAGGAGTTCAAGGTGTTATGTGGTGAGACTTTGATTGGTATTCCGCTTATAGATGACATTTTTAGTAAAAATTCTGAATGCCTTGCTTGAGTAATCTCAATTAAAAGATCTCCTGATTGGAGCCTTTTCACCATTTTCGGTGTACCTGCTGCATTCTCGAGACATCTCTGGATGACAAAGGGAGAGAGTCTGCTTAGCGGCTGAGTCGATAAGGAATGTATAATCAGAAAAGCTGGTGGTTCTGATTTGTTACTATCCTTTTCCATTCTTTTTGGAAGATTGGCATCGTCTTCCATTCTCCGGGTCTCAACATGTTGAGAGCCTGTTGGCTCTAGTGGTGGACATGTATCACAGTCCATTGTTGTTCCTTTTAGCCCTGGGAGTGAGAGCTTTTCCTCCCAGATTTCCGGCCCCACCACGTGGAGGCAGGAGCGGTGCCACCTAGTGGCCAAGCGGTTGGAGAGGTTAGTTTGTTAGTGCAAAAATTAATAAATATGCTAGGAAAAGAAAGGTAATTTTCCTTTCTGGGTTCTTACTTAGGATCTGTTAAGTACAGAACCACTTACAAAGAAATGAGGATGCGAAAAGCACTAGAAAGTAAATATAACCAAATCACTGAGAAAGAGCACTATATCTCACTTGGGAAAATCGCTTGGACACTATCGCTTGGCACTCGGGGCCTCAGCTAATGGAGAAACGGGCAGTTCCTCATAGATTATTTGCTGATGCTGTTAGGCAGAATTTGGTTTGTGAGAATTTAAATGGTGATACTATTGTTAGTGACGCTACTGAGAGGCGCGCAATGGGTGTTGCAGCTGCAGATGAGGTTGTGCATGTGTCCCCGGTTAGTCCCCGTGGTATTTCGGACCCTAAAAACATTGTTATACTTAGACCAACAGAGAATTCTGCTTTGGCTTCAAGCCAAGACGTCAGGAATGCGGTGGCAGACGCAATTAAGAAGGATTATAAGAATATGAAAATTAAAAATATTCGTCTCCTGAGGAATAAAGGGGTTTTATTAGAAACCACAAACTCAGAAGATGCAACTAGGATAGGGAATGTTTCAGCTTTAAAGGAGGTTGGTATATCGATCGAGAGGCCTAAAATGTCAGATCCAACAGTGCTTGTATACGGGGTGCCCAAGGAGTTTACAAAGGACGAAATCCTGGAGGATTTATATTATAAAAATTTTAAAGATTATGAATTTACTCAGGATGAGGTAAAAGATGAAGTAACATTCAGATTTAATTCTGGATCTGGAACTAATGCAACTAATTGGGTCATTGGTTTCAGCCCTCGATTATATAAATGCTTGTTTCATAATGAAAGAATTTTCCTTGGATTCGGTTCACATAGGTTTCGGAAATTCACGGTGGTGAACAAGTGTTTTAGATGTCTGGGTTTTGGACATGGTGCACAGTCATGTTCACACAAGACTGTTTCTTGTGGTCACTGTGCTAATGGGGATCATGTTTTCGCTGAGTGCCCTCACAAGGAGGATCCTCCACAATGTATTAATTGTAAGAGAAGAAACAGAGATTGTAATCACTCCGTAAGGGACATTAAGTGTCCTGAGTACATGAGAGCAGTGGAATTAGCAAACATGCTGCGCATCAATCATGGATAATAACTCCTCTGATTTTACCTCTGGAGCTTTGCAAGGACATAGAGATTTAAAAATTTTGCAAATAAATGGTCAGCGCTGTCGGGCAGTTACTGATGAAATAAGGGTGATTGCCTTGGAGCATTGTATAGATATTGTTTGTATAGAGGAGCCATTTTATTCCTCACAAGTGGGAGGGGCAGCTCATAAGATTATGGGTTTTCCTTCTTCTACTAGAATAGTAGCAGCTGTGGATGTTCCTCCAAAATCCGCTATTGTGATTTTTAATCAAGACCTTGTTGTAACGTCAATCACGGGTTTGTGCTCGGCGTGTATGACAAGCATTATTGTGTCTTCACAAGTTTCTTCTTTCTGCCTAGTGTCACTGTATTGTCCTCCATCGGAAAATATAGATAGCGCTTCATAATTTGGAAAATATTTGTTTAAGATATGCAACCCATAATCTTATTGTGACTGCTGATTTTAATGCAAAATCACATTTTTGGCACAGTGGATATACTGATGTGAGAGGGAACCAATTTGAAGACCTCTTATTATCTCATAATCTTGTTGTTCAAAACCTTCCAAATAAGCCGTTCACCTTTTCAACTGTAAATGGAGAGTCTAATATTGACGTAACTGT
This sequence comes from Mastigoproctus giganteus, assembly GCF_048544385.1. Lineage (NCBI taxonomy): Eukaryota > Metazoa > Arthropoda > Arachnida > Uropygi > Thelyphonidae > Mastigoproctus > Mastigoproctus giganteus. Next base: position 73,679,548 of record NC_143586.1, on the reverse strand, counting down.
GACATCTCTTCGTATGTGCCATTCCGTTTTGAACTGGGAAGTCAATTCTGGTTTAGTAAATAGTGATCACCGTGCAATTTCATTTGATCTCTGTTTAGAAGTAGGGGAAAAGAGCTTCGCTACGAGTGATCTGTCTATATTTTCTATGGACCGTGTTAACTGGAACAATTTTAAAAATTATTTGACTACAGTTTTCGATAGTGATAATTGTGAGATACCTGGAGAGAGTTTAAATGATATGACAGCTTATGAATATGTAAACTATGTACAGTATCATATTTTCCAGGCTTGTGTGCACTCCACGAGGAGAAAAAGGACTAAAAAGTTGTCTGTGCCGTGGTGGACTCCTGCTTTGTCTTCTCTGAGGTCTCAGGTATGCCAGGCTAGGAAAGTATACCAAAGAAATAGACATCTCTCTAGTGTTGATGTGGAATCATTTAAAAATGCCTATAAAGAGAGAAGAAAGGCCTTTCATAAGGCTATTTCTGAGAGCAAGAGAACTTGTTGGCAAAATTTGGTTAATGAAGTTGGTAACAGAGATCCCTGGGGTCTCGTGTATAAAATTTCTCGTAATAAGTTGCTTTGTGGAGAAATATACAACACTGTATTGAACAATAATGATGAGACATCGGATTGGTTTTCTACTGTGGAAACGATTGTTAGAAGACTATTTCCTCAGGATCTTCCTCAAGATGATTCACCTGAACAAACGGAGATACGCCGGATGAACTCTGAGTTTACAGGAGCAGGTGACGCTGAAGCTGAACTCTTCAGTTTGGTGGAGTTGGGTGCAGCAGTAGCTAAATTGAACGTTAAGAAATGTCCAGGTTTGGACTTAATTGAAAATCAAGTAATCATTAAGTTTTATGATTACTTTCCTCAAATTATGTTAAATTTGTTTAATAAATGTTTCACTGAAGGTACTTTTCCAAGACCGTGGAAGATGGCACTGCTAAAGATATTGCATAAGCCTGGTAAGCCCAGGACTGATCCGAGAGCATACAGACCAATTTCTCTCTTGGCGAACATGGGTAAGGTTTATGAAAGGTTACTTGCTCCCAGAATTTCTGCAATTTTAGAGGATAAGCATCTGTGTTCTGCTGATCAGCATGGATTTAAGAAGGGGCACTCTACAGAGGACGCCATAACATCTCTTTTAAAGTACATTAAGGATTCTTCTGAGAAATATGTTCTTATGGTCTTTATAGACTTCGAAGGAGCATTTGATTCGGTATGGTGGGAAAGTGCCCTTCGATCTCTAGTGCTTGCAGAGTGTAATAGTTACATATTTAACACTATAAGGTCATACTTTCAGAACAGATTTATTACTGTGCGTGCACGTCATCTGTCATATAGTGCCAGTGTCTCGAGAGGCTGTCCTTAGGGTTCGGTTTTGGGACCTCTCTTTTGGAATGCAGTTTTAGATCAGTGGCTTGTTAAGGAGAGTACAGAGTTTGCTAAGATAGCTTATGCTGATGACCTTGTGATTGGAGTTTCTGGGCGCTCCAGACTTATATTGGAAGGAAAAATACAGTCAGTTTTAGATGATTTAATGGAGTGGGCCAATTTGAACAAATTGAAGATCTCTGCAAGTAAGACCTGTTTTATGGTTTTTAAGAAACAATTTGATTACGGCAGACCTCCAAGAGTTCTTTTAGGTGGAGTTCAAATTCCTTATGTTGCTAAAACTAAGTATTTGGGATTAATCATAGATTACAAACTTTCCTTTTTCCCACATGTTTCACACCTAAATGTAAAAGTAAGACACTTTACAGGCTCCATTGCTAGGATTTCTCGTAAGGAGTGGGGATTGAATAAGAGGGTGTTGTCATTGTATTATAAGACTATTTTTCTCCAGATAGTGGCATATGCGGCTGTTGTTTGGTTTTCTGTGGTAACTAAAACTAGGATTCGATCGGAACTTTTATCGCTTCAGCGCTCTATGTTATTAACTTTATTGAAAGTACCTAGAACAGCGTCTACAAACGCCCTACAGGTAATTGCTGGTACCATGCCATTGGATTTATTTATTGTCTACAGAGGGTTTTTGTACAAATTGAAAAAGGGTACATCAATAACGTTTTTGGATATTACAATAGATTTGGAGAATAATATTAAAGACGAAAAACAACGAATATGGAACAAATTAATGGATTTATGGCAGACCAGATGGGAAAGTGGTGATGTTGGAGCTGTGACGAGGAAATATATTCCCCAGGTGAACTATGCATTGGCAAAAACCGTGGCATATTGGTTTACGCCTTCTATGTACACTTCTTATTTGTTAACAGGAGACGGCTCACTTAGGGCCAAATTATATGAGAGAGGGTTGGAGACTGATCCTTTCTGTACATGTGGCGAGCAGGAGACTTGGATGCACGTAATTTTTTTATGTCGGGAGTATGAAGACCAAAGGCGGATTTTGATGGCGCATGTTCCTGACTTATCATTTGATACAGTGCATTTGCTTATTGCAAATCGTGACTGTTTTAATTTATTTCAGGAGTTTTCAGCTGCTGTTTTTGCAAGAAGAACTGTTCTCAGAGCCTTTCTTCAGAGGCAAACCTAGTGTCTTAATTGTCTTCATGGAGTTTCACTATTTGTTTCTACATCTGGCTGGCGGCTGGGGTGCTGGACCTGATTCATGGTGTTGGGTCTGGTGCTCTGGTTGGTTGTCTTTTGTGCTGCGATCATGAATACTCCATTCTGGATTCTGCCGTGCTGGATCAGATTCATTGCGTCGGGTCTGGTGGTCTAAAGGTTCTATTATCCATGGCGTACAGTTGGAGATTGCTGAATAGTACCGTTATTGGTTTTGGAGGTTCCAGTGCATGTGAAACAGCAGCTGAGGAAATATTCAGTTGAACTGTGATTTTTGAAGTTTATAGTTGTGCCATCCAGACTATTGAATATTATTGTTGTTTTATTATATATATATATATATATATTTTATTATTATTATTATTTTTTTCCCTGCTGGCTCCCTGGTATGGGCAACCCGGGGCGCGGGATTGCTGGCACTCACTGGTGTTGCACTACCTCCAGTGGGTGCGGGATTTCAAGTGCGAATAGCGCTACAGTAAAATCAGACTCAGGTAATTTAAAATACTTTTTAAGGACTTTGTAAAGACTATATATTCCCAAGTTCTCAAGGTAGATTTGGGCTTATGCCTGGGAGCTACCCTGAATAAGAACACACTTGCACACACACACGAGAGTTTAATGTTTGTCAGAGCATATAATTATATGTAAATATATCTTGTATATAAATCATGTATATACTTTTATGTACATAATGTTGAGACTATATTGTGTGTAATTAATAAATGAATGAAAAAAAAATGAATGCCCTCAGCAGATAGCAATGTGTCAAGTGACAATGTCCTATGCGGAGTCGAGATAGAACAACTTCCTCTTTTCGGTTCCTGCGCAGACTAGACTGCCAATGTTCAATTACAGGCTTAATCTCATATAACTTGTTTGTAGTCTGTCCATGCCAAGAGTGTTGCCATTGGGATATCAGTTTCTTTCAATTACTGGCCTGTAGTCTGTATAGGGGACTGACAGGCAAGAGTTAAATAGGTTCGCTGATTTGGCTGCAGAGTCTGCCAAATCATTTCCTGAGATCCCAATGTAGCCTGGGATCCAGCAGAAACGAACATCAAATTTGAATTGTGCAAAGAAGTGCAGCTTCTGCTGTATCCGGGTCAGGACAGGATGAGGGTTGAACCTCATCGATGATAAAGCCTGCAATGAACTCAAGAGAATCGGTATATAATATATTTTTTGTGATGGCTGGTGGTTTGTATACGATCCAAGGCTAGTTGAACTGCGTGCAACTCTGCAGTGAACATACTGCATTCGTTGGAGATCTGCTCAGATTCCGTGGTGTCTGGGGAAACAGCTGCAGATCCAACAGACACTTCTGACCTCGAGCCATCTGAGCAGACGGGCAAGAAGTCAGAATGTTGAGAGCGCTCTGCTAAAAAAGAGCTGCAGGTAGACAACGGATGGTGTGCTGTCTTTTCTCCAATTGTTAAAGGAGAGGTTGCAGTTTGGGACACGAGCATGTCAGGGTGGACTGGGTTGCCCGGGTGACGGAGCAACATTGTCTAATGCGATGTTCAAATCGTCGCTAAGTAGCCTTTGGATAAGGAACACCGAATGGTTGATTGGCAGTCTGGTGAATGTTGTACATATTTTCCCAACGTGGCTCAAAAACGGGTGTCCACGTCGGATGGTCTGGCAGGGATTTCAGTTTCGAAGCATACTGTAGAGAAAACTGTTTCCTGCGAAGCGATAACGAGGGCTCATTCGCTTCGACATATAGGCTATGGACGGGAGATGTTCGAAATGTTCCAGTGGCAATACGGATCACATGATGGTGGATGGGATCCAGCCATCGGAGTACGCTGAGTCTAGAAGATGCATATACCTGGCACTCGTAATCTAACCTTAATCGCACAAGTGCACGAGAGAGGTGCAAAAGGATGCACCGGTCAGCGCCCCAAGAATGTGAAGAGATTGCACGTAGGATATTCAAACCTCTCGTGCACTTCGTACGTAGTTGAGGAATGTGTTGTGGAAAGGTCAACTTTCTTTCAAATACGAGCCCCAAAAATCTGGTCTCAGGTACTGCTGGAATAACATTAAGTATAAGCCTCAATTCAGGTTCGGGGTGAACATTGCGCTTTCTGCAAAGATCCATGCAAACAGTCGTCTGTGGAGAGAACCTGAATCCGTTATTCGTTGCCTATGAGTTCAGATGGTCTATGGCACGTTGCAGTTGATTCTCAATTACCCCCATGTTGCAGGATTAACAGAAAAGGCTAAAATCACCAACATAGAGGGCACAGTTTACAGTTGGAGGGAGTTGTTCTGTGATGGAATTCACTTTGATGGCAAAAAGCGTAACACTTTAAACGGATCCTTGAGGTACTCCCTCCTCTTGGCTAAAAGGGCGAGAGAGAGTAGATCCTACACGACCTTCGAAAGAACGATGAGATAAAAAGTTTTTTATAAAATTTGGGAGATGACCTCTAAGGCCGATGCTGTAGAGGTCTTTTAAAATTCCAAATCTCCAAGTTGTGTCATACGCTTTTTCCATATCGAAGAACACAGACACCAGGCGTTCTCGTTTTAAAAAGGCATCTCGAATGGAAGTTTCGCGCATGATTAAATGGTCCAAAGTTGACCTGTTCCTACGGAAGCCGAACTGAAATCTGGAGATGAGCCCATTTGCCTCCAAATACCATATAAGGTGGGCATTGACCATTCTCTCCAGAATTTTGCACATACATCTGGTTAGAGTAATAGGACGGTAGTTCGCTGGGATTTTAGGATCTTTTCCTGGCTTAGGAAAGGCAAGCACTATCTATTAGGATCTTTTCCTGGCCTTATGCCAGGAGTCCGGAAACTGCTCTTCTTGAAATATTCTGTTATATAGAAAGAGCAGTTGGTCCATGGATTTTGCAGACAGATGCATGATCATATCATAATCGATAAGATCTGGTCCAGCAGTACTTGCCTTGGAAAGAGTTAGAGCTGTTTTTAACTCTTCCGAGATGAACGGTCCGATTTAGGGATAAGACTCTTTTGATTTAAAGTTAATTGGCTGCTTTTAGAGATTGTCTTTCCACACAAAAAATTCTGGGGAGTAAGCAGATGTTGACGAGATGGCGGAAAAGGTCTCCCCAAGTACATTGACTATTGCAGTTGGGTCCGCAATAACGCATCCATTATACTCCAGGACCGATGAAGGGTGCGATGTATATTTACCCTTCATTTTCTGGATTTTGTCCCAGATAGCTTTACTTCCTGTTGACTGGGTAATAGTGGATTTAAGCGGATCCAGGATTCCTTTTGGCTCTGACAACGAATATATCGCGCTTTCGCGCGTGCACGTTTCAAGGCAAAGAGATTTGCTGTGGTAGGATATCGTCGGAATATCCACCAAGCTTTAGGCCCCGGGTGCCAAGCGTTCCGTGACCAAGTGATTTTTGTGCGTTCCTGAAAGCGTTATACCCAAAGAGCCTTTGAACAAATTATATTTCGTTCCAACTACCGTTTTCTTTATTTATAAATTACTGCAGCACTTTCGCACTACAAGAAGTAGGCAAAGGCCCAGAAAGGGAAGCCACCTTTCTGTTTCTATTTCTAACAGTACTAACCAATTAACTCAGCCGCTTGGTCACCTAGTGGCACTGCTCCTGCCTCCCCGTGGCGGGGCCGGAAACCTGGGAGGTAAAGCAAACCCCCAGGGCCAAAAGGAGCAAAACATGGAATATGACAACTTCCCCCCGATTAAGACTGCAAATCTGAATAATACGGATTTGCATCAACCTGATATCGACTCTACCAATCCAAAGAGACTGAAAACGGATACTCATCGAATTGAACATCCGAGTTTTCTGATTCTCCATTCACTGACAAACCAACCCTTAGGCAATCTATCGCCATTTCTAATTCAAAAATGTCTTGAGAATGTAGCTGGTTCCCCGAAAATGGTGAGGCGACTAAAATCTGGAGACTTGCTTGTAGAGACCACAAGCTCTAAACACTCTGAGTCTCTACTTAGACTCAATTCATTTGGTGGAATTCAAGTCAAGGTGTCCCCACATGCCACACTAAATACATCCAAAGGCGTAATTTCAGAATGGGACCTAATGAATGTTTCAGAGGAGGAAATTGTACAGGAATTGCAGGAACAGAAAGTCACACAGGCCAAAAGAATCATGATGAAAAAAGATGGCGAGCTAACTCCAACTCGGAGCATCATACTAACATTCAGCTCACCAAACCTACCTTCGTCAGTGAAAGCAGGGTATTTGCATTGTCGCATACGGCCATACATTCCAAACCCAATAAGATGTTATAAGTGTCAGAAATTTGGACACTCACAAACAGTCTGTCGAGGTGACCCAGTCTGCCCAAACTGTGGATCGAAAGAGCATACCCAAACTGATTGTAATGCCCAGTCTTCTCTTTGTCCCAACTGTAAAGGCAACCATCCAGCCTTCTCCAAAAATTGTGAACAGTGGAAATACGAAAAAAAAAATCCAGAAATATAAAATAGAAAACAAAGTCTCGTTCCCAGAAGCACGAAAGCAACTGCAAATACAGATGCCTAGACGTACATATGCCGAAGCCTCAAAAAAATTTCATTCAGTATCCATCCAAACTGACACATCAATTCCACCAAACATCTCTATTGCTGAGTGGGCTCGATCCCTGCTCTCTTCTGCACCACAATCATCAAAGCAACATATATCAAGCAGGGCTAACAACACGCCAATCACCATACCACCTGCTGTCCATGCAGCCCCTGTAATATCCGTTCAAACAGAGAAACCAGATCCCGTTAGCAAACAGACAGTTGACTCCATCCTTATGGATACCAATGAAATCCCCAGTCAGGAAGAAACAGAAATGATTCTGGAGATCCATCCGGAAGATGAAATAGACAAGAGACCAGTTTTCTCAAAAAGAGATAAAATCAAAATTGACCGCGGTAAACAGACTTTGAAAAAGCAGACAGACTCAGCTCCCTCATCTAAACCTAAACAATGAATAATATAGTCCAGTGGAATTGCAGAGGCTTGCGTAGCAATATTGATGACATCCAGGAAATAATTAAACATCATAATCCAGTTGGCATCTGTTTACAGGAGACATATTTAACTCCTAAGGTATCTCTCTCGATCAAAAATTATTCTCTTTTCAGAGAAGATAGACCAGTTACAAATAAAGCTCACGGTGGGGTTGCTATTCTCATAGATTCACGAGTCCCTTGCAGGCGTATTCCTTTGCAAACCTCTATTGAAGCGGTTGCTGCGCGAATAGCAATTGGGTCACTATAACAGTTGTCTCTATCTATCTACCGCCCACTCAGCCTTGCACTATTCATGAACTTGAAGATCTAATACTGCAGTTGCCAACCCCTTTCTGTTTATTGGGCGACTTCAATGGACACCATCCATTGTGGGGCTCTCCCAATGCAGATGGACGGGGACAACTTATTGAAATGCTCATTGACAGGCAGAATTTATCCATCCTAAATACTGGTTCACCAACTTACATTCATCTCCAAACAGGAACTGTGTCCTCAATAGATCTATCTATATGCTCTCCAATCCTTTTTCCTTGTATTGAGTGGACAGCTTTGGATGATCCACTGAACAGTGATCACTATCCACTAATCTGTAAAATTCAAACTTCACACTCTGTGAGTTCAGAAAACTGCATGAAATGGAAATTTTCCAAGGCTGATTGGGCAAAATATACTTATCATGTATCATTTGATAATCAGATAATTGAATCTTGTCCAATTGACATAGTCACCAGCCATATCACTAAACAAATCCTAGCAGCTGCGTCTATTGCCATTCCACAGTCACAGTCAAGCTCTCGTAGATCCATAAATTATTGGTGGAATGAAGACTGTAGAAGTGCCAAAAAAGAAAAAAACCGAGCCTGGAATATATTCCGCAAACATCCTACTACCAATAATCTTATAACTTATAAAAAACTCAGAGCCAAGGCTCGCCATATCAGGAAAAAAGCAAAAAGAGACTCCTGGATCCGATTTGCAAATTCAATTAATAAAAATACAGATTCTAGAATAATATGGAGAAAAATAAAACAATTAAATGGCAAATTTCCTCCTCCATCCTCCCCAATTTTCAACTGGAATGGACAGGAGCTGTGTACTCCTGCAGAAATTGCAAATGCTTTAGGCTCTGTATTCTCACAGCTGTCTGCATCGACCGCATACGACCAGTCATTTCAGAAGATTAAAGCTTCAGCTGAAAAATCTCGATTGAACTTCAAAACCAAATCGTGTCTATCATATAATCGACCCCTCACTATGATTGAACTTCAAGAAGCTATACATACCTCAAAGAACAGTGCTCCTGGTCCAGATGGAGTGTATTATACAATGCTTAAACACTTAGATAACAAAGCATTATCCTTGCTGTTAACTTTCTACAATCGTATTTTCACTGAACATTCATTCCCCACATGCTGGCATCACTCCTATGTACTGGCAATTCCCAAACCAGGGAAAGATCACTCTGTCCCTCACCACTATAGACCTATTTCTCTTACCAGCTGCTTGGGCAAAACCCTGGAAAAAATGATACACCGCCGACTAACCTGGTATCTTGACTCCAAACATTTAATATCTGATAGCCAATTTGGATTCAGGAAAAATCGATCATCCCTGGATCTCATGGTCAAAGCTGAAACAAACATCAGGAATGCGTTTATCCGAAACGAGCATCTCGTTATGGTATGCCTTGACATAGAAAAGGCCTTTGACACCACTTGGCGTTTTGGTATCTTGAAAGATCTACATTCCCTTGACCTCAGAGGCCACTTACCATATTTCATACAAAACTTCCTTCAGAATAGAACTTTTCAAGTCCGCTATCGGCAAGTCCTCTCGCAAATCTATATACAACAGGAAGGAGTCCCACAAGGCTCAGTTCTGAGTTCTACCTTATTTGCAATAAGAATAAATAATATAACCAAATGCATACCAGTCCCTGTAAACACATATCTCTATGCCGATGACCTGTTTCTTGCAGTTCACAGAATATGAACTTCATCGAAAGGCAACTACAAACCTCTCTTAACAATATTGAATTATGGATGACACAGAATGGATACTGACTATCACATCAGAAATCCAGTGTCATTCATTTTTGCAACAAACGAAAGATGCATCCTGAACCAGAGCTTCACTTAACGAATCATCCTATATTAGTCATGAAAAGTATTTCTCTCCTGGGCCTCATTTTTGATAGTAAGCTTAATTTCTTAGAACATATCAAATATCTGCGGACTACTTGCCAGAAAAAAATGAATATACTCAGAGTTCTTTCTTCGACAACATGGGGTGCAGATCGCTATACCCTGCTTCAATTGTATAGAACTCTAATTAGGTCTCGTCTTGATTATGGTGCCCCAGTTTATGACTCTGCCAGGGAAAGCGTACTTACACGCCTTGCACCTATTCAACATTCTGCTCTCAGGATTGCTACAGGAGCTTTTAGGACATCGCCAGTACAAAGCCTTTATATTGAAGCCAATGAAGTTCTACTCTGTCTCAGAAGAAAGGTGTTACTTCTGAATTATGCAGCTAAAATTCGAAGCATGCCTACCCATCCAATTTGGCCTATACTTAGTGACCCACAGTTTAAAATCTTTTATAGAAATAAACCCAGTGCTGTTCAGCCTACTGGTATCAGATTACAAGCACTATCAGAAACCTGGAATGTCCATCTCGAAAAAGTCCTCCAAGATCCAACCTGTCCAGTCGCCCCATGGGCCTATACTATACCATCCTGCGACAATTACTTCCTAAACTGGGGGAAGCATTCCCTGGCAAATATCAATATACAACAACTCCATACTGCTCACACAGAGAATTATCCTCTTTTTACAAAAATATATACCGATGGATCAAAGTCTGATAGCGCAGTAGGTGCTGCAGCAGTATTCCCTTTTAACACCATCTCTCTATCACTTCCCACAGAATGCAGCAGTTATACAGCTGAGTTATTTGCCATCAAGCTTGCCCTACAAAATATTCTCCATCTGTCCATCAAAAAGAGTATAATATATACGGACTCGCAGAGTGCACTTATAACCCTACAAAACACCTCCTCACCAAAGAATCCTTTAATAAAAACTATAAGAGATATGTTGATACACACTCAGGAACGCCAGCTTGTAGTTATCTTTTGCTGGATCCCAGGCCACACTGGGATACCTGGAAATGAATGTGCAGATTATGCAGCCAAACATCCTTCTAATTCAGAGTCATCATGTGCTCTCGTTCCATATGCTGACTACAAATCTAATATACAAAGGATATGTAAGGAACAATGGACACTTATATGGCAAAATAAACCAGATAATAAGCTCTTTCAAATAAAACCAGATCCACAATTATGGGCCTCTAGCTTCCGGGAAAACAGAAAGGAAGAAGTAATCCTAGCCAGAGCAAGAATTGGTCACAGTCACATTACCCACCTATTCCTCCTCACAGGCAATGATCCTCCTCAGTGTACACACTGCAATTCTCAACTCACAATGAAACACATTCTTGTTGAATGCACCTTATACTCGCATGCCCGGCAACTCTCATTCAGTTTTCTTCCTAATCTTAAAGAATCTTTAAACCTCTGTCATATCATAGGTAATAATGCCAATCTCACAGAATTTTTCTCATTTATCAAACGGATAAACTTATATGATCAGTTCTGATTGTTTGCAAAACAGTCATCATGAGTATCGTCCACATCGCTGATCGGCGCAATATGGCCTGAGCAGCCCTTGCGCCAAAAATAACAACAACAACAACAACAACAACAACAACAACAACCAAGCTTTATTTTGTGCCTTTTTTGCTGCTGTGCATTCAGTATTCCACCAAGGTTTTGGAAATGGCGGAAACCGGGTAGATGTTTTCGAAATTGTAGCTGCAGCTGCATGGACAATGCTTTCTGTGATGTACGCCACTGCATCATTGATAGGCTCCTGACTGAGTGCACTGATATTAAGGTCTACCAGTCAGCCTGATCAATCTTCCATCGCGGTAACCAAAAATGTTTTTGATTTGATTTGGTTTTTTATGGCGCATTGGCAGCTAAGGCCATAATGCGCCAAGTCAAATTTTAAAATGTATTAAACATTTTGGTAGCCAAGGCTACCACGTAAAACAATTATTGTGTTAAAAAGGTATAAAAGTAAAAGCATAAAACTTAGATCTTTGTATAAAAATTAATAAATTGTAAAAAGTTAAAAACGTCAGACGTATTGTGTCTGTCACCTACAATCTGACTGAGTGTAAATGGCTCAGTCAAATTATTAAAATCAGTAAAACACAAACGTCGTGCTTCTATAAAAACAGGACATTCTATTAAAATATGACGGACGGTTAAAATAACATTACATATCTCGCACATAGGTGGGTCATCCGCCCTCAGCAAGTAGGAATGCGTTAGATGACAATGACCTATGCGGAGCCGAGCAAGAACAACTTCCTCTCTTCGGACCCTGCGTAGACTGGACTGCCATTGCATAATTACAGGCTTGATGTGATGTAATTTATTTGTATCCTGTCCATGCCAAGAATCTTGCCATTGGGAAAGCAGTTTAGAACGTATTATTTGCCTGTAGTCTGTATAGGGGACTGATAGGCAATGATTATCCAGGGAAATGGCTGATTTGGAGGCGGTATCAGCTAATTCATTTCCCCGGTTCCCAATGTGGCTTGGGATCCAACAAAAGCGAATATCGAATTCTAATTTCTTGAAAGAAAAAAGAATCTGCCGGATCCTGGACAGGATCGGATGAGGGTTAAAATCCACCGATACCAGAGCCTGTAACACGCTCGATGAATCACAATAAATCATATACCTCTGGTAGTCGCGATTTTGAATGTGATCTAGGGCTGTTTGTATTGCATGCAACTCTGCAGTATAAATGCTAGTTTCTTGTGGGATCTTATAGGATAATGTTTTGTGAGGGAACACAACAGCAGATCCCACATGACATTCTAACTTTGAGCCATCTGTATAGATTGGCAGAAAGTCAGAATACAGCTGTCTATGTGATGCAAAGAGTTGCTGGTAGACAGATGGCGGTGTAGTAGCCTTCTCCCAGATCTTAAGGCAGAAGTCGCAAGTTGGAAAATGAGCATGCCAGGGTGGAAATAATTGCCTTGGTGACTGGGCAACGTTGTCTACCGTCAAGTTCAGCTCATTCAGCAGCCCTTGAATGCGAATACCAAAAGGTTTGTTGGCAGTCCGACGGGTGTTGTAGAGGTTTTCCCACCGCGGCTCAATAACGGATGGCCACGTGGGATGATCGGGCCGGGATTTTAATTTGAAGGCGTGCTGTAAGGACAACTGCTTACGTCGGAGAGACAGAGATGGTTCATTTGCTTCAACGTAAAGGCTTTGGACAGAAGATGTGCGAAATGCTCCAGTGGCTGTCCGGATGGCTTGATGGTGGATTCGATCTAACCACCGAAGTGCACTATCTCTAGCAGAACCATAGACCTGAGACCCATAGTCGAGTTTGGAACGGACAAGTGCCCGGTAGAGACGAAGAAGGGTAGCACGATCTGCGCCCCATGAGGTTGACGAAAGGGCACGAAGGATGTTAAGCCCTTGACACATCTTGTCCTCAGCTGATGAATATGTTGTAAGAATGTCAGCTTTTTGTCGAAAATAAGTCCAAGGAATTTGAATTCTGCTACAACTGGGATGTTATTCTGCCCAAGCCTTAATTCTGGGTCAGGATGAAGATTACGTTTGCGACAGAAGTGTACACAAACAGTCTTCTGTGATGAAAATCTGAACCCATTAGCCAAAGACCAAGCTGAAAGATGGTCAATGGTTTTCTGCAGTTGCCTTTCAATGACCCTCATATTGCATGAATGACAAAATATAGCAAAGTCATCAACATAGAGGGCATTGTTTACAGTGGGTGGAAGTTGTTCTGCGATAGAGTTTATTTTGATTGCGAAAAGCGTGACACTTAGAACGGATCCTTGTGGGACTCCCTCTTCCTGAGAGAAAACTCGAGAGAGGGTGGATCCAAAACGGACTTGAAATTGGCGATTCGAAAGAAAGTTTTTAATAAAAAACAGGAAGGTTACCTCTAAGACCAAAGTTATAGAGGTCTTTTAAAATTCCAAATCGCCAGGCTGTGTCGTACGCTTTTTCAATATCAAAGAAAACTGCTACCAAATGCTCGGATTTAATAAAAGCATCACGAATGGACGTTTCCAATCGGATTAAATGATCCAGAGTGGATCGATTTCTTCGGAAGCCGCACTGTGTCCTGGAAAGCAGACCATTTGTTTCTAAATACCATACGAGGCGTGCATTAACCATTCTTTCCAGGAGTTTGCTCAAACAGCTTGTCAGAGGAATAGGACGATAGTTACTTGGATTGCTAGGGTCTTTTCCTGGCTTTGGGAAAGCAAGGACGATAGCCCTTTGCCAGGAATCCGGAAATTGTTTGCGAATAAAAATTCTGTTAAACAGAATTAAAAGGTGATCCTTAGATTGTGGTGAGAGGTGTTTAAGCATTTCGTAGTGGATGTCATCAGGCCCCCACGGCACTTGCATGCGTGAGAGAGAGAGAGTGCTGTATTTAACTCTTCCTGTGAAAAGGGCTTGTTATATGATTCAAGCCCTTTTGAAGAGAAGTTCGGTGGGTTTTTCTCACTTTTCTTTTTCAGGGCCAAAACCTCTGCGGGAAAAGATGTTATTGCAGAGATTTTGGCAAATGTTTCACCTAAAGTATTTGCAACTGCAGTTCGATCTGCAATTGGACATCCGTTGTGCTTGAGTATCACAGAAGGGCATGGTGGATATTTTCCCTTCATTTTCCGGATCTTATCCCAGACTACTTTTGAGCTTGCAGCCTGAGTTATGGAAGATGTAAAACGAATCCAAGATTTCCTTTGGCTCTGACATCGTACATAACGTGATTTTGCACGTGCACGTTTGAATGATATTAAATTTTCAGTGGTGGGATATCGGCGGAATATCCCCCAGGCTTTGTTTTGTGCTTTTTTCTTTGCTGCCGTGCATTCTGAATTCCACCAAGGTTTCGGGAATAGTGGGAACCGGCTTGATGATTTTGGGATTGCAATTGCAGCTGCTTGGACAATCGTTTCTGTGACATACATGACTGCTTCATTGATTGGCTCCTGACTGACTGTAGTGATGTCAAAGTTTGCCAGATATTGAAAGGCATTCCAGTCAGCCTGATCAATCTTCCACCGCGGTAAACTAAATGGCAGGCAGGGTCTACCACTAGTTAGGGTTGTTATCACGGGGAAGTGATCGCTTTCATATGGATTTTGTTCTACCTCCCAAGTAAGTGAAGGAAGGAGAGAAGGGGAGCAGATAGAAAGATCAATGGCAGAGAATGTACGGGTAGGCATGTGGAAGAAGGTGTTTATTCCCACATTTAAGAGGGAGAAGTCATTGTCAGTGAACATATGCTCTATGACTCGTCCCCTTCCATTGGTGTTAGTACTACCCCACAGAGTGTTATGTCCATTGAAATCCCCAAGAATTAAACATGGGGAAGGCAATTGCTTGATAACATCATTAAGGTCTGTCTGGGGGATGTCTACCCCAGGTGGCAAATAGACAGAGCAGACAGTTAATAAGAACCCCACTGAAAGGCGAATTGCTACAGCCTCAATGCTAGTTTTAAGCTGCAAAGGCTGACATGGGATCTGGTTGCCGA
Source organism: Mastigoproctus giganteus (assembly GCF_048544385.1). Classification (NCBI taxonomy): domain Eukaryota; kingdom Metazoa; phylum Arthropoda; class Arachnida; order Uropygi; family Thelyphonidae; genus Mastigoproctus; species Mastigoproctus giganteus. Next base: position 73,664,263 of record NC_143586.1, on the reverse strand, counting down.
TGAGGATTGCGACCCCTCCGTGAGCAGGACTATCCACAATTCTATCCTTACGAATGATGGTAATGTTATGCATAGTGGGGTCGTCATTTGCCTTTAAATAAGTCTCCTGTATGCAAAAGCAAGTTGGTTTGTGCTTTTGCAGGAGTGCCTTAATGTCATCAGTATTTTGCCGGAATCCACGACAGTTTCACTGTAGGAATTTAGCCATTATTTTGGCTTGGTGGGTCCATCAGGCGGCTTCCGAGGTACTGAGGGCTTACCTTTTTCAGTTCTGGCCTTCTCCTTCCTGGGGGAGTATGAACGCTGTCCAGTGTCCATTTCCTCCTCAGCAAAGAGCTCCAAAACTGAGTCTTCTTTTACCTCCTTCTGCTCAACATCCATGTTTTCTTGGGTACTAGGTGGTATTTCACCTTTCTTATTCTTTTCTTTTGCATTTGCTTTTGTTATTTGTGGAGCATTAGGAGGTACCGATATAGGAGTGGCAGCAGATTGGTCCTTCTGTGCAGGTTTTTGGGAGCTTAAAAGATAACGTGCAATGGGAGTAAATGATTCTTTCGGAGGGACGGACATGTCCGTCTGAGTCCCAATCGAACACCTACCTGTTACCTTCTGGGCGTAGGTAGGTTTTTTGATGTTAAGAGGTTTCACTGCTTTCCTTGCCTCCTGGTACGATATGTTTAGCTCTGCCTTCAGCCGTTGAATTTCTTTTTCTTCTTTCTACCTCTGGCATGCTCGTGAGTAGGCCGGGTGTTCGCCTTCACAGTTAATGCAGGTGGGTTTCGTGGCTGAACATGCTGTTGTTTCGTGGTCCTTTGCACCACATCGAACGCATGCAAGGACTCCACGGCAGGCCATTTGAGAATGTCCCTATTTCTGGCATTGAAAACACCGTAAAGGGTTTGGAACATATGGACGCACTGGAGAGTTGATGTAGCCAGCTTTAATCTCATCAGGAGGTTTGGGAGAGTTAAAAGTCAGGATTACGCTCCTGGTTTTAACAATTTTTCCATCCCTTCGCGCAGTGATTCTCTTGACGGCAGTAACTCCCTGTGGTTTTAATTCGGAGCAGATTTCCTCCTCGATGACGTCGAGAAGGTCCCACTCCGAAATGACACCTCTCGATGAATTTAGTGTTCTGTGTGGTGTCACTGTTATGGGTATACCTCCGATTGATGTTACTCGGAGTAGATGTTCAGACTGCCTGTCATTTTTTGTTTCAATCAAGAGGTCCCCAGAACGGAGCCTCTTAACTGACTTGGGTGTACCTGTTAACCCATCCAACCCTTTTTGTATAAAAAAGGGTGACATTTTACCAATCGGTGTTTCGTTGGTGGAATGCATTATTAAGAACCTTGGGACAGGCCCTGATGGTAGTTCAGTTCGCTGCCGCTTTGTAGCAATAATGCTATCTGCCTCTCCGTCATTATTTTCAGATAGGGACCGGGTTGGGGCCCCTGAAGGAGTTAATTTATCAGGATTCATAAAGTTTTTATATGGTTCAGTGCCCGGGCTCCCCATCCACCACGGAGCCCAAAGGGACGCCCACTACCTGGCATACAATAAATGCGCTCGGGAGTGGAACGCCAGGGCTACACAGACACTATACCCGCACCGCCGCCAGCCTGAATCCTGTCCCTCGGACCATGAGGGTAGGGGCGTGGCATTGACACGGTTGACCCTCGCAGGCGAGCCTACTAGCCGATTGATCCTAGCCGGGCCTTCCAGGACCACCCGTCTTGTCGAAGCAGGGGCCAAAGTGGTGTATTGAAGCTGGGACCCTCAACCACCAGGATCCCCCTTTCCGAATTTCCACGGGTCGCAGCGCACGGCAAACACGCCGGATTCCATTGATGTAAGCCTGGAACCTGGGCTGTGGGCGTTGGATCCCAGTGATGCTAGTCTGGAAGTCCAGCAGCGTCACTGGGAGGTCCCCTCACCACGTACAGGTGTCCACGTCGAGAGGAACCAAAAAGGTGAGCACGGCCTGCCTTTAAGTAAGTTTGTCATCACGGGGAAGTGATCGCTTCCATAAAGGTTCTCCTCTACCTCCCAGGTGAGTGAAGGAAGAAGAGAGGGGGCGCATATAGATGGGTCAATAGCAGAGAACGTACGGGTAGGCATGTGGAAAAAGGTGTTAATTCTCACATTTAGAAGGGAAAGGTCATTATCAATGAGCATATGTTCTATGACACGTCCCCGTTCCATTAACGTTTGCACTACCACACAGGGTGTTATGTCCATTGAAATCGCCCAAGAGTAAGGCAGGAGTAGGCAGCTGCACGATGAAATCATCAAGATCTTTCTGGGAGATATCAGCCCCAGGTGATAAATAAACCGAACAGACTGTTAATAAAAACCCACCGTTAGGCGAACCGCTACCGCTTCTACTTTGGTAGAGACCGGAACAGTTTGAAATGGGGTGTGGTTGCTCAAACGTATAGCAACACCCCCATGAGCAGGTCCATCTCCGGTTCTGTCCTTTCGGACGATAGTAGTGTTACGAATTGAAGGGTTTTCATTTGCCTTCAAGTATGTCTCTTGTATGCAAAAGCAAACTGGCTCATGGTTTTGCAGAAGGGCCTTGATATCACCATTGTTTCGCCAGAATCCACGACAGTTCCACTGCACGAATTTAACCATTATTTTGGCTTGGTGGGTCCATCAGGTGGTTTCCGAGGTGCTGAGGGCTTACTTTTGTCCGTCTTGGCTTTATCGTTCCTGGGGAAGTACGGATGCTGTCCACTGTCCATATCCTCCTCAGCGAAGAGCTCCAAGACTGAATCTTCTTCTACCTCCTTCTCCACGACATGGATGTCGTGGAGAAGGGTACTAGGGGATACTTCGACTTTCTTAGCCTTTTCTTTGGAAGTTGCTTTTGTTACTTGTGGAGCATTAGCAGGTATCGATATAGGAGTGGCAGCTGATTGATCTTTCTGTGCAGGTTTTTGTGGGCTTAAGAGGTTGCGTGCAATGGGAGTGAATGACTCTTTTGGGAGAATCGTCATGGCTGTCTGAGTTCTGATGGAACATCTCCCTGCTACCTTCTGGGCGTAGGTGGGTTTGGTGATATTTAGAAGTTTCACCGCTTTCCTTGCCTCCTGGTATGATATGTTCAGCTCTGCCTTCAGCCGTTGGATTTCTCTTTCTTCTTTCCACCTCTGGCATGCTCTTGAGTAGGCTGGATGTTCTTCCTCGCAGTTAATGCAAGTGGGTTTTGTGGTTGAACATGATGTTGTTTCGTGGTCCTTTGCATCACATCGAGCGCATATGCAAGGACTCCACGGCAGGCCATTTCAGAATGTCCATATTTCTGGCATTTAAAACACCGTAAAGGGTTTGGAACGTATGGACGTACTGGATAGTTGATGTAGCCAGCTTTAATCTCATCAGGAGACTTAGTTGAGTTAAAAGTCAGGATTATGTGTCTAGTTTTAACAAGTTTCCCAACTCTACTCGCATTAATTCTGTTTATGGCAATAACTCCCCGTGGTTTCAGTTCTGAGCAGATTTCCTCCTTGGTAACGTCGAGAAGGTCCCACTCTGAGATGACACCTCTATATGAATTGAGTGTTCTATGTGGTGTCACTGTTATGGGCACTCCTCCGATTGATGTTGTTCGGAGTAGTTGCTGAGACTGCCTGTATGTTTTAGTTTCAATTAAGAGGTCACCAGAACGGAGCCCCTTAACTGATATGGGTGAACCTGCTAACGCATCTAACCCTTTCCGTATAAAGAAGGGTCACATTTTGCCTATCGGTTTTTCGCTGGTAGAATGTATAATTAAAAACCTTGGAACAGGCCCTGATGATATTTCAATTCGCTGCCTTTTTGTAGCAATAATGCTATCTGTGTCTTCATCTATATTTTCAGATAGGGACCAGATTGGAGCCTCTGAAGAAGTAAGTTTATCAGGATTCACGAATTTTTGAAATGGTTCAGTGTTCGGGCTCCCCACCCACCACGGAGCCTAAAGGGACGCCCACTACCCGGCTTGCAATAAATGCGCTCGATAGTGGAAGGCTAGTGCTACCCAGACACCATATTCGCACCGCCGCCAGAATTAATCCTATCCCTGGGACCATGAGGGTAGGGGCATGGTATTGACACGGTTGACCCTCGCAGGTGAACCTACTAGGCGATTGATCCTAGCCGGGCTTTCCAGGACCACTCGTCTTATCAAAGCAGGGGCCAAAGTGGTATATTGAAGCTGGGCCCCACAACCACTAGGATCCCTTTCCGAATTTCCACGGGTCGCAGCGCACGGCAAACACGCCGGATTCCATTGATGTTAGCCTGGAACCTAAGCTGTGGGCGTTGGATCTCAGTGATGCTAGTCTGGAAGTCCAGCAGCGTCACTGGGAGATCCCGTCACCATGTATATGTGCCCACGTCGAGGGACAGTACCATGGCCTACAATTTTTAACTGGGACCCAGTAAAGAACTTAAAATTATATTTTTAAGAAATTGAATTGATATTTTATAATCATCAAAATTTTTTAAACTTAAAATAATGAAATGTTTTTGTTTTATTAATTTTTTATGTTGTTGGTTTATTCTTCAAGGCCTGTTCAATAAAGACAATATTTTTATGATCTTTATTGAACAGTCCTTGAAGAATAAACTACACACTTTTATTAATCATCCATATTTTGATGGTCTTTTCAAAGTAGTCCCCAATCTTATGAAATGAATTTAGTCCAACGTTTCTGCCATTCTTCAAAAACATAGTGGAAGCCATTTTTTTGACATGCGCTTGAGAATCGCGTCCGATGTCTTTACAACTTCTGGAGACTGGAACCGTAGCGGAGTGGTCAAGAGCACGGGTGCGATTGTACTCTCTCCTTGAGTGGACCGTAGTTCAAGCTCGTGATTGCTAAATACAATTAACGATCGTATTCATGTGCAGAACCTCACCACCTTCAGTAACATCCTGTTATGTAGCTCCTGACAAAATTCAATGCGAATTTTCTGTTACTCAAGTGTGAGTTGTCTTGGAACCCCACGTGCACAACACGTGCCATAAGCAAATGTCCATGGAGAATACCGTGCGTGCTTCCTACTGATATTCCGAACATCTCTGCCAACCGCCTTACTGTTATACGACGAACTTCTCCCACGATTACAGAAACAGCGTTTATGGTTTCTGTGGTGAAAGCAGTGGTTGGAGCTTCAGGACCGCCTGGTTTTGTGATTGCATCATGTCCATATTTAAGCATTCCAAACCACCTGCGATCTGTGCTATATTAGTATATACGCACTCACACACAAACACACATGGAAGACAAAGACAAAGGGAAGCCCACCATGCACACTGAAACGGGATCCTCATAAGCTCCCAGTTCCTTGTTGGCCACGCCCATTGAATATTGAATCCTGCCACTTGTCTACTTAATAGTGATGCAATAGGTATTGAATCACGTTACTGGTGAGTGTGCTTTTATAAATATTTTCACTTTAGAACGTATTTTATAATGTCCAGTTGTGTCGTATGTCATCAGGCGCTCTATAAATTCTTTTGAATACTAAAATGCCCTTTTTTTTCTAGAGCGTTGAAATGTTAAGCTACATTGGGGGTTACATTGGAATATGGCTGGGAGTATCACTGATTGCTCTCTTTGATCTGGTGGAAGGTATGTTGATGGTGATTATCTATGGAATTACCAACTCCTCTCCTAAGCTCACAGAAAAAGAAGAACCGTCTCCCAAGTTGACAGAAAAAGAAGAACCGTCTCCCAAGCTGACAGAAAAAGAACTGTTTCCCAATTCTGATATCAACTAATTGACTTCTTACGATTTGATCGAGAAATTGCATTTATAAAAGTTACCATAAGGACAACTATTTTTGCTGTTTTGTCACATCCCTTAAACAACCTGATTCTTTGCAAAAACACAAAACTGAGTCTTGTATGTTAATATAATTTATGATATTATTTATGTGCTTATTTTTACCTTTTAAATGCCAGGAATATAAATTATTATTGTAGCTTTTCTTTTGTACTGTTAAGACTCTTCATGCCTGACCATGACGGAACATGCCTTATTTAATAACCTGTGTCAATCTGAATTATGTATTACTATAATGATCATAAATACTGATCATATCTAATTTATAGACTGGAGATGTCATTAATAACAAAAGTCTTGTTGCTTTGTAAAACTGCATTTAAGAGAATTATAAAATTTAAGATAACACGAAAGAGATCAAGTGAAAGCGTAGCCCAGGGAAGATGGTGGAAATCCGTGTCATGTTCTTCGAACCATTCTTGCATCTTTCTGGAACGATGTGCTGTTGCAGTGTCATCTATAAAGTGGGTATCACGTTCGGGATAAAAGTGTACCATTGCAGGGTGCAACAGATCTGATACTAAATACTTCCTGGATGACATTCCACCTTCCACCGGTATCAACCGACTCGTCCATACCAACAGAACATTCTAAATACCATGATACCACTTCCATCTGCTTGGGTTTTCTTAAAAAGGCAAGCCGGGTCCATCGCTTCTTGAGGTTCTTACCGCAGTCTCTGTCTTCTATCAGTGCAAAAACAAAGTGTATCGTGAATCGTCTTACTACATGACTTTCTTCCATTATTCCACTGTCCAATATCCACATTCTCGGCAACACTGCAAGTGGATTTTTCTCTTAAACCAGTGGGTTCCGAATAGGCAAGCGATTGGCACTACCCAATTTCTTCAATTCCCTGCGCGTGGTACGGAATTGAATTAGGATACTTCTGGGCTTGGTTTAATTCAGATATTAAAAATTCTGATATTTCCCTCAATAATAAAATTTGTTGAGGAGGCTTCCCTCCTGCACCTTGAAATGTGCATGATGGAAGCCTCTCCAACAATTCATACTGAGGGAAATGGACCATAACCTGCCACGCTGGTCCAGTGCGGGTTGGCAGTCGACCGTATTTAGCAGTCAGGGGCTTGAACCCCTGTCTACTCAAAGAGCGTGTGCTACTGCACTCCCACCAGATATTATTTGCTGCAAACTGGAAACTATTTCTCCGTGCAGTCCTCCTTAGTACAACGACTTCGCTCTTGAAGTTTGTTTTTTTGCCACGCCTTTGGGATTCATCAAAAACCTTTGAGATGTTTTTGAGAAACCAGTTATGTCTTTCGTTTCTGGAATCGTGGCTCCTGCTAAACGTGCACCCAATACCAAGACCTTTTTCAAAGTCTGATAGGTCACACGCTTTCCCCAATCTGGCTTCGGATTACTTCAGTCGAACAGCCTGTGCAGCTTTAATAACCAAAAACGCAACACATCATCATCCTATTTTCTCACAATTTTCTTTGCATCTGTTTGCATTTATTCTGTCTGTTACTATCTTAATTCAAAGGTTCGTATTTTTATGGCCAGTGTGTGTAATTGCTCATTGATCGGCGCAAACAATAACTGTTATTTAATATTCGATAACACTGCATTTTAGTATAATTTTATTTCAATTATTAATCATATCTGTTTACTGAATCCCAAAGTACAAATGCCTTTTTTATTGAGGTAGTTGGGCAATATAAGGTCACAAAAACCTTTTTTCATCTAAGTACTGTAATTTGAGAAATAGAAACGATGTGCACAATTCTTTAGGAAAGGGGAAACCAGACGTTTATTAGAATCTAATAGATAGCTAATTGATTTTATAATAACTGAGAGGAAAGTGGAGGAGAAATTGTTGAAGCTAAACATGCACTGCTTGACAAAATTAACAGAACATGTAGATCACGTCGTGTAATTCGTGCAGATTGCGATGAAGCTGGAAGAAATTTGGTGTACCATAGAATGACGATTAAATTAGGAAACATCGAGAAACTTCGAACAGGTATAAAGCACATTTCTAAGAGTTGAATAAGAATTACCAAAAAAAAAAAGGTTACATTACAGAAAGCGATACAAGATGTTCGAAAATATGGTCACATAATATCACTACGGCGTATGATCTCCTTTAACAGCTAAACAGGCCTGATAGCGGCGAACCCTGCTCCATATAAGGGGTGTCTGTAAGATTCTGTGGCAACAAATCCCATTCTTCCACCAGCGCTGACCTTAGCTCACCAAGTATCAAGTGTCTTTTGAGGTTGCTGCGGCCACAGATAAAAAAATTCCAACAGGACTGTGTTAATAAGGTTCAATTCAAGTGGACTCTACGCAAGGAAGTCAGCGTTTGCACCCCATTAACCCAAAACAACCAGAGAGTTCGTCGAAATTGGTGCTATGACTTGGAGTTCTGACAAATGGGGTACAGTTCTGTTTTCTGATCAGTTCCGGTTTAGCCTACAAGCAGATTCTAGACGTTATTTCATCCGGAGACGAAAAGAGGCATGCGATACCATCCGTCCAACATCAGAGAAAGGGACACTTCACAGTGGAGGCAGTGTTCTGGTGTCGGAGCGGAATAATGATCAACGGCTGCACCCCTGCTTATGTTTTTGATAGGGGCACTATAACTGCGCAGAGGTACCGAGAACAGATCCTCGAAACCTATGTACGACTTTTTAGGTGTGAGGCTAGCCCAGATTTTCATTGCACATAGAGCTGCTAAAGTGGTGGGGGAATATCTTGAAATTGATAATATCAAGACTATCGTAGCCAGCACGTTAACAGATTTAAATCCGATCGAACACGTTTGGGGCAATCTAGGGAATTGCATCGCACGACGACACTGCGCTGGTGGACGAATGGGATTTGTTGCCACAGAATGTTGAAGACATCTTTACATCGAGCATGGTTCAAAGCTGCCAGGCCTGTTTAGCGGTAGGAGGGGATCACACGCTGTACTTGATGTCATGTGACCATATTTTCAGCATCTTGTATCGACTTCTGTAATGTCACCTTTTTGGTAATTCTTATACAACTCCTATAAATGTCCCTTATACCTGTCCTACGTTTCTCGCTGTCTCCTCATTTCATTGTTGTTCTATTATATACCACCACAACAAATGTTGTGCCATTTCATCGCAAGCTGCACGAGTTACACCACGTTTTCTACGTGTTCTGTTAATTTTGTCGAGCAGCAGTGTACTTTAGTTCTATTTCCTAGAAATAGATGTTCCTCCACTGAAATCTAATAATGTCCATCTATTGGTTTCTCAAGCTTAACTTGAACTTTATAATGCTGTAATTTAGGTATTTAAATAAACGTATGGTTATTTGCTAGTCTGATGTCTGTATTATCTTCGATAACTTCTGCCACAATGTTCTGTGACAATGCTTAGCCATATCTACAAGTTAGTGGTTTGTGCTGTACTAGTCTCTGCAATACCTTCAGTTTCTTTAGTTTTCCCGTTTGTCGTGTCAGCGAGGGGTTTCACCATCATAGACTCTTTTCCTTCAGATATCTTAGTTTTATTTTCTTCATTCCTTTTCTCGTTTTCTTCATCGCCGTAGAAATTCTTCACCCTGCTGATTAAGCAAAACATCATCACATCAAAGATGATTCCGGTGCTTGTCAACACGGTGGACATTCCATGCAAATAGTAGCGAAATTTGTCTTTATCGTAAAGCCAGCAATGTCCAGTTTCCCCACACTTTTCCTCCCACACGAGGCACGTAACATCCGTCACTGCTCCATATATTAATGGAGCTGGAATGAATACTGGAAAGAAACAGATTGTAATTGTAAAATGCAACTGGTTTCAACACTCGTAATTGTTATGTCATAAATAGGAAACGCATCTAACATGTTGGAACCATCTAGGTGTGAAAAGAGAATAAGAACAAACTCTTTATTAAACAGTTTACTGCAATAAAAAAGGCATGTTAAGGAAGTTAACCGAGTCCTAACGTCCATAAAAAAGAACTTAGAACCAATTACACCCAGGAATGGCCATATATAGGGCTCCAAGAATTCATCTCTATATCGTGGAACCTTCTTCTCACAAACTTAATTCATTAAATCAAAAATTGTCTTTTCACAGTGTCTTGGAAGTATGGAATCACATGTTTTTCTGGATTCAGCATAATCGACAATCGCTTTTCATGCCGAATCTTCACTCAGAGAACAGGACTTGACCTCATTTTCCTATGTCCGAATTTCGGCACTTTGTGAGATGCACGGTCTCTTTGTACGATTGTGTTAGAGCAGCAGGGTCCCATTTGATGGTTCGGAAACCCCTGGGGATTTGCAATGATGATCTACGGGTTGGTGGATTCTAAAATTCTATGATGTCTTCAACAATGTCTTCAACGATGTCTTTTATGAAATTCTATGATGTCCTTGAAAGTGAAATATCTTCCACTTTCGGACACACTGAAGAACCTGCTGGGTTCTACTTGTAACTGGCTAAATCTCCATACACCCAACAACTTCGATCGCTGGCAATCCTAAAGATAGCATCCCCTTGCTGCATTTTACAGTCTGTTCAGTTTACACCAGCATTTTGTCTCAAACAGTGGAAAGCATGTAACTTCCTTAACTTTTGCACATCAATACAGCATTTTTTTAAAATGATTTAATGAAACTAAGAAATAAAATAGTCCATTAGCGTGTATTCTTAGGTCCACTTACCTAATACTGTCAAAATAAAGTCATATAATGCTAGGACCATACTTTTTTCATCCTCGTCAACACACCTAAAAAGAGATATTAATTTTTGGATTTAATGTCTTAAATAACTGTGACTCAAATTATTATAATCACAAATTATCGCGGAAATAAGGAGGCATAACACGGGTTGGACTTAAATTAGATTACAGCATCGAGTGCGGTTGGTTAGTAGAGATATCCATAACGATACCAAATGATAACATATAAGATTCGTTTGATAAGCGAGTGATAACTGCGTACATAGATGATTCTGATATATACCTTAAAGCAATTAGAGTACATCCAGTTTCAGAAGCAGCCAAAATGACAAATCTGAGGCAAAAAAGGATCATGAATGGTACAAGCATACCACATTCTTGTGGACAGTAACCACTCGAAGCATAATCAATTTCCACGCAAGAACATCCATGGAATATCTGTAAAAGAAGTAATTAAATGTGTGAGGAATCATAAATATTCTCTTTCTCTCTCTTTCTCTCATTAACTCAATGTGATAACCCAGCGACTATTTGCCCTTCTTGGGGTTAGTTGGTATTATTATTTGTCATTCGTTTTCAGGAACGACAGATAGTAAATCTGAAAAATAATAAATCAACGTCTTAAGTACCTTGATTTCCAAAATGGAGGGGGAAACCTTTCCCGATTATTTCATATTTGGAAAAGATTTTAATGACAATATTTAGTCAACACTTTTACTTCGTCGAAATCCCGACACCGCATGATTATTAATAAATTACCACGTCTCAAGGTCGCTGGGCACATTGCGTCCTACAATTCAAGAGGACAGAGTTTGCGTCAAATTTTGAGCAAAGCTTGATAAAACAACTTCAGAAACACGACAGGATAGGAACAGCCTTTGAACAAGATTGGTTGGTTGGTTTAGATTTTATTGACGCATTAGCAACTAAGGCTATAATGCGCCAAGATCAGGTCATATATAAGTTCATTTCCCCCGATCCCAATGTGGCTTGGGATCCAGTAGAAAAACAGGGAATGTAACGTCTGCTGAATCCGGGTCACAATCGGATGAGGATTACACCTCATCCCCGATAAAACCTGGAGTGTACTTGAAGAGTCAGTGTACACCATACATCTTTGGGGCTTACGGGTTTTAATGTGGTCCAAGGCTAGCTCGATAGCATACAACTCAGCTGTATATATGCTGCATTCGTGGGAAATCTTCCCAGATATAGTACTATCTGGAAAGACAGCAGCAGATCCTACACACAACTCTAACTTCGAGCCATCGGTGAACACAGGCAAGAAATCAGAGTAATCGGATCGGTGGGCAGCATAGACTTGTTGGTAGACAGAGGATGGAGTTATGACCTTACCCCAACTTTTAATGGAGAAGTCACATGATGATAAGCGAGCATGCCAGGGTGGAAGTAGATGTCTTGGTGACTCGGCAACATTGTCTACCGTGATATTGAGCTCTCTGAGCAGCTCTTGGACACGGATACCAAAGGATCGGTTAGCAGTCTGACGGGTTTTATAAAGCCTTTCCCATCGTGGCTCAAAAACGCAAGCCCACGTTGGGTTGTCTGGCAGGGATTTTAGTTTGAAGGTATATTTTAGCGACAATTGCTTTCGTCGGAGCAATAGTGGTCGTTCACCTGCTTCGACGTATAAACTCTGGACAGGAGATGTTCTGAATGCTCCAGTAGTAGTACGGATGGCTTTGTGGTGGAGTGGGTCTAGCCACCGTAGTACGCTATTTCTAGCCGATGCGTACACTTGGGACCCATAGTCTAATTTTGAACGAACAAATGTACGATAAAGGTGGAGTAAAGTGCACCGGTCTGCCCCACCATTTATTTGAGGAGAAGGCACGAAGGAGATTCAATCCCCTCGTGCACTTTGTTCGCACTTGACGGATATGTGGTAAAAATGTCAACTTCTTATCGAATGTGAGACCCAAGAATTTTGTCTCAGGTACTAATGGAATGATGTGTTGTCCGAGTTTGAGTTATGGTTCAGGGTGAAGGTTCCGTTTGCGACAAAAGTGTACGCGGACGGTCTTCTGAGGTGACAGCCTGAAACCATTAGCCATTGCCCAAGTTGTGACATGGCCAATGGCATGCTGCAATTGTCGTTCAATAACCCTCATGTTGCATGACTGACAGAAGATGATAAAATCATCAACAAAGAGGGCGCTGTTTACAGTTGGAGGAAGTTGTTCAGTAATAGAATTAACTTTGATAGCGAAAAGCGTAACACTTAACACTGACCCTTGAGGGACTCCTTTCTCTTAACAAAAAGATTAAGAGGAAACAGAGCCGACACGAACTTGAAATTACCGGTTCAATAAGAAATTTTTAATGAAGAGGGCTAGATGGCCCCTCAGACCCAAATCATAGATATCCTTTAAGATTCCAAATCTCCAAGCCGTGTCATACGCTTTTTTCGATATCAAAGAAAATTGACACCAGGTGTTCGCGTTTAAGGAAAGCATCTCGGATAGATGAGTTCAGTGTTGGCATTCGAGGTGAGCGGACGCGCTTAGTCAGGGCTCCTCAGTTAAGTGGTTTACTTTTGGATAGTGATTTTAAATATTTGATTTATTTAGATATTGTTGGATTATTTTGTTATAGGTTTCCTGTAACTCTTTGATTTTAATAATATTATAGATATAATTTTTTAAAGTTACTTTCATTGATATTTATTTAATTTTATAATGGTAGTTACGAGATCTGCCTTAAACACGCCACAGGGTATCGTGACTCACACGGAAATAGCAGATGGCGATTTACGGGTGAGTCATAATTCAATCCGTTGTGGAACCTGTGGAATGTTTTCCAAGGTCGACCTGGTGAATAATCCTACCTCACCTGGGGATTCTTTTCTTTGTGATCGATGTAAGGAGTGCACCGATCTTAAATTACAATTTGGTGCACTGATGGAACAATTTGAGTCCCTGAAAAAACGACTGCTTGCCCTCGAAAATAATGCATCTGGGAGCTCGTCAGGGACTCAACACTCCAGCAATCTACCAAGTGATGCACATCCGAATCGAGCCTCAAAACAGAAAAACCAAGTGCAAACTACTCTGGTTAAAAAGGACATTGTTTTATTAGGAGACTCCATTGTCAGGGAAACGGGGAATATTTTTTTGTAATAAGGATAGGTGGAGCAGAACCAGGGTATGTCTGCCGAGAGCAACTATTGATGATGTCACCAACAGATTGTCAGACTTTAAAGGGGGTAAAGAAAATATTATTATTCATGTGGGGACAAATGATATTAAACGAACACGATCTGACGATTTGTTGGAAAAATACAGGACCATGCGGAGGAAATGTCGCGAGCTAGGCCATAATGTCTATGTGTCTGCAATTCTGCCCAGACAAGATAGGAATCTGCAAGGCTTTAGGGGGTAAATTTCTATCAGCATGGCCCACACTTGTAGGTAGAAGGAATTTGTTTTGTAGAGACGGGATACACTTAAACAAAGGTGGTGCAAAAGTTTTTGCCAGTATTATTGAGGATACCTTAAAGGTTCAGGGAAACTGCTAGTTAGGGGGGGATGTGGGTAATACTGACACGCGTTTATCTGATAATATTGGTCAATGTAACTCTTGCACATACCTTAAGAGTTCTTATCTGTTACCCCAACTGGACGTATTATCTAGATGTTCTGGGGGCAAAGACGTTTCACGTGAGCGGGTGGCTAATATCAGGGAAGAGAGCCTAAAAAACTTCAAGGGTTGTTAAATATACAAGAACAGTAAATCTTAATTGTTTATACAGTAACGTTAGAAGTGTCGTCAATAAAATGAGCGAATTCGAACTGCAGCGAATAATAGGGCTTACAGAGACGTGGTGCCACCCGGAAATTGGGGATGATGAGTTTCAGTACGGCTTGTATAATCTATTTAGGAAGGATAGGGTAGATAGAAAGGGTGGTGGGGTAATGCTTCTTATCAGAAGCAGCCTGTGTGCGACGATAGGTTTCCCGGATTCAGACGTTTCACATGCTAGTATAGAGTCTGTATGGTGTGAGATAGTTGGAAACAAAGGTATAATGCGAGTAGGTTGTTGTGATGGGGGTTTAATGGCGCACGAGCTGCTGAGGCTATAGTGCGCCTATTCATAGGAAAATAGTAAAAATCAAATTTCAGATAGAATCAATTTATGGTTTAATAGAGTGATGTTTTAAAATTTATGATACAGTCCAATTTTGTTCAAAAAAGAGAAGAATTCGTTGATGTTTGCATCGTCACCTATAATATTTTTTAATGTCTTCGGTTCCGGAAGATTTTTTAGGGAAAGGAGGATGGATATTCTGTCCTGATCATAGTGAGGGCAGTCAACGAGAATGTGTTTGACTGATAAGTGCGAGGAACAGTGTGGACAATCAGGAGGATCCTCTCCTGTAAGTAGGTGAAGGTGAGTCAGATATGTATGTCCTATCCGTGCTCGTGCAAGCACTACTCCTTCTCTTCGTACTGTTTTGGTGCTAGAGCGCCAAAGCTGTGGATCCTGTTTCAACTGATAAAGTTTATTATTGCTTTGGGTGTGCCATAGCTCTTTCCACATCGCAAGACATGTTGTTTGTAGGATATGATTATAGTCATAGATCGGAATAGGAGCAAGGGATAAATCATAAGTTGATGGATTTTTGGCAGTTTTGTCAGCGAGTTCATTCCCTTTTATCCCCGAATGGGCTGGGATCCAGCAAAAGGTCACTGATTGTAAAACTTAGAGAGTCAGTGTATACAATATATTTTAGAGATGGGCAGAGATTCAGGTTTTCTAAAGCTAACTTTAAATGCATGAAGTTCTGCAGAGAAGCTGCTATACTCAGGTGGAAGGGAAGCAGAAATGATTGTAGAGGGAAATACTGCTGCTGCTCCAACGGCTGAATGTGATTTGGAGCCATCAGTATATATTGGCAATAAACTAGCATATTTCTGAATATGGCTTGCATGGAGTTGTTTCATGTTAAGTGACGGTAGAAGATTCTTTCCCCATTTTTTAAGATAAGTATCACAAGTTAATTGTGGACGAGGTGTCCAAGGTGGGTGAAGGCATTTCACTACGTCTAGCCTGTTGACATTAGGAATATTCCAACTCTGTGTTATTTCAATTAGGCGTAAGCCTGCCGGTCTTATTTTACTGGGTTTGTTTCTATAAAGGTTTTGCAGTGGTGGATTAAAGAGATACGGCCCAATAGGATGCTGACAGCAGTTTTGTATTCGGGCTGCATACTTAAGAAGTAGTGTTTTCCTGCGGAGACAAAGAGGGGGCTCATGCCCTTCAATATATAAACTTTGGATAGGGGATGTCCTGAATGCGCCAAGGGCAATCCGCAGTGCACTATGCTGTATAGGGTCTAACCAGCGTAGTGTACTCTTTCGGGCAGAATCGTAGATTGGAGCACCATAGTCCAAACGGGATCTGATCAATGCTCTATATAGCAGAAGCAAAGATGTACGGTCTGCTCCCCAAGACATTGCAGATAAAGCTCTCAATATGTTCAGTTTTTTAAGGCAGGAAGTACGTAGCGATTTAATGTGCTCAAAGAAATTTAATTTTCTGTCAAGGATTAATCCCAAGAATCTGATATTGTTGGTCACTGGAATGGTAAAATTTGACATCTGAAGTTCAGGATCTGTATGCATTTTTCGTTGATTACAAAAGTGGACTGCAACAGTTTTCTGCTGAGATAGACGATAGCCATTGAGTCCTGCCCACCTTTGCACCTTATTCAAGGATAACTGCAGTTGCCGTTCAATGGATCTCATATTCTGAGAATGGCAAGAAATGGACAGATCATCCGCATAAAGATAGGTCTCAACTGTATTTGGGAGTTCTTTTGTTATAGAGTCAATTTTAAGGGCGAAGAGGGTTGCACTCAATACAGAACCTTGTGGCACTCCTTCTTCCTGTAAAAATGTCATAGAAAGCGAGTTGTGGTATCGAACTTGGAACGAACGATTCTGGAGAAAGTTTCTGATGAATATAGGAAGGTTGCCTCGTAGACCAAGGGCATGGAGGTCGCTGAGAATGCCATGACGCCAGGTGGTGTCAAATGCCTTCTCTATGTCAATAGAAACTAAAACGAGATGTTCATTTTTTACGAAGCCATTGCGAATTGCAGACTCTGCCTTAATCATAAGATCTAAGGCGGACCTGTTCTTACGAAAGCCATGCTGATTATTACTCATTAGGTGTTGTGTTTCGATGGTCCAAACAAGTCGATTATGAATAATTTTTTCAAGTAATTTACCGAGGCAACTGGAGAGGGAAATTGGTCGGTAATTGTATGGCCTTGTAGGGTCTTTTCCAGGTTTCAAAAAGGCAAGAACTGTGGCATGATGCCAAGAGATGGGATAAATGTTTTCCATAAATATTCTGTTATAATAGACCAGTAGTATTTGTAAATTTTTGTCTCCAAGGTTTTGTAACATGATATAAGATATTCCATCTGGCCCAGCAGCACCGTTGTGTGTCATTTTCATGGCATGTAGAAGTTCGGGATATTGAAGAGGCTGGTTATACGGAAGGAAGACTGAGGTTTGAAAGTTTATAGCTCGTTCTTCGGTCTTGGTCTTTATTTTCAGAAAATCCGCAGAATAATTTGAGGCCGCTGAAACTTTAGCAAACGTTTTGCCCAAAGCATTTGCTATGTCCTCAGGAGCAGAGAGTTCCTGCCCATTCCATGAAAGAATTGGTGAGGGGGTTGTTGGGAATTTTCCAGAAATTTGTCTGATTTTCTTCCATATTAACCTGGAGTTAGTGTTTCTGTTTATGGTAGATGCAAAATGAATCCAAGAATTCTTCTTGGCTTGCCTTTGAATGAGACGTGCTTTCGCTCTTAGCTTCTTGTAATTGATGAGATTGGTCGTGGTTGGTGATCTGCGAAATAAATTCCATGCTTTATTTTTTAACTTCTTTGCTTTAGTGCAGTCTTCATTCCACCAATAGTTATGGTGCCGTCGGGATCGAGGATTCGAAAATGGAATTGAACACTTAGCTGCAGATAGTATGTGTGAAGTGATATAATCTGTGGCTTCATCTATCGACTGTGTACGTATATATTGCTCGTCCAGGGTGACAAAAGATTGAAATTTGATCCAGTTGGCTTGAGAGAACTTCCATTTCCTGCAGGGATTGAATAATGGTGGTTGTGCAGTGAGCAGATCACAAATAATCGGAAAATGATCACTGCCCAAGGGATCATCTAAAACAGACCATTCTATGATTGGAAACAGAATCGGGGAACATACTGATAGATCAATTGCAGACGTTTGTGCGGTTGGTAATTGTATGTAAGTGGGTTCACCTGTATTAAGAACAGTAAGGTTTTGTTTGTCTAGAAAAGTTTCAATTAGTCGGCCATGTGTATCTACTTTTGTTGATCCCCATAAGGGATGGTGGCTATTGAAATCACCCAACAGACAGACCGGGGGTGGCAATTGCATTAGCAAGTTTTCAAGATCTTGGCAAGAGAAAGTATGACTTGATGGGAGATAGACTGATGCTAGTGTTAACGCAACCTGGGTTATCAAACGTACAGCAACAACTTCAATATCAGTTTGCAAAACAATTTGTTTGGTCGGGATCTTTGAGCTGATGAAGATGGCCACACCTCCACGGGCAGCATTTGAAGTATTACGATCTTGTCGATAGATGACATAGTTCTTTATGTTGGTGGAAATTTGTGGAGTTAGGTAGGTTTCCTGTAGACAGAAACCAACTGGAGAATAGCGCTGAATTAGGATTTGAATATCATTAAGGTTGCTACGATATCCTCTACAATTCCATTGTAGAATATAAGGCATTATTGGTGTTTAGTAGAAGAAGCTGTATCTGACTGCTTTTTTAATGTGGTTGGCTTGTGACGTTCAGGCTTTGGTTTGTCTTTTTTTGAGAAGAATGGTCGACCGGTGTCCATTTCTTCTTCCGCATGTAATTCTAATATAGTTTCTTGTCTAGATGAGTCGAATGTATCCATAGATGTTTCTTGGATATTCCTTTTTAAATGTGAGCTCCGATTATTTGATGTAGAAGCAATCACTGTGGGAGGAGAAGGAGATGTTGCTGGTACTGTAATTGCAGTATTATTTGCCTGGTTCATCTGCTTAGGGGTATTGGACTGTTGCTGGGAGAGAACAGCCCGAGCCCAGTCAGAGATTGAAGTGTTTGTAGATACTGTAACATCGGTTTGGGTGCCCACTGATTGATACTTTTGCGCAATACTGGCGTATGTACGCTTAGTCATACTGGGAGCAATTACTTTCCTTTCTTCTTGAAAACTTACTTTATTTTCAATCTTATATGTCACAATTTTCTTTTCAGTTTTCCATTTCTCGCATGACCTGGAATAAGCAGGATGGTTGCCTTTACAGTTGGGGCAGGCCATTTCTTTTGTTGAGCAATCACTTTGAGTGTGCTCAGTGGACCCACAATTGGGGCAAACTTGATTTCCTCTGCATGCCATTTGAGAGTGACCATACTTTTGGCACTTAAAACATCTCAAAGGATTAGGGATGTAGGGCCTAATGCGACAATGTAGATAGCCTGCTTTTATCGATGTTGGTAGATTTGGCGTATTGAAAGTGAGAATAATGTTCCTTGTAGGTGCAAGTATATTGTCTTTTTTAATCATAATCCTTTTGACTGCAATGACATTTTGGTCTTGAAGTTCTTGCATTATCTCCTCCTCTGTGACATTCAAAAGATCCCAGCTGGATATAATCCCTTTGGATGTATTTAGGGTAGCATGGGGAGAAACCTTTACTGGAATTCCAGCAAGGTTGGGAAGGTTTAGTAGTTTCTGCGAATGTCCATGGTTTATTGTCTCCACTAGTAGGTCGCCTGATTGCAGTCTCTTGACTGTCTTAGGCGATCCTGCCAGTCTTTCCAGGTGTTTTTGGATAACAAACGGAGAGAGCTTACTGAGAGGCTGATCTCCAAGAGAGTGCATTATTAGAAATGCAGGACAATTTGTCGCTGAGGAAGTGGTTTTCATTCTCTTGGGTTGCGACGTGTTATGCTCATTTTCTAACTTGGCCGAGAGCTTGTCGGCTCGAGAGGCGGAAAGGCATGTTGATCCATGTTTGCTCCTTTTAGTCCTTGCCAGATGAGCTTTTCTGCCAAGACTTCCGGCCCCGCCACGGGGAGGCAGGAGCAGTGCCCGGTGTGACCAAGCGTAGAGTATTAAGTGTTAGTAAAAGAAGTATGAAAAATAAAGAAAGGTAGCTTTTCTTCCTTGCTCTGTACAAGTACTTTTTGTGACAGTAGCTGATATAAAAATAAATTTATTAAGGACAGGAACTTAATATAACTTTAAATCGCTTTTAGATAATCACTTTTTTCAGCACAGAGAAAACGCTCGATCACATTCGCTTGGCACCCGGGGCCAATGCGAGTAGGAGCAATCTACAGACCAGGTGATTGTGAAGATTATGACAAAAGCCTCTACATGCAAATGGAATGGGCAAGTAAGCGTCAATGCCTTATTATGGGTGATTTCAATTTGCCTCTAATTGATTGGAGTAAATGGGAAGGAAACTCGACATGGGGAACAAAATTTTTTTAAATCAACTAGATGACTGTTATTTGTATGAACATGTCAGGGAAAATACTACAGAAAAGAATATCCTAGACCTCATCATCACACATGAATCAGATGACATAACAGGGCTGACAGTAGAGGAACCAGTAGCAGGAAGTGATCACGGAGTTCTACGGTGGATGATGACGAGAGAGGTAGCAGAAGTAAAAGGAAAAGGAATGGGTTTTAATTTCAGAAAAGGAAATTACGATGTCTTAAGGTACTGCATGGCCTCTATTAACTGGGTAGATATCGCGCAGAGAATGAATACAATTGAACTGTGGTACGCTTTTAAAACATTAGTCAGAGATGCCTTGAATGCGTATACAGTATACCATTGAAAAAATACTCCACGAGAAGGGTTCAAAGTTGGATGAATAGTGAAGTTGCCACATTACTTGAGCAGAAAAAGGTGGCATGGAAAGGTTACAGAGCAATAAAAAGTACTGAAGCAGCTATAACAGCTACAAGGTGATGTGTAATAGAGCCACAGAAAAGGTTCGACAGGCAAAGGCAGTTTATGAGAAATCACTAGCAAACAGAGCAAAGAGGGGGGGATAAAGAATTCTTCACATATATAAATGCCAAGAAGAGCAGGACAAACCAGATCGGACCTTTACGTAAGGGAAAGGGGATAGTAATAAATACACCAGTTGCCGTTGCAGATGAACTCAACAGTTATTTTGCATCGATATTTATAAATGAAAAGCCTTTTGTGGCAATGTGAAATTGTGGGAGCGAAGTTAAAAAATATGTAATTAATGATACTGAAATTTCGCAAGATTATTTAATGAAAAACCTTTCGAGCCTACAGACCAGTAAGGCTCCTGGAGTTGATGGAATATACCCTATAATCTTAAGAGAGGCGGCAAGCGAGTGCATTGACCATTGAGGCTAATTATGCGAGCATCACTAGACTCTGGGGAGATTCCCTTGGATTGGAAAAGTGCAAATGTATCTCCCATACATAAGGGTGGCTCTAAAAGTGAAGTTGGAAATTATCGACCTGTCAGTCTGACTTCAGTAGTAGGGAAAATCATGGAGGCAATGATCAAGGGTGGAATTCAGGATCATTTGGATCGAATTGAAATTCTCAAGGATACTCAGCATGGTTTTGTAAAGGGAAAATCATGTTTAACAAATCTGGTTGGCTATTTCGAAAGGGTCACTCACGAGCTGGATTTAGGGAATAATTTCGACATTGTTTATTTAGATTTCAGCAAAGCTTTTGACTCAGTCCCACATGAGCGGTAGCTTTATAAGCTGGAACAGGTTGGAATCACGGGGAAAATCCTTAGATGGATAGAAGGATGGCTTCAGGGCAGGAGGTAGAGGGTTGTGATAAATGGCTATTCCTCAGATTGGGTTGATGTAAGAAGTGGGGTTCCCCAAGGATCAGTATTAGGACCACTGTTGTTTTTAATTTTCATAAACGACATTGATGAAGGGATAGAGGGCGTGATGTCTAAATTTGCAGAAGATGTTAAAATTGGTAGAGCGGTTAATGATCACTGTCAAGCTGAGCTTCTTCAGAGAGACCTAGATAGACTTCAGGAATGGTCAGAAAAATGGCAGCTGTGCTTTAATCCAACAAAGTGTAAGGTATTACACCTGGGAACCAGTAATCCCAAAATAACTTATTCTATTGGTGGAGTTCAACTAAACCCAGTACTGGAGGAAAGGGACTTGGGTGTTACGATACGGTCAGACATGAAATTCTCTGAGCATTGTAAACAGGTTGCAAGGAAGGCCCATGGTGTCCTATTGATGATCTATGGAACTTTTGCAAGTAGAGATAGGGACGTGATAATCCCATTATATAAGGCTTATGTTAGACCACACTTGGAATACTGTGTTCAAGTATGGAGACCGCACCTAAAGAAAGACATCGAGCTTCTTGAAAGGGTGCAAAGACGGGTAACTCGCCTGGTAAGATCGGCAAATGGGTGTCCTTATGAAGAAAAACTTCGAATATGTGGGTTGCAGAGTTTGGAAACTAAACACCTTAGAGGAGATTTGATTGAGGTGTTTAAGGCTCTGAGAGGCATCAGTAAAATGAATGAGGACAAAATTTTCAAGATTATAAATGATGCTAGAACTAGGGGACATAAATTCAAGTTACGGGGGGAAATGTTTAGATTGGACTGCAGGAAGTTTTATTTTAGCCAGCGAGTTATAAATTACTGGAATAAGTTGCCTTCATGGCTGGTAGAGGCCGACAGTTTGGGGAAATTCAAAGGTCATCTGGATAGTACTTTCGGGTAAGGAAAGCGCATAGGATGATAGGTTAAATTTCCTTTTTTTATTAATTATTATTATTTATTTATTTTTTTTGGTTTTTATCATTGTTTTGTTCGGATATTTTTTTTTTTTTTTTTTTTTTTTGGCTGGTGCAGCATAAGCCATAGGCTTTCTTGCTCCATGCGGCCATTACTAATACTAATACTAGATGTTTCCAGTCTTATAAGATGGTCAAGTGTTGACCTGTTCCTTCGGAAACCACATTGAACTTTGGAAAGGAGGTCTAAATACCACATGAGACGTGTATTCACCATCCTTTCCAGGATCTTGCACAAGCAGCTTGTCAAAACAATGGGACGGCAATTACTCGGAAATTTTGGATCTTTTCTTGGCTTTGGAAAGGCAAGCACGATTGCCTTATGCCAGGAGTCCGGAAATTCATCTTCAAGATAAACTATGTTGTTCAAACAGAGCAGCTGATCCAGAGATTCAGACGAAAGATGTTTAATCATCTCATAATGGATGTCATCTGGCCCTACGGCACTCGCCTGGAACAGTGATAGTGCCACTTTCATTTCCCATTCGCCGACAGGGCTAGCCAGGTGGGTAAAGTGCCTGCCTGGCAACCCAAAGGTCTCGGGTTCGAATCCCACCTCGGGCTTGGATCAAAGTATTGCAAAAACCTTGGGAGGTGCACTATGGCCACAGAAGCCGATGCGTCAACAACTACCAAAAAAAAAAAAAAAAAAAAACAATATCCCATTCTGTGAAGAGTTGATTGTATTCGTCACAGTTCTTTGATGACAATTTCAAATGTTGCCTTTCGGCATTTTGTTTGAGGGCCAGAAACTCAGGGTGGTAAAATGTTTTGGCAGACACTTTAGCAAATATTTCTCGAAGAGTGTTTGCAATTGCAGTTGTGTCTGCACTTGCACTTCCATTTTGCTCCAGGATCGAGGATGGGTGTGATGTGTATTTCCCCTTCATTTTCCGGACTTTATCCCAGACAAGCTTAGATGATGAAGCCTGGTTGATAGAAGATGTGAATTTAATCCAAGATTCCTTCTGACTCTGACGTCTTACGTAACGTACTTTAGCACGTGCGCCTTTGAATGTTATTAAGTTATCTGCGGTGGGGTACCGGCGGAAAAAACCTCACGCCTTGTTTTGATACTTTCATGCTGCAGTGCAATTAGAATTCCACCATGGTTTTGGAAATGGTGGAAACCGAGTCGAAGTCTTTGGAATTGCGATTGCTGCTGCTTGGACAACAGTGTCTCTAATGTACTTTACCGAGTCATTAATCGGTTCCTTGCTGACTGTGTTGATATCAAATGATGCTAGATCTTTGAAGGCATTCCAGTCAGCGTGACCGATCTTCCACCGTGGCATCCAAGACGGGTGGCAAGGTCTCCCTTTACAAAGGGTGGATATCAACGGGAAGTGGTCACTGCCATAAATGTTGTGTTCAAACTCCCATGTACACACGGGAAGGAGAGAGGGCGAGCATATAGAGAGATTGATCGCGGTAAAAGTACGGGTAGGCATGTAGCAAGTGTTAAGTCCAACATTTAGCAGGGCCAGGTCATTGTTTTCAAGCATGTGCTCTATAGTACGACCCCTTCCATTGATGTCGGCACTACCCCACAGAGTACTGTGTCCATTAAAATCCCCTAGTAAGAGAAAAGGGGGCAGCAATTGTCTAATGAGATCATGAAGGTCTGGTTGGCTGATGTCGTTCCCAGGTGGAAAATAGATGGAACAAACAGTTAAGAGAAACCCTACAGTAACTTGAACTGTTACAGCCTCTAGGTTGATGGTAAGTGGTGTAGCTTGAAATGGGGTGTGGTTACCCACAAGCATTGCGACTCCTCCGTGGGCAGGTCCATCCGCATCTCTGTCTTTTCGAGTAACTAAAAAGTTACGAAAGTATAGGTCCTCATTTGCCTTTAAATACGTCTCCTGCAAGCAAAAGCAAGTAAGCTCATGCTTACTCAGGAGCACCTTGATCTCGTCACTTACCCATTATTTGGATTTTTTGGGTCCATCAGGTGGTTTCCGAAGGGCTGTAGTCTTCATTTTGTCAGACCTGGCTTTATCTTTCTTTGGAAACACAGGTCGTTGGCCTGTGTCCATATCTTCTTCTGCAAAGATTACCAGGACTGAGTCATCCGATACCTCCTTATCCTCGACATCCATTGTTTCTTGTATTGCAGGTGACTCTTCCGATATTTGCACCCTTTCTTTATCACTCGGTTTTGGTAGTGGTGGAGCATTAGGAGGTACGGAAATAGGAGTAAAAGCTGACTGTGTTTTTTGGGTGGGCTTTTGTGGACGCAATAAATAGCGTGCAATCGGAGTAAATGACACTTTTGGTGGTACAGTCATCTCACTTTGTGTACCGATGGTGCACTTTGCAGAAACCTTCTGGGCGTATGAAGGGTTCCCGCTATTTATTGGTTGAATGCGTTTCCTGGCCTCCAGATAGGATATGTTTAGCTCTGTTTTTATTTTTCGAATTTCTTTCTCGTCCTTCCACCTCTGGCATGCTCTAGAATAGGCAGGGTGCTCTCTCCTTGGCAAGTTTTACAAATTAGGTTGGAAGCTGAACATTCCTTGCTCTCGTAGTCTTTCGTAACACATCGAGCGCAGGCAGAATTACCACGACAAGCTGTTTCTGAATGGCAGTATTTCTGACATCTAAAACACCTCAGTGGGTTTCGAATGTAAAGCCTCACGGGGCAGTTTAAGTAGCCTGCCTTGATGGAACTTGGAGGCCGTGGGGTGTTAAATGTTAGGATGAGAACTCGGGTAGGGAGGAGATTCATATCCTTCCGCATTGATATTCTCTTGACAGCCGTCACTCCTTGGTCTTTTAGTTCAGAGCAGATCTCTTCTTCAGAGACATGAAGAAGATCCCACTCTGACATGACACCTCGTGAAGAGTTCAAAGTTTTGTGTGGTGTTACACTAATCGGTATTCCCCCTATGGATGTCGCTTTCAGGATTCTTTCATTCTTTGTGCTTGAAGCTTCGACTAAAAGATCGCCAGAACGCAGCCGTTTTACGGATTTTGGTCATCCTGGCAACCCTTCTAATCCTTTCTGGATTAAGAAGGGTGACATCTTCCCAATTGACTGCTCTCCGGTAGAATGGAGAATGAGAAAAAAGTGGTGTTATAGATGGTGTTTTATCCTCAGTTCTGGCTCTTTTGGCAGAATTGGTGTCATTTTCATCTGATCGATTAGGTATGGGCCTTCTTGGGGCCCCAGAAGAAATTGGATTTAAATTACTCATGGGAGTAAAATAAAAATTTAAGATGCCCTAAGTACCTCACCCACCACTGAGCCCTACGAGGGGACGCCCACTCGTGAACTAGCAGGTACTGCGTACACGAATGGGACGCCAAGTTAGCTTAGGAGCACCATACCCATGTTTCCAATAAGCCTTGATCCTGTCCCAGGACCAAAGGGAGGGAGACTTATTGGAACGCAGTTGACCCTAGCAGTAAGAAGAACCACCCGCCGATTGATCCCAGTCGGGCCGGTCTGGCACTACCCGTCTTGTCGAAGCAGGGGCCAAAGTGGTGTATTAAGGCTGGGTCCTCCAACCACAAGGATCCCCCTTTCCGAATTACACGGGTCGCGGCGCACGGCTGCACACGCCGGATTCCCAAGATATAATCCTGGAACAAAGGTATGGGCGTTAGATCCCAATGATGCTAATCTGGAAAAACCAGCAGCATCACTGGGAGATCTCCCCACCACGTACAGGTGCCACCGTCGAGGGGGCCTTTGAACAAGACGCTTTATTATCACCAGAAAACGTTCAGGTGGTTTTTGTGATTCAAAAGTGGACAAACAGAAAAATATCTGTCCACCTTTGACAAACACTGAAAGAGTTGGAGTGTTAATTCATCAAGACAGGTGTCTAAGCAATTATGATTTGAGAGAATAACCGAATTCGTTTATTGATAAAAAATTTATTTATAAACGGATAAACAAAAACAAAGTGAAGCCAACTCTGCATGTTATCTTCAAGTATAAATTCTAGATGACTCAACCTTGGGGAGTCCCCAAAAATTGCAAGAATATAATGATATACTCGACAGTATTATGAAAAAAGGAATTCAAAAAATGCTTCTAACGAAGGGGCAATCGCTGAGCTCTGTGTAATAAGTCCCAAAGGATCGTTGTTTTTAAATGTATTCTCGTAGTTTTCTGGTAGCATCTCGAGCATTTCGATTCCAAACCAGGTCAAACCTAATGCCCACAAGCATCAAGTTTATTATCTATTGTGAAACTCCCGGCAGCATGTAAACTATCTGGTATTCGTTGACCAAAGTCTAATCTAGCCAAGTGCTTCCACTGGTAAAGGTTGACAACCCCCCCCCTGGCCGCCCCATACTATATAATGTCCAACAGGAAGCATTTAGTGTGTGTTTCTGTATTGGGCCAGTCTGGAATTAATTACAATTCCAGACGGGCCCAATTAGAATTAAATGAATGGAATTAATTAGAGTTTAATTAGAGCTAATGCACTTTTCATATTCAAAAGCTGAAACTACTCCATACAAACAAAAATATTGAAAGTAATTTTACCGTGTAATTATCTGTAGCGTTCTGATGTGTGGTGTAGTTAATACATCCGGCATAACATGGAGAGAAATACGCAGAAACTCCGTCCGATCCACAGACAGGCTCAAACACTGCTTTTGTACATTCACATTCACTGTTACAGCTGTTAGTCAGATTTAGAATCCTGAAAAGAAAATAAATAAATATTTCTCAATTCCTTGCACGTACTACTTAAAACTTTGAAACATTAAGAATCAGTTGGTTGGTTGTTGGGTTTTATTGGAGCATTAGCAACTAAGGCTATAATGCGCCAAAACCAGATGATATATAAAAATTAAAATTTCACTAACCTAATTACTTAGATAACCATGTCAAGATATAAAATAGCGAAGGTATAAAATGCAGAAAAGATAAATCAATAAGGAAATAACAATAACATGTACATTTTAAATACAAGTAAAAACCTTTATTGATTTAAAAAAGCTAAAAACAGCAGACACATTGTCATTGTCGGATAAAATCTGACTGAGTGTAAACGGCTCAGTCAGATGGTTAAAAGCGGTAGAACGAGTGCTGCTAAAATCTGGACAGTCAATTAAAAGGTGTCTTATTGTTAAAATTGTGCCACAAGACTCACACATAGGAGGGTCATCAGCCCTCAGCAAAAACGATTGAGTCAAATGACTGTGTCCTATGCGGGTCCGGGCAAGAATAACTTCCTCCTTACGATTCCTGCGCAGACTAGACTGCCACGGTTCAATTAGAGGCTTTATATGATATAATTTATTCGCAGTCTGTCTATTCCACGAATTCTGCCATTGGGAGTGTATCTTTTGGTGTATTATTTGCCTGTAGTCTGTATAGGGGACTGACAGGCAGCGATTATTATTGGGAATTGCTGATTTGGCTGCAGCGTCAGCCAAATCATTTCCCCTAATCCCAATGTGGCTGGGAATCCAGCAGAAGCGGATGTTATATTCACGTTCATGGAGGAAGTGAATCTTCTGCTAAATACTAGACAGAACTGCATAAGAATTATATCTCACGTTTATTAAAGCCTGTAACACGGTGAGAGAGTCGGAATATAAAATGAACCGTTGGTATTGGCATTCACTAATGTGATCCAAGGCTAACTCTATAGCGTGCAGCTCTGCAGTAAATATGCTGCATTCAGAGGGAATCTGCTCCGATGTAGTGCTGTCTGTAAAGACAGCGGCAGATCCCACATATGATTTCGACTTCGAACCGTCTGTGTAGACTGGCGCGAAGTCAGAATGTTAAGTTCGGTGTGCTCAATGAGGCTGCAGGTTGACAGATGGAGTGTCCAACTTGCCCCAATTTCAGTCACATGCTGGAACATGAGCATGCCAGGGTGGAAGGGGTTGCTTTTGTGTTTGAGCAACCTTGTCTACCTTGATATTAAGTTCTTTAAGTAGCGGTTGGACTCGAATACCAAAAGGACGATTGGCAGTCTTACGGGTGTTGTACAAATTTTCCCATCGTGGCTCAAAAACGGATGGACACGTGGGATGGTCTGGCAGGGATTTCAGTTTTAAGGCGTACTTTAGAGACAACTGCTCACGTCGAAGCGATAACGGTGGTTCGTTTGTTTCGACGTATAAGCTCTGGAGAGGAGATGTTCGATATGCTCCAATAGCGAAACGGAGAGCCTGATGATGGACGGGATCCAGCCAACGAAGTACACTGTCTCTGGCCGAATTGTATACCAAGGGCCCGTAATCTAATCTGAATCGTACAGACGCACGGTAAATGCGTAGTAGGGTGCATCGATCCGCACCCCAAGATGTAGAGGAAAGAGAGCGCAGAATATTCAGGCCTCGTGTGCACTTTGTGCGGAGTTGACGGATGTGATCCAGAAAGGTCAGTTTTTTTATTGAATATGAGTCCCAAGAATTTTCTGTCCGCTGCTACTAGAATAGCATCTTGTCCGAGCTTTAATTCAGGTTCAGGATGAAGACTACGCTTACGACAAAAGTGTACGCAAACAGTCTTCACCGGCGAGAACCTGAAGCCATTAGCAAGTGTCCAGGAATTAAGGCGATCAGTGGCTTTTTGAAGTTGTCTTTCAATAACCTTCAGATTGCATGACTGGCAAAATATGCTAACATAGGGGGTACTGTTTCCCCTCTATGTTATCAACATAGAGGGTACTGTTTACATTTGGAGGAAGTTGTTCTGTGATGGAATTTACTTTGATGGCGAAAAGCGTGACACTTAATACTGTTCCTTGTGGTACTCCCTCCTCTTGGCTGAAGGAACGAGAGAGTGAGGATCCCACACGAACTTGGAAAGATCGATTGGCTAAAACGTTTTTAATAAAAATGGGGAGATGCCCTCTAAGACCAAGGCTATGCAAATCTTTTAAGATGCCAAATCTCCAAGTTGTGTCATACGCGTTTTCCATGTTAAAGAATACAGACACTAAATGTTCACGTTTTAGGAAGGCATCCCGGATGGATGTTTCCAGTCTAATTAGATGGTCCAAAGTGGACCGGTTCCTTCGGAAGCCGCACTGGATGTTGGAGATGTTGTTGTTGAGTTTAACGACACATAGGCTGCTGGGGCCATATTGTGTCTTTCTAATGGTGAATATGAAACAATAACTATATTTTATGGTATATTCCTATCCGATTTAAGAAAGTAAATAGTTCCTTTTTATTAGGATCATTTCCCAGGATCTGCATTAAATTTACTGATGACTGTATATTAAAATTTGACTTAAAGATGCCTAAGCGGATGGTTTGAAAGTGGGGACAGTCCACGGATGTTGGAGAGAAGGTCATTTGCTTCTAAATACCATATGAAATGAAAATTAACCATTCTCTCCAGGATTTTGCACGGAGAGCTACTCAGAGCAATAAGACGATAATTAGTAGTGTCTTTTGGATCCTTTCCTGGCTTAGCAAAGGCAAGAACGATTGCCTTGCGCCAGAAATCCGGAAACTGCCCTTCAATAAAGATTCTGTTATATAGAAGGAGCAGAAAATCCATAGATTTTGGTGAAAGATACTTAATCATTTCATAATGGATGCCATCTGGTCCAAGAGCACTTACTTTGGAAAGAATGAGACCTCTTTTCAGTTCCTGTATAGTGAATGGCCTGTTGTACGGATACACGCTCTTAGAGTTAAAATTAAGTGTCGGTTTTTCGATTTTATGTTTCAGGACCAGGAATTCTGGGGAATACGAAGATGTTGCAGAGATATCAGAGAATGTTTCCCCAAGTGAATTGGCTATTGCAGTTGGATCTGCAATAGTGCATCCATTATAATCTAGGATTGAAGAATTGTGGGATGTATATAAACTCCCTTCATTTTCCGAATTTTATCCCAGACGAACTTAGTACTAGTATACTAAGTAATTCATGAAGTAAAAAGGATCCACGATTCCTTTTGACTCTGTCGGAGGATGTAGCGTGTTTTGGCCAGTGCGCGTTTAAAGGCTAAAAGGTTGGTCGTGGTAGGATATCGGCGGAATATCCCCCACGCTTTGTTTTGAGCCTTTTTTGCTGCTGTGCATTGTGAATTCCACCAAAGTTTGGGAAATGGTGGAAACCGGGCAGTTGTTTTTGGAACAGCATTCGCAGCTGCTTGAACGATAATTTTTGTGATGTTCGTTACTGCATCATTGATAGGCTCCTGACTGACGGTACGGAGGTAAAACTTTCCTGATGTTGGAAGGCAGACCAGTCAGCCTGATCAATCTTCCACAGTGGTAACCTAAGAGGAAGACACGGTCTCGCACTGTATAACGAGGTTATCACAGGGAAGTGATCACTTTCGTATGGGTTCTCCTCCACTTACCAAGTGAGTGAAAGGAGTAGAGAAGGGAGCAAATAGAAAGATCAATAGAAGAAAAAGTACGGGTAGGTATGTGGAAGAAGGTGTTTGTTCCAGTATTTAGAAGGGAAAGGTCATTGTCATTGAGTATACGCTCTATGACTCGTCCCCTTCCATTGATGTTGGCACTACCATACAGGGTGTTATGTCCATTAAAATCCCCGAGAAGTAAGAAACGGGGAGGCAACTGCGTTTTAAGATCATCAAGGTCTTTCTGGGATTGTCAGTCCCAGGTGGCAAATAAAAAGAGCACACGGTTAATAAAAATCCAACTGTAAGGCGAACTGGAACAATCTCTATGTTGGGTGTAACCAGGAAGGGTTGAACTGGGGCCTGGTTGCACACAAGGATAGCCACTCCTCCATGGGTTGGTCAATCTGAAATTCTGTCCTTACGAAAAAATGTTAGGCATGGGGGGTCATCATTTGCCTTGAGATAAGTTTCCTGCAAGCAAAAGCAAACTGGCTCGTACTTTTGCAGGAGGGCCTTGATGCCATCAGTATTTCGTCTGAATTCACGACAATTCCATTGTAGGAATTTAGCCATTATTTTGGCTTGGTGGGTCCATCAGGCGGCTGCCGAGGTGCCGAGGGCTTACTGTTGTCAGTCTTGGATTTATTTTTTTGGGGAAGAATGGACGCTGTTCGGTGTCCATTTCTTCTTCCGCAAAGAGTTCCAAGACTGATTCATCCGGTACCTCCTTGTCCTCTACATCCATTGTTTCTGTTATTACTGGTGTCTCTTTACCACTTGGTTTTGGTAGTGGTGGAGCACTCGTAGGTACGGATATAGGAGTGGCAGTTGACTGTTTTTTTTTTTTTTTTTGGTGGGCTTTTGTGAACTCAATAAATAGCGTGCAATCAGAGTGAACGACTCTCTTGATGGTACAATCATCTCAGATTGCGCACCGATAGTGCACTTCGCAGAAACCTTCTGGGCATATGAAGGCTTCCCGCTATTTATTGGTTGTATGCGTTTTCTAGCCTCTGGGTAGGAGATATTCAGCTCTGTTTTTAGTTTTTGGATCTCTTTTTCATTCTTCCACCGCTGGCTCCAGTAGCGATACGGATAGCCTGATGGTGGACAGGGTCCAACCATCGAAGGACACTCTCTCTAGCTGAGGAGTATACCTGGGCCCCGTAGTCTAATTTGGATCGTACAAGTGCACGGTAAATACGTAGTAGGGTGCACCCGTCTGCTCCCCAACGTGTGGAGGAGAGAGAGCGAAGAATATTTAGCCCCCTCGTGCATTTTGTACGAAGTTGACGAATATGTTCGAGAAAGGTCAACTTTTTATCAAACACCAGTCCCAAGAATTTTGTGTCTGACACTACTGGAATAGCATTTTATCCTGAACCTAAATTAGCCTTAATTTAAGTTCAGGATGAAGATTACGCTTACGACAAATGTGTACGCAAACGGTCTTCTCTGGCGAGAACCTGAAGCCATTTGCAAGTGTCCAGGAATTAAGGCGATTGATGGCTTGTTGCAGTTTTCTTTCATTAACCCTCATGTTGCATGACTGACAAAATATGCTAAAGTCATCAACATAGAGGGCACTGTTTACAGTTGGAAGAAGTTGTTCAGTGATGGAATTTATTTTGATGGCAAAAAGCGTGACACTTAAAATTGATCCTTGTTTTACTCCCTCCTGTTGGCAGAAGGGACGAGAGAGTGAGGATGCCACACGAACTTGGAAAAATCGATTGGCTAAAAAGTTTTTTATAAAAATGGGGAATTGCCCTCTAAGACCAAGGCCATGCAAATCTTTTAAAATGCCAAATCTCAAAGTTGTGTCATACGCCTTCTGCATGTCAAAGAACACTGAAACCAAGTTTTCGCGTTTTAGGAAAGCATTCTGGATTAATGTTTCCAGTCTAATTAAATGATCAAGAGTTGATCTGTTTTTTCGGAAGCTGCACTGGATGCTGGAGAGAAGATCATTCGATTCTAAATAACACATTAATCGAAAATTAACCATTCTCTCCAGGATTTTGCACAGGCAGCTAGTCAGAGCAATAGGACGGTAATTAATAGGGAATTTAGGATCCTTTCCTGGCTTCGCAAATGCAAGCACAAATGCCATGCGCCAGGAATCCGGAAATTGCTGTTTTATATAGATTCTATTATACAGAACAAGCAGGCGATCCATAGATGCAGGTGACAGATGTTTAAGCATTTCATAATGGATGCCATCTGGTCCAACAGCATTAGCCTTGGAATGATAGAGGGCTCTTTTTAGTTCCTGCAGAGTGAAAGGCAGGTTGTAGGGAAAAAAGCCTTTCTGTGTGAAATTTAGTGCCTCTTTTTCTCTTTTATGTTTCAGGACCAGAAACTCTGGGGGATAGGATGATATCACAGAGATGTTTGAAAATGTTTCCCCAAGGGCATTGGTTATCGCAGTGGGATCTACAATAGTGCATCCCTTATAGTCAAGGATCGATGAAGGGTGGGATGTATATTTTCCCTTCATTTTTCGGATTTTATCCCAGACTACCTTAGAGATGGTAGACTGGTTAACAGATAATGAAAAACGGATCCATGATTCCCTTTGACTCTGACGGGGAATGTAGCGTGCTTTGGCTCGTGCACGCTTGAAGACTATTAGATTAACAGTGGTAGGATATCGGCGGAATATCCCTCACGCTTTGGTTTGAGCCTTTTTTGCTGCTGTGCATTGTGGATTCCACCATGGCTTGGGAAAGGTGGAAACCGGGCAGATGTTTTCGGTATGGTATTGGCAGCTGCTTGGACGATATTTTCTGTAATGTATGTTACTGCATCATTGATAGGCTCCTGACTGACGGTACTGAAGTCAAAACTTGCCTGATGTTGGAAGGCAGTCCAGTCAGCCTGATCAGTCTTCCACCGTGGTAACCTAAAAGGAAGACATGATCTCCCACTGTGTAACAAGGTTATCACAGGGAAGTGATCACTTCCGTATGGATTCTCCTCCACTTCCCAAGTGAGTGAAGGGAGTAGAGAAGGGGAGCAGATAGAGAGATCAATGGCAGAAAACGTACGGGTAGGCATGTGGAAGAAAGTGTTTGTTCCAATATTTAGAAGGAAAATGTCATTGTCATTTAGCATACGCTCTATGACTCGTCCTCTTCTATTAATGTTAGCATACCCCACAGGGTGTTATGTCCATTAAAATCCCCGAGAAGTAAGAAAGGGGAGGCAACTGCGTTATAAGATCATCAAGGTCTTCGTGGGAGATGTCAGTCCCAGGTGGAAAATAAATTGAACAGACAGTTAACAGAAATCCCACTGTAAGGCGAATTGCAACAGCCTCTATGCTAGTTGTAATTAGCAAGGGCTCAACTGGGGTCTGGTTTCCCACAAGGATAGCCACTCCTCCATGAGCAGGACCATCCGCAATTCTATCCTTACGAAAAAGTGTTGTGTTATGCATGTTTGGGTTATCATTTGCCTTTAGATAAGTCTCCTGCAAGCAAAAGCAAACTGGCTCGTGCTTTTGCAGGAGGGCCTTGATGTCATCAGTATTTCGCCGGAATCCACGACAATTCCATTGTAGGAATTTAGCCATTATTTTGGCTTGGTGGGTCCGTCAGGCGGCTTCCGAGGTGCTGAGGGCTTACTTTTGTCAGTCTTGGATTTATTTTTTTTGGTGAAGAATGGACGCTGTCCCGTGTCCATTTCTTCCTCCGCAAAGAGTTCCAAGACTGATTCATCCGGTACCTCCTTATCTCTAAATCCATTGTTTCTGGTGTTACGGGTGTCTCTTCCGAACTTTTTAGCTTTTCTTTACCACTTTGTTTTGGTAGTGGTGGAGCACTAGGAGGTACAGATATAGGAATAGCAGCTGACTGCGTTTTTTGGTGGGCTTTTGTGAACTTAATAAATAGCGTGCAATCGGCGTGAATGACTGTCTTGGTGGTACAGTCATCTCTGTTTGTGTGCCGATAGTGCACTTCGCAGAAACCTTCTGAGCATATGAAGGCTTCCCGCTATTTATTGGTTGTAAGCGTTTTCTGCCCTCTGGGTAGGAGATGTTAAGCTCCGTTTTTAACTTTTGTATCTCCTTTTCGTCCTTCCACTGCTGGCATGATCGAGAGTATGCAGGGTGCTCTCCTTGGCAGTTAATACAGTTAGGCTTAGGAGCTATATATTCCTTGCTCTCGTGAACTTGAGCACCACATCGAGCACAGGCAGGGTTACCACGACAAGGTGTTTGTAAGTGGCCGTACTTTTGACATTTAAAACACCTCAGTGGGTTTGAAACGTAAATCCTCACTGGGCAGTTTAAGTACCCTGCCTTGATGGCACTTGGAGGCCTTGGGGAGTTGAATGTTAGGATGAGAACTCGGGTAGGGACAAGATTCCCATCCTTACGCATGGATATTCGCTTTACAGCTGTTACTCCTTGTTCATTTAATTCAGAGCAGATCTCTTCTTCAGAAACGTGAAGAAGATCCCACTCTGATATGACACCTCGTGAAGAGTTCAAAGTTTTGTGAGGGGTTACGATAATGGGTATTCCCCCTATAGATGTGGCTTTCAAAATTTTTTCTGCTTGATTTATGTTGGATGCTTCAATAAGAATATCTCCAGAACGCAGCCGTTTTAGGGATTTGGGTGAACCTGCCCTCCCTTCTAATCCTTTCTGGATAAAGAAAGGTGACATTTTCCCTATTGACTGCTCTCCGGTGGAATGGAGAATGAGGAAAAGCGGTGTCACAGATGGTGTTTTCTCCTCAGTTCTGGCTCTTTTAGCTGAATTGCTCTCACTTTCTTCCGACGATCGATTAGGTAGGGGCCTTGTTGGGGCCCCAGAAAAAGAGGGATTTAAATTACTCATGAGAGTAAAGAGAAAGTGTCTGATGCCTAAGTACCTCACCCACCACGGAGCCCTACGAGGGACGCCCACTCGTGAACTAGCAGGTACTGCGTACACGAATGGGACGCCGAGTTCGCTTAGGAGCACCATACCCACGTTACCAATACGGCTTTATCCCGTCCCAGGACCAGAGGGAGGGAGACTTATTGGAACGCAGTTGACCCTAGCAGTAAAATACCACCCGCCGATTGATCCCAGTCGGGCCGGTCCGGGACCTCCCGTCTTGTCGAAGCAGAGGCCAAAGTGGTGTATTAAGGCTGGGCCGCTCAACCACCAGGACCCCCCCTTTCCGAAATCCACGGGTTGCGGCGCACGGCTGCACACGGCGGATTCCAAAGATGTAACCCTGGAACCAAGGTATGGGCGTTAGATCCCAGTGATGCTAGTCTGGAAGTCCAGCAGCGTCACTGGGAGGTCCCCTCACCACGTACAGGTGCCCACATCGAGGGGAACATTTAAAGTATTTATCGCTAATACGCATACACATTTTTCATAAATTATCTTAAATAATAAAAGAGTTTAAAAAGGAAATTAAAAAAAAAAGATGTACGTAATAGATTATATTATTAAGAATTAATATTTACCCAATGTCTGAGTACGTTGTTGCAGGTAAGCTTAACGAAGGGCACTCCATGAACATGGTAATCAGCAGTCTAACAGCGATGAGGGTTTCCTGGAACAAGATATATCCAGCTATATAACGAGGTCTTGGTTTATACCTTCTAATCACAACACCACCAATGAAAGCACCCACAAGCATACAAAACATGCTACCCGAACCTGAAAAGGTTAAAATTTCCATTCTATTTAATTGTTAGTGCTTCTGAGGCATTATTCAACGTTTTAACTGACCTAAACTTAACAAATACTTTTATTGTATAACGCGAGAAATTTAACAGTACTTGTATGCGCCCTTCAAGGTTTGAGTTTGAGTTTGATTTTGAGTTTATTGGCGCAAAAACAACTATGGTCATACTGCGCCAAGAAACGACTAAAATAACAATAAAGATAAATTCTGGTAACCTTTAAAAAGGTTACCTCGTCAAATTGTTATTTATATACGTGGGTATATATTAATAGCTTTTAAAAATTTAAAAACTGCCGACACATGGTCGTTGTCTGATAAAATCTGACTGAGTGTATAAGGCTCAGTCAGATGAGTAAAAGCGGTAAAATGTATATTGCGAACATGGGTATAATGAACGCAATCTATTAAAATATGCTTTACAGATAAAACGGTGTCGCAAGACTCGCACATAGGAGGGTCATCCACCCTCAGCAGAAAAGAATGTGTCAAATGACTGTGTCCTATGCGGAGTCGGGCAAGAACAACTTCCTCGCTCCGATTCCTGCGCAGACTAGACTGCCACGGTTCAATTACAGGCTTTATTTAATATAATTTATTTGTTCTCTGTCTGTGCCATAGTTCTTGCCATTGGGAATAAATCTTGTTGCGTATTATTTGCCTGTAGTCTGTATAGGGGACTTACAAGCAACAATTATGAGTGGGTGTTGCTGATTTGGCTGCAGCGTCAGCCAAATCATTTCCCTTTATCCCAATGTGGCTAGGAATCCAGCAGAAGCGGATATCAAACTTGTATTCATGAAGAGAATATATCTTCTGCTGAACTCGAAAAAGAACTGGATGAGAATTGTGTCTCAGAGATAATAAAGCCTGTAATACACTAAACGAGTCAGAATATATTATTGACCTTTGTAATTGACAAGTTCGAATGTGATCCAAGGCTAGCTCTATAGCATACAGCTCTGCAGTGTATGTGCTGGATTCAGGAGGAATCTGCTGAGATATTATAGTGTCCGGAAACACAGCAGCAGATCCTACGCACGATTCAGACTTCGAGCCGTCTGTGTAAACGGGCAGGAAGTCTGAATACTCAGCTTGGTGTGCAGAGTAGAGCTTCTGGTAGAGAGATGACGAGGTTTCAGATTTTACCCATTTCTTAAGGGA
This sequence comes from Mastigoproctus giganteus, assembly GCF_048544385.1. NCBI lineage: Eukaryota > Metazoa > Arthropoda > Arachnida > Uropygi > Thelyphonidae > Mastigoproctus > Mastigoproctus giganteus. Next base: position 73,626,641 of record NC_143586.1, on the reverse strand, counting down.
GAAGTTGCACGATGGAGTATGAGCATGCCAGGGTGGAAGAGTCTCTTTTTGTGTTTGTGCAACCTTGTCTACCATGATGTTAAACTCTCTTAGTAGCTCTTGGACACGAATACCAAAAGGTCGGTTGGCAGTCTGACGGGTATCGTACAAGTTTTCCCAACGTGGCTCAAAAACGGATGCCCACGTAGGATGGTCTGGCAGGGATTTCAACTTTAAAGCATAGTTTAAAGACAACTGCTTACGTCGAAGGGATAACGATGGTTCATTTGCTTCGACGTATAAGCTCTGGACAGGAGATGTTCGAAAAGCTCCAGTAGCGATACGGATAGCCTGATGGTGGACAGGGTCCAGCCATCGGAGGACACTATCTCTAGCTCAGGAGTATACCTGGGACCCGTAGTCTAATTTGGATGGTACAAGTGCACGGTAAAGCCGTAGTAGGGTGCATCGATCTGCTCCCCAACGCGTTGAGGAGAGAGAGCGGAGAATATTGAGTCCCCTCGTGCATTTTGTACGAAGTTGATGAATATGTTCGAGAAAGGTCAACTTTTTATCGAACACAAGTCCCAAGTTGATTGATTGATTGATTTTGTGTTTATTGGCGCAAAAACAGCTAAGGTTTTACTGCGCCATGAAACGATTAAAATATCAATAAAGATAAATTCTGGTAACCTTTAAAAAGGTTACCTCGTCAAATTGTTATTTATAAATGTGGGTATATATATTAGTAGCTTTTAAAAATTTAAAAACTGCCGACACGTGGTCGTTGTCTGATAAAATCTGACTGAGTGTATAAGGCTCAGTCGAATGAGTAAAAGCGGTAAAATATATATTGCGAACATGGGTAAAATGAACGCAATCTATTAAAATATGCTTTATAGTTAAAACGGTGTCTCAAGACTCGCACATAGGAGGGTCATCCGCCCTCAGCAGAAAAGAATGTGTCAAATGACTGTGTCCTATGCGGAGTCGGGCAAGAACAACTTCCTCGCTCCGATTCCTGCGCAGACTAGACTGCCATATTTCTATTACAGGCTTTATTTGGTATAATTTATTTGTTCTCTGTCTGTGCCACAGTTCTTGCCAATGGGAATATTTCTTGTTACGTATTATTTGCCTGTAGTCTGTATAGGGGACTGACAGGCAACAATTATGAGTGGGTGTTGCTGATTTGGCTGCAGCGTCAGCCAAATCATTTCCTTTTATCCCAATGTGGCTAGGAATCCAGCAGAAGCGGATATCAAACTTGTATTCATGAAGAGAATGTATCTTCTGCTGAACCCGACAAAGAACTGGATGAGAATTGTGTCTCAGAGATAATAAAGCCTGTAGTACACTGGAAGAGTCAGAATATATTATTGACCTTTGGAATTGACAAGTTCGAATGTGATCCAAGGCTAGCTCTATAGCATACAGCTCTGCAGTGTATATGCTGGATTCAGGAGGAATCTGCTGAGATATTATAGTGTCTGGAAAGACAGCAGCAGATCCTACGCACGATTCAGACTTCGAGCCGTCTGTGTAAACGGACAGGAAGTCTGAGTGCTCAGCTTGGTGTGCAGAGTAGAGCTTCTGGTAGACAGATGACGAGGTTTCAGACTTTACCCATTTCTTAAGGGAAAAGTCGCATGGTGGGGGATGAGCATGCCAGGGTGGAAGAGATTCTTTTGGTGTTTCTGCCACCTTGTCTACCATGATGTTAAACTCTCTGATTAGCTCTTGGACACGAATACCAAAAGGTCGGTTGGCAGTCTGACGGGTATTATACAAGTTTTCCCAACGTGGCTCGAAAACGGATGCCCACGTAGGATGGTCTGGCAGGGATTTCAACTTTAAAGCATAGTTTAAAGACAACTGCTTACGTCGAAGGGATAACGATGGTTCGTTTGCTTCGACGTATAAGCTCTGGACAGGAGATGTTCGAAAAGCTCCAGTAGCGATACGGAGAGCCTGATGGTGGACAGGGTCCAGCCATCGGAGGACACTATCTCTAGCTGAGGAGTATACCTGGGACCCGTAGTCTAATTTGGGGCGTACAAGTGCACGGTAAAGCCGTAGTAGGGTGCATCGATCTGCTCCCCAACGCGTTGAGGAGAGAGAGCGGAGAATATTGAGACCCCTCGTGCATTTTGTACGAAGTTGACGAATATGTTCGAGAAAGGTCAACTTTTTATCAAACACAAGTCCCAAGAATTTTGTGTCTGACACTACTGGAATAACATTTTCTCCGAGCCTTAATTCAGGTTCAGGATGAAGACTACGCTTGCGACAAAAGTGTACGCAAACGGTCTTCTCCGGCGAGAACCTGAAGCCATTGGCAAGTGCCCAGACATTCAGATTATCAATGGCTTTCTGCAGTTGTCTTTCAATAACCCTCATGTTGCACGACTGACAAAAAATGCTAAAGTCATCAACAAAGAGGGCACTGTTTACAGTTGGAGGAAGTTGTTCTATGATGGAATTGACTTTGATGGCAAAAAGCGTGACACTTAAGACTGATCCTTGTGGTACTCCCTCCTCTTGGCGAAAGGAGCGAGAGAGTGAGGATCCCATACGAACTTGGAAAGATCGATTGGCTAAAAAATTTTGAATAAAAAAGGGCAGATGCCCTCTTAGGCCTAGGCTATGTAAATCTTTTAAAATGCCAAATCTCCAAGTTGTGTCATACGCTTTCTCCATGTCAAAGAACACCGACACCAAGTGTTCGCGTTTTAGGAAAGCATCCCGGATGGATGCTTCCAATCTAATAAGATGGTCCAAAGTGGACCGGTTCCTTCGGAAGCCGCACTGGATTCTGGAGAGAAGGTCGTTTGATTCTAAGTACCATATTAAACGGGAATTAACCATTCTCTCCAGGATTTTGCACAGACAGCTAGTCAGAGCAATAGGACGATAATTGGTGGTGACCTTTGGATCCTTTCCTGGCTTAGGAAAGGCAAGAACGATTGCCTTTCGCCAGGAGTCCGGAAACTGCCCTTCAGTAAAGATTCTGTTATACAGAAGGAGCAGACAATCCATAGATTTTGGTGAAAGATGCTTAATCATTTCATAATGGATGCCATCTGGTCCAACGGCACTTGCTTTGGAAAGAGCGAGGGCTCTTTTCAATTCCAGAATAGTGAAATCCCCGTTGTAGGGATAAATGCCCTTAGTTTTAAAGTTAAGTGCCTGTTTTTCGATTTTATATTTCAGGACCAGGAACTCTGGGGAATACGAAGATGTTGCAGAGATGTTAGAGAATGTTTCCCCAAGAGCATTGGCTATTGCAGTTGGATCTGCAATAGCGCATCCATTATAATCTAGGATTGCAGAAGGTTGGGAGGTATATTTTCCCTTCATTTTCCGGATTTTATCCCAGACTACCTTAGAGTTGGTAGACTGGTTAACAGATGATGTAAAACGGATCCACGATTCCTTTTGACTCTGACGACGGATGTAGCGTGCTTTGGCTCGTGCACGTTTGAAGGCTATAAGGTTGTTCGTGGTAGGATATCGGCGAAATATCCCCCACGCTTTGTTTTGAGCCTTTTTTGCTGCTGTGCATTGTGAATTCCACCAAGGTTTAGGAAATGGTGGAAACCGGGCTGATGTTTTTGGGACAGCATTAGCAGCTGCTTGGACAACAGTTTCTGTGATGTACTTAACTGCATCATTGATAGGCTCTTGACTGACTGTACTAAGATCAAAATTTGCCTGATGTTGGAAGGCAGTCCAGTCAGCCTCATCAATCTTCCACCGCGGTAGCCTGAAGGGAAGACATGGTCTCCCACTGTGTAGCAAGGTTATCACGGGGAAGTGATCACTACCGTATGGATTCTCCTCCACTTCCCAGGTGAGTGAAGGGAGTAGAGAAGGGGAGCAGATAGAGAGATCAATGGCAGAAAAAGTACGGGTAGGCATGTGGAAAAAGGTGTTTGTTCCAGTATTTAGAAGGGAAAGGTCATTGTCATTGAGCATATGCTCTATGACTCGTCCCCTTCCATTGATGTTAGCACTACCCCACAGGGTGTTATGTCCATTAAAATCCCCAAGAAGTAAGAAAGGGGGAGGCAGCTGCGTTAGAAGATCATCAAGGTCTGCCTGGGAGATGTCAGTCCCAGGTGGCAAATAAATAGAGCATACAGTTAATAAGAATCCCACTGAAAGGCGAATTGCAACAGCCTCTATGCTGGTTGTAATTAGCAAGGGCTGCACTGGGGTCTGGTTACCCACCAGGATAGCCACTCCCCCATGTACAGAGCCATCCGCAATTCTATCCTTTCGAAAAACTGTGATGTTGTGCATGGTGGGATCATCATTTGCCTTTAGATATGTCTCCAGCAAGCAAAAGCAAACTGGCTCGTGCTTTTGCAGGAGGGCCTTGATGTCATCTATATTTCGCCGGAATCCACGACAATTCCATTGTAGGAATTTAGCCATTATTTTGGCTTGGTGGGTCCATCAGGCGGCTTCCGAGGTGCTGAGGGCTTACTTTTGTCAGTCTTGGATTTATCTTTTTTGGGGAAGAATGGACGCTGTCCCGTGTCCATTTCCTCCTCCGCAAAGAGTTCCAAGACTGACTCTTCGGGTACCTCCTTCTGTTCGACCTCCATGTTTTCTTGGGAAGTAGGAGGTCCTTCACCTTTCTTATTTTTTTCTTTGGTGATTGCCTTTGTTACTTTAGGAGCATTAGGAGGTACCGATACAGGAGTGGCAGTTGATTGGTCCTTCTGTGCAGGTTTTTGCGGACTTAACAGATAACGCGCGATGGGAGTGAAAGATTCCTTTGGAGGGATGGACATGTCCGTCTGTGTTCCGATGGAACACCTCCCTGCTACCTTCTGGGCGTAGGTAGGCTTGTTGATGTTGAGCGGTTTCACCGCTTTCCTTGCCTCCTGGTACGAAATGTTTAGCTCTGCCTTCAGCCGTTGTATTTCTTTTTCTTCTTTCCACCTCTGGCATGCTCTTGAGTAGGCCGGGTGTTCTCCCTCACAGTTAATACAGGTGGGTTTTGGGGCTGAACATGCTGTTGTTTCATGGTCCTTTGCACCGCATCGAGCGCATGCAAGGACTCCACGGCAGGCCATTTGAGAATGTCCATACTTCTGGCATTTGAAACACCGTAAAGGGTTCGGAATGTATGGACGCACTGAACAGTTGATGTATCCAGCTTTAATCTCATCAGGAGGTTTAGGAGTGTTAAAAGTCAGGATAACGCTCCTGGTTTTAACAATTTTTCCATCCCTTCGCGCAGTGATTCTCTTGACGGCAATGACTCCCTGTGGTTTTAATTCGGAGCAGATTTCCTCCTCGTATACGTCGAGAAGGTCCCACTCCGAAATGACACCTCTCGATGAATTGAGTGTTCTGTGTGGTGTCACTGTTATAGGGATTCCTCCAATTGATGTTGTTCGGAGGAGATGTTCAGATTGCCTGTCATTTTTAGTTTCAATTAAAAGGTCTCCAGAACGGAGCCTCTTAACTGATTTGGGAGAACCTGCTAACCCATCTAACCCTTTCTGTATGAAGAAGGGTGACATTTTTCCAATCGGTTTTTCAGTGGTGGAATGCATGATTAGAAATCTTGGGACCGGCCCTGATGATGGTGTTTCAGTTCGCTGTCTCTTTGTTGCAATAGTATTATCTGCCTCTCCGTCTATGTTTTCAGATAGGGACCGGGTTGGGGCCCCTGAAGAAGTAAGTTTATCAGGATTCATGAGTTTTTTTAAGTGGTTCAGTGCCCGGGCTCCCCATCCACCACGGAGCCCAAAGGGACGCCCACTACCCGGCATGCAATAAATGCGCTCGGGAGTGGGACGCCAGGGCTACCCAGACACCATACCCGCACCGCCGCCAGCCTGAATCCTGTCCCTCGGACCATGAGGGTAGGGGCATGGCTTTGACACGGTTGACCCTCGCAGGCGAACCTACTAGCCGATTGATCCTAGCCGGGCCTTCCAGGACCACCCGTCTTGTCGAAGCAGGGGCAAAGTGGTGTATTGAAGCTGGGCCCCTCAACCACCAGGATCCCCTTTTCCGAATTTCCACGGGTCGCAGCGCACGGCAGACACGCCGGATTCCATTGATGTAAGCCCGGAACCTAGGCTGTGGGCGTTGGATCCCTGTGATGCTAGTCTGGAAGTCCAGCAGCGTCACTGGGAGGTCCCCTCACCACGTACAGGTGCCCACGTCGAGGGGCACAAGTCCCAAGAATTTTGTGTCTGACACTACTGGGATAACATTTTGTCCGAGCCTTAATTCAGGTTCAGGATGAAGATTACGCTTGCGACAAAAGTGTACGCAAACGTTCTTCTCCGGCGAGAACCTGAAGCCATTAGCAAGTGCCCAGGAATTCAGTCGATCAATGGCTTTCTGCAGTTGTCTTTCAATAACCCTCATGTTGCATGACTGACAAAAAATGCTAAAGACATCAACATAGAGGGCACTGTTTACAGTTGGAGGAAGTTGTTCTGTGATAGAATTTATTTTGATGGCAAAAAGCGTGACACTTAATACTGATCCTTGTGGTACTCCCTCCTCTTGGCTAAAGGAGCGAGAGAGTGAGGATCCCACACGAACTTGGAAAGATCGATTGGCTAAAAACGTTTGAATAAAAAGGGGGAGATGCCCTCTAAGGCCAAGGTCATGTAAATCTTTTAAAATGCCAAATCTCCAAGTTGTATCATACGCTTTTTTCCATGTCGAAGAACACCGACACCAAGTGTTCGCGTTTTAGGAAAGCATCCCGGATGGATGCTTCCAATCTAATAAGATGGTCCAAAATGGACCGGATCCTGCGGAAGCCGGACTGGATGTTGGAGAGAAGGTCATTTGATTCTAAATACCATATTAAACGAGAATTGACCATTCTCTCCAGGATTTTGCACAGACAGCTAGTCAGAGCAATAGGACGATAATTGGTGGTGGCTTTTGGATCCTTTCCTGGCTTAGGAAAGGCAAGAACGATTGCCTTTCGCCAGGAGTCCGGAAACTGCCCTCCAGTAAAGATTCTGTTATACAGAAGGAGCAGACAATCCATAGATTTTGGTGAAAGATGTTTAATCATTTCGTAATGGACGCCAACTGGTCCAACAGCACTTGCTTTGGAAAGAGTGAGGGCTCTTTTCAGTTCCTCTATAGTGAATGCTCCGTTGTAGGGATAGAGGCCCTTGGTCTTAAAATTAAGTGCTTGCTTTTCCAGTTTATGTTTCAGGACCAGGAACTCTGGGAAATACGAAGATGTTGCAGAGATGTTAGAGAATGTTTCCCCAAGAGCATTGGCTATTGCAGTTGGATCTGCAATAGCGCATCCATTATAATCTAGGATTGAAGAAGGGTGGGATGTATATTTTCCCTTCATTTTCCCGATTTTATCCCAGACTACCTTAGAGTTGGTAGACTGGTTAATAGATGATGTAAAACGGATCCACGATTCCTTTTGGCTCTGACGACGGATGTAGCGTTCTTTGGCTCGTGCACGTTTGAAGGCTATAAGGTTGTTCGTGGTAGGATATCGGCGAAATATCCCCCATGCTTTGTTTTGAGCCTTTTTTGTTGCTGTGCATTGTGAATTCCACCAAGGTTTGGAAATGGTGGAAACCGGGCAGATGTTTTTGGAACAGCATTCGCAGCTGCGTGGACAATATGTTCTGTGATGTACTTAACTGCATCATTGATAGGCTCTTGACTGACCGTGCTAAGATCAAAAAATGCCTGATGTTGGAAGGGAGTCCAGTCAGCCTGATCAATCTTCACCGTGGTAACCTGAAGGTTGTTGTTGTTGTTATTGGGTTTAAAGACACAAGGGCATCTGAGGCCAAATTGTGTCTATTCATCGTTTAATTGCATGACCCAATCTTTATAGTTGTTAAATTATATGCTGTTGTATAGGCCAATACATTTTAAGTATCTTAAAAGTTCTTCAATATTTGCATTGTTTCCTAGGATATGAGATAAATCAGGTGATACGTTAAGCCTGGAAATTGATTGAAAAGTGTTTGACCAGATGGTTGAATGCAAGGGACAATCAAGCAGAAAATGGCGGACTGTGAGCCGACTGTTACAGGATGAACACTGAGGTGGGATTTCTCCCAATAGCAAGTGGAGATGGGTATGATGTGTAGTTCCAATTCTTAGCCTTGCCAACACCACTTCCTCACGTCTGTTTGGTCTGAAGCAAGAGAGCCACAGCTTTGGTTCTTGTTTTATTTGGTAAAGTTTGCTGTTAGTCTTCCTTTTCCATAGCTGTGACCAGTTGTGGTAACATGCTTTACGAATAACAGGTTTGTAATCAGTGTATGGAATCTGAGGTTGTTGTGAGAGAGTGGGTTGAGGATGTTTAGCGGCAAAGTCTGCACTTTCATTTCCCGGAATGCCAGAATGGCCAGGGATCCAGCAAAAGCAGATTGACAGATTGGACATACTACAGGAAAATAGTTGGGAATGAATTTCCTTCAATATAGGATGAGAAGAGGAGGAGAAATTCTTCCTTATGGCATTGATAGCACTGAGGGAATCCGTGTAAATTATTGCGGGTGAGATGCAAAGTTCAATAATCTTACTAAGTGCTAACTTGATGGCATAAAGTTCAGTAGTGAAGACACTGCATGATAAAGGTAGTGTGGCTGAAATTGTACATGTAGGAAAGACAGCTGCAGCACCTACCATACTATCAGTTTTAGACCTATCAGTATATATTTTACAGAAATCGGAGTTAAGATTAGCATGAGCTGAGTGCAACTGTCTCATGTTATTGGGAGATATGACATTCTTCCCCCACTGGAGAAAATGTGTGTCATGTGAGGCACAAACATACGTCCAAGGTGGAATAGGTGCAGTTGTGTTCTGAAAAATATCAGCTAAATCAATGTTCCAACTCAGAATAAGATCTTTGATCCTGAGAGAAGCAGGTCGATTTTCATGTGGCTTATTCTCATAAAAGGAATCCCACCGAGTGTGATAAAGATACTCCCAACTGGGGTGCGATGGAAGACTCTGGATCTTAGAAGCATAGAAAAGCAATAATGTTTTTCTACGAAGATGTAATGGAGGCTCGTGGGCTTCGATATAAAGACTTTGCATGGGAGAAGTCCTGAATGCGCCCAGAGCAGTCCTCAGGGCACTGTGCTGGATGACATTCAGCCGATCTAATGTGCTTTTCCTAGCTGAGTCATATACGGGAGAACCATAATCTAAGTAACCTGAAGGGAAGACATGGTCTCCCACTGTGTAACGAGGTTATCACAGGGAAGTGATCACTTCCGTATGGATTCTCCTCCACTTCCCAGGTGAGCGAAGGGAGTAGAGAAGGGGAGCAGATAGAGAGATCAATGGCAGAAAAAGTACGGGTAGGCATGTGGAAGAAGGTGTTTGTTCCAGTATTTAGAAGGGAAAGGTCATTGTCATTGAGCATACGCTCTATGACTCGTCCCCTTCCGTTGATGTTAGCACTACTCCACAGGGTGCTATGTCCGTTAAAATCCCCGAGAAGTAAGAAAGGGGGAGGCAGCTGCGTTAGAAGATCATCAAGGTCTGCCTGGGTGATGTCAGTCCCAGGTGGCAAATAAATGGAGCACACAGTTATTAAAAATCCCACTGAAAGGCGAATTGCAACAACCTCTATGCTCGTTGTAATTAGCAAGGTTTGCACTGGGGTCTGGTTACCCACAAGGATAGCCATCCCCCATGTACAGAGCCTTCCGCAATTCTATCCTTACGAAAAATTGTGGTGTTATGCATCGTGGGATCGTCATTTGCCTTCTGGTATGTGTCCTGCAAGCAAAAGCAAACTGGCTCGTGCTTTAGCAGGAGAGCCTTGATGTCATCAATATTTCGCCGGAATCCACGACAATTCCATTGTAGGAATTTAGTCATTATTTTGGCTTGGTGGGTCCATCAGGCGGCTTCCGAGGTGCTGAGGGCTTACTTTTATCAGTCTTGGATTTATCTTTTTTGGGGAAGAAAGGACGCTGTCCCGTGTCCATTTCCTCCTCCGCAAAGAGTTCCAAGACTGACTCTTCTGGTACCTCCTTCTGCTCGACATCCATCTTTTCTTGGGTACTAGGGGGGGCATCCCCTTTCTTATTCTTTTCTTTCATAACTACCTTTGTAATTTGTGGAGCATTAGGAGGTACCGATATAGGAGTAGCAGCTGATTGGTCCTTTTGTGCAGGTTTTTGAGAAGTTAATAGATACCGCGCGATGGGAGTGAAAGACACCTTGGGAGGAATGGTCATGTCCGTCTGGGTTCCGACGGAACATCTCCCTGCTACCTTCTGGGCGTAGGTAGGTTTGTTAATATTCAGGGGTTTGACCGATTTCCTTGCCTCGTGGTATGATATGTTAAGCTCTGCCTTCAGCCGTTGAATTTCTTTTTCTTCTTTCCACCTCTGGCATGCTCGTGAATAGGCCGGGGTTCGCCTTCACAGTTAATACCGGTGGGTTTTGCGGCTGAACATGCTGTTGTTTCGTGGTCCTTTGCACCGCATCGAGCGTATGCAAGGACTCCAGGGCAGGCCATTTGAGAATGTCCATACTTTTGGCATTTAAAACACCGTAAAGGGTTTGGTACGTATGGACGCACTGAACAGTTGATGTATCCAGCTTTAATCTCGTCAGGAGGTTTAGGAGAGTTAAAAGTCAGGATAACGCTCCTGGTTTTAACAATTTTTCCATCCCTTCGCGCAGTGATTCTCTTGACGGCAATGACTCCCTGTGGTTTTAATTCGGAGCAGATTTCCTCCTCGGTAACGTCGAGAAGGTCCCACTCCGAAATGACACCTCTCGATGAATTGAGTGTTCTGTGTGGTGTCACTGTTATAGAGATTCCTCCGATTGATGTTACTCGGAGTAGATGTTCGGATTGCCTGTCATTTTTAGTTTCAATTAAGAGGTCTCCAGAACGGAGCCTCTTAACTGATTTGGGAGAACCTGCTAACCCATCTAACCCTTTTTGAATAAAAAAGGGCGACATTTTACCAATCGGTGTCTCATTGGTAGAATGCATGATTAAGAACCTTGGGACTGGCCCTGATGGTAATTCGGTTCGCTGCCTCTTTTTAGCATTAATGCTATCTGCTTCACTGTTTAAGTTTTCAGATAGGGACCGGGTTGGGGCCCCTGAAGGAGTAAGTTTATCAGGATTCATAGAGATTTTTTATTTGTTCAGTGCCCGGGCTCCCCACCCACCACGGAGCCCAAAGGGACGCCCACTACCCGGCATACAATAAATGCGCTCGGCAGAGGGACGCCAGGGCTACCCAGACACTATACCCGCACCGCCGCCAGCCTGAATCGTGTCCCTTGGACCATGAGGGTAGGGGCGTGGCATTGACACGATTGACCCTCGCAGGCGAGCCTACTAGCCGATTGATCCTAGCCGGGCCTTCCAGGACCACCCGTCTTGTCGAAGCAGGGGCCAAAGTGGTGTATTGAAGCTGGGCCCCTCAACCACCAGGATCCCCCTTTCCGAATTTCCACGGGTCGCAGCGCACGGCAAACACGCCGGATTCCATTGATGTAAGCCCGGAACCTAGGCTGTGGGCGTTGGATCCCAGTGATGCTAGTCTGGAAGTCCAGCAACGTCACTGGGAGGTCCCCTCACCACGTACAGGTGCCCACGTCGAAGGGCCCTTCAAGGCCAAAGGGCGGGGGGCAAGGGGATGCATATTTGGAAATCACAATTGCAAAGACATCGTCAACATACCTACGCCAAAGTCTGATGGTAGCGGGCAAACCAGCAAATACGTCCTCTTCAAAAGCCACCATAGTAATATTTGCTATGTGGGCACTAACTGGTGCGCACATAGCACTGCCCTGAATTTACTTATATAAAGAACCGGCATACTCGATAGCACAGTTAGACAAACAAATATTCAAGGCCCGATATATATCGTCAATGGAGAACGAGGTCCTGCTCTTCAACGTGGAATCCCTGTCCAACAACCGCTTAACAAATGTAATGGTGGACTCAGTCAGAATAATTGTTAACAGGGAGGCCTCGTCAAAGGACATCATCACTTCACTCTCCATAATATTAAACTCTTTAAGGACCTTCAAAAATGAGGGGTGTCTCAATTCTGATGTGAGTTCCTCGCTTCTGGACTTGATGGGAAAATTACAACATTACCCAATCCTGTAAAGTACTCACTCATCTAATTGCAATAAGGATTCTTTCTCTTAATATTTCAATGGCTGCCTGGCCATTGAATTATTAAGAAAGAGAGAACTTCAATTTAAATATTAAATCTACAAATCAAGGAAAGGTAGTGATATGAGAATAAATTGACAAAAAATAGATTCATTACCTGAGAGAAGGTTTGCTGTGGAAGCTGACAAACGAAATTGTGTCTCCAAGTATTTAGGCAGGAACGTGAAATAACCTACTAATGCATTTGCATGGAAGATGAGGCCGAGGCATTGAAGCATGACTATTGAATTATGCAAAATTTTGTTCACTGCTCTGGGGATATCTGTGGACAAAAATAAAGCATTAAAATCAATTCATTTTGATAATTCAATAAATATACGTTTACAGTTGGGTTTACTCACTTAGTGGCCTGAAAGCAACTTGCCTGAGCATTTTAAAGTTTGGTCTGGTTCTTTTTTTCTTTTAAATTCCCCGGAAGGTGAGTTTGAGGAAGATTTCATTTGTTTTGGAAACATCGCCACCGGTATCGTGAATATTGCAATTAAGATGCCAAATAGAGGAAATGCCATCCACCAAGCCCCGATCCATTGAGGATCTTTTGGTGTATATCCTGGATTATCTAAAAAAGAACAATACACATCCCATATGATTTATTGCCAGTTGTCAATTACCATTTAACATTTTGCAAATCATCACAATAAATAGAACTCTTACCATTTTAAGATTCTTAAAGCACAATATGTGGACATGTCTTATGTCTTACGTAGCTCGGCTACTAAACGTTTAGTTTAACACCTCCATGGTTCACTGAAAGGATAAAGAACTCAGTAAAATGGCCGGAAATGTGCGTAGCTGCGTTTATGGAAGTGTGTGTACGTATTGTTTATATATTTCTGGCCACTTTACTACTAGGAAGCAGCGATCACTATGTACACATGTACAGTATCTTGTCTGCGATCACTAACACACAAAGTCACACTAGGATCACCCGAATATTAATGCAACTACCCAAAGTGTATTAGGTTCGTGAGTTTCATATGGTCTCTGTCGATCCGCTTGTTTTGGCGGACAAAAAAACCTTGTCATCGACGTCCTGAAACCGACTAACGTAGCCACGGAATGAAAAAAGGCCCATGAAAGATCCTTGCGTCATTGACGAGATTCGAACCCGGACCTTTTTCACCCGGTGTGGGAAGGGCGGTGACGGTGCGACTGTGCTACCAGCTCTAACTGTCTGAGATCACTAAGATTCTTCCCAGTGTTTGTTCGCGCCACGAGGAGAAAGGTCACAGTTCATGTATTGACCTTAGTGAAATAAATTCCGCGCACATGAAGGATTCATTACTCCACTAAAGTCAATGATATTTTCGTAACGATAGTTCTTGCACAGCGATTTGTAAAGAAAATTTTTCGATTATCATACAAGTATATTTTGTAAAGTTGCTGACTAAGTTTGGATGTAGAACGTCTTTAAATCAAATCCCGCTCGTAATTTATTTCTTGATGCTATTATCATTACAAGAAATTTTATACTTCTCATTTGGAAAGGTACAAGTCCTTTCATAATAAGAATAAAAATTCTACGCTGTTGCACTACATAAAGAAAGACTGGGAATGTGGAAGTTTGTAGAATTAGTCAGGACTATCGTCCTGGTTCATATTGAGAGGGAGATAAAGAAACTACTTCAGTGTGCCGTCTCTTTGCAGAGGTTGGCTGTCATCTTCGCAATGGATGAATGTGAGATAGAAGCCCTAAACAAACCCTCGTTTCTCTGATCACACCACTCTCTGAGGTTTGCTAACAAGATTTCCTTCTTTTCCCACGATTTCTTTTTCCATTGATCTTGCCCTGGATCATCAATTGAAACGTCTTATATTTGTCATTCCTCATCAAATGTCGTAACCTAAATATTTTAGTTTCTTCTCCTAAATGGTGTCCGATATTTTTGTCTTGTTCTTCATTTCGTCTCATAATCTCATTATTTTTTATCTTATCAGTCCATGACACTCTTAACATTCGTCTGTAACACCACATCTCAAAAGTAAACTTATTCTGGGTCTTCGTTGTCAGTGTCCAGGCCTCAGCTCCATAAAGGAGGACAGAAAAGACAAGACCTCAATATTCTTGTTCTTAAATGAAGAATAAGGCCACTGTAGCATAGAAGATTCTTCATTTTAAGGAAGGCTGCACGTGCTTGTTCAATTCTTGAGAGTACTTCAATAGAATGGTCCCAGTCCTCGCTCAGCAAACATCCAAGATAGCGATAGCTTTCAACTTCTTCATTGTTGATTGCAATTGTTTTTGCACTTCTTTCTTACTGATCACCATAAGTTTTGTTTTCTTGACGTTTAACGTCAGACCAAATATTTCGCTTATTCTATTAACTCTATCCATGAATGCTTGTAAGTCCTTCTCAGAGCTGGCCAGCGATACAGTATCATATTTTACACTCATTCCGTAGCTGAGTTAGTCAGTTTCAGGTATGGGCAGCAAGGTCTCTTCCCGAGAAACTCGATTTCGTCCAGCAAAACAGGCAACTCGACCACAGAACACAAGCAACTTATGAACATATTTTACACTTAGAGTTACGTTCCATCTTGGGTGGCTCTAATGTGACAGTTCTTTGTTTTTTTTTAAATTGTCCACATAAACGAGGGTGTTACTTATGTCAAAATCAGCAGACTGAGATATATTCAGTACTATTGCAAAGATTCAATATTTAATATCTAACAGAGTTCGGTTTTTCAGACATATTTACTGACTCTTACTTACAGAATGGGTCTTCGTAGTATTTCAGGGTCATCGAGGAGAGCGAAAAACCAATCACCGGACCAAATATTCGTAATGAGAACATTATACCTAAAAACAAAAAAAGTTACGATTTTTTCTATGGTCATGGATAACAAAATTTGTCAATACAATTATCCTTCGATAAAGTATCTTATATTCTCACGAGATATTTCAATTAATGTAATGTTTTCAAAGTTATGGAAAAATAATTCGTGTATTTAAATACTTCATGAAAACTATAAATACAAAATAGCTAAAAACACTTTACAGCGACTCCATTTAGAACTTAAATTTAGACAATGTGTACCTGACCACCGTAGATATTTATTAAAGTTCATCAAATTTTTAATGGTGATGATTATTAGTGGGATGGAGTTGCTGTTCCTTTATGAAGCATCGAATAATGAGGTAGAAAAACATTGCAATAATTGGCGAATCGAATCCTAGGTGAGGTGAAATGAACAGAGATATGTTGTTAGGGGGAGGACTTCTTTCCACAACTTTCTTCAACAAGCAATCACCGTTTTTGGTTTAAATTCATCGAATGATCTTATAATCTTTCGAACATTGCAGGACATTGAAGCTTTCGATCCTGATCCATTCTCTAAGCAGCAGGGAGGTCTCATTGTACAGTTTTGCTAATGCCATTGAAGAAGCATCAATGGTTCAGGGATGAAAGAGAAGTCGGCATACGACTCAGGTCAGTGGCACGGAACAAACATTTTCACTCTCTCTCTCTGAGAGCGCGTGTTTGCATCTACTGTTACTTTAAAAGCCGATAGAAAAGCATAAAAGAAGAAAAATCTATCAGCAATCGAAGGCCATATGGATCCTAGTGGGTAGCACTGTTGGTATAATCACCATCCTCCACATACCACGAGGAAAAGACCTGAGTTCTAATTCGTTAATGATGCGAGAAGTTCTTAAGGGCCGTTTTTACAACGTGGCTGATTTAATTGGTCTCATGCGAGGGTAGCATGGTTTTTTCGTTTTTCTCCTTGAAACTCTGGTTTTTCGTCCAGAAAATTGAAAATCGACCACAGAACACACGCAATTTACAAGACACATTATATACGGCTCAATATGGCCTAAATTGCTGATGGGCCTAAAACCTCGTAACAATGGATCATTGGAGTTATCTCCCCAGTGGTACAGAGAGCGGGTCTGGCTGAGTTAAAAGTAGGATCGAATGGTTGCCTACTGGGAATGGATACAGCAAGAATGTTCTGTTTATATTATACATACATGTTCTTGGAATAAAAGTGAGTTTAATAACGCACAATTAAAAGGTTATTTTAATATGAAGACAGCAATAATATTCAACGAAAACGTATTATGAAATTCATGGAAAATATTGGGATCTCATAAATTCAGACATATTTAAAGCGAAATTGATAAACTCTTAAAAGTAAACTTGATATTTTTATATGAAAAGATATCAGCAAAATTCAGAAACATGCAATTAACATCTACGAAGAGAAATCATACCTACTTACCAAGGTACAATGGAGATTCTTTTCTTTTTACGTTGTCATCCAAGTACGGTAATGCAACAATATTCACGGCTACGGATCCAATTCCATTTAACATATGACCGATGAAAAAGATACAAGCTACTGGGAGCACAGGAGACACATTTTCATCATCGTTACAAGAGTCTTGACGTGGAACAGTACACATCTGGTGCTTGCTTTCTGACTTGTTCTGAAAATTGGTTGGGTCAAGGGATGCATCATAATTTGCTCCGTAGATGAAATACGGCACTGCGGTCAAAAAACAACTGATAACCTCGATGATCATTCCAACAGCTATAATACGGGGCCTGTGGGCGTGTCGACTGTAATAGGCAATCGGTATGCTTCCAAATACAGGGCCTATATTTTCAGCTGCCATAAAGGCTCCCATGGTTTTGCTATCAAATCCAAATCGTTTCTCCAGCGTAGTGATAATACCAACAAAATATGAAGAATACGCACCTTGAACTATACTGATGACGCAGATCACTATTAAATAAACTTTAGGATCAGCAAATCTCTCCAGCCAACGAGGCTTGAAGTTACCGAACCCACAGAGATGGTCGTTATCTGTTTCTGTATCCATGATCGTTTACCTGTGTTGAAAAATAAACATTTTTATTAAACACACACGGGGAAATAAAACTGGTGCTGTTTATTCATTTTATTAAGTATTATCCACCCTTTGTATAGTTTTATAATTAGTTTTCAATACTGAAGAATTTCATAAGGATGATTATTTGAAGAATGGCAATATTATGGAAAGTGTGAATGTTGTTGGCTGTTCGTTGAGAGTGCTCTAGTTAAGGTGTTTCGAGACTGGATGGATAGTGGACAGAGAAGCAGTCGCTTGGTCAGTGGTGAACGTTGGCTGTCCAGCTTGCGAGAGATGGCTGATCGTGGACTTTAACTAGAGGATGGCAAGAGTTGTTTCCAAGACCACGACATCCAAAGAACTCTCCCTCATATGAGCATTAGGAGTAACCATCCCGGTCAAGATGCCCATGCTTGTGGCCATCCATCGCTTAAAGTTTACACCTGAACTGCATCATTGGATCAGTGACGACTGAAAAAAAGTTTCCGTTTCCGAGGAATCACGTTTTCTGATATATCGTGTCAGCAGATGGCCGATACGGCGACTGATTGAGTTTGATTGAGTTTTTATTGTCGCATCAGCAGCTATGGCTATAATGCGCCAAACCCTAGTTATAAAAAGTAAATACTTTCAGTGACCTAGTGAATTAGGTCACTACGTCACATTATAAAAACAAGTATAAACTGTAACAGTAGTAAATCTTAAAAAATAATAAGATTTTTTAAATATGAGTAAAAAGGTTAACTAATTTTAGAAAATTAAAAATAGCAGACACATGGTCATTGTCGGATAAAATCTGACTGAGTGTATATGGCTCAGTCAGATGGTTAAAAGCGGTACAACGGATATTGCTAAAATCTCGACATTCAATTAAAATATGATGAATAGATAAAATGGTGCCACAGTTCTCGCACATAGGACAGTCATCTGCCCTCAGCAGAAAAGAATGTGTAAGATGACTATGTCCTATTCGGAGGCGAGCTAGAACAACTTCCTCCTTACGATTCCTGCGCAGACTAGACTGCCACGGTTCAATTACAGGCTTTATACGATATAATTTATTCGCAGTCTGTCTATTCCACGAATCCTGCCATTGGGAATGTACCTTTTGATGTACTATTTGCCTGTAGTCTGTATACGGGACTAACAGGCAGCGGTTATTATTGGGAATTGCTGATTTGGCTGCGGCGTCAGCCAAATCATTTCCCCTAATCCCAATGTGGCTGGGAATCCAGCAGAAGCGGATGTCATATTCACGTTCATGGAGAACGTGAATCTTCTGCTGAATGCTAGACAGAACTGGATGAGGATTATACCTGACAGATATTAAAGCCTGTATCATGCTAAGAGAGTCGGAGTATAAAATGAACCGTTGGTATTCGCATTTACTAATATGATCCAAGGCTAACTCTACAGCGTGCAGCTCTGCAGTAAATATGCTGCAATCAGATGGAATCTGCTCTGATATAGTGGTGTCTGTGAAGACAGCAGCAGATCCCACATATGATTCCGACTTCGAACCGTCTGTGTAGACTGGCGCGAATTCGGAATATTCAGTTCGGTGTGCTGAATGAAGCTGCAGGTAGACACATGATGGCGTGTCGAACTTTCCCCAGTTTCTAAGCGACAAGTCGCATGCCGGGACACGAGCATGCCAGGGTGGAAAGGGTTGCTTTGATGTTTGGGCAACCTTGTCTACCTTGATATTAAGTTCTTTGAGTAGCTCTTGGAAACGAATACCAAAAGGACGATTGGCAGTCTTACGAGTATTGTATAAATTTTCCCATCGTGGCTTAAAAACGAAGGGCCACGTAGGATGGTCTGGCAGGGATTTCAATTTTAAAGCATACTTTAAAGACAACTGCTTACGTCGAAGTGATAACGGTGGTTCGTTTGCTTCGACGTATAAGCTCTGGACAGGAGATGTGCGAAATGCTCCAGTAGCAATACGTAGGGCCTGATGATGGACGGGGTCCAGCCATCGCAGGACACTGTCTCTGGCTGAGGAATATACCTGGGACCCATAATCTAGTTTGGATCGCACAAGTGCACGGTAGAGCCGAAGAAGGATACATCTGTCTGCTCCCCAAGATGAAGAGGAGAGCGAGCGGAGAATATTAACCCACGTGTGCACTTTGTGCGTAGTTGACGGATATGATCCAAAAAGTTCAATTTTTTATCGAATATGAGTCCCAAGAATTTTGTTTTCGCTGCTACTGGAATAGCATTTTGTCCGAGCCTTAATTCAGGTTCAGGATGAAGATTACGCTTGCGACAAAAATGTACGCAAACGGTCTTCTCCGGCGAGAACCTGAAGCCATTAGCAAGTGCCCAGGAATTTAGACTATCAATGGCTTTCTGCAGTTGTCTTTCAATAACCCTCATGTTGCACGACTGGCAAAAAATTCTAAAGTCATCAACATAGAGGGCACTGTTTACGGTTGGAGGAAGTTGTTCTGTGATGGAATTAATTTTGATGGCAAAAAGCGTGACACTTAATACTGATCCTTGTGGTACTCCCTCCTCTTGGCTAAAGGAGCGAGAGAGTAAGGATCCCATACGAACTTGGAACGATCGATTGGCTAAAAACATTTGGATAAAAAGGGGGAGATGCCCTCTAAGGCCAAGGTTATGTAAATCTTTTAAAATGCCAAATCTCCAAGTTGTGTCATACGCTTTTTCCATGTCGAAGAACACCGACACCAAGTGTTCGCGTTTTAGGAAAGCATCCCGGATGGATGCTTCCAATCTAATAAGATGGTCCAAAGTGGACCGGTTCCTGCGGAAGCCGCACTGGTTGTTGGAGAGAAGGTCATTTGATTCTAAATACCATATTAAACGAGAATTGACCATTCTCTCCAGGATTTTGCACAGACAGCTAGTCAGAGCAATAGGACGATAATTGGTGGTGACTTTTGGATCCTTTCCTGACTTAGGAAAGGCTAGAACGATTGCCTTTCGCCAGGAGTCCGGAAACTGCCCTTCAGTAAAGATTCTGTTATACAGAAGGAGCAGACAATCCATAGATTTTGGTGAAAGATGTTTAATCATTTCATAATGGATGCCATCTGGTCCAACAGCACTTGCTTTGGAAAGAGTGAGGGCTCTTTTCAGTTCCTCTATAGTGAATGCCCCGTTGTAGGGATAGAGGCCCTTGGTCTTAAAATTAAGTGCTTGCCTTTCCAGTTTATGTTTCAGGACCAGGAACTCTGGGGAATACGAAGATGTTGCAGAGATGTTAGAGAATGTTTCCCCAAGAGCATTAGCTATTGCAGTTGGATCTGCAATAGCGCATCCATTATAATATAGGATTGAAGAAGGGTGGGATGTATATTTTCCCTTCATTTTCCGGATTTTATCCCAGACTACCTTAGAGTTGGTAGACTGGTTAATAGATGATGTAAAACGGATCCACGATTCCTTTTGACTCTGACGACGGATGTAACGTGCTTTGGCTCGTGCACGTTTGAAGGCTATAAGGTAGTTCGTGGTAGGATATCGGCGAAATATCCCCCACGCTTTGTTTTGAGCCTTTTTTGCTGCTGTGCATTGTGAATTCCACCAAGGTTTAGGAAATGGTGGAAACCGGGCTGATGTTTTTGGGACAGCATTAGCAGCTGCTTGGACGATACTTTCTGTGATGTACTTAACTGCATCATTGATAGGCTCTTGCCTGACTGTACTAAGATCAAAATTTGCCTGGTGTTGGAGGGCAGTCCAGTCAGCCTGATCAATCTTCCACCGTGGTAGCCTGAATGGAAGACATGGTCTCCCACTGTGTAGCAAGGTTATCACGGGGAAGTGATCACTACCGTATGGATTCTCCTCCACTTCCCAGGTGAGTGAAGGGAGTAGAGAAGGGGAGCAGATAGAGAGATCAATGGCAGAAAAAGTACGGGTAGGCATGTGGAAAAAGGTGTTTGTTCCAGTATTTAGAAGGGAAAGGTCATTGTCATTGAGCATATGCCTTCCATTGATGTTAGCACTACCCCACAGGGTGTTATGTCCATTAAAATCCCCAAGAAGTAAGAAAGGGGGAGGCAGCTGCGTTAGAAGATCATCAAGGTCTGCCTGGGAGATGTCAGTCCCAGGTGGCAAATAAATAGAGCATACAGTTAATAAGAATCCCACTGAAAGGCGAATTGCAACAGCCTCTATGCTGGTTGTAATTAGCAAGGGCTGCACTGGGGTATGGTTACCCACAAGGATAGCCACTCCCCCATGTACAGAGCCATCCGCAATTCTATCCTTTCGGAAAACTGTGATGTTGTGCATGGTGGGATCATCATTTGCCTTTAGATATGTTTCCTGCAAGCAAAAGCAAACTGGCTCGTGCTTTTGCAGGAGGGCCTTGATGTCATCTATATTTCGCCGGAATCCACGACAATTCCATTGTAGGAATTTAGCCATTATTTTGGCTTGGTGGGTCCATCAGGCGGCTTCCGAGGTGCTGAGGGCTTACTTTTATCAGTCTTGGATTTATCTTTTTTGGGGAAGAATGGACGCTGTCCCGTGTCCATTTCCTCCTCCGCAAAGAGTTCCAAGACTGACTCTTCGGGTACCTCCTTCTGCTCGACATCCATCTTCTCTTGGGTTATAGGGGGGACTTCCCCTTTCTTATTCTTATCTTTCATAACTACCTTTGTAATTTGTGGAGCATTAGGAGGTACCGATATAGGAGTGGCAGCTGATTGGTCCTTCTGTGCAGGTTTTTGGGAACTTAAAAGGTATCGCGCGATGGGAGTGAAAGACTCCTTTGGAGGAATGGTCATGTCCGTCTGAGATCCGACGGAACATCTCCCTGCCACCTTCTGGGCGTAGGTAGGTTTGTTGATATTCAGGGGTTTGACCGATTTCCTTGCCTCCTGGTATGATATGTTAAGCTCTGCCTTCAGCCGTTGAATCTCTTTTTCTTCTTTCCACCTCTGGCATGCTCGTGAGTAGGCCGGGTGTTCGCCTTCACAGTTAATACAGGTGGGTTTTGCAGCTGAACATGCTGTTGTTTCGTGGTCCTTTGCACCGCTTCGAGCGCATGCAAGGACTCCACGGCAGGCCATTTGAGAATGTCCATACTTCTGGCACTTAAAGCACCGTAAAGGGTTCGGAACGTATGGACGCACTGAACAGTTGATATATCCAGCTTTAATCTCATCAGGAGGTTTAGGAGAGTTAAAAGTCAGGATAACGCTCCTGGTTTTAACAATTTTTCCATCCCTTCGCGCAGTAATTCTCTTGAGGGCAATGACTCCCTGTGGTTTTAATTCGGAGCAGATTTCCTCCTCGGTGACGTCGAGAAGGTCCCACTCCGAAATGACACCTCTCGATGAATTGAGTGTTCTGTGTGGTGTCACTGTTATAGGGATTCCTCCGATTGATGTTACTCGGAGTAGATGTTCGGATTGCCTGTCATTTTTAGTTTCAATTAAGAGGTCTCCAGAGCGGAGCCTCTTAACTGATTTGGGTGAACCTACTAACCCATCTAACCCTTTCTGTATAAAGAAAGGTGACATTTTTCCAATCGGTTTTTCATTGGTGGAGTGCATGATTAAAAACCGCGGGATAGGACCTGATGGTAATTCAGTCCGCTGCCTCTTTGAAGCAATATTGCTGTCAGTGTCGGTATTTTCAGATAGGGACCGGGTTGGGGCCCCTGAAGAAGTAGGTTTCTCAGGATTCATGAAGTTTTTTATATGGTTCAGTGCCCGGGCTCCCCACCCACCACGGAGCCCAAAGGGACGCCCACTACCCGGCATGCAATAAATGCGCTCGGGAGTGGGACGCCAGGGCTACCCAGACACTATACCCGCACCGCCGCCAGCCTGAATCCTGTCCCTCGGACCATGAGGGTAGGGGCGTGGCATTGACACGGTTGACCTTCGCAGGCGAGCCTACTAGCCGATTGATCCTAGCCGGGCCTTCCAGGACCACCCGTCTTGTCGAAGCAGGGGCCAAAGTGGTGTATTGAAGCTGGGCCCCTCAACCACCAGGATCCCCCTTTCCGAATTTCCACGGGTCGCAGCGCACGGCAAACACGCCGGATTCCATTGATGTAAGCCCGGAACCTAGGCTGTGGGCGTTGGATCCCAGTGATGCTAGTCTGGAAGTCCAGCAGCGTCACTGGGAGGTCCCCTCACCACGTACAGGTGCCCACGTCGAGGGGATACGGCAACAAACTACAAAGAGGAATCACTCGGATGTCCTTATCCAATAGTAACAGGCAGGTGGCGTCAGTGTTTTGTTACGGGCGTTATTTTCCTGGGAATCTCTTCGAGCCCTTAAACGCCTAGAACTTACTCTAAATGCTAACAACTAGCTATGCATTATGGCTGCTAAGGTACATCCCTTCGTGGTAACTGTCTTCCCGGATGGCACAGGCGTGCTCCAGTAGGATAATGGGCCTTGTAACTTTGTCGGTATTATTTGAGAGTGGTTTGCCGAACACGAAAGTGATTTCCAGGTGCAACCTAGTTTACTGAATTCGCCGGATATCAGTTCCACAGAACATGCTGAGGAGAGGATGTGTGCGAGGCTGAGCCATATGAAATGAGTGATTTCAAATTTACGGATGGTTATTTATTAGAAAAATTTTCAAGCCTAAAGACAAGTAAGGCTCCTGGAGTTGATGGCATACACCCAGTAATTTTGAGGGAGGCAGCCAGTGAGTGTATTGAAATAGTGAGGTTAATTATGAGGGCATCATTGGACTCGGGAGAAATTACTTTGGATTGGAGAAGTGCCAACCTATCGCCAATACATAAGGCGATTCTAAGAGTGAAGCAGATACCTACAGACAGGGCAGTCTGATACAATGGCAGGGAAAAGCTAAGAGGGAATGATTAATAGTGAAATCCAGGGACATACAGAAAGAAATGACATTCTAAAGAACACACAAGGTGGTTTTGTTAAGGGAAAACAGCGTTTAACTAACTTGGTATGATATTTTTACTCATGAATTGGATCTAGGAAACAATTTTTACATAAAGTTTTTTTCTCTAAATAACCACGTGGTATAAGAGTGGTTATTTAGAAAAAAACAATTCATGGAAAATCACTATGCAACGTCCTTTTCTACCTGTATTAAATTTCGATTAGTCTATTTGAATTTCAGCAAGGAATTGGACTCAGTCCCTCATGAGAAGTTCCTGTATAAGCCGGAATATGTCGGGATCACCGAAAAGATTCTAAGATGGAGTGCAGGACGGAAGGCAGAGCGTTGCGATCAATGGATGTTCTTCAGAATGGAGTAACGTCAGAAGTGGGTGCTCCCAAGGATCTGTTCTTGGATGTGTTGATTTTCGTAAAAGACATCGAAGAAGGGACAAAGGGCGTGATGTCAAAATTTGCTGACGACATAAAGATTGAGAGAGTCGTTAATGATCAGTGCCAAGCAGGACTCCTTCAGGATGACTTGAACACCTTTAAGAATGGTCAGAGAAGTTGTGGCTATGTTTTATTGCAGCAAAATTCAAAGTCTTACTTGGGGAACAACCACCCTCGAAATAACTTATGTACTTGGTGGGGCTGAATTAAAAACAGTAGAGAAAGAAAGGGATCTGACAGTTACGATACGGACAGATATGCAGTTTTTATCTGAGCAGCCAGGCAAGCCCATGGTGTCCTGTCGATGATTTATCGAACGTTATCCTGTAGAGATAGGGAGGCCATATCCCACTGCATAAAGCATTTGGAATGTTCTGTTCAAGTATGGAGACCTTATCTGAAAAAAGACATCGAGCTTCTTGAAAGGGGCCAAAGACGGGCAACGCGAATGGTGAGATCGGGAAAAGGGTGAACGTAGGAGGAAAGACTCCGATTATGTGGGCTACATAGCTTGGTAACCAAGCACCTTAAAGAGAACCTGATTGAGATTTATAAGACTCTCCAAGGGGTTAGTAAATTGAAGGAAGGCAAAATTTTTATTGTTCTAAACAGTTCCAGAACTAAGGGCCATAAATTCAAGTTATAGGGGAAGAGGTTTAGACTGCATTGTAGGAAGTTCTCTTTCAGCCAGCGAATTGTTGATTACTGGAAATAGTTGACTCCACGGGTAGTTGAGGCTGACAGTTTGAAAAAATTCAAAGGTCAACTGGATAGTTGACCTTTGATTAGTCTTGGCAAAATTTATCTTGGCAAATGATGCAAGGATGGAATCTTAAACAGCATCATCCAAAATAATAAAATAATAATACAATACAACACAAATCTTTACTGCTCCTGAAAGATGCACGATAATAACTTATTCAGGAAATACGATTCCTTGTCACCAAGGTATGGTTATTATCTTCTGTGAATGTTTAGTCATACATAAATCGCATAATAAAAAATCACTATTAATTTACACATTAATAAGAACTGGTTAGTTTTCCCAAACTAAAAGAGGAGGAGTTGTTGTAATAAAAATTTCTCTTTAAAAAATAACACATGTTAAAGAAGGGTAAAAATAATAATAAAAAGGTAAGAAGGGTAAAAAGAAGGGTAATAATAATAATAATAATAATATAAAATAAAACACAATGAAATAAAAAAATCAACAAAAACCACTTTCCACATCACATGTCCATCCCCTCTAATAATATGTCTAATTGCTTCTTGAATTTATTCAAACTACTCACTTCTACAACACTAAATCAAAGCTTGTTCCAAAAATGGAATACCCTCTGGTTGAAAGAATATTTCCGCACATCTGAGTTGCATCCATTCTTCCTTAATTTAAAGTTATACTGTACTTCCTTATTTGTGTTTTCTGAGCAAGAGCAAAGATGCCTTCCGCATTTAGCTTGCTCAAGCCATTCATAGCCTTGAGCACTTCAGATCTCCTCGCTATACCTGGTTTACAGATACTGCAATTTGAACGTTATCCTGTTGTTAAAACGTGACTTCCAGGCCTGTATGCAGTACTCAAGATGTGGGTTTGCCATTGCATTATGCTGTGGACTAATCACCTTATTTCTTCTGGAAAATTCCTGTATATTATTGGAAAAGGCCCATCAGCTGTTCTAGCAGCCGTTCTGCACACTTCAAGGAACTTCGTGTCCGATTCTATAATTTCCTCAAGGTCTTTTTCGTTCTCCACTACCCTGAGTGTGGTACCACCAGCTGGTACGTTAATCTGGGATTAGGACCACCAGCTGGTACGTTAATCTGGGATTACTGCTCTACAGGTAAAGCACTTCTCAGCCCATCTGCTTAATTTTTCATGATACTTAGGTCAACGGTACTTGAATTAAGAGGAGGACATGACCATTATTAAGTATATGATAATAATATTTTGACTGGATAGTGTACATCTTAATAATTCTGCGTTATTTATCGTAATAATATTATATATAGCTTTGTTGTTGATATCTTAAAGAATATAATAAAATTAACGCTGAAAAAACAGTCAGTTGTATCAAATCCCAAATTTTCATTATCTGATTACGGTTATCCATCAACACGCACTTACCAGGAGATGCACAGAAATCCCGAACACCTACAGATAAACACTAACCCTTGTTTCTTCGACAGACATGCGGGATAACGATAATGTTCCTTTATGAAGCAGGCCGTTGAGGGGATAGAATATTGACGTAATAATTAGCTGTCACTGGCTTAAATGTTGCGCAAAAAATTAAGCAGTTTCAATCACTTCGGTTTCTTTATCACTTCTTTGATATTTGGTTTCATCCATTTGCCCGAACACTTCCTGGAAATTGGGAATATGATTATGTGAAGCCTCCACTTCGTGCGCTAAAAGAAAGTCACATGACACGATAAGTGGCCTTCACAGATAAAGAGAAAGAGGATGCCTGTCGAGGAATAGCTGTCCGCGAATCACAACCATGTTATTGAGAAATATAGTATTTACAGCCGGCGACTCAAGCGTGAGTCGAACCAGTTTCCCAACGCAGTACTGGCAAAACACTATCATAGACAACGGACAGGCTTTTGTAGCATTTAAGAAATAACTTCTTAGTATTTCTAAGAGAATTCTAGAAGAGTAAAGGTGAAGAATCAAGAATTCAAATGTAGAAATTCTTTTGCTTATGATGAGCATATTTCACAATATTTCAATGAACTATTGAGAAACGCTGTTGCCGTTTATGAATGTTGAAATGTGCCTCTTACTAGAAGAAGAAGAAGAATCAGTTGGAGGAGACATTAGAGATTAAAGTTCAAAGAACTTAGGAGAGATCAAAAAGGGCAATATTGTTGTTGTTGTTGTATTTGAGGTTTTTTGGCACAAGGGCCCCTTGGGCCATATTGCGCCTGTTCATGGTTTGGGTAACTCTGATTTCACGTTATGATTAGATGCTATTATATAAGTTTATGCGTTTTAAATACTTAAATAGATCCTCGAAATTTGCTTCCTTACCAAGAATATGTGATAAGGTTAAGGGTTCCTGCAAATTGGAGAGGGAGCTGAAGCTGGAATTTCGGACAGATGAAAGGTGGGGACATTCAATGAGAATATGTTTTATTGTTAGATGCGACTGGCAAAAAAAACACTGAGGAGGAGTCTCTCCCAAAAGCAAATGCAGATGAGTTGGATGTGAATGACCGATGCGAAGCCTTGCCAGGATTACTTCTTTTCGCCTGTTTCTTCTAAAACTAGATGTCCACAGTTGAGGCTCTTTTTTTATCTGGAATAGTTTATTATTAGTTTGAGATTGCCAGAGGTGAGACCATTGTTTCCAACATGTTTTTCTAATAATGGATTTGTAGTCTGTGTATGGAACTTTCAGTTGACTGAAAGATCCAGAATCGGGATGTTTAGCAGCCTCATCTGCACGATCATTACCTTGGATGCCGACATGACCAGGAATCCAGCAGAAGATGACCTTGTAGTTGGCTGTTTGATGGTAAAATAATTTAGACCGGATCTCTTTAAGAACGGGATGAGAGGGAGGAAAGGTAGATTTAAAGGCACTGATTGCACTTAAAGAGTCTGTGTATATCAGAGATTGTTTAATATGATATTTGTCTATGTTATCTAGAGCCAGTTTTATTGCAAACAATTCTGCAGTATAGATACTGCATTCAGTGGGAAGAGAGGCAGCTGTTAAGAAAGTGGCGGAAACTGCTGCTGCACCAACAGCCGTATCTGTTTTGGAGCCGTCAGTATAGATCTGAACTTTCTCTGAGTTTTCCAAAGAATGCAATTTATGTAGCTGTTGAAAGTTGGTATTTGCCAGGGAGGATTTTCCCCACCTTGAAAAGAAATTGTCACAGAGCGGTGTGAATTCAGTCCAGGGAGGTTCAGGGGTGGCAAGGTCTTGGAATATATTCTTAAAGTTTATTTTCCAGCTGACCATGAGTTCTTGCAGTCGAATCCCAGCAGGGCGGTTTTCATTAGGTTTATTGTGATATAGCAGGGTGTGTTGAGGATCAAACAGATACTGCCAGCTGGGGTGGGCTGGAGTACTTCCAATCTTTGCTGCATAATTCAACAATAACATTTTTCTCCTGAGATGCAGAGGGGATTCGTTTGCCTCAATATACAGGCTGTGAACTGGAGATGTTCTGAAGGCTCCAACAGCTATTCTAAGGGCACTGTGCTGGATGGTGTTCAGACGTAATAGAGAACTTTTCCTGGCAGAGTCGTAGACAGGTGCTCCATAATCCAAGCGCGATCTTATTAAAGCTCTATAAAGATGTAGGAGAGAGCTTCTGTCAGCACCCCAGGACATAGCAGAGACAGCTTTTAGGATATTCAGTTTTTTAAGACAAGTATTCCGGAGGTACACCAAATGGGAAGCAAAATTAAGTTTATTATCTAGATTTAACCCCAACAGACGGAAATTGTTAGTGACTGGAATCAGGCTGTTGTTTAAAAATATTTCTGGGTCCGGATGTAATTTCCGTTTTTTACAGAAATGAATAGCAGTAGACTTCTTTTCTGCTAGGGAATAACCATTCCGCAATGCCCATGATTCTATACTAGCTATAGCAATTTGAAGTTGCCTTTCGATGGTGTTCATAGTCTGAGATTGAGTAGAGATAATGAGGTCATCGGCAAACATGTATGATTGTACTGTACTTGGTACATCCCTTGTCATGTTGGTGATTCTTATTGCAAATAATGTTGGACTCAGAATGGAACCCTGTGGTACACCTTCCGCTTGTTCAAATGTTTTGGATAAATTATTCATGTATCTGACCTGAAAAGTTCTATGGCATAGGAAGCTTTGTATAAATTGGGGTAAATGACCTCTCAAGCCGAAAGAGTGTAGATCTTTAAGAACACCATACCGCCAGGTGGTATCAAAGGCTTTCTGAATATCTAGATTAATCATCACCAGATGCTGTCCCCTTATGAAGGCATTACGTATATTTGACTCTGCTTTTATCATTACGTCTAAGGTGGAACGGTTTTTCCGAAACCCGTACTGATTACTATTTAGCAAGTTGTTAGTTTCCAGGAACCAGATTAACCGCCTGTGAACCATTTTTTCCAGGACTTTGCCTAAACAATTGGTCAGTGAAATTGGCCTATAGTTATGTGGAAAGGTACGATCCTTTCCGGGCTTTGGGAAGGCTAGAACTATTGAGTGACACCAGGAAACTGGGTAAGCATTTTCTAAGAATATTCGGTTGTAATAATTTAACAATGATCTTTTTGCTCTGTCGTTCAGTTGTTTTAACATTATATAGTAGATCCCATCTGGACCAGCAGCGCTATTTGATGTTTTATTAAGCGCTCCAAAAAGTTCTGTTAATGTGAATGGCTGGTTATATGGATGTGAAATTCTCGTGGAAAAATTAATCTTATGCTGCTCTGCAGTTTTTTTAATTCGCTGAAAGGTTGGTTTATAGGAGGCTATTGCTGATATACTGGCGAATGATTCCGCTAAGGCATTTGCTATTTCTCCCGGGGATGACAACTCTTTCCCTTCCCAGTTTAGTATTGTTGCTGGGGACTGAATGTATTTGCCATTTAGTGCTTGTATTTTTCTCCAGATAATTCTGCTGTCTGTATCCTTGTTTATGCTCGAGGAAAAGCTGATCCAGGCATCTTTCTTTGCTTTTCGTCTTATTTGGCGGAACTGAGCTTTCAGTCTTTTGAAGTTAATTAGATTGGTAGTTGTGGGATATTTGCGAAATAAATTCCAAGCTCTATTTTTGTTCTGTTTGGCGTGTGTGCAGTCTTGATTCCACCAGTAATTACTATGTTTCCGTTTCCCCGGGAAAGATTTTGGTATTGCGGAGGTAGCAGCTTGTAATATTTGTTTAGTTACATGTTCTGTGACATTGTCTATGGGTTGAGATTGAATTATTTTATTGTCTAACTGCACGTGGGTTGCATATTCATACCAGCGTGCCCTACGAAATTTCCAAGTAGAGCGACGTGGTGAAGGAGAGTTTGCCCGTGTTTGCAGCTTGCAGAGAATCGGAAGGTGATCACTGTTTAGTGGATTTTCAAGATTCGACCACTCCATAATAGTATATACGGAAGGAGAACAGATTGACAGGTCTATTGCACTCATGGATCCTGTCGAAAAATGAATATAGGTAGGTTCACCAGTGTTCAGAAGGGTAAGTTGATAGGAGTCCAGAAGGGATTCTATTAACTTGCCTCTCTTGTCAATTGTTGGAGATCCCCACATCGGATGATGGGCATTAAAGTCTCCAAGTAAGCAGAAAGGAGACGGTAGCTGCTCTATTAGTTTTTCTAGGTCATCTGAAGAAAATGAGAAATTAGGAGGAATATATATAGATGCTATTGTAAGAGTGATGCCAATTTCAATGCGCACTGCCACTACTTCAAAAGGAGTCTGAAGAGCAATATGTTTGGAGGGTACGTTGTTTCTTATAAGAACTGCCACTCCTCCACGGGCTGGAGAGTCGATATTTCTATCTCTTCTAAAGATGGAGTAATTTTTTATAGTAGGACACACTTGTGAATTTAAATAAGTTTCCTGTAGGGATACGCCTGCTGGATCATAACGGTGGATGAGATCACATATATCATCTTTTGTACTGCGAAACCCTCTACAATTCCATTGAAGAATTCTTTCCATTAGGCGGTTTTGTTGGTTGTTTTTGTTTCTGACTGCTTTTTAGTTGTGACTTGTTTGCATCGATCCGATTTTCCTTTGTCTTTCTTTGGAAAGTAGGGACGTGTTACGTCCATCTCATCAGTCGCATGAAGTTCTAATATGGCATCTTCTGGGTCATTGTGCTGGTCAATATCCATTCTGGTTGAATTTGGTGGTGGTTTCAGTACCATGGTTTCCGTCACTTTTTGTTTTGCTGTTGGGTTTACATTAGCTGGAATGGTAATTGGGGTATTACTGGCTTGTTCAATTTTTTGTTGCGAAGGACACTGTTTGGGGACAGAGAGCATGGAGCGTGCCCAATTAGCGATAGACATATTTGGGGGAACGGCAACATCTGTTTGTGTACCTGTTGACTGAAATTGTTTAGCAGCCGTTGCATATGTGCGTTTTGGATCTGTTTTTAGTATTTGCCTTCTCGCCTCTGGGTATGTCACTTTATTCTCAATTTTATATTTCTGGATTTTTTTTCCTTGCTTCCAAAGTTCGCAACTTTTAGAAAAAGCTGGGTGATCACCCTTACAGTTTGGGCAAACAGAAGTCGTAGCAGTGCATTCAGTTTGATTGTGCTCCTTCGATCCACAAATTGGACATACTGACTCACCACGACATGCTGTTTGGGAGTGTCCATATCTTTGGCACTTGTAACACCTGAGTGGGTTTGGGATGTAAGGACGGACACGGCAATGGAGATAGCCTGCTTTAACAGATGATGGTAGAATGGGAGAGCTGAAAGTAAGAATTATGCTCCTAGTGGGAACAAGAACACCATCTTTACGAGTCATAATTCTCCTTGCTTGTATGACTTTTTGTTTACTTAGCTCTTGAACTATCTCCTCCTCTGATACAGCTAACAAGTCCCATTCTGCGATTACTCCCTTCGAGGAGTTTAAGGTGGCACGGGGAGTAACTTTTATTGGTTGTCCGCCAAAAGTGGTCATGTTTAATAATTTTTCGGAATGCTGGGATTTCATGGTCTCTACAAGAAGATCCCCTGACTGGAGCCGCTTTACTGTTTTTGGTGAGCCTGCAGCAGACTCGATGCATTTTTGGACAAGGAATGGGGACAGTTTACTCAGAGGCAACTCTGATAGAGAGTGTAGTATGAGGAATGCTGGTATTTCCTCTTGTGGGGTTGTTTTCAACCTCTTTGGTTGAGAGTGGTCATTTCCGGTATCATTTTCTAGTCTTGAGCTCGATGGCTCTAAAGGTGGAAAAGAACTGTTTTCCATCTTTGCTCCTTTCAGCCCCGGGAGAGTGGATTTCTTCTCCCAGGTTACCGGCCCCGCCACGGGGAGGCAGGAGCAGTGCCGCTAGAGTGACCAAGCGGTATAAGGGTTAATGCGTTAGTATAAAGAGAAAAAAAGAAAGGTGAATTTCCTTCCTGTAACTTAGTTACAATTCGTAATACTAAGTTAACAAATAATTAATGGGAACGTAAGAAAACTTTTACAAATGAATATAACTGTAGCTTTGACAAAAACGCTCTAGAAATCACTCTGGAAATCGCTTGATCACTATAACGCTTGGCACCCGGGGCCAAAAGGGGCAATAAGGAGAAGAAGAAAAATAATTACTCCTGCGTTTGGACATGGTTGAATTGCTAAACTCGTGGCGAGTATTTATAGAATCAGACAGTGAGGCCGTTCCTAGTTATTGGAAACAAATACATACACACCAATAACAAAAGTGACGCTATCCAGCTCACTATTAATATTAACAGGAATTTTCAACCTGGTGTTAACCAAGGTATTTGCATTTGTTTTGGTGAATACAACGTTAAAACTACCAGGATTTGAAACATTACTAATTTTTATAAACGTGTTTATTTTGCTGGATTAAGCGAGTATTATAGTTTCATAAATGTAGTTGTTTATAACGTTCTTCCATTATTTGAATTTATTCCTGCAACACGCAATAAATGTGTTTAAAACCACCATGATTGTTATATGATTGTTATGATTTGATTGTGACAGAAACGACATAGTAACAATAGTTTTCCTTTCCCTCATGTTGATGAATGTCTGAAGAGAAAATTACAGTTCTCATACAATTATCTTTATTTCTTTAAAGAAAAAAAAAAAACCGGTAAAAACAGAGACTTATCACAAGAAAAATTATTCTTACAGAAGAACACAGGAAATTTTGGTTTTGATGTATTTTAGAAAGAAGCACACGCCACTCCTTGTTCTACTCACATGGAGTATGTGTGTCCTTTTCATATGCATTCTTTTCTTTAAAGAATGTGTATGTTATACTTCATTATTTTGACATTAGTTGGTTAATTATTTTGTTTTGTACGGATCGTATAGGGGTAATCATTGACACGTGGCTGGATAGCGATCAGCGACTGAAATACGGTTCTTTTTACAGTTTACAAGACGCTGATGCCCCATTGAAAAGGCGATGTTTGTGAGTTCCCTGAATTTATTTAATTCTGTTTGTTTTTAACATAAAAGTGGCACTCGTTCTTTGGCTGGGTATGAAATTGAGTTGGTTTTTCTCTCTCCTTTCTTTTCCTCTGGAATGGGCCCCCAGAGGATCCTGGCCCACCTTTTGGCAACATTAGGTAGGCCAGAGTCTCTTTTAAGACAATACGTGCTCTAGTGGAAGTTACCCACCTTCCTGTGGAGTACCCAGAATCATCTGTCCAGGTGACTAATGCTTCTGGGTACCAAGAAGCGAGAATAGAACAATAGAACAACAATAGAACTATACCAACATATTTCTGGCCACAACAGAACCCACACAAACCTACACCAACATATTTCTGGCCCTCTTACAGTTGATTCTGTTCTTCACTGAGACACGAGGCGGAGTTGAACAGACGTTCCAGGTGCCACCCTATACATATGCCCACATACATGAGTTGCTTTGAGCGGGGAGTCGTTTTCACAGTTGAGGACAAATGTTGCTTTATCTTTTTATTCTTATGAAATTCTTATTATTTTATTAAATATTATTGTGGTTTGGTAGCATAATAGTAGCTTGAATATATATAAAAAATTGCCAAAAATTGGCATATAGAAATTGAGCTTAATGAAAGTTTGATTTAGTTTTGGTGTGTTTATGATATCTGTATAATTGATCGCTGATTGTAATATTAATCTCTCATAAAGTGTTTCGATATCGATATTTTAGAACCAATGACAAACCTAGAAACACTTTACTATATTCATTCCAGCATATTTGCCTGTTTCAAACTCTTCTTAACATATTTAAACTATTATCCATCAACGCATTTTAATAGGAGTTTAAATATGTTAAACTATAACATATTTAAACTCTTCTTAATATGCGATGATGGATTCCAGATATCAATTTGATGCCGGAAATGAGATACGTTATCAGTTTTCACGGCATAAACATGAAACTCCTCACATCCCAATAAACCTAGTATACTGCGTTTAAATCTGTCGATCACAGATGCCACTGCCCTGCCCTGCCCTTCCTACTGCCAATCCACCTGCCTAAACGTTTAGAACACTTCAGATTGATTGATTGATTGAGTTTTTATTGGCGCATCAGCGACTATGGCTATAATGCGCCAAACCCTTGTCATAAAAAGTAAATACTTTCAGTGACCTACTGAATTAGGTCACTACGTCAGATTATAAAAACAAGTATAAACTGTAACATAATGTCTTAAAATAATAAGATTTTTTAAATATGAGTAAAAAGGTTTAGTAATTTTAGGAAATTAAAAATAGCAGACACATGGTCATTGTCGGACAAAATCTGACTGAGTGTATACGGCTCAGTCAGATGGTTAAAAGCGGTAAAACGAGCATTTCTAAAACTGGTACAGTCAACTAAAATGGGTCTGATTGTTAAGATTGTGCCGCAGGACTCACACATAGGAGGGTCGTCAGCCCTCAGCAGAAACGAATGAGTCAAATGACTGTGTCCTATGCGGGTCCGGGCAAGAACAACTTCCTCCTTACGATTCCTGCGCAGACTAGACTGCCACGGTTCAATTACACGCTTTATACAATATAGTTTATTTCCAGTCTGTCTATTCCACGAGTTATGCCATTGGGAGTGTATGTTTTGGTGTATTATTTGCCTGTAGTCTGTATAGGGGACTGACAGGCAGCGATTATTATTGGGGATTGCTCATTTGGCTGCGGTGTCAGCCAAATTATTTCCCCTAATCCCAATGTGGCTGCGAATCCAGCAGAAGCGGATGTCATATTCACGATCTCGGAGGAAGTCAATCTTTTGCTGAATGCTAGACAGAACCGGATGAGGATTATATCTCACAGATATTAAAGCCTGTAACACACTGAGAGAGTCAGAGTATAAAATGAACCGTTGGTATTGGCATTTACTTTTGTGATCCAAGGCTAACTCTATAGCATGCAGCTCTGCAGTAAATATACTGCATTCAGAGGGAATCTGCTCCGATGTAGTGGTGTCTATAAAGACAGCAGCAGATCCCACATATGATTCCGACTTCGAGCCATCTGTGTAAACTGGCGCGAAGTCAGAATGTTCAGCTCGGTGTGCTGAATAAAGCTGCAGGTAGACCGACGATGGAGTGTCCGACTTTCCCCAATTTCTAAGGGACAAGTCACATGCCGGGACATGAGCAGGGTGGAAAGGGTTGCTTTGGTGTCTGGGCAACCTTGTCTACCTTGATATTAAGTTCTTTGAGTAGCTCTTGGAGACGAATACCAAAAGGACGATTGGCAGTCTTACGGGTATTGTATAAATTTTCCCATCGCGGCTCAAAAAGGAATGGACACGTAGGATGGTCTGGCAGGGATTTCAGTTTTAAAGCATACTTTAAAGACAACTGCTTACGTCGAAGCGATAACAGTGGTTCGTTTGCTTCGACGTATAAGCTCTGGACAGGAGATGTGCGTTATGCTCCAGTAGCAATACGTAGGGCCTGATGATGGACGGGGTCCAGACACCGCAGGATACTGTCTCGGGCTGAGGAATATACCTGGGACCCATAATCTAGTTTGGATCGCACAAGTGCACGGTAAAGCCGAAGAATGGTACATCGGTCTGCTCCCCAAGATGTAGAGGAGAGCGAGTGGAGAATATTAAGCCCAAGTGTGCACTTTGTGCGGAGTTGTCGAATATGATCCAAAAAAGTTAGTTTTTTATCGAATATGAGTCCCAGGAATTTTGTGTTTGCTGCTACTGGAATAGCATTTTGTCCGAGCCTTAATTCGGGTTCAGGATGAAGATTACGCTTGCGACAAAAGTGTACGCAAACGGTCTTCTCCGGCGAGAACCTGAAGCCATTTGCAAGTGCCCAGGAATTCAGACTATTAATGGCTTTCTGCAGTTGTCTTTCAATAACCCTCATGTTGCACGACTGGCAAAAAATGCTAAAGTCATCATCATAGAGGGCACTGTTTACAGTTGGAGGAAGTTGTTCTGTGATGGAATTTATTTCTATGGCAAAAAGCGTGACACTTAATACTGATCCTTGTGGTACTTCCTCCTCTTGGCTAAAGGAGCGAGAGAGTGAGGATCCCACACGAACTTGGAACGATCGATTGGCTAAAACGTTTTGAATAAAAAAAGGGCAGATGCCCTCGTAGGCCTAGGCTATGTAAGTCTTTTAAAATGCCAAATCTCCAAGTTGTGTCATACGCTTTCTCCATGTCAAAGAACACCGACACCAAGTGTTCCCGTTTTAGGAAAGCATCCCGGATGGATGCTTTCAATCTAATAAGATGGTCCAAAGTGGACCGGTTCCTTCGGAAGCCGCACTGGATGCTGGAGGGAAGGTCATTTGATTCTAAATACCATATTAAGCGAGAATTGACCATTCTCTCCAGGATTTTCCACAGACAGCTAGTCAGAGCAATAGGACGATAGTTGGTGGTGACTTTTGGATCATTTCCTGGCTTAGGGAAGGCAAGAACGATTGCCTTTCGCCAGGAGTCCGGAAACTGCCCTTCAGTAAAGATTCTGTTATACAGAAGGAGCAGACAATCCATAGATTTTGGTGAAAGATGTTTAATCATTTCATAATGGATGCCATCTGGTCCAACAGCACTTGCTTTGGTAAGAGTGAGGGCTCTTTTCAGTTCCTCTATAGTGAACGCCCCGTTGTAGGGATAGAGGCCCTTGGTCTTAAAATTAAGTGCTTGTTTTTCCAATTTATGTTTCAGGACCAGGAACTCTGGGGAGTACGAGGATGTTGCGGAGATGTTAGAGAATGTTTCCCCAAGAGGATTGGCTATTGCAGTTGGATCTGCAATAGCGCATCCATTATAATCTAGGATTGAAGAAGGGTGGGATGTATATTTTCCCTTCATTTTCCGGATTTTATCCCAGACTACCTTAGAGTTGGTAGCCTGGTTAATAGATGATGTAAAACGGATGCACGATTCCTTTTGACTCTGACGACGGATGTAGCGTGCTTTGGCTCGTGCACGTTTGAAGGCTATAAGGTTGTTCATGGTAGGATATCGGCGAAATATCCCCCACGCTTTGTTTTGAGCCTTTTTTGCTGCTGGGCATTGTGAATTTCACCAAGGTTTGGGAAATGGTGGAAACCGGGCTGATGTTTTTGGGACAGCATTAGCAGCTGCTTGGACGATGATTTCTGTGATGTACTTAACTGCATCATTGATAGGCTCTTGACTGACTGTGATAAGATCAAAATTTGCCTGATGTTGGAAGGCAGACCAGTCAGCCTGATCAATCTTCCACCTTGGTAACCTAAAAGGCAGACATGGTCTCCCACTGTGTAACAAGGTTATCACGGGGAAGTGATCGCTTCCGTATGGAGAATCCATACGGAAGCGATCACTTCCCCGTGATAACCTTGTTACACAGTGGGAGACCATGTCTGCCTTTTAGGTTACCAAGGTGGAAGATTGATCAGGCTGACTGGTCTGCCTTCCAACATCAGGCAAATTTTGATCTTATCACAGTCAGTCAAGAGCCTATCAATGATGCAGTTAAGTACATCACAGAAATCATCGTCCAAGCAGCTGCTAATGCTGTCCCAAAAACACTACTTCCCAAGTGAGTGAAGGGAGTAGAGAAGGGGAGCAGATATTGAGATCAATGGCAGAAAAAGTACGGGTAGGCATGTGGAAGAAGGTGTTTGTTCCAGTATTTAGAAGGGAAAGGTCATTGTCATTGAGCATACGCTCTATGACTCGTCCCCTTCCGTTGATGTTAGCACTACCCCACAGGGTGTTATGTCCGTTAAAATCCCCGAGAAGTAAGAAAGGGGGAGGCAGCTGCGTTAGAAGATCATCAAGGTCTGCCTGGGTGATGTCCGTCCCAGGTGGCAAATAAATGGAGCACACAGTTATTAAAAATCCCACTGAAAGGCGAATTGCAACAGCCTCTATGCTGGTTGTAATTAGCAAGGGCTGCACAGGGGTCCGGTTACCCACGAGGATAGCCACTCCCCCATGTACAGGGCCATCCGCAATTCTATCCTTTCGAAAAAACGTGATGTTGTGCATGGTGGGATCATCATTTGCCTTTAGATATGGCTCCTGCAAGCAAAAGCAAACTGGCTCGTGCTTTTGCAGGAGGGCCTTGATGTCATCAATATTTTGCCGGAATCCACGACAATTCCATTGTAGGAATTTAGCCATTATTTGGACTTGGTGGGTCCATCAGGCGGCTTCCGAGGTGCTGAGGGCTTACTTTTATCAGTCTTGGGTTTCTCTTTTTTGGGGAACAATGGACGCTGTCCCGTGTCCATTTCTTCCTCCGCAAAGAGTTCCAAGACTGAATCTTCGGGTACCTCCTTCTGCCCGACATCCATGTTTTTTTGGGTACTGGGGGGGACTTCCCCTTTCTTATTCTTTTCTTTCGTAATTACCTTTGTTAATTGTGGTGCGTTAGGAGGTACATATATAGGAGTGACACCTGATTGGTCCTTCTGTGCAGGTTTTTGCGAACTTAAGAGATACCGCGCGATGGGAGTGAAAGACTCCTTTGGAGGAATGGTCATGTCCGTCTGAGTTCCGACGGAACATCTCCCTGTGCCTTCTGGGCGTAGGTAGGTCTGTTGATATTCAGGGGTTTGACCGATTTCCTTGCCTCCTGGTATGATATATTTAGCTCTGCCTTCAGCCGTTGAATTTCTTTTTCTTCTTTCCACCTCTGGCATGCTCGTGAATAGGCCGGGTGTTCGCCTTCACAGTTAATACAGGTGGGTTTTGCGGCTGAACATGCTGTTGTTTCGTGGTCCTTTGCACCGCATCGAGCGCATGCAAGGACTCCACGGCAGGCCATTTGAGAATGTCCATACTTCTGACATTTAAAACACCGTAAAGGTTTCGGAACGTATGGACGTACTGGACAGTTGATGTATCCAGCTTTAATCTCATCAGGAGGTTTAGGAGAGTTAAATGTCAGGATAACGCTCCTGGTTTTAACAATTTTTCTATCCCTTCGCGCAGTAATTCTCTTGACGGCAATGACTCCCTGTGGTTTTAATTCGGAGCAGATTTCCTCCTCCGTGACGTCGAGAAGGTCCCACTCCGAAATGACACCTCTCGATGAATTGAGTGTTCTGTGTGGTGTCACTGTTATAGGGATTCCTCCGATTGATGTTGTTCGGAGTAGATGTTCAGATTGCCGGTCGTTTTTAGTTTCAATTAAAAGGTCTCCAGAACGAAGCCTCTTAACTGATTTGGGTGAACCTGCTAACCCGTCTAACCCTTTTTGTATAAAAAAGGGCGACATTTTACCAATTGATGTCTCATTGGTAGAATGGATAATTAAGAACCTTGGGACTGGCCCTGATGGTACTTCGGTTCTCTGCCTTTTTTTAGCAATAATGCTATCTGAATCTGTATCAATGTCTTCAGATAGGGACCGGGTTGGGGCCCCCTGAAGAAGTAAGTTTATCAGGATACATGAAGTTTTTTATATGGTTCAGTGCCCGGGCTTCCCACCTACCACGGAGCCCAAAAGGACGCCCACTACCCGGCATGCAATAAATGCGCTCGGGAGTGGGACGCCAGGGCTACCCAGACACTATACCCGCACCGCCGCCAGCCTGAATCCTGTCCCTCGGACCAAGAGGGTAGGGGCGTGGCATTGACACGGTTGACCAGCGCAGGCGAGCCTACTAGCCGATTGATCCTAGCCGGGCCTTCCAGGACCACCCGTCTTGTCGAAGCAGGGGCCAATGTGGTGTATTGAAGCTGGGCCCCTCAACCACTAGGATCCCCCTTTCCGAATTTCCACGGGTCGCAGCGCACGGCAAACACGCCGGATTCCATTGATGTAAGCCTGGAACCTGGGCTGTGGGCGTTGGATCCCAGTGATGCTAGTCTGGAAGTCCAGCAGCGTCACTGGGAGGTCCCCTCACCACGTACAGGTGCCCACGTCGAGGGGTAGGACACTTAAGAAACAGCAAACCCCGTTAACCTTGTAGCATAAGCTCCCTTTGCTTGCCCACCACATTATGGGATCACCTTCTTAAATAAAAGCTTACAACTTACTTGGATATTCCAGAAAAACTTTAAAAGACTCGCAAGGTAGTCAATGTCACCGAGTACCAGTCTAATCCTGCGCACGCGCAATCATCTGTCAGTGCCAAGGGCAGAGTTAATCAACAGTAAACATTTAATGCTAACATATTGCGCCATCGAGTCGTTCTCGGGGA
Source organism: Mastigoproctus giganteus (assembly GCF_048544385.1). Lineage (NCBI taxonomy): Eukaryota > Metazoa > Arthropoda > Arachnida > Uropygi > Thelyphonidae > Mastigoproctus > Mastigoproctus giganteus. The sequence continues at coordinate 73,585,965 of NC_143586.1, read as the reverse complement.
AGGATGGGCACCGTTTATTTTTAATCATCTCAGCAGCCAGTACTTCTTAGGGAACGTCTAAGTTTTTGTGATCATAAGTTTTTGGGCAGCATAAGATGGCTGAATATGTATCTGAGTAAATGAAGTTTCTGACCTGTATTGGATTGAATTGTTCACACGCTGCAGCAGTCTATTACACGGGCAGTCTAATACTTGTTGTTTATTCAACCTCTTTTGGCAAGAAACGTGAGCCTCTGGTCAATCGCCCTAGGTCAGTACAGGATGTAACTTCCGGTATTTCCAGATTATGTAGAGAGAGATGAAGACTTCAGTAGGGCGATTTTCAGTGAGTATGCTTTGTTGCTGAATTGGATGGATTGATTCAAAGTTTAAAGTTATGCAGATACGTCCGCTAGCTGTTTAATTTTGAACAGTTGACATTATTGGTAATATACCACGGTTGATTGGTCTCAGTTCTTATTAGCACTTTGAGATTACATCGCGTTCTCGTGTGAAAAGGAAACGAGTGTTGCTATGAATATTAACGCGGAGAGGAGACTCCCTTTGATGGATCCTTCTCGAAATGTTTCTTGACCAAGTGTCATCGGAGAATCACTGTTATTTCTTGAAGAGTGACACTGATGAACCATAGCACATCACCCTTGATGGGGTGATCTCAGTTTTAAAGCGCGAAGCATTTGAGTGGTGGAGATTGAGAGATTGGTAGTTGTTGATTTCCTGTGGTTGCATATCATATAGTGGGTGAGAGGGGGCTATGTGAAAGGATTTGCATATTTATGGGAGGACTGTCTTGTGAATGCTATCTTGAGGATTCAACAAAAACCCCAGGAATTACTTGAAGGGAGTACATAGTTTCAGACATGCTTCTTGCCATCGTAAAAGTCCCAAAGGGACTGTTCTAAATAGATATGATCCAAAATTAGGCAAGGAAAAGTGATGGCAGCTTTTCATTATACTCATATACTGTAGGTAGCGCTATGCGGTTAAACCTACAAACAGGAAAGGCATTAGAACCAATAGTACTTACTACGGTGCACGGGTTGAAGGCTGTGAGGTAAAGAAAATTGTTGACATCAGACTTGAATTTATATATTGTAATTTACAGGATATACATGTGAAGCAAGGTTGTTCCAGAAAACAGAAATAGAACAGATAAATGTGGAACTTGGTTCTGTGAGTTTGGAGTTGGACAAGGAATGGATGCTAACTGGTTGAGGCACGTGTTCGGTTTCCATTGGACGGGAGTGGGGGAATTACAGATGACAATTGAGAAGAACAGTCCCCATGAAGGTATCTACAGAAAAGGCATGCAGCAGAAGCAGAATGGCTACGAGACAGGGAGTGAAGAGACTTTACAAGAGACGGATTTTTAATTAATTTTACTGCACTTTTTTGAATGGAGGAGTTTAGAAGCTTCAGAAACTTTTAGGAGTACCACCTCAGACGTTGGAGCAATATTCGATGGCAGAGCAGATTTGAGATTTATACAGAGTAGAGTAAGTGGTGGTTTAGAAGAAAAAAGTAATGAATAGAGTGAAAAAGAAAACTCATTTTTTTGACGCACAGGAAAAAAACAAGAGTCAGGGTAATGTCTGGTAGAGATACATGATCTTGTCTAGAAATTTGAGTGTCATTGAAGATGAGAATGGGAGCAGCAGAACTCTTTTTGCGAGAAATAAGACAGAAGTAGGGTTTTAGCAGGAATGAAGTTAACCACATTTTCTTTACCACTCTGCAGAATTATCTGGAGCTTAGCAATCAAGAAATTAGCGTATTCAAGAAGTTGAAACTGTTTATGCAGCTCATTTCTTCTCAAACTGGAAGATGGAACGTAATGTTCTGTGATGAGCAAAATGATACATAAGATTTCCTGACAGTAAAAGAAGATCGTTGATGTAGAAGAGCAAAAGAGTGAGAGAAAGAACAGAACCTTGGGGAACACTAGAGATTTTGAGAAGTTGTAATATACTGTCAGGATCTGGAGCTTTCTTGGCACCAGCGTTGTTCAGAATTCTTCTAACATCCTTTTGTCAGAAGACAAAAGGTGGAATTGAGCGAAGTGTATTGGGTATGGTAAGAGGTGATATACCAAGATGTCAATACAAGAGTTAGAAGAAAAATAGGACTCTAGTAAGTAGGTTGTAGGTTTTAACTCTAGCTGAGAATACAATAGATCCATTACATTATGAAAGAAATATAATTGTGATATCCTTCATTCATATCTTGAACAGTCTTAGCGTATTTATTCTAAAAAAAACAAATTTAGATAAAAGAAAAGATTTTTGGGTTAAAATGCAAAATAAAGGATTTCAGCCATAGAAGAATAATTTCACTGACACGATCTGCACAGTCATTGGGATCGGAAGATTCAAAATAATAATCCAAACAAAGAGAAGAGGAATAGAAATCGCGTTGACCATCGCATTTCTCATTCGAGTAAGGTCAAACGACACGTGGCTCAGAAAGCCCTGAGAGAGGGGTTACAATGAAGAAGCGATCATCAAATTGAGATGACAGACGCCTAGAGAATTATTAACATTGATCGTATACTTTGAAGAGGGTTGTGTGTGAGAAAAATATCGAGTGTTGGGTGTGTGGTTTGAATTATTTGGTATTCTGGTAGGTAAATGAACAATCTGTGTAAGAGTATCACTAATCACAAAAGCAACAACATCTTGATTAGCTGGATCCACGTAACTAGAAAACTGAAGCCAGCTGGAGTTGTGAACACTAAAATCACCAAGGAAAATTGCTTCACCGTTAGGAAGGTTGGTTGAAGAAATGAAGTAAAATAGTTTCAAGTGATAGTGGAATTGGAAGAACAGCGGGGACACCTCCGTAGCCAGGTGGGCAGGAGCAGCAGTGCGTAGCACGCTTCTTGATTAGCCCAGGGTTCGAGCCCGTGACCACCAAATACGAAGGATGCGGAAAGGTCAGAGAATGACCATCGCATATCCCCGGCGCAATATGGCCTTAGTTGCTAATGCTCCTAAATAACAAACAACAAACAAACAAACAACAGCCCTTAGAAAATAGGAATGTGTTAGATGACTATGACCTGTGCGGAGCTTTTGTTTGTTTGTTTGTTTGGGTTTTTTTGGCGCATTAGCAACTATGGCTATAATGCGCCAAGACTAGGTAATATTTTTAAAAAAAATTTTAAATTAAACTCTCGGTGACCTAATTAATTAGGCCACCATGTCCAGATCTAATAATAAATATATAAAAAAGATAAATCAATAAAAGATATAACAATAACATATAAATTTTAAATACTATTAAAAACGTTTATTGCTTTCAAAAAGCTAAAAAAAGCAGACACATTGTCATTGTCAGATAAAATCTGACTGAGTGTATACGGCTCAGTCAGATGATTAAAGGCGGTAAAACGGATATTGCTAAAATCTGGACATTCAACTAAAAGGTGTCTAATAGATAAAATTATGCCACAGGACTCACACATAGGAGGGTCATCAGCCCTCAGCAAAAACGAATGTGTCAAATGACTATGTCCTATGCGGGTCCGAGCGAGAACAACTTCCTCCTTACGACTCCTGCGCAGACTAGACTGCCACGGTTCAATTAAAGCCTTTATAAGATATAATTTATTCGCAGTCTGTCTATTCCACGAATTCTGCCATTGGGAGTGTATCTTTTCGTGTATTATTCGCCTGTAGTCTGTAAAGGGGACTGACAGGCAGCGGTTATTGTTGGGAATTGCTGATTTGGTTGCGGTGTCAGCCAAATCATTTCCCCTAATCCCAATGTGGCTCGGGATCCAGCAGAAGCGGATATCATATTCACGTTCATGGAGAAAGTGAATCTTCTGCTGGATACTAGACAGAGCTGGATGAGGATTATACCTCACAGATATTAAAGCCTGTAACACGCTGAGAGAGTCAGAATATAAAATGAACCGTTGGTATTGGCATTCACTAATGTGATCCAAGGCTAACTCTATAGCATGCAGCTCTGCAGTAAATATACTGCATTCAGAGGGAATCTGCTCCGATGTAGTGGTGTCTGTAAAGACAGCAGCAGATCCCACATATGATTCCGACTTCGAGCCGTCTGTGTAAACTGGCGCAAAGTCAGAGTGTTCAGCTCTGTATGCTGAATGAAGCTGCACGTAGACCGATGATGGAGTGTCCAACTTTCCCCAATTTCTGAGGGACAAGTCACATATTGGAATATGAGCATGCCAGGGTGGAAGGGGTTGCTTCGGTGTTTGGGCAACCTTGTCTACCTTGATATCAAGTTCTACGAGTAGCTCTTGGAAACGAATACCAAAATGACGATTAGCAGTCTTACGGGTGTTGTACAAATTTTCCCATCGTGGCTCAAAAACGGATAGCCATGTAGGATGGTCTGGCAGGGATTTCAGTTTAAAAGCGTAGTTTAGAGACAACTGCTTACGTCGAAGCGATAACGGTGGTTCGTTTGCTTCGACGTATAAACTCTGGACAGGAGATGTTCTATATGCTCCAGTAGCGATACGGAGAGCCTGGTGATGGACAGGATCCAGCCATCGAAGGGCACTGTCTCTGGCTGAAGAATATACCTGGGACCTATAATCAAGTTTGGATCGCACAAGTGCACGGTAAAGCCGAAGAAGCGTGCATCGGTCTGCTCCCCAAGATGTAGAGGAGAGCGAGCGGAGAATATTAAGCCCGCGTGTGCACTTTGTGCGAAGTTGACGGATGTGGTCCAGAAAGGTCAACTTTTTATCAAATACGAGTCCCAAGAATTTTGTGTCTGCTGCTACTGGAATACCATTTTGTCCGAGCATTAATTCAGGTTCAGGATGAAGATTACGCTTGCGACAAAAGTGTACGCAAACGGTCTTCTCCGGCGAGAACCTGAAGCCATTAGCAAGTGCCCAGGAATTCAGACTATCAATGGTTTTCTGCAGTTGTCTTTCAATAACCCTCATGTTGCATGACTGACAAAAAATGCTAAAGTCATCAACATAGAGGGCACTGTTTACAGTTGGAGGAAGTTGTTCTGTGATGGAATTTATTTTTATGGCGAAAAGCGTGACACTTAACACTGATCCTTGTGGTACTCCCTCCTCTTGGCTGAAGGAACGAGAGAGTGAGGATCCCACACGAACTTGGAAAGATCGATTGGCTAAAAAGTTTTTAATAAAAATGGGGAGTTGACCCCTAAGACCAAGGCTATGCAGATCTTTTAAAATGCCAAATCTCCAAGTTGTGTCATACGCTTTCTCCATATCAAAGAACACCGACACCAAGTGTTCGCGTTTTAGGAAAGCATCCCGGATGGATGTTTCCAATCTAATAAGGTGGTCCAAAGTGGACCGGTTCCTTCGGAAGCCGCACTGGATGTTGGAGAGAAGGTCATTTGACTCGAGATACCATATTAAACGAGAATTAACCATTCTCTCCAGGATTTTGCACAGACAGCTAGTCAGAGCAATAGGACGATAATTGGTGGTGACTTTTGGATCCTTTCCTAGCTTAGGAAAAGCAAGGACGATTGCCTTCTCCTGTGCGGAGCAGAGCAAGAACAACTTCCTCTCTTCGAACCTTGCGTAGACTGAACCGCCATTGCACGATTACAGGCTTGAAGTGATGTAGTTTATTTGTGGCCTGTTCGTGCCAGGAATCTTGCCGGTGGGAATATAATTTAGAACATATTATTTGCCTGTAGTGTGTGTATAGTGGACTGACAGGCGATGATTATCCAGGGAAATGGCTGATTTAGCAGCGGAATCAGCTTTTCCAGATCCCATTGTAGCTTGGGATCCAGCAAAAGCGAATATTAAATTCTAATTCCACAAGATAAAAAAGAATCTGCCGGATCCGGGACAGGATCGGATGAGAGTTATACTTCATTGATAATAGAGACTGTAACACGCTTAATGAATCACTCTAAATCATATACCTTTGGTATTCGCTTTTTTTAATGAGATCAAGGGCTGTTTCTATTGCACGTAACCCTGCAGTATAAATGCTAGTTTCTTGTGGGATCTTATTGGATAACGTTTTGTGAGGAAACACAACAGCAGATCGCACATGACCTTCGGACTTCGAGCCATCTGTATAAACTGGCAGAAAGTCAGAATAATGCTCCCTATGTGATGCAAAGAGTTGTTTGTAGACAGTTGGTGGTGTAGTAGCCTTCTCCTAAATCTTAAGGGAGAAGTCACAAGTTGGAATATAGTCATGCCGGGGGTGGAAGGATTTGCCTTAGTGACTGGGCAACGTTGTCTACCATCATGTCTAGTTCATTTAACAGTCCTTGGATGCGAATACCAAAATGTTTGTTGGCAGTGCGACGGGTGTTGTAGAGGTTTTCCCAATGTAGCCGAAAAACCGATGCCCATGTGGGATGATCGGGAAGGTATTTCAATTTAAAGGTGTGCTGTAAGGATAACTGCTTACGTCGAAGAGATAGAGATGGTTCATTTGCTTCAACATAAAGGCTTTGGACAGGAGATGTGCGAAATGCTCCAGTGGCTATCCGGATGGCCTGATGGTAGACTGGATCAAAAAAGAGCAGGTTATCCATAGATGTCGGTGAATGGTGCTTAATCATTTCATAATGGATGTCATCTGGTCCAATAGTACTTGCTTTAGTAAGGGAGAGAGCTCTTTTTAATTTCTGCATAGTGAATGGCTCGTTGTAGGGACAAAGGCCCTTAATTAATACCTGTTTTTCCCTTTTATGAAACTCTGGGGAACAGGAAGATATCCAAGAGATGTTTGAAAATGCTTCAACAAGAACATTGGCTATTGCCGAGCCAACTGAAACAGTGCACCCATTATAGCGTAGGATAGATGAGGGATGAGATGCATATTTTCCCTTCATTTTCGGAATTTTATCGCAGACCACTTTAGCTCTGGCTGACTGGCTAATAGATGACGTAAAACGGATCCATGATTTCTTCTGACTCTGACAGCGAGCATAGCGTGCTTTGGCTCTTGCGCGTTTAAAAGCTATAAGATTGGCCGCGGTAGTATATCGGCGGAATATCCTCCAAGCTTTGTTTTGAAGCTTTTTTGCTGCTGTGCATTGTGAATTCCACTATGGTTTGGAGAAAGGTGGAAACCGCGCGGATGTTTTTCGAATGCCTATCTAACGCAGTGTGGAAGGACAGTGATTGCAATTGCTATACGATCTTCGAAGCCGAAGCGACAAGCCTGTATTCTGTTATTGATTCAAGTTATTACAGTATACGTGACCCCATTCGTGAACTTTATTAAGATATCGTAATGCATGTTAAGATATCAAGGTGTTAACCAGAACTCTGATACCAGAGGGCATGTTAACGCTATGAAAATATCAATACTGTATAACGTAATACAATTCAAATACGAAGTATATGTACTTTCAAATCCAAAAATTACAGGACAGACATATCTTAGGTGTAAAGAACAATATTTATTAAAAGTCTTTGATTTATACAATGCTATTCCCTGCTAGATCGATGATATTCATAAAGTACAGTAGGCGTAAAGACTAGCCATGTCACGGTCATGAGCTCTACACTATTCGTGAAATTAATATTTTCCTTCTTCCCACGAAATCAGATATATTCTCCAAATTCGCACTATTATTCTTATTCTTATTATTTTGAATAAAACAATTTGAATTTCTGTTCCGTGTCAAATTTGTATCGAAATTGTACAGAAATTAATAAAGGAAGTCGGTTAATTAAAATAATCGGAAGAAAATTAGATAGTTAATCGACAACGTTGGTAGCGCGCTCTAATGGCAGAAAGTAGAACGACTCGTGAGCCATCTACTTGGCAGTTGCATGCACGAGTTGCACGCTCAGTGACGAAAAAGTCAGAATTTAACAATGAATGACACGCAGTGAGTGCAAAATTTAAATATTTATAGAATGCTGTGATTTAGATAATTAAATAAAAGTACGTTTATTTGTTCCTCTGATTTTTGTATATTACATTCAGTGACTTTTGCCATTTTACTGTGAAACTGCTTAGTCCTATCTAGAAGTTAGTGGTGTGGTGATCATTCTGTCCATTAATAGATTGTGCCATTTCACTGGTTTCTTTGATTTTCCCATTTGTCGTGTCGGTGGGGTAATTCATCATCTTGTACTCTTTTCCTTGGGATTTATTCTCAGTTCTGTTTTCTTCGTTCTTTTTCTCGTCCGTAAGATTGTCTTCATCGCCGTAGAAATTCTTCAGCCGATCACTGAAGTACAACACCACCGCATCGAAGATAACTCCGATGCTTTGGAAGCCCATGCTAATTCCGTGCAGGTAGTAACGAAATTTGTCGCTATCGTAAAGCCAGCAATGTCCAACTTCTCCACATTTTTCCTCCCACACGAGGCACGTGGTATCCGTCACTGCTCCGTATATCAGTGGAAATGGAATGAATACTGAAAAGAAACAGTGGAATTGTAATGCAACTGTTTGGTTTGAATTATTAAGCTTTTATAGTGGCGTCATCTAGGTGCAAAAATAAGAAATCAAAAATCATCATTATTAATTACCGTACATTCTGTAAATAACAGTTTTAATCTTTATATTTGTCTTCAACAATTCTTGTTATACCTGTTGGCATGCAGTGCTTCTTACGCCAACAAAAGTTTGGAATATTTATACTCATCGTATCAGTCGAGTTTTCAGTAAAATTCTGCGCATACACCTAAAATCAATCATTCATGAAACTCACATAACAGTTGGGCAGATGGGCTGAGAGAAAGTAACTAATGCAAAGTACTGCATATGGGTAGCAATAACCCCAAAGAAACGTACCAACTGTGCGGTACAACACTGAGGGTAATGGAGAATGAAAAACATTTAGGGGTAATTGTGCCACAGCAGCTAATGGGATCTTATCAATGATACACAGGACCTTTGCTAGCAGGGATGAGGAGATGATTGTCCCCTTGTATAAGGCAATGGTCAGGTCACACTTTGAGTACTGCATACAGGTCTGGATGCCTCATTTTAAGAAAGATGTAGAGCTGCTGGAACGAGTACAGAGGAGGACAACGAGATTGGTGTGGGGGGAAACAAAGGGGCACTCTTACTAAGAAAGGTTCTGCAAATTGAAGCGCCTGGAGACTAGACATCTGCGAGGTGATCTAATTGAGGTGTATAAGACTTTGAATGGTTTGAGCAAGCTCAATGCTGTTGGGATTCTTCCTCTTTCTCAGATTAATCGCCTGAGGGGACATTAATTCAAATTGAGAAAAACAGTTGTAGAATACACCGATGAGCCAAAACATTATGACCACCTACCTAATATGATGTTGGTCCTCCACGTGCAGCCAAAACAGCTCGTACCCGGCGAGGCATGGGCGCTACAAGATTTTAAAATTTGTCTTGCGGTATCTGGAACCAACATGTAACCAGCAGATCCTTTTACTCCTGTAAGGTCCGTGGTTGAGATGCCGAAGATCGGAGTTGCGTTCCAACACAAACCACAGATGCTCGATGGGATTGATGTCTGGGGAATTTGGAGGCTAGGGCAATATTGTTGTTGTTGTGGGGGTTTTCTGGCGCATAAGCTGCTTTGGCTATAATGCGCCTATTCCTTTATTGTAATAAAATATGAGAATTTCTTGTCACGTCAGAAAAGGCAGAAATCAGAAATGAGTAAAAACTCCAATTTTCTTCAGAAAGTTAAAAAATTCAGGAATATTTGCATTGTCACCAATGACATTCTCTAGGGTTATTTGTTTCCGAAGGTTAACCAAAGGTAGTAGGGTTGTATTTCTGTCTTGATTATAGTGTGGGCATTCAATAAGAATGTGTTTCACAGTCAAATTTAGAGAACAATGTGGACACTGTGGTGGATCATCTCCTGTGAGTAAATGAAGGTGAGTCAAATGTGTATGGCGTATTCTTGATCTTGAAAGAAGTACTTCTTCTCGTCTTGATCAACGGACACTGGAACGCCAAATTCTAGGATCCTGTTTAAATTGAAAAAGTTTGTTATTTGTTTGAGAGTGCCAGAGTGCTGTCCATTCTGTTAGGCATGCACCACGAATGATTTGTGGATAGTCTGATGCTGGAACAGGTATATTGGTTAAATCGAAGGTAGATGGATTTTTTGTAGCTTTATAGGCCAGTTCATTACCAGAAATTCCAGAATGTGCTGGAATCCAGCAGAAGGTGATGAGTTGGTGGCGCTCTTCAATCTGCAGTAGTAATCTAATTTCATTTAGAAAAGGGTGAACTTTATCTGCGCAGTTAGATAATGCCATAATTGAGCTGAGGGAGTCAGTGTAAATAACAAATTTTAATGAGCAGTCAGAACAGAGATTTTCGAAGGCTAGTTTAATTGCATATAATTCTGCTGAGAAGATACTGAATTCAGGTGGAAGCGATGCTGAAATAGTGGTATTTAGGAACACTGCTGCTGCTCCAACGTCTGAGTTAGATTTAGAGCCATCTGTATAAATTGGAGAAAAGTCAAAATATCTGTGAGTGTGAATTGCATGAAGTTGTTTCACATTTGATGCTTGAAGAACATTTTTTCCCCACTGGCAAAGGTAAGTGTCACAGGTGGATAGAGGAGTACGAGTCCATGGTGGTTGAGCGCATGTTACTACTTCTTGTACAGAATGAATGGGAACATTCCAAACCTGCATTAGTTCAAGAAGGCGAAGACCAGCTGGTTTTACTATGCTAGGTTTATTTCTGTACAGATTTTCTAATGGTGGATCGAAAAGATATGGCTGAATGGGATGCGAGGCACAAGCTTGTATTTTAACAGCATACTTTAGAAGCAGTGTTTTCCTACGTAGAGTTAACGGGGGCTCATGTGCATCAATGTAGAGGCTATGTGCTGGTGATGTTCTGAAAGCCCCAAGTGCACTGAATTGTATAAATTTTTTAATGCGCTTCAAGTTATGTATGGTACTTGGTAATGTGATGGTATTGTACTGATTGGTTGTTTGGCTGCCTGATCTTCTCTCTCATTACCTGTGATACCAGAGTGCCCTGGGATCCAGAAAAATAACACTGCATGATTCTTACTTCGTAGGTGGTTTAAGCAGGAAAAAATTGTTTTATGATGGGATGCGATATTGAAAGTTTATTGTCCAAAGCGGATACTGCACTCATGGAATCTGTGTATATTATACTGCTAGTATTGTGGGAAGCGTTTATATTTTCTAGGGCTAATTTTATTGCGTATAATTCTGCAGTGTAACTGCTACACTCAACGTTTTTTTGGATGATGCTGTATAAGTTCGCTTCATTACAACATATGCCTCTACTAATGCTAACACAGCGAACATGCAATTTGCATATTAGAAAAATATTTTGTCTCACACAGCGGAAAGCGTGAACTCTTTAACTTTTGCACGTCAGTTCAGTATTTTATTGAAATGATTTAATGAAAGTAATAAATGAAGTAATTAATTCGTGTGTATTCTTCTCTCTACTCACCAAATACAGTCAAAAGTATATCAAATATTCCTAAGACCAGACTTTTGTCCTTTTCGTCAACACACCTGAAAAGATACATTATTTTTTTTTTAATGGAAAGGTTCGGTCATTTTATATTTGTTAATAGTAATAGAAACACTTTCACGAATTCAAAGGTCGTGCAAATGTTTCTACTAATTTCTACCTTTTGAAGTGTACATTAGGTTTTCATGCCAAAGACTTGAAATAAAACTAAATGAGCAATGCTACAAATTAAAATGCAACGTTTTGTGGGTGCTCATTTTTTTTTAACTAGTCCAGGGGCGTCCAACCTTTTTTGGCTAAGTGCCAAAAGTGATAAACCGTGGTCATTCCTTTAAAATGTTATATCAACATGGGTAAGTAAACGCGAAGACTGGACATCCCTCAATTAGCGTCGATTAGCCCGACAATGAAACTAAATGATAAAAGATAAGGGATTTAAGACAAATGGTGATAACTATGTACATAACTGATTTTAATACGTACCTTAATGTAATTAGAACGTTTCCGGTTTCAGAAGCACACAAAATTACTAAAATGAGGCAAAGAGTTACCATGAATGGTACAAGCATGCCGCAATCTTCTGGGCAGTAACCACTCGTAGCATAATCATTTTCCACACAGGAGCATCCCTGGAATACCTGTAATATATTGATTAGAAGTAATTAAATATATAAAAAATTCTCTCTCATTTATTCAATGTGATAACGCAGAGACTATTTGCCATACTAGGTGAGTACAGTGGTCTCCGACAGTTTTTAAATTCTGTACAGTGGGATCAACTGACGATGTTACCAACAGTAAATTCTAAGTGGGAAGCATTCAAGGAATTAATCGTGGAAGCTACTAAAAGTTTCATACCTATTAAGAAATATTGTTCAAGGTTTAGGCCTAAATGGTTATCAAATGAACTAATGAGACTCGTGACAGAGAAGAAAAATGCATGGGATGCATATAAATTATCAAGCGACTCAGAAGCCTATGGCAGATATAAGTTAATCTGTAATCAGGTCACAAAGGAGGTTCGGCAGGCGAAGGCAGATTACGAGAAATCCTTGGCAAAAGATGCTAAGAAAAACAGCAAGGATTTCTTTACTTATATAAACTCTAAAAGGAAGGGGATGAATCTGATTGGACCACTTGATATCGATGGTTCGACTGTTGATGATCCTGCTCAGATAGCAAACAAACTGAATGAGTATTTTGCATCTACATTCACACATGAGGAATTATTAAGGTTTGAAAATGGCAGAAGGTTATCAAATTGTAGCAGGGTGCTTAATGATCTTGTAATAACTGAGAGCAAAGTGGAAGAGAAATTGTTGAAGTTAAACGTAAGGAAAGCACCTGGGGTGTATGGGATCTATCCAGTTATATTAAAGGAGGCGGCAAAGCAACTAAGCAAACCCTTAGCCATAATTATGAGAGCATCCTTGGACTCAGGGGAGGTTCCCACGGACTGGAGATGTGCAAATGTATCCCCAATTCACAAAGTGGGATCGAAGGGTGGCACGAGTAATTACAGACCAGTTAGTTTAACTTCTGTTCCGGGTAAAATAATGGAGTCGCTGGTTAAAGATGTATTGCAGGATCATCTAGACAGGACTGCAGCAATAATTCAGACACAGCATGGGTTTGTTAAGGGAAAGTCTTGTCTGACAAATTTGATAGGATATTATGATGTGGTTACAAAGGAACTGGATGCAAAAAATAATTTTGATATCATATATTTGGATTTCAGGAAAGCTTTTGACACTGTTGCGCATGGAAGACTATTGTACAAATTGGAGCAGAATGGTATTAAGGGTAAGTTGCTACAATGGATAAAAGGATGGTTAAGTGCGAGAAGACAGAGGGTGGTAATCAATGGGTGCTGCTCTTCTTGGACTAATGTTATTAGTGGAGTCCCACAGGGTTCGGTGTTAGGTCCACTGTTGTTTTGTATATTTATCAATGATTTTGATGAAGGCATATTAGGCTTAATGTCGAAGTTTGCAGATGGTACAAAGGTTGGCAGGGTTGTTAATGACAGTAATGGCAGTGTGCTACTGCAACAGGATCTAGATAATTTGGGCAGATGGGCTAAGAAGTGGCAACTGAAGTTTAACCTTGACAAATGCAAAGTACTGCATATGGGTAGAAGTAACCCCAGAGAAACGTACCAACTGTGTGGTACTACACGTAAGGTGATAGAAAATGAAAAAGACCTGGGAGTAATTGTTCAGTCAGATATGAAGTTCTCTGAGCAATGTAGACAGGCTTGCAGGGCAGGTCATGGGGTTTTGTCAATGATACATATGAATTTTGCTAGCAGGGAAAAGGAGGTGATTATCCCTCTGTATAAGGCAATGGTCAGGCCACGCCTTGAGTACTGCGTACAGGTCTGGAGGCCTCATTTTAGGAAGGATGTAGATTTACTTGAGCGTGTACAGAGAAGGGCAACAAGATTGGTGAGGGAAATGAAGGGATCCTCTTACCAAGAGAGGCTTAAGTTCTGCAAATTGCAGTGGCTGGAGACTAGGCACCTGCGCGGTGATCTGATTGAGGTATATAAGGCCTTGAATGGGTTGAGCACGCTGAATTCTGATGGGATCCTTCCACTTGTTCAGATTACGAACCTAAGGGGGCATAAATTCAAATTAAGAAAAGACAGATGTAGATTAGATGTGCGGAAATTTGCCTTTAGCCAGCGGGTGGTTAATTGCTGGAACAAACTTCCATCAGTCGTTGTGGAAGTTGATAGGTTGAATAAATTTAAGGAGGAACTGGACAGGCATTTGGACGGAATGGTGTGATTTTTTTTTTTTTTTTTTTTGGCTGATGCTGCATAAGCTCATACATTTGCTTTCTTGCATCACATGCCACTACTACTACTACTACTACTACTATTTCTAAAAACCTCACGTCTTGAATGCGTTCATCTCCAAAATTTAGGGGGCAATTTTTTGGAGAGTATTTCATATTCGGAATAGATTTTAATAGTTCCTTTTAGGGCAACACGTTTATATCCTTGAAAGCCCCAAATGATCCTTATTACCAAATTTTCAGTCTTATGTTGGTTAGCTGCATTGAGTCCTACAGATATTGATTCTAAAACGGTACTTTGATGAAGATGCTTTATCAAAGTCACAAACACTCAGGTTATCTTGATAAAACATCTTCTTCAGGTTTCAAAAGAGGAAAAATATTGAAACTGTTCGAGGAGTAATTCATTAAGCAAATCTAACTCTTTCTGTAATGTATTTTATTGGAAGATCTGAACAGAATCTCTTCAAGATTCTGTACCTCATCTGTAAACGGATATACAAAAAGAGAAGTCGATGTCATGGCCTTCAACAATTAGTTCAAGGTGACCAAGGTTTCTTGTCAAAGGTCATTGATGGGATGAAACCTGAGTAAACCTCTGATGTAATGTCTTGGAGAGATAGCAAAAGTCTCAGGATATAAAGATATATTTGAAAATATCATGATAAAGAACTTCAGACATGTTTCCAAGAAGGCAGAATCGCTCAACTTGGTGTAATAAGTCGCCCGTGTACTGATGGGGAACACGATGCAAAATTAAGCACGGTAAAGGGATCGTTTTTTTAAACGCATTCTCTCAACTTTTAGGTATAACTGTTATGATCCTAAACCAGATGTACCTAACCTTGTATTCATAAGTATCATTGTGAAAATCCCATCTCCATATACTCGATGACCTAAGTCTGGTCTTGTCAAGAGTCCGCGAATGAAGTCAAATGGATTTATGGCTAAAGCTAATTTACGGTCTCTTCTCGTATCTCGCATATTACAGATCTGTGAGATAAATTTCCCTCCACTGGGTCTATGAGGACTTCACTGTACCAACCTGCCCAACGATGAGATCCCATGCACAATGGTATTATATAGCTATAGATTATTAATTAAATAATGATGGGACCTTTCACACAGACATTATTTATAGTTTATTCAAGCTAATGAACACTTGAAATTTAACCTAGATTCTACACAAACACGAAAATATTGCAATGTAGCTTACCGTGGAATTATTCGTAGCGTTGTGATATGTGGTATAGTCCCTGCATCCAGCAAAACATGGAGAGAAATATGTGGAAACACCATCCGATCCACAGACGGGTTCAAAAACTGTTTCCCTGCATTCGCATTCATTATTACAGCTGTTTGTCAGATTTAGAAGCCTGGAAAGAAGTAAAACATTCTCGATTCCATAAGTGTTTCAAGGATTTGCTTAACAGACTTAACAGTAAGAAATCAGTCTTATTATTTGTGGAAAACGAGCAGCAAATAACCATTCTTCGGAGTTTAAAAACCAAAATTAAATGAGCACCCTTAAATTAAATGGCATCCGTCTTCTGAGATACAGAAGGAGTCAAAATCTTCTGAATTTTATTTGAACATGTTATGAAAGCTGGTAGATCGTTGTGCCAGAAAGTATGACTTAAAGATGGAGTTTCCAGCGTTCATTCTATGAGAGGCTAGAAAATTTTCAACCTCCCCTCAAGCAATCGCTTTTTTAATCATCGGATGTCACAGTGTGTTAAACAGCTGTTCTAAATTTGATTTTCTATGGTGCCTTCAGAAAGTATTAATTATTATTTTGTTGCTATCTTCCAGAAATTTCCAGAATTCAAATTCTAGTAGTCAAAGCTTCCTAAATTTTTATAATAATTAACTTAATTCATCCATCCACATTACTGAGTATCATTAGCCAGTTATTTATTCTGAGTGTTTGTGCGTATTTATCGCAATTATCGCTAATACAAATAGTACAATTTTCACAAGGTAACCTTATAAAGAGAGTTTAAAAAGGGAATTGAAAAAACAAAGAGCAAACAAAAATAAATTATAAAAATATACACACATGAATTAATATCCAATAATTAATAATATCTACCCATTGTCTGAATACGTTGTTCCAGGCAAGCTTAATGAAGGGCACTGCATGAACATGGAAACTAGAAGTCTAACAACAAGCAGAATTTCCTGGAATAAGATATACCCAGCTATATAACGAGGTCTTGGCTTGAACTTTGTGATCACCACACCACCAAGGAAAGTACCCGTAAGCATACTAGTCATGCTAGCCGAACCTGAAAAGTTAAAATTTCCATTCTATTTAACTATTAAGCGCTTCTAAGGCCTTATTCTTCAACTATTTAACTCACTGAAATCTAATAAATGAATACTCTTTATTGTACAACGGCCAAAATTAAACGGTACTGTTGTACAAGCCCTTGAAGGCCAGAAGGAGGACAGGCGTATGCGTATCAGGAGATTAAGAAAAACACCTAGATGTCGCTTCACACCAAGACACGCGATTCATCACACTAGAACAGTTTTCGTTTTTTTAATTTTTTTACTTCAATTTCTGTTCTTCTGGTGGAATCTAGAAGTGCACGTGGCTTTTCAATTAAAGGAACAATTTCACCGGATTTTGAAAAGCACTAAAAGGATTATTGACCATATGTCTTATCCAAGAGAACAAGCGCAAATTAACAGAAAAAAATCAAGAGTTATAAGAGTCAGCTGAATCCAGTCAGATGGCTAGAATAGATTTCGAGATTCAAAACGTCCACACGACGCATGAGCCCTGTTCTATGCCCCTACCACGATTTGTTGTTGCTGTTGGGTTTAACGACACACAGGCTACTTGGGCCATATTGTGTCTTTCTAATGGTGAATATGAAATAAATAACTATATTTTATGATATATTCCTATCCGGTTTAGGAAAGTAAATAGTTCTTTTTTATTAGGCTCATCTCCCAGAATCTGCATTAAATTTATTGATCTCTGCATATTAGTAATTGATTTAAAAGTGTCTAAGCGGATGTTTTGAAAATGGGGACAGTCCACTAACAAATGGCGAATGGTCAGTTGTACTTGACATGATGTACATTGGGGAGCGCTGTCGTTAGTTAATAGATACAGGTGTGTGAGATGAGTATGCCCAATTCTGAGCCTTCCTAAAATTGTTTCTTCTCGTCTGCTTTTCTGGAAGCTGGAGTGCCACAGTTTTGGTTCCGGTTTTATTTGGTACAGTTTATTTCCTGGATGACCTTTCCAGATTAATGACCAGCTGTTATAACATGCTTTACGGATAATATACTTATAATCAGTATATGGAGTTTGAAAAGTCTGCAAAAGAGAATTATCTGGTTGTTTGGCTGCAAGATCTGCTCTTTCATTTCCTGCTATCCCAGAATGACCTGGAATCCAGCAGAAAGTCACAGTTTGGTTTGATTCATTACACATAAGTAATTTAGAATGGATTTGTTTTATTACAGGGTGAGAGGAGTTGGTATTACTATTTATGGCAGAGACAGCACTGAGCGAGTCAGTGTATATTAAGGCAGACGAAATTAGAAGTTGAGTAATGTGACCTAGAGCCAAGTTAATAGCATAAAGCTCAGCAGTGAAGATACTGCATCCTACAGGTAATGAGACAGAAGCGGTGAATGATGGAAAGATCGCCGCAGCGCCTACTTGGGTCTCAGTTTTTGATCCGTCTGTATAGATCTTACAGGCCTGTGAATTAGAAGCAGAGTGAGCTTCAAATAACTGTGCGATATTGAAGGGACACAAGGTGGTCTTTCCCCACTGTTGGAAATATTCATCGAAAATTGCAGGGATATTTGTCCACGGTGGATCAGGCGGTGTTATGTCCTGATATATATTGCCGATTTCAATATTCCACGTTTCAGTTAGTTCTTTAAGTCTAAGTGCAGCAGGTCTGTTTTCATTTGGTTTACTGTTGTACAATGAGTCCCATTCGGTATTGTACAGACATCTCCAATTCGGGTGAGAGGGAAGACTGCGGATTTTTGCGGCATACATCAAGAGCAATGTTTTCCTCCGAAGGTGTAAGGGAGGTTCATGGGCTTCAATGTAAAGACTCTGGATTGGGGAGGTTCTGAAAGCCCCTAGAGAAACTCGAAGGGCACTGTGCTGGATGGTATTTAATCGCTCTAAGGTACTCTTCCTTGCAGAGTCATACACTGGAGAACCGTAGTCCAAACGGGACCTGATGAGAGCTCTATAAATATGGATAAGAGTATGCCGATCAGCGCCCCATGACATGGATGACACACACCGAAGGATATTCAATTTCTTCAAGCAGATGGTTCGAAGATAGGCCACATGTGCTTGAAAGTTCAGTTTTCTATCTAGAACCAGGCCAAGAAAGCGGACAGTGTTAACCAGAGGAACCGACACATTTTTTAACTTTAACTCAGGATCAGGATGAAATGACCGGAGTTTGCAGAAATGAGTGGTAGTGGATTTCTGTTCAGCAAGATGGTATCCATTGCTTAAAGTCCACGATTCTATTCTGTTTAGAGTAATCTGTAACTGCCTTTCGATGGCATTCATATTTTGTGATTGGCACGATATGGTGAGGTCATCTGCATACATATATACTTCAATAGTTTTTGGAAGATCTTCCAATATATTGTTGACCCTAACTGCAAATAGCGTTGGACTCAGTATTGAACCCTATGGGACACCCTCTTCTTGAATATGAGATATTGATAGGAAGTTTTGATATCTGACTTGAAAGGTACGTAACTTTAAAAAATTCTGAATAATTTGAGGTAGATAGCCTCTCAACCCTAACTGATGCATATCTTTGATAATACCATAACGCCATGTGGTGTCGAATGCTTTCTGAATATCTAGGTTGACCATAACTAAATGTTGTCTCCTGATGAAGGCGTTACGTATGTTGGATTCAATTTTCACAAGTAAATCTAGGGTGGACCTGTTTTTGCGGAAGCCATATTGGTGATCAGAAAGCAGATTTTGGGAGTCTAGAATCCAGGTGAGTCTCTTATGCACCATCCTTTCGAAGATCTTGCCCAAACAGCTGGTCAATGATATTGGTCTGTAATTTTGAACTTGAGAGGTATCTTTTCCTGGTTTTGGTATTGCACAAATATAGGAATGACGCCATGAGAGAGGATATGTGTTT
Organism: Mastigoproctus giganteus; assembly: GCF_048544385.1. Taxonomy (NCBI): domain Eukaryota; kingdom Metazoa; phylum Arthropoda; class Arachnida; order Uropygi; family Thelyphonidae; genus Mastigoproctus; species Mastigoproctus giganteus. Next base: position 73,566,572 of record NC_143586.1, on the reverse strand, counting down.
TCTGAGAAGATCCTGTTATAAAATAGCAATAGTGTGTACAGATCAGCTTCACACAAATGTTTAAGCATTCTGTAGTGAATGCCGTCTGGTCCTGGTGCACTATTTGGAGATTTACTCAAGGATTCTTTGAGTTCAGCTATGATAAAGGGCTGGTTATATGGAAGTGGGAGATTAGTGGAAAAGTTCAACTTTTTACGTTCTTCATTAGTTTTAATTCTCTGAAAAGCAGTCGCATAAGTGGTAGAGGCGGAAATATTATAGAAAGATTCTGCTAAAGCATTTGCGATGTCAGTAGGAGAAGATAGGTCTTGCCCATTCCACTGTATTATTGGAGAATGTAACTGTAGAAATTTTCCATTCAGAGCTTGTATTTTTTTCCAGATAATTCGAGTATCAGTATTTTTGTTAATAGTTGAGGCGAATTTAATCCAGGAGTCACGTTTTGCTTTTTTCCTAATTTGTCTTGCTTTGGCTCTCAGTTTTTTGTAAACTATAAGGTTGGCGGTAGTGGGGAATTTGCGAAATTGGTTCCAAGCACGGTTTTTTTCTACTTTCGCTATGGTACAGTCTTGATTCCACCAATGGTTTTGGTGTACCCGCTTGCTCTGTTTGGATATTGGAATCGAAATTTCGGCTGCTGATAATATATGGCTGGTAATGTGTTCGGTTACGTCATCAATATGTTGTTGCTGTACATACTGTTTGTTTAGTAGGACACAAGTAGAGTAGTTTTTCCAGTCTGCTTTGTGGAAATTCCAAAATAAACGGGCTTTCGGGCATGATACGACCTGTGTTTGAATTGAGCTGATGATGGGAAAATGGTCACTGTGGAATGGATCATTCAACACCAACCATTCCATACTTGGAAAAAGAGATGCTGAACAGATAGATAAATCTATGGCAGAGGTTGTACCTGTAGGTAATTGAACATGAGTTGGAGAGCCAGTGTTTAATACAGTCAGATTATGGTTATCTAGGAATGTTTCAATTAATTGGCCTCTCTTATCCATAGTGGAGGATGCCCACAATGGATGGTGACCGTTGAAATCACCGAGTAAACAGACAGGAGGTGGCAGTTGTGTTAAAAGGTTGTCAAGTTCAGCCTGGGAACAAGGGTAATTAGGTGGTATATAAATAGATGCAAGGGTTAATGATATTCCCATTGCTATCCGAACCGCTACAACTTCTAGGGAGGTTACTAGTTGGAGATGTCTTGATGGTATGGTAGTTTTGACAAGAATACCTACCCCTCCACGAGAAGAAGAGTCAGAATCCCTGTCTCGCCTAAACATAGTATAGTTTTTGAAATTGAGTGAAACTTTTGGTGATAAAAATGTTTCCTGTAAGCATACTCCTAATGCGTTAGTTTGTATGAGTAAATCATTTAGGTCATCTATATTACTGCGTAATCCTCTGCAATTCCATTGTAGGAATTTGTTCATTGCTTGGGTTTATTTGACGAAGATTGATCTGACTGTTTTTTCTGAGGTTTCTGCCTGCTTAGTTTTGATTTTTCATTTTTGGGAAAGGTTGGGCGTCCTGTATCCATGGTGTCATTGGCATGTAATTCTAGGACTGTGTCTTCGTCCTCTGACTGAACTTCCATTTGAATGTTGCTATAGCATGGTTTCATTGTCTTTTGATTTTCAACGCTAACAGATTTTGTTCTTTCGGGCAAGGTTGAGATGGCATCAGTTGGGATACTGATTGGCGTGGTGCTGGTTTCATTAACTGTAGATTTTTTATTGCACGTTAGCATAGTTTTGGCCCAGGTGGCAAATGAAATGTTTGGTTCTATGGAGACATCTGTTTGAGTTGAAATTGACCGGCTGTTTTTAGAGACCGATGCGTATGATCGGCTAGGCATGGTTAACAGTATTTGCTTCCTTGCTTCAGGGTATGTGACTTTATGTTCCACCTTATATTTCTGGATTTGTTTGCCTGTTTTCCAAAGGTCACATGCTTTAGAAAATGCAGGATGGCTTCCTTTACAGTTAGGGCAACTAGGAGTGGCAGCTGTACAGTCTCCTTGGGAATGCTCCTTAGAGCCACAAATAGGACACACAGCATCGCCTCGGCATGCCGTCTGAGAATGGCCATACGTCTGGCACTTAAAGCAGCGAATGGGATTTGGGATGTATGGCCGAATCTTGCAGTTTAAATAACCTGCTTTAACAGAAGATGGAAGAGTCGGAGTACTAAATGTCAAAATGACGGACCTGGTTGGTAGTAGGTTCGCATCTTTTTTGGTCATTATTCTCCGCGCATGAGTCACTTTTTGTTCCCTGAGTTCTTGTATTATCTCTTCTTCTGACACTGATAGTAAGTCCCATTCGCTGATAACGCCTCTAGAGGTGTTAAGAGTGTTATGGGGCGTAACTGACACTGGAATACTGTTAAATGATGTTAATTTTAACAGCTTCTCTGAGTGAGTTGTCTTAGAAGTTTCAATTAGAAGGTCTCCAGATTGGAGACGCTTAAACATTTTAGGAGATCCACAAACCGATTCTAAACATTTCTGTATTAGAAAAGGCGATAGTTTGCCAACAGGTTGCGTGGATAATGAGTGCATTATAAGAAATGCTGGCACGTCATTATTCTGATTTTCCGTCCTTAGTCTCTTCGGACGATTGGAGTCCCGGTCGTTGTCAGGAATTTCTGATCTCGAACCCGAGAGCTCTAATGGTGGATAGTCACTTATATCCATGTCGGCTCCTTTTGGCCCTGGGGGTTTGTCTTTACCACCCAGGTTACCGGCCCCGCCACGGGGAGGCAGGAGCAGTGCCACGAGGTGACCAAGCGGCTATTAGTTGTGTTAGTAATAAAGAAAACGAAACAGAAAGGTTTCTTTCCTTTCTGGGCCTTTGCCTACTACTTGTAGAACGAAAGAGCTACTTAAGTATAAAATGAGAAAAACGGTATTCGGAAATAAACAGAATATATATAATGGCAAAACCTCTTTAGATAGCTCGCTTTTTGAAACGCACTGAGATCGCTTGGCCACGGAACGCTTGGCACCCGGGGCCCCCTACCACGAATCTCAAGATACCTTGTAGTCCATTGCAATCTTCACACAACAACTGATGGCAATAATAAGTTCATTTCTAGCGACTGCAACCCCCAAGAACGACAAAATGGCATAATATTTGATAAAAGGCCTCAAGCTTTTCAACTACAACTATTCGATGTATATTCAATCGAATTGAATTCTGATCACAAGAAACTTTTCTTGAAGATTGCAACGCTACGTGGTGAGATCACATCCAAAAGCTGGAAACCCCACTATACCCATATACTTTCGGCTTAATACGTAACACCCCCACAATTCTGAAAGGCCCGGAGAAAACTACTTTGCCTTAAGCCCGGAAAGCCAGTTGCCGGAGATTTCATGCAAGAAATGCTGGATGTCATGAAACAAGTAAATACATGGGCTGTGTTAGAGTAACTAAGAGTAAGAACAGGTGCTGTTGTTGTTGTGTTTAAGGGCTTTACGGCGCAAGGACAGCAAAGGCCATAATGCGCCTAACTATGGTGATGTTAAATACATAGTTCTATCTGTATAGATGTTTTTCAAGTTTATATCGTGTATAGTTTTATCTGTTTGAAGAAATCAAAATTTTTGGTCACATGTGGTGCGTCTCCTAGTAGGTCAGAAATGCTGAGAGAGATGTTCGTCGTGGGAAAAACATAGCTTGTCGCTCAGGAATTGCTTTGTCTGCTACCTGCAGTATTTGATTAGATATGTATTCTACTGCCAGGTTTATGGATGTTTGTTGGATCTGGTTTTCTTCTAGTATTGCTAGCTGCTTGTACACATCCCATTTAGCTTTGGAAAAGTTCCATTTGGGGATCCGATAAGAAAGGCGGGGAATGCTTGTGTCAATGCGACATATCACAGGATAATGATCACTGCCCAGCGGATTGCTGTGAATAGTCCATCCAAATAGAGGATATATGGTTGCTGTGCATAGAGAGACATCACTAGCTGATGTAGATCCTGTCGGAAGATATGCATAGGTGTGAGCCCCATTATTGACAGTTATCAGATTCTGTTGATGAAGTAGTTTTTCAATCGTTTGTCCACGCTTGTCCAGATTATGGTTTTCCCACAGTGGATGGTGACTGTTGAGGGCTCATAAGGTATAATAGGGTTTGGGAAGTTGTATCACTAATTCTTCTAAGTCGGCATAGCTTATATTTTGGTTAGGTGGCAAGTATGATGAGACTATGGTTAAATCAAAGTTAATATTGACTCGTGCAGCTACTGCCTCAAGGTTTTTTTCAGCGGGAGTGGCTTTGAGGGTATCTGGGGGTTGATGATTTGTTTTGTTGTTTTGTATATTTATTAATTATATTGATGAAGGTATATCAAGCTGAATATCAAAGTTTGCAGTGATACAAAGGTTGGCAGGGTTGTTAATAACAGTAATGACAGTATGCTGCTGCAACAGACTCTGGAAAAGTTGGGTAGATGGGCTGAGAAGTGGCAACTGAAGTTTAACATTGAAAAATGCAAAGTACTGTATATGGGTAGAAGTAACCCCAGACAAATGTACCAACTGTGTGGTGTTACACTCAGGGTAGCGGAGAATGAAAGAGATCTGGGAGTAATTCTGCAGTCAGATATGAAGATTTCTGAGAAGTGGAGACAGGGTGCCAGCGTAGGTCATGGGGTATTGTCAATGATATACAGGAATTTTGTGAGCAGGGATAAGGAGGTGATTGCCCCCTTGTATAAGGCAATGGTCAGGCCACACCTTGAGTACTGCGTACAGGTCTGGAAACCTTATTTTAGGAAGGATGTAGAGTTTCTAGAACGAGTACAGAGAATGGCAACAAGACTGGTGAAGGGAACAAAGAGTTGCTCTTATGAAGAAAGGCTTAAGTTCTGCAAATTGCAGCTTCTGGAGACCAGGCACCTGCGCGGCGATCTGATTGAGATGTATAAGGCCTTGAATGGATTGAGCAGGCTCAATGCTGATGGGATCATCTTGCTCTTGCTCAGATTATAAACCTGAGGGGTCATAGTGCCTGCGCACGTAGCACAGTGGTATCGTCACCGTCCTCCCCACACCGTGTGGAAAAGGCCCGGGTTCGAATCCCGTCGATGACGCAATGAACTTTAATGGGCTTTTTTCACTCCGTGGCTGAGTTAGCCGGTCTAAGGCGTAGATAGCAAAATTTTCCCCAGAAACTGGGGCTTTTTCGTCCACCAAACAGATAAATCGACCAGAGAACACACGCAATTTACAGACAAAATACATATATATTAGAAATAATGGGTGGCCCTAATATAATAATTTTTAATTTGAAATTTGAGGGGGCATAGATTCAAAATGAGGCAAGACAGTTGTAAAATATATGTGAGGAAGTTTGCCTTTATTCAGCGGGTAGTTGATTGCTGGAACAAACTTCCATCTGTTGTTGTGGAAGTTGATAGCTTAAATAAATTCAAGGCAGAACTAGACAAACATTTGTAATGAATGGATCAGTGAAATGGGAAGAGTTTTTTTTTGGCTGATGCTGCGTAAGCTTGCTTTCTTGCATCATGTGCCTCTACTAATGCTGATGCTAATCTATGCTTGTGTTCCTTAAGGAGAAGTCCTGTTTGGCTTATCATTTACAGCGATCAATGCAACTCTTGTTCGTGCAACCAGAAAATTATCACTCATGCAGACAATATAAAAATTCTGACCTCTATTGCTCCCAACAGTGACCTTGAAGTCAACACAAATAAACATATAAACATGGAAGAATATGAAATTATATGTATCACAGAAACATGGTTACCCAAGAGCAATCACCTAGATACCCTCACGCAGCCAACAAAGTACAGATCTCTAGAGAATTCCAGAGACGACAGAAGAGGAGGTGGAGTCGCACTGGTGTTCAGAGAACATTTTCAACCCACTAAAACTAAAACCAGCCAAACATCTAACTTTGAATCTCTTTCCACAGTGTTATCGTTCAAGGATACCCAGATTCAAATCTGTGTAATATATTTTCCCCCAGATCATACTGAAGATTCAAGAATGGAGCTACACAACTGGATAGCTACAAACTTAGAAACAAACCTCAAAACCATAGTGACCGGTGACTTCAACATGCCTACACCACGCCATGAAGAAGCCAAGAAAGAACTGGACGCCATATTTGTTGCCCTGGGCCTCGTACAAAGTATTACCAGCCCAACCAGAGGTAATAGCACACTCGACCTCGTATTCCATAATCTTGTCAGCATATGTATGATCACCTCTTCTTTTAAATTCTACTCTGACCACAATCCTATCACATGTGAAATCGCCTTACAAAAAAATCACAATCATCACTTGCCCAGAAAAGAAAACCAACCTGAGAGAGAACTCACCTTTTCTACTAAATTCCTGAAACCAGAAATCATCCTCAGACGTCTCAGAGAATTCAACTGGACACACCTATTCACTGTCCCTCCTGATGTAGCCTTAAGCCACCTAGCCGAAGAGCTTTATGGAATAGCCAAAGAGGGAGCTGCAAAAGAAATACGCATCACCTCCAGAACCTCTGTATGGTTTAATCAAACAATCAAACAATCTTTTCTCCAGAAACAGAAGGCTTACAGACGATGGAGAAAATCAGCTGACACCGAAAACTTCAGCGCCTATAAAAAGGCAAGGGCTCTCTTCTTAAGACAAAAACGACTTGTCTGCAACCAGTTTGCCCTGGATAAGCTGAAAAGATCTAAAAGACTCCAGAAACAGAGCCATAAGCAAATCAATATGAAGGAAGAAATATTTAAAGAATGGACTGAGCTTACTTTTCAACAGACCGACCAGTCACATGTTCCACCCCCTTTTACACTTTTTGGCCCTCTCTTCAAACCTCCAATATCAATCATAACCATAACCCGGAACCATCTGATGGAGGTCATCAAAAAACTTCCACTGAAAGCTGTTGTGGGTCCCGACCGGTTTCCTCTGTTTCTAATCAAAATCTGCAGTACATATATTATAGACCCACTAGTCAATATTTTTAACAAAATCTTAGAAAGTGGGGAGATTCCAAATATCTGGAACACATACTTTGTGCGGCCAGTCCCTAAATGCAGGGACCCCAAGCGGTCTCAAGATTTCAGGCCGATTGCCATCGGCTGTGGGTTCCTAAAGATATTTGAAAAAGCAATCCAGCCCACCATTGCAGACCACTGTTTCAATCACAGGCCTCCGTACCTCCACACTGTGATTAAAGGGAGATCTACTAACAGCAACCTCCTAGACACCCTTACCAGAATCCAGAAAGCCCTCAACAACAGGACACAGCTTGATGTTATTTTCTTTGACATAAAAGCGGCCTATGACAAAATAGATATAACAGCTCTAATCACCATTCTCCAGCAGTACTTTAACATCACTGGAAGGATTCTCCGTATCATTAAATCAATCCTGGAGCATAGACATCTCATCATATCACATCGCAGATTTCAGACAACTTGCATTACTAATAGGGGTGTCCCGCAAGGGGGAGTCCTATCACCAACCCTATTTGCCGCAGCGCTGGAGCCCTTCCTTGCATCCCAAACTGACTTCCAATCATACGCCGATGACCTGAAACTTTATATTACATCCTCTGACCAAACTCAGGTTCTTAGCACTACCTTGCAGGCAAATAAAACCATACATAACCTTCAACAATATTTGGCTTCCATCGGACTACAGATTAACCAAACAAAGACAGCTCAAATGTCCTTCACCTGGAAGAAGTCACGCAATGACATTAATCTTACTATCAATGGATCACCCATTCAGAAAGTAAAAACGTACAAAGATCTCGGATTAGTGTGGGATGATGGGCTGACATTCCAGGCTCACCTCCTGAACACAAAAACAAAAATGTACTCCGCTATGTGGGCGATCCGCCAGGAACTAACGGGAATTCATGACGCCGACCTGGTAAAGAAATATGTTGTCCGATGTGTCTATCCCATACCTCTCTATGCCGCAACCATTTGGTCCTCTGCTCCCACAACACACTTCAACAAGTTCCTCAGCCTGGAATACTGGCTCCTGAAATGGCTCAACCGGCGGACTGGCAACCAATACACCATTTCTAGGGCTCAGTTCTACATAAATCTGGAAGTCACCCCATGGAAACAACAGATTGTGGCAGCAAATCTTCTTACACTTGCCAGACTAATCACAAGACGACTCGACACCCCTGACATCACTGATTTAATAAAAACTCCACGCATTGCCGGAAGGAATCAAATGGACCCAAGGCTCCCACTCACAATCAGCTTGAACAACCTGAAAGGATTGAGACGCATGTTCCCAGGAAACACGGTAGATTTGATGAACAATCTAGCCATCGACCTGGATAGATTCTGCGAACAGCATTCATACAGACGTCAGAAGCTAAAGGACACATATGCAAACGTACACTTATGAGACGCCACCAGAAGGAAAATGCCACCACAATGCATCCCGTTAAAGATAGGTGAAGCCATCACTGGTCCTCTCTTACTTAGAATCTACTACTCCAAAGACGCCTGGCTGCACTATTACGTTCAAGATTGAAGAATTGAAGAGATACCACGTGTAACAACCGGTGAAGGACTGCCTCATTTCTTTATATTTTGTATATTTCCCTCATGCTTATGTAATTTATAGCAATTTAGAGAAAATAATATCCTTTAATTCTGTAAATTATGTAAAATAATAAACACTAAGTTCTGTACCTGTCGGGTTAGGCATACATGGGCCCCATGTAACCGCCAGGCACATGTCCCTGTCTTAACCTCTGTGTGTAATATCACCCCCCTAGCTTCTAGCTGTCCAGGGGGTGGCTCTTTGGCAGAGCAATAAACAGATTTAATAAATAAATAAATAAATAAAAAGTAGTCTTTTGAACGTCGCCAAACTGACCCCAATAACTTCAATACTCGATGGAACTGTTATGTTAGTCATTCCAACCCAGGAAAAATGGAACAGTATTTGACTCAAAACTTTACTTTCATGCTCACGGAAAGTTTACGTCCAGAGTCTTCGATGGATGGCCAAACAACACTTAACTGTAGGATCTCCAAATAATTTGGAGATACAGTAGATCAATGGTCTAACTTCCACTCCTCTATTCCGAAGTATGGCCATTAACAGCTACTTCAAATAAAAAGCCAATCCTTGTCGTGGAATTCTGTCTCCTTAAATGGAGCCCTCGTGGGAGGCACAGTTAGTAGAATCGCCGTTCCCACACCAAGTCGAAAAGATCTGAATTCGAGTCCCGTCGATGACGTGAGGAATTTTTATGGGCCTTTTCACAAAGTGAAAGTGAGACCGAGACCGAGTTACTCGGTCTCAGGAGAAGGTAGTATGATTTTTTCTGCCGGAAACTCTGGTTTTCCATCCAGCAAACAGAAAATCTATCACAGAATAGACGCAATTTACAGACAGTATATGCGGAGCAATATGGCCTTAGTCGCTGATTCTCCTAAAACAAAAAAAATCTCCCACCTTGCACAAATTGGTAATAGTAATGGTGTTCTTTTCTGCTTACCACGATCCAGTGTCCTGCTTTGCAATCAATGTGCTTTCCAGCTGTGCGTTATCTAAGTCGAAGAAATAAAAAAGGGATGAATCAGATCAATCTGCTAATATTAAGCTTGGGGATAAAATCCATTTATGATATGAGTGTGAAGTTTCGCCACATCCAGGCTTCGACAGACAACAGCCCGTTTCTTTAAATGAAAGGGTCACTGGTCATAACCTTGTGATGCACAATTGTAAATAGCATAACACTAATAAATACTTAGCAGCATGAAACAAATAATTATAGCATGTTAATTTTAATCTCGTCTCAATTATGATGCCAGCAACTATCTTCTCTTTGTGGTGGTACAGTTGCAACGTTAACCAATCCGGTTCTGTACTCATCGAGTTGCAATACCCTCTCTGTCTCTGTTAATATTTCAATGGTCACGGGATGCATATTTAAATCTACGAAACAGTGAACGATATTGGTATGAGAATAAGTTCGCAAAAATTACATTTTCATTACCTGAGAGTAGGTTGGCCTTTGATGCTGACAAACGATACTGAGTCTCCAAGTATTTAGGGAGGCACATGAGGTAACCCATCATTCCATTGATGTGGCAGATGAGGGCGAGGCATTGAAATATGACTATTGGATTGCGCAAAATCTTCTTCACTGTTTTAGGGATATCTGCAGACAAAAATATATTAAAGATCATTTTGTTTTGATAGCTCAACACAAATATACGTTTGAAATTAACTTTTCTAATTCTGTAGCATGAGAGAAACTTGCCTGAAAATTTTAATCTTTCATCCGGTTTTTTTTTTCTTTCATTAGGAAGTTTTTCGGAAGGTGAGTTTGAGGAAGATTTTAATTGTTTTGGAAACAATGCCAACGGAATTGTGAATAAAAATAATGCGATGCCTAACAGAGGAAATCCCATCCACCAAGCACCAACCCATCGAGGATCTTCCAGTGTATATCCTGGATCATCTGAAAAAAAAAGCAACGCACATCGCATATGAGTTTTTGCCACTTGTCTATTATCATTTAAGTTTTTGTAAATTATTCACATTAAATAGAACTCCTTGATATTTTAAGATTCTTAAAGCATAATACAATATATCCCAACGAAAAGGATAACTACTGATGTCAACTCTCTACGTTCAACTTGTTGAACCGTAACTGCAAGAGCATCGCGAAAGAAGCAAACCTCTGATGAACTATGAAATATCAAGTAAATATTAATGTGATCATAAAGTGTGTTTTAAAAGAACATTCCCCCTTAAAATTGATTTCATGAGCGTCATAATCCAAACGTAGAATTCAACTCCAATGGTTCTCCATCGATATGTCACGAAGAGTTGGAAAGTATGTCATTTAAATTTTGTCAGAGGTTCAAATATTAAATCTTAAATATACTTTTGAAATCAATATTTGCTTCCACTGAAAACCAGGAGTTGATTGCTCAAACCCGTGGTTTCGGTTTATGTTCAACTTAGAGACGAATACGGTCATCGATGGTTGTGTATCTGAGAATATCTTATTAAATTTCACAGCATCACAAGAAAAGGCAAATACACTATATATTAAGAATATGAGACACCACCATGCAACTGATTATGTCAGAAGGTTATATGATCTCCATTGTACCTTCCCAACTCCAATTGACGTAAGAATGGTTAACACTCCTCTCATGGTCTTCAGTGAGAGAAAAGATCTCGTTGTGATCGAAATCATGATATATAGTTGTTGTAGTAGTAGGGTTTAGGAGCATCAGCAACTAAAGCCATCATATTGTGATGTGCATTTCATCGCGAGGTGTTTCGGTATTGAACTACGTACTTTATATAAAAAAAGCACTGCTCCAGTGGAGAAGTATATCGCTGTTTGTTTAAAATATATTCCGTTCTCCATACTGTGGAACACATACATTTTAAATAGCAGTATACTGTATTTGCTATTTATTAAAAAAAAAAAACAAATATTAATCATATTTTATTACAGAAAACATATACTCGATACTATCCAGAAGATTCAATAACGAAATTTAGTTTCTTTCATAAAATATATCGACTTTAAGCATGTTTACTGACTTACTTACACAATGGATCTTCGTAGTATTTCAGACTCATCGAAGAAAGTGTAAAGCCAAGCACGGGACCAAATAATCGTAATGAGAACATTATTCCTAAAAACAACAAACATTATGTTTAGAAGAAAATAAAGGTAGATTAAAGCAGAATGCATTTTAAATAAATTAACTTAGACAGAAAATAACTGCTTAACTTGGATTCTCACATCAAAAAGCCCGTTGAGAAGACTGAACTTGCTTAAGGCTGAAGTGATAGAGCAGTGGAAGAATGGTTATAAGAAGTATTACCCATAGGTGGTTCTTAAGCGTATCAGTTGTTTAGCTCTTATAACTCTGGGCATTGTGGATCACGGGCAAAGTATCTGGAATCGTTCTTTCCAGATTTACAGTTTGCTCATACTGGAAGTTCACATTTATCTGGGCAATTGCAAAATACATCGTTACGATTAGAGCAGTGACCACAAGTGGGGGACTGTCGACATGTGGTGGTAGTGTGATCGAAGCCTAGGCAAATATAGCATTTCGTCACCACCACAAAAGATTTAAATTTGTGGGCAGTGAACCCAATATATAGCTGTAACTAGCCGAGGAGAAACACAAATGACCTAATGTACATTACTTTTGAGTGTACACTTAATGGTAAATCAAAAATTCAATTCCTTGGTAAGATCCTCAAGTGTACTGTCGGAGTCTTGTAGATTTTCGAAGCAAAGACCTTCAAGAAACACTTTTTTGACTAAGTCCTTCTCCATGTCAAAAATAATCAGGGTCAGGTCAGATTTTTTAAGGGATGCTGAGGTTTGTTTGTTTGTTTGTTTCGTTGGAGATTTTTTTGGCGCATGGGCGTCTATGGCCATAATGCGCCATACATAGGTTAGTATTTATGCTATTTCTTTATGGATCGAGAGTCAGGAAACTGATTTTTGACTAGCTAAATGAGGTGGTATATATTGATCACTTTGAGAAAGGTAAAAATCTTTGAGACATTGGTTTTATTGCCCAAAAGTGAAATAAGCGTTAGTGGGTCTTCAGTTGTGGCTGGAGTGAAGATATTCTGGCGTTCTCTTGCAAATTTTGTGCATTCCACAAGGATATGTTTCACTGAAAGCACTGTTTTACAGTGATCACACTGGGGGTGATTCTCTCCTCTTAAAAGATAACCATGAGTAATATTAGTGTGACCTATTCGGAGACGAGCTAGTATTACCTCCTGTTGTCGAATTGCACTGAGGCTTGAAGGCCATTGCTCAAGTTTGGCTTGATACTTCGAAGCTTATTTTCAAGTTGGTTTTGCCATGTTGATTGCCACTGGTACATGCATTTTTCCTGTATTATTCGTCTATAATCTTGATATGGAACTCTCCACTGTACATCAGGTGGTATGTCGGCCGCTTTTGCGGCATTGTCCGCTAATTCATTTTCTGGAATTCCCATATGTCCTGGGACCCAACAGAAGTGTATGGTTTTTCCAAGCTCGGATAAGGTATATAAAGAGTTTGTTATTTCTTTAACGACAGGGTGGGTGATGTTCATGGTGTTTTCCAGGGCTTGAAGTGCACTTAGAGAATCAGAGAATATTATACTGCTTTCAATATTAGAGGACTCGATATGATTCAGTGCAACCTGAATTGCCATTAGTTCAGCAGAAAAGATACTGAACTCATGTGGCAGTTTGTAGGCTAATGTTATGTTCGGGAAAACTGCGGCGATTCCAACGTGGGCGTCATTCTTTGACCCATCAGTATGAACTACAATGAAGTTTGGAAACTGCTCCACCACTGCAAGGTACAATTGCAAGAAATTTTCTTTATGTAGTGCAGATTTATCCCATTTATGAAGGTATTTATCACATAAAGGTGGAGTAATTTTCCACGGTGGAAGGAGTAGTGGAGGGGTATTTGCGATATTATCAAAACTCAGATTAAGTTCTTCTAGAAGATGTCTTATTCTTATACCTAACGGTCTGTTAGCAGTAAGGCGGTTATGGTATAACCTGCTGTGTTGGGGAGTGAAAAGTAATTCCCAATTTGGGTGTTCAGGCATAGATCTAATTTTATATGCATAGCGTAATATAAGTTGTTGCCTTCTGATAGAGAGAGGGGGTTCGTGAGCTTCGGCATATAGACTATGTACAGGAGACGTGCGATATGCTCCTAGAGCAATGCGTATTGCACTGTGATGGAGAGGATCAAGCCAGCGAAGGACACTAGGCCTTGCTGAGCTATATACTGGGGCCCCATAATCAAGTTTTGATCTTATTAAAGATCTGTATAGCTGTAATAAGGTAAGGCGATCAGCTCCCCACTTCGTTGCTGAGAGAACCCGGATGATATTTAATTTTTGTTGGCAGGATGTTCTTAGTCTTTTAATATGTTCCAGGAAGGTTAGTTTATGATCTAAGGTGATTCCTAAGAATCGTATGCTGGGTTGAACTGCTATTGGTTTTCCGTTCAGTTGTAGTTCCGGGTGTAGGTGCAATTTACGTCGTCGGCAAAAATGGATACACAACGTTTTTTGAGAGCAAAGCTGAAAACCATTGGTTTGTGCCCATGTACTGATCTTATTTATTGCCCCTTGTAATTGTCTCTCGATCGTATTCATGTTTTTCGCATGGCAAGAAATACTAAGGTCATCTACGAACAGTGCCTTATCAATAGTGTTCGGAAGTTGTTCAGCAATGGTGTTTATCACAATTATAAAGAGTGTAGCGCTGAGTACAGAGCCCTGGGGAACTCCTTCTTCCTGAAAAAATAGTTTGGACAGCGAAGTTTTAAATCGAACCTGGAAAGTTCTCTTGTCTAGGAAGTTGCGTATGAAAATCGGGAGATGGCCCCGAAGTCCATGGCGATGTAGCTCACGGAGTATTCCATACTTCCACGTGGAATCATAGGCCTTGCTGATGTCAAAGCAAACCATTACATGGTGTTCCGATCTAAGGAATGCATTCCGAATGGAATTCTCTAGTTTTACTAGTATATCTAGTGTTGATCTGTTCTGTCGAATGCCGAATTGTGCAGAATGTAAGAGATTGAAATTTTCCAGGTACCATATCAGCCGACGGTTCACCATCTTTTCCAGAATTTTGCAAAGGCAACTGGTCAAGGCAATGGGTCTATAGCTAGTAGGGTTTGTCGGGCCTTTTCCTGGTTTAAGGAATGCAAGGACTGTAGCGTGGTGCCATTGTTCAGGAAATGTGTCTTCCCGGTAGAGCCTATTGAACAGATCAAGAAGTGACTGCAGTGATTCAGCACTGAGTTCCTGTATCATCGAATAATGGATATTATCTGGTCCTACAGCGCTACGCCTAGATGTTGACAAGGCTCTATGTAGTTCGTGGATAGTGAATGGTAAGTTATATTGCTCTTCTGCTTTTGATGAAAAGTTTAACATTTGTTTTTCTGAATTTTCTTTGAATCTTCTGAAGGCTGGTATGTAACTTTCTGTTGATGATGTTCTGGCAAAAGTTTCTCCTAGTATATTGGCAATTTGGGTAGGGTCAGAAATGTTCTGCCCTCTCCATTCCATGATAGGCTGAGGTGTCGTTTGATATTTACCACTCATTTTCCTGATTGTTTTCCAAATTTTGTGTGTGGGAGTTGCTTGATTGATGGTTGAAGTGAAGCGAATCCAAGCGGCCTTTTTATTACTGCGTCTAACATACCTGGCTCTTGCTCTAACGCGTTTAAACTGAATGAGATTAGCTGTGGTTGGATAGCGCCTAAAGGTATTCCAAGCTTTACTTTGATCTCTTTTTGCTGCACGGCATTCGTCATTCCACCATATTTTTGGGTGTTCAGGTAATTTTGAGGAGGATTTTGGTATAGCTTGTCTTGCTGCGTGTAGTATAGTTTTTGTGACATACTCAACCGCTTCCCTGGTTGGGGATTTTTGTATAATTTCCGGGTCCAGTTTAGTTAAATTTTTATACATCTCCTAGTCTGCTTTATCAATTAGCCACCGAGGAATTCTAGTAAGATGATAAGAGGGTTTATTAAGTAATTCAATTGTAATGGGAAAGTGATCACTATGCAATGGATCATTGTTTGCCGTCCACTTTAGAGTAGGATACAAAGTTGCAGAACAGATAGACAGGTCTATTGCAGTATATGTTCCAGAAGGAAGGTGAACATAAGTAGGTGACCCGTCATTTAGAAGGAGAAGGTTGTTATCATCTAAACATTTTTCAATTAGTTTTCCTCTTTGGTCAATATTGTTGTTACCCCATAGTGTGTGATGACCATTTAAGTCTCCCAGAATGAGGAAAGGTGTGGGGAGTTGAGCTATGAGGTTGTTTAGATCATTTTGTTGGATGGAAAAGCTTGGTGGAATATATAAGGAGCAGATTGTAATATGGATGTCAGCAGCTACACGGACCGCTATTGCCTCGAGGGGAGAGTTCAGTAAGACCTGTTTGACAGGAACATATGGGTTTGTTATGACAGCTACACCGCCATGTGTAGTATTTTGATCGGTTCTATCTTTTCTAAAGATATTGTAATAAGACAGTTTTGGTGTGTCTTGAGGTTTGAAATACGTCTCTTGGAGGCAGAGACATATTGGTGTGTATTTAGAGGTAAGGTCGTATAGGTCATCAATATTGGCACGGAAACCACGACAATTCCATTGGATTATTGTGTTCATTGTTTATCTCTAGTTAAACTTTCCGCGCGTTTTGTTGGTGCTGAGGTTCTCTGTTTTTCACTCTTGTTTTTGTCTTTCTTTCGAAAGTAGGGCCTTTCTGTTTCCATGTCTTCTTCTACAAAAATGTGTAGGACCGGGTCATCTGGGGGTATTTCCTTAGTATCCATTTCCTGTTGGTGAGTAGTTACGATTTGTTTTTCTTTGTGCCCTTCATCCGGGAAGTGGGGATTTTCGATTGGTATAGAAACAGGCGTATTGACTGCCTGAGTTTGAGTTGCATTGAACAGTGTTTTTACATAGTTCGAAAAAGACTCTTTTGGGAGTACTGTTAGTTCAGTTTGCGATGCGGTTGATTGGAATTTTTTGGTTATTTGAGCATACGTAGATCTATTTGCAAGGTTTGGTGGTGAGATATTTCGCTTAGTTCTTGATAGGACACGTTATGATTGGTTTTATAAATCTGAATAAGTTTCTCAGTTTTCCAGCGTTCACATGTTCTAGCGTAAGCGGGATGATCTTTTTTGCAGTTTGGGCATATCGGTTGGGGTGCAGTACAGGCTTCGCAGTTGTGTTCAACTGACCCGCACTTTGCACAAGCAGGAGTTCCCCGGCAAGCTGTCTGGGAATGTCCGTACTTCTGGCATCGGAAACACCGTAGGGGATTAGGAATATAAGGTCTGACATTGCAGACCAGATATCCAGCCTTAATGGATGCTGGGCGATGTGGTGTATTAAAGGTAAGAATGAGATTGCGTGTAGGAGTCAGAACTCCTTCTTTTCTGGTGGAAATTCTCTTTACCTGTATAACGCCTTCTTCTTTAAGTTCTTCGAGCATCTCCTCTTCGGACACATCTATTAAATCCCAATCAGAGATCACTCCTTTAGAGGTGTTCAGTGATCTGTGGGGTGTCACAGTAACTGGTATTCCAGCAAAGAGATTAATATTCAAAAGCCGCTCTGAGTGTTTACTATTAGAGGTCTCGATCAGAATATCTCCTGACCTAAGTCTTTTTACAGACTTAGGAGTTCCAGCTCTGCTTTCTAATTCCTTCTGCACCCTAAATGGCGAGATTTTGCCAATTGCATTTTCACCAGTTGAGTGCATGATCAGGAAAGCTGGAGTAGGATAGATGTCAGAGTCAGTTTTCTGCCGATTTGAAGTTCCTGAAATAGAGCTATCTTTCTTTTTTGTTGACTGGGGTGCATCTGGCAGCCCAGATAAGTCTGAGTTTGATTTACTCATGACGTGCTCTTTTTGGTCCCGGGAGATTACCTTTTTCTCCCAGGTTACCAGCCCCGCCACGTGGAGGCAAGAGCGGTGCCGCCTAGTGACCCAAGCGAAGAGAAGGTTAGTATTAACGAAAAATAAAAAAGGGGGTTAAAGAAAGGTGCTTTCCTTTCTGGGTTATATAAATTGAAAGATCTATTTAATTATAATGCTCAAGAGTTAACGGACTTGCGAAACTCAGGAGAAACGTATTTACAGTAAAGCGTATCAGATAATCACTATGAAAGGGCGCTGTGGTCACTAATATCGCTTGGCACTCGGGGCCGGATGCTGAGGTGATCCCACATTCGACAAAACCGTTCTCTTTGCTGTATCAGCCTCAGTCAGTTTCTATAACACCCTTATTACGAGTAAGCCTCAGAGCTTTTATTTTAATCTCTTTAAAAATTTCCTTCAATGCCTTGGCCACTTCAGATTTAGTATATTGGCTAGTACTCAGATTAGAGTTCTCACCTGCCTTTAAAATAATAATATTCTGTACAACAGTAGCCGAAGAAGATTTAGCGGCAACGGTGGCCAGAGACTAGGACATTTTAAATTTATAAACTTCATAAATTGATGGCGGAGCCGCTATTGCCAAAACCATCCGTTACAAATGGTAATGCTAGAAAGAGGATGCAATGGCGTTATGGTGTCATATTATGACACGAATCATCATTCAGACTTTTGCAACGTCAGGGAGAGTTTAAGTTTGATAAATGCCAAAGAAAGCGCATAATTCACTGTCTTGTGCCAACCGTCATAATGATGGTTTGTGCAGCAATATCTTGTTATTCTTTAGGCCCAATCATCACCATGAAGAACGAATAACTGCCACTGACTACCTCGATATTTTGAGTGACCAGATTCATCCCATGGTAGAAACATTGTTTCCCACAAACGAAGCTATATTTCAAGATGACAATGCTCCAATACAATACACACAGGCAGATATGTCCAATCATGGTTTGAGGAGCGTGAAACCGAAGTTAAGCATCTCACATGGTCTGCACAATTACCAACCTTAAACTTAAACGTTATAACGCACAATCATAAAGTTATTTTTAAATGAATTTTGAATAATGTTCGTAAATTTATAAAACTTCAAAATGTTCAATTATCATTCTGGAAATTATCTCTACTTACCTACGTATATTGGAGATTCTTTTCTTTTTACATTGTCATCCAAGTATGGTAATGCAATGATATTAATGGCTATCGATCCAAGTCCGTTTAAAATATGACCAATGAAATATATACAAACCACTGGAATGACAGGAGACACACTTTTATTGTCATTACAAGAGTCTTGAAGTGGAGCGGTGCACATCTGGTGTGTGCTTTCTGATGTGTTGTGAAAATTCGTTGAGTCTACAGATTCGTTGTAATTTGCTCCATAGATGAAATAAGGCATTGCAGTAATAAAGCAGCTAATCACCTCGATGATCATTGCAAGGGCTATAAGACGTGGCCTGTGGGCCTTTCGACTGTAGTAGCCAATCACTATGTTTCCCAATAGAGGGCCCACATTTTCAGCTGACAAAAAGGCTCCAGTAGTTGTGCTGTCTAATCCAAATCGTTTCTCCAGCGTGGTGATAATACCAACAAAATATGAATAATACGCGCCCTGAAGTGTACTGATGACGCAAATCATTATTAAATACGCTTTAGGATCAGCAAACCTCTGCAGCCAACGTGGCTTGAAGCTCCCGAATCCACAGAGATGGTCGTTATCTGTTTCCCTATCCATGGTCTGTATCCGTTTATCTCTGTTGAAGAAAACAAAATATATAAACATTTTTATTAAGCGAAATAAAACTGATATTTATACATTGTATTAGGTAGTATCCACCCTATCTTTATATTTAAATTTCCAGTATATCCACCCTATCTTTAATATTTAAATTTCAATAGTGAAGAATATCTGAATGTATTTTACATTAGTTATGTTCTGTCCTCTATTGTCCTACCTAAAATCATGGAGCACTTCTGACAAGTGTCTTATGATTATCCTACCGAAGTCTTGGGACAAGTGCCCTTTAACACTTGGGATATTGTATCTGTACTTCGCTAACCAATAACGATGGAATGTTGCTGTGTATACGTCTACTTACTGGTTTTGTGACGTACATCTTAAAGAATATAAAAACAGTTATTCTGAAAAATAAAATCATATTAAAAAAAAATCTACCTGTTTTCATAGAAATTCATAATGTGGGATTACTTTTCCCCGTCAATATATACTTACCAGGGGGATGTATAAAGATGTGGACAGCTTTCTGAAGATACACACTGACACCTTTTAAGTCGTCGAGGGGAACTGTCATTGGCTTAAATTTTATGACCAAAATTAAGGAGTTTTTAATCCCTTCGGTTTCTTTATTACTTCTTTGACACACGACTTTGTCCCTTCGCGTTTCAACTTCTTCGAAATTATGGACATGATTATGTGCAATGTGCACTTCGTTCACTGAATGAACGTCACACGATCTCATAAGTGGCCTTCAGAAATTGAAAGAAACAGAATGATAGTCGTTTAAGGAGAGCCGAATTACAGCTGTGTTAAGCAACGTTGTATTTACAACCAGTAACGCAAGCGTTGAGTCCAGAAGCTTGCTTCTGGTCAGCCAACCGTAATACGGCTAAGATACTCTCGTAGAAGGGGTTTTGTGGCTTTAAGCAATTACCTCTTAGGATTTCGAAGAGAATTATAAAAGTGTATTGCCGATGAAGACGAAAATAAAGTACAGTATGATTTATTTTTAAATTTAAAACGTTGTAAATCTTGGAAAATACCCATGAATCATAAATTCATTTCAAATAAGTATCCTAAATTAGGAAAACTGCCACCAGAGCTACCTGTACTATTGGTTAAAAACAAATCTACTTAGAGTAAGGCGCATTTAGGGCTAGAGCCTCAAGCTGCGAACAAATTTAGACTATGTATATAAAGTGCTTAGCATCATAATACACAGCCATTTCTGAATAAACAGAAAATTTTTAAGGTGGCATCGTTTTAGGTTATATCTCATATTGTGAATACCTTCACAACGAGTTGCCATGATATTGCACTACTTCGAATAAGTAACGCTTCACCTAAGGAGAAGACTAGTGTTACTTATTCTCAGATAGGTACCACCACCCAGACAGCACTGTTTCAGGGCTATTTGGCCCTTCGTTCCTTAGGTGAAGCGTTACTTATTCGAAGTAGTGCAATATCATGGCAACTCGTTGTGAAGGTATTCACAATATGAGATATAACCTAAAACGATGCCACCTTAAAAATTTTCTGTTTATTCAGAAATGGCTGTGTATTATGATGCTAAGCACTTTATATACATAGTCTAAATTTGTTCGCAGCTTGAGGCTCTAGCCCTAAATGCGCCTTAGTCTAAATACATCATACACCATCAGGCATCTCTCATATTGTGGAGTTATACTTCATAACTGTTTTTGCCATCATTGCATCACTTGGGTACCTACCCACTCACTGACGAAGGGCCAAATAGCCCTGAAACAGTGCTGCTAGGGGGAGCTTGATGATGTCCGGAGTTTCCGAGAATAGGTAACAACAGCCTTCTCCACTGGGGAAGCGTTGCCTATTCGAGGAGTTTATGAGTTTTTGAGTGGTGTGAGTTGAAGGAGTTACTGTCCCTTTCATTCTTCTACACTGTTTCTTTTCCTCTTCCACTCCTACTATAACTTTCCCTCTACCTTTTTTGCTTTTCTAAGTCTAATAGGGACAAGTGGATATTCGAGTAGATATTCACATACATACATCAAATAGCCCTGAAACAGTGCTGCTAGGGGGAGCTCGATGATGTCCGGAGTTTCCGAGAATAGGTAACAACAGCCTTCTCCACTGGGGAAGCGTTGCCTATTCGAGGAGTTTATGAGTTTTTGAGTGGTGTGAGTTGAAGGAGTTACTGTCCCTTTCATTCTTCTACACTGTTTCTTTTCCTCTTCCACTCCTACTATAACTTTCCCTCTACCTTTTTTGCTTTTCTCAGTCTAATAGGGACCAGTGGATATTCGAGTAGATATTCACATACATACATAAATAGCCCTGAAACAGTGCTGTCTGGGTGGTGGTACCTATCTGAGAATAAGTAACACTAGTCTTCTCCTTAGGTGAAGCGTTACTTATTCGAAGTAGTGCAATATCATGGCAACTCGTTGTGAAGGCATTCACAATATGAGATATAACCTAAAACGATGCCACCTTAAAAATTTTCTGTTTATTCAGAAATGGCTGTGTATTATGATGCTAAGCACTTTATATACATAATCTACTTAGAGTGTAAATTCTGTCTATCTGCATCGCCTGGGATGTGTAGGTTACAAAATAAGGAAGTACCAGTGATGGTTTCTGAATGAATGTTATGGCATTCGTATCACTCTGGTGTTAGGCGAATATCTCTTGTTGTACAGAAGTTTTCGAGGATCAACATGTACCAGTATTTCTAGGAGATTACAATTTTTACTTCTCCAATTTATTACAAAGGCGACTGGAGCATTTTGTAATATTATCTTAATTTACTGGTCGTAACTTTTGATTTTAAAATTAAATTTTCATTCCGTCTCCCAACAGGGTTAGAGGAGACTTATGAATATAGGAATACGAGGTGGGAACATTCTTTTCTCTGAATATATACGTTGAAAGATAATAATAAATTATGGGTATTTGAATTTGTTCTTTGGTAGAAGAACACAAACTGTATTTACAGTAAGTTAAAGAAAATTATTTGTAGTACTGAAACTAGAAGAAATCGCACTAATGAAATTCGGCAGTCGAAAGATAAATTAACGAAATACATGCATATAGTTCTGTATCAATGACAATAGATGTCGCCCCAGCTGTATGTGACTCTTGGTAAGATAGTTCGTTATGTGGCCTGAAAGAGAACGTGGGTCCCTCGCTCCAGCCTCTCTCTGATGTCCTGATATAACGGAAAATTCAACACTATGTAAAGGCCCGTTTCCGGCTCTCCACAAGAGCAAATATCTGAGGCGAATAACCCCAATCAGTGCAGCCTTGACCTCAAGCCATGTTCATCAAGCCGCCAAATCACTCACAGTCTGCACGGATGGAATAAAGGAGTACAAATGACATCCTTTGTCAGAATTGGTCCACTGCGATTGTCAGATGGTCTCAAACTCACCTCCGCTACGATGGAATATCAAGGGCAAGACTCGCTGGCCCAAATGGGCACGACCGGACGCTGAACATTTGTCGGGGAATTCCTTCCTTTAAGGAATATCTTAAGGAAGCCTTGGCCACCAGTACTCAGGTATCAGAATAACACCTTACTAAATACAACTCGAATTGTAGAACATTAGCTAATTTTCTCCCTTACCAATCTTTTACGCAACGCTGTTCAAATGTTGATATCGTACGAAAAGTGCATTGTTTATTTAAGAAAAGAGGAATACTATTTCTATCGCAATCCTCGAGATGCTAGTTGCAGCAGTGGAATCATCATCTGACAAGTATTAAGGGAGTTTAAAGAGTTACTAAGAGGGCATGTGTAACGCGCTACATTATCCTTCAGCTAGTAAACCTCCTGTAGGCTTTCCAATAAACTATAATTCCATACAATCATAAAGTTCTCCAGTGAAAGGCTTCTCAACGACTGGGGCTATTTCTCTACCCTCACAATGGTTGCTGCACTTTCTATGCTTTTTAAAACCGGCTAACCGGAATTAATTTTACCACCAAAGAGCGATCACTCTGTATGTTAGCTAGAAACAGCAACATAAGATTTGGTGACCTTGACGGTTCAACGGACAGTCAGCACTTGAACCCGTTAACTCTGTAGCATAACCTCTCTTTGCTTGACCGTCATATTGGGGGATCATGTCATTAAATAAATGCATTTAAAATTTACAACTTTACCTGAATCTTCCAGAAAACACTTAATAAAGCTTCTTAGATAGTAGTAGCAGTATCATGACCAACCTGATAGATGCTCAAGTTACTCAAACCGAAGTAGCGCCAGTTAATGAAAAACACGGAGCTTACATTTGATACAACCGGTCTAATCCAGCGCACGCGCATTCAACTGTTAATGGAAAGGAAAAAGTTAATCAACAGTCAGCAGTCAATGTATTGCGCCATCGGGTTCAGCATCCTATAAGATGGCTGTTTATGTAGCTGAGTAAATAAAGCTTTCTGACGAGTACTGGTTCTTTCACAAGATGCAGTTGTTGCTTGGCAGTCCATCTGAGTTAGCGAAGCATGTACATGTTTATTCGACCTATTTAGCACGAACCGTGAGCCTCTGATCGAACGATATCCCCAGGTTGGTAGTGAATGTTACTTCCGGTATTTCCAGATTATTTTGAGAGAAGATGAGTTCAGTAGTGCGATTTTCAGTGAGTATGCCGTTATGGCTGATTTGAAGGGATTGATTCGAAGTTTAAAGTTGTGCAGACTAATTTTCAACAGATGGCACTATTGATTAGACCCGGTTCTTGTTAGGATTTTGAAATCGCGTGCATAGGAGATGGCGTTGCGGTTCTCGAGCAGGAAAGAAAACAGTGTTGCTACGATCATGTAAATAACCAGAGAGGAGGCCCTTCCAATTGATGCATCCATCTCGAAATGTTTCTTGACAAAGTGTCGTCGATGAATCATTGCTCCTTGAAAGAAGGCACTGATGACCATAGCAATTCACCCTTGATAGAAAAGTGCATTTCGAGCAGACAGGGCAGAGCCCACTTACCTTGAAGGTCGTCGTACGTGACTGATATTTCCAATGTCAGTTGTAGTGCGTGAAGAATTTCAGTGGTTGAGAATGACAGATGGGTGAATGTTGATATTCCACAGCTTGCATAGCAGATATTGGGAGGGGACAATGTGGCAGGAGTCATATATTCATCATTGGGATGATCACCTTTTCAATGACTTTGAGCAGACTGGATGCATTTGCAATCGGATGGAACTGGTTAACGGCAGCTTCCAGCCATCTAAGTAGCAGTCTCACTGAATAGTAATTCTACATTGGTAGAAAGCAGCGCTAGTCAGGATTCTGTGGGCTGTTTGAAATAGCAATACATACTCGATAATCCTTCATGCATAACTATAATGTTTATGAATAATTCACTGAACTGACACAGAGTTATTTGAAAGTTGTTATTTATTATTTCTTCCACGGTGTTCTGCAAAGGATAGCCAGACTTATTATTCCTGAATTAGATGATTTTGAGTGAAAATGTATGGCTATTGCTATTAAAAAGTGGGTAAATGAAGGTAAAGCCCACAAATGTCCCATTCGAAGCAAATTGAAAACAAAATTGCGCTTTTATTAGATGTTGTGTCTGGGTTCGATCCGATTGCGCTGGAAACCGTAAAATGACAGCTCTCTGAAATTTAAAATAATTATTTGGAATTAATTTAAGATTTATGCCTATTTTCTAAGATTTAGAATGTTTTTGAAAAGTTACGAAAGTTATAATAAAATCACAACCACAATGAAAAGAAGTCAATTGTACCTGTATAATTCCTTTTTCTGCTCCCTCGCTCTTTTACAATTCCTTTCGAAATCCTAAGACTTCTTAAATGTCACAAAGGCTTCCGAATTCTTTTATGAAAATGTTTTACTCGTAATAGGTTGGGCCCACCAGTTATCCTGACGCTTGAATTACTGACTACTACTGTAGAACGTTGTTCAGCAACATATCTGTAATTGGCAGTTCTCTTAAACAGTTGTCCGTGAACATTCATCCGTTTCTTTACATTTCTGAAGGCCACTTTTTATGTGACCTTCATCCAACGACCGAAGTACAGTTTCCACATACAGTATTCGAGTTTGTAAGCGGGGAGCTGCACACTTGAATGAGTGACATCGTACGTTAAAGATGAGATCAGACGCCATAATTGCATTCACAACATTTAAACCAATAACTCCACACAACTATCAGTCAGAAGAGTTATCAAAAGTTAATGTTTATTTGTAGGAAAATTGTTCGAGGTTTCCGGGTAAATATATATTCATTGATAAAATTAATCAGATAATATGAATTATTATTATTAATTCCAATATATATATCCCACTTTCAATTTCCAATTTCCTCCCTGAATAAAGTTTCTCCGGGATATCCTAGCATAAAGTAGAGTATCCTAACATACCCTCTGCTCTAAGCCAGATTCCTAACGATGATGCAATGCCAGTACCAAAGCCACCAGAACCCTATGGACTTGGCTCTGATTTAGGATCGGGAAAGGAGTCTCTGGAAGATGCAGAACCCAGAACGAGTACAGATTCAGACTTTTCAACTCTTGATACTTCAAAGCCGATTCTAATCACTCAGGCAGAATTGAACGATTTGGTCAGAGATTTCGACCTCTCCAAAACCAAGGCTCAATTACTAGGATCACGGCTTCAGCAGTGGAATCTTTTGAAAAGTGTGTCAAGGTGTCTTTTTATAGGAAGAGGCAACCTCACGTAACGACCTATTACTCCATGGATGGTTCTTTGATTTATTGTAAAAATGTCCAGGAATTTATGAAAGAGTTACATCTGGAGTACATCCCCGAGCAGTGGAGACTTTTCATTGATTCATCCAGGGTCAGTTTGAATGCACTTTTACTCCATAATGGAAATAAGTATCCATCTATACCATTGGTCCATGCAGTTCACACGAAGGAAAACCTACAGGGTTTTCCTACGCTTCCTTAGGACTTAAATAAAATAAAATAAATTTTCTGTTTATACTCCGGGACGACCAAACGGTCAGAGGAGTTCACAAGTTAGACAGAATACAAGAGACTTATTTTAGTGTATCCACCTTGCAACCCAGTCAGCAAAGCTACCACTTTTAGTTCGGCACAGATATTCCATTTGTATTCTTGATGGCATATATTTTTTTTGAAAAAGAGCCTGTAGGCTTTTTTGAAAAGGATTGCAACTACAGGGTAAGTCAAGAAAAGGATTGCAACTACAGGGTAAAAAAATGGCCAGACCGTTCAGAAACTACACCAAGACAGAAAAATGTAGCACATCTTCCTTTGGTGGATAAGTCAAAAATCTATTTACCTCCATTGCACATCACTCTAGGTTTGATAAAAAAAAATATTTGTGAAAGCGATGGACCAAAAAAGGAGAAGGATTTCCTGTGTGAGGCAAAAGTTTCTTCGAATCAGTGAGGAGGCCAAGATAAAAGAGGGTTATTTTGTATATCTACTCAAATCCAACTTCTATTCCAAGATGAGGAAGTTACTAAAAATTAAATTCTTTTTTTTTTGTCCTCGCCTTTTTCCCATTATTATATGGGGTCAGCGTTTTTATTGTTTTGGCATGCAATTTTTACTGCCGGATGCCCTTCCTGACGCCAACCCTCACCCTTTATTCGGGCTGAGGATATGCGGTGGTCATTCCTTGACCTTCCGCATCCTCCGTATTTGGTGGTCACAGGCTCGAACCCCTGTCTAATCAAGAAGCGTGTGCTATGCACTACTGCTCCTGCCCACTTGGCTACGGAGGCGCCCCTATTAAAGTGGTGAGCTGTTCTCACCACTCCGGATTTGGATTTGACAACACAACAAGTGAGTCCCGTAAATGAGCGAGGAATCTTTATGCGTCTTTTTCACGATGTGGCCAAGTTAGTCGGTCTCAGGAGAGGTCAGCATGGTTTATTCTCCCGGAAACTATTTATTATTATTAACATCATTTTATTTACTCATCAGTAGACACCCTTGGAATAGCCTGGTTTGGCTAGAAGGGTGTACATTATGCATATTCCAGTTGATTGTATTGATTGGAATTGAAAGAAATCAAAACAGATTTAAATTTCACAACAGAATTAAAATAAATAAAAATAATAATAAGTAAAATAAACAAAATAACCAGTAAAATAAACAAAATAACCAGTAAAATAAACAAAATAACCAGTAAAATAAACAAATGATAAATAATAAAAAACACAACGGTGAATCCAGGGAAGCCTTGGCAGGGAATTATTTTCGCATAGTGCTTATTGTTCATGTTTCCTACAGTTCTTTCACTATGTCCTGTCTATAGTGCTTCGAGGACAAGGTGTTGAATTGCACCAGGTTCGTTCTGAGGTCTGAGGATTTGTAAAAACGTCCCAAATGTCAGGCGAATCCATTTGGTGGCATAGTAGTTGTGCCAAGGTATGTAGATTCCTCTCTTTGATGATGGGTTTCGATTAGAGCACGCTCCTAGAAATGGTGAAAGGGTAGCCCATCTCCCTGTTTCGCTTTCTCAGGAACCAATATTCAACTCCAAGAAATCTCTTTAGTAGAGTAGAGGAGACTCCTGACGAGAGCGCCGCAAGGCAAGCGTTTTTAGCATGGCCATCTTCAGGTGGTCTTTGAAAGTAAGCCCGTCATCCCACTTCAACCGCAAATTCATGTGACAGTGAACCTTTTTAATGGCTGTCCCATTTATTGTGAGCATAATTTCATTAATAGTCCTTTTTCTGAGCTGTTTTATGAGGATTCAGTTTAAGTCTCAGACGTCCTAGATAATCTTGGAGTTCAAACAGTACTATCTGATTTTCATAGGCGACTATCTCAGCCTTTTCTGGATCGTCGGATCAGCATCTTAAGATCATCAGCGTATGAAATGAAGTTTGGATGCTTCGCAAGGAAGGGCTCAAGTGCTGCGGCAAAAAACCACGATGAAAGAACTCCTCTTGTGGGATGCCGACAGAGGTCGTGATGGCCCTCTCCAATCTATGGTCATATTTAATAAAGATCTGTCTGTTGCTGAGAAGTTGATGGAGGATAGCAAGAAGGTTAAAGCCCAGATCTCCTAGGAATAATAATATGAAGGTGCTGTGGACGCCCATTGAAGCAGTGATCGACTAAGATGGACTGTATCTAGGGTTTTCGTTCAGTAAACACCAAAGCGACCAAGAACACATGCAATTTACAGATATTATATATATATATATATATATATATATACGTATAGCTTTTGTATTGACCGTTGTAGTGTCTGATTCTATTCTTGCTATAGTCCTATATTATGAACCAAATTACACGCATCTCAAAACCTAATAGGTTTACGCAAGACAACGAAAAGCGAGCATGAAATGTGCACTGCTCCTCTGAACGGTTCTCGTGACTAATAACTAGTCTCTTACCATCCCAATAATGTGTACATATTTCATCTCTTATATCTGTTTGGAATTGGACCGATAACTCTGAACATCGCTGTATTAAGTAAGTACGATTATCTCATTATTGGGCGATTTCAAACTCCCTCGTATACTTTGCGATATGTGGACCGGAAATACATTAGATAACAGCTTTTTTTAAAAACAAACTGGATGATCGCTATTTATTCAAGGGAGTATAAGACACTTTGACATCCTAGGATGATAGAGTCCCTTATACTCACTCAGGAGCCTAATGTATCAATAAACTTGACAGTGGGGGAACTAACAGCAAGCAATGACACCAATACCATAAAATGCACTGTACTAAAGAAATTTATTCGAAAGTAAAGGTGAGAGATTCAATTTCAAGAAAGGGTAAAACAGATAGTTCTCAAAGACATTTTTACAGTTAAAAACAATGGTTTTGTTTGGTTTAAAATTTTAATGGCGCATTAGCAGCAATGGCTATTATGCGGGCAAGAAAAAAGGTAAAAATTAAAAACAGCAGACAGATTGTCATTGTCGGATAAAATCTGACTGAGCGTATAAGGCTCAGTCAGATGGTTAAAAGCTGTAAAGCGCATATTAGTAAAATCTGAGCACTCCATTAGAATATGTTTCAGGGATAAAACTGTGCCACAGGACTCACACATAGGAGGGTCATCAGCTCTCAGCAAGAAAGAATATGTCAGATGACTGTGTCCTATGCGGGTCCGTGCCAGAACAACTTCCTCTTTGAGATTCCTGAGCAGACTAGACTGCCACGGTTCAATTACAGGCTTTATCTGATGTAGTTTATTCGTAGTCTGTCTATTCCGCGAATCCTGCCATTGGGAGTGTATCTTCTGGTGTATTATTTGCCTGTAGTCTGTGTAGGGGACTGACAAGCAGCGATTAATACTGGGAATTTATGATTTCCCCTAATCCCAATGTGGCTGGGTTTCCAGCAGAAGCGGATATCGTATTCACGTTCATGGAGAGAGTGAATCTTCTGCTGAACTTGAGACAGAACTGGGTGAGGATTATATCCGACAGATAATAAAGCCTGTAAGACGCTCAAAGCATCCGAATATAAAAAGAACCGTTGGTGTTGGCATTTACTAATGTGATCCAAGGCTATCTGTATAGCGCGCAGCTCTGCAGTGAATATGCTGCATTCAGAGGGAATTTGCTCTGATATAGTGATGTTTGCAGAGACAGCAGCAGATCCGACATTGAATTCTGACTTTATGCTGTCTGTGTAAACTGGCGCGAACTCAGAAGGTTCAGCTCGGTGTGCTGAAAACAGCTGCAGGTAGACAGATGATGGAGTGTCCGACTTTCCCCAGATTTTAAAGGAAAAGTCGCGTGTTGGAACGTGAGCATGCCATGGTGGAAGGGGCTGATTTGGTGTTTGGGCAACCTTGTCTACCTTCATTTTAAGTTTTCTGAGTAGCTCTTGGAGACGAATACCAAAAGGTAGTGCCAATGTTTCACCAGCCCACAAAGGTGGTGAAAAAGAGGAGGTAGGCAAGTATAGGCCAATAAGTTTGACTTCTAGGGCAAGGAAAATTATGAAGTCTATGAATTTAAGGGGAGATTATAACTGACCAGTCTGGTAAATTGCCATGGTGTAGTCATTGAGCAGTTGGACGGAAGTTGCAATTTTTACTTTATATATCTAGACAGTAGTAAAGCTTTTGATATAGTCCTTCATTGAAGACTGCTGTATAAACTGGAAGAACGTGAAGTTACTGGTAAGATACTACTCTAGATTGCAGACTGGCTAAATGACAGGAGATAGTGGGAAGGGATAAATGTTCAGTCTTCAGCGTTGTCCAATATAACAAATAGAGTTCCTCTGGGCTCTATGTTTGGTCCCCTCCAATTTCCAATTTTCATAAATGATATCGACGAGGACATCTACAGGAAGTTACCAAACTTTGCTGATTGTGGGAAGAGTGGTTAAAAATACGAGCCAGGCCATGTTGCTTAAAAGAATTAGATCGGTTGATACATTGTCCGGAAAAAAGGCAAATAAAGTTTAATGCTTCGAAATGAAATCCTGGCGGGGATCACGTACAAGGTAGGGAAAGAGCAGCTAAAATTGTTTTAAGATGAAAGAGACTTTGGCATTAAGATTTAGTCTGATATGAAGTGAAAAGAGGAGACTGGTACGGAAAATGGTATGTTGTTCATGGGACCTTTGTCAGTAGAGACAAAGGCGTCATTATCCCTCTTTGCAAAACGTCCAACAAACAACATGCTTGATGGAAAGCGAACTAAAAGAATATGGCAAATAAAAGCTCAGAAAAGTAATAGAATTTTCAAACGTAAAGTATACCTACCTTTGTATCTAAAAGTTAAGAAAGACAAAAGGACAGACACACCTTTGATATAAAGAAAAATAGTTTATTTAAAGTCTTTGATTTACATAATGAGGTTCGTTTCTATCTCTGTGGTGATGGCGCTGGAAAGGTGATGATAAATATCTATAATTTTCAAGTTTCATAAGTGTACAGTATCACTGATTTCTTAATTTTTTTCATATCGAGTCCATCTCGAAGTCTGTGATCATCTTCGACTTGTTTCGCAGGGATGTTTTAGTTTCGTTCTCTTTCTCGTCTATAAAGTTTTCTTCTTCGTCGTAGAAATTCTTCAACCGGCCACTTAAGCATAACAGCAGGAAATTAAAGAGAATTCCGGCACATGTGAAGCCAATGGTCATTCCATGCAGGTAGTAACGAAGTCTGTCGTCATCGTAAAGCCAGCAATGCCCAGTTTCCCCACACTCTTCCTTCCAAACAATGCATGCGGCATCCGTCACCATTCCATATATCAATGGAAATGGAAGGAACCCTGAAATATAAAAGAAGAGAGTAACTGTATGCAATTATTTAGTTGGGATATTTGTAATTATTATAGTATTTAACAGACGTCATGTTTCACAGACGATAAGGGATTTCCATTGATGGAAACATAAATTGCGCCGTCCTCCAAATAGCTGTAAGATTTTGTGATGACGGTCCTTTTGGTTGAAGAAGACTGGTCGTAGGTTCTTATTGGCCACGAGAAAGATAGTATGTTTCTTGTTCATGAACTGCTGGAGTTCGGTCCACCAGCATGCGTTTATTAGACCTATCAGGAGAGGAGTTACAATGTGTACAATGGTGTCCATCCTGCTGAGAGTTCCATTGGCATCTCTGGAGCAATGTTTCGAAGCGATCTCAATAAGGAAGAGTTCCTCGAAACAATTCTGGTGGAGGTCTAGGGCCCAATAAGCGCTGTTGTTGTTTTTGTATCAAAATAACTAAGGCTATGAGGCGCAAAAGTATTCTTCCGTCGGTTAGACTGTTTTTTGGGTGAAAAACCAGTTTTCGGAAGAAGAAAGAATACGACTTTCACCATGGCCCACCAGTTCAGTCACTGCTTTAGCAGAAAGGCTCATACATGTCTTGGATGGATTCGACCATGGGCCTTTAACGCACGGAGTTCAAAGACAGAAATCATAAACATTGTGCTACATGCAGCAGTGCTGGTATCGTCTCTGAGGAACGTCTACAGTAATTAAGAAAAAATGGTATAAATAAGACTACTCCTGATATCTGCTGTTTTACTAGCAATGCGATTTCAACAAAAAAAGGACACTTACCTAAAAAAGTCATTATAATGTCATACATTCCTAGGACAAGACCTTTGTCCTCTGCATCAACGCACCTGAAAAGATATATTCATTTATTTTATTATAGTGATTGCGATTAAATTATCTACATTTAAATGTTTTGCGTTAAAGCTTCAACTATTATTACACTTTGTACACTCAGTACAGAGTACAGTGATACTTGAAGAGTTAACGGAAGTGATCAGGTTAATAATGCAGGCTAATTTCTCAGTGTGTCCATTTTCAAGAGCCTGGAGGATGGCGGTTCATACGCATCTTATTATATTTCCTTCGATGGGGTTAATTGCAAAAATCAGAGTAAAACAAGCCATTTGAACAAAAACTTCCATTCCCCTGAAGAGGATCGCGAAAGAAATCTTTTATATAATTAAGCAAAAGTTTTTTTTTCGATGCAGATGATATAGTATCGATTCGGGTTGGTGAGTAAAGGAATTTTACTTATAATGAAACTAAATGATAAAAACGAAAGACCGATAAATGCGTCTGTGATTCATCAATACGTACCTTAAAGCAATTAGAGTAGCTCCACTTTTAGAAGCAGATGAAGCTAATATAGTGATGCAAAAAAAGATCATGAATGGTAGAAGCATGTTGCAGTCTTCTGGGCAGTAACCACTCTTAAGATAATTACTTTCCGCACAGGAGCAGTCCGAAAATATCTGTAATATATTGATTAGGACCAATCAGAAGAGCCTAAATTCAGAAAAAATCTCTCTCTTTCTTTCTCTCTCTGGTTCACTCAATGTTCTGATAACCCAAAGACTATATGCCATTCCTATAGACGTTAACTACTAAATTGTTTAATTACCAAACGTTTGCTCTCCTGAAATCCCCAGACCATGCAATTATTACAAAAATTACAAAACTAGTAAATAGTTGCCTTCGATCCAACAATCTGCGGTACTCAAATAGTTCAATACCAAAGGTTTCTGGATTGAAATAGTTGAGTAGCAAACGTGAGTTGCTGTTCAAAAGTGCAAGAATAGTTAGCTCCTCTCAAGCATTAAGACCCACAAGTTACCTGGCTGCACTAGTGATTAGAAACTTTTCCAAGAGCTCAGGGTTCCTCCTTTTTAATTTTCAATGTATATTCAAAGTAAGGCGTCTATACCTCATGAGTAAATCGAGTACACAACGTTAGAAAACAAAATGTTTATTATACAAAATAATATTATATATACATACAAGTATACGGATAAAATGGCTAGTTATAAATAAATTTTCTATTTAAACTCCTAGACGACCAGAAGGAGTTCACACGATAGAGAGAATGAAAGAAACAGCACCATATTTAGCGCACAGAGGCTTGAACCCCGGCCACCCAAAGCACCTGTAATTGCACACCCTCGTGCCTTCTTAATTAGAACACAACAATATTATTCATACTAATAGATATCCATCATATTCTATTCTCAAAGCTACTTCCATTCAATATCTATTATTCTTTTTTTTTCTCTAACGATACGTTTACTATTACAAACATAAATTTCTATTGAATCCACATCTTAAAGCCTCTCCGGATGCTTTAGTATTAGCCAAATAGCGCAAGGAAGCCACGGGTCAGTTTACTCAATGTCCTGATAATTCTGATAACTCAAAGACCCTTAAGATACAATAAATTATGCACTTCCTTCCTCATGAAGGTAACTGTCCAATTGACCTCTCAATTTCTTCGAACTGTCACCCTCAACCACCTGTGGAGGCAACTTGTTCCAGTAATCAACGACTCGCTGACTAAAAGAAAACTTCCTACAATCTAGTCTAAACCTCATCCCCTTTACTTTGAATTTACGGCCCAAAGTTCTGTAATTCTTTATAATAGTGAAAATTTCTCCTTCTTTCATTTTACTAACCGCTCTCAGAGTAAAGTGTTGGGTTGCCAAGCTCTGTAGCCCAAATCATCAGAGGTTTCCTCATACGGTTGCTCTTCTGAGGATCTTACCATGCCAGTTGCCACCTTTGATCCCTTTCAAGAAGCTCAATGGCTTTTTCAGATGAGAGTCTCCCTACATGGACACAATATTCCAAATGAGGTCTTACAATTGCCTTATACAGTGGGATTATGACCTTCATGTCTCTATAGGACAATGTTCGATAAATCACCAACCTGGCAGCCTGTTTTACGCTAATTGGAAAACAACCAACCAATCATAAAAGAACGAGAAAATATTGAAGGTAATATTTACCGTGTAATTAACCGAAGAGTTGTAAAATGCGGTGTGGTTGGCACATCCGGCATAACATGGAGAGAAATAGGTGGAGGCTCCATCCGATCCACAGACAGGTTCAAACTCTGCTTTTGTGCATTCACAATCACGATTGCAGCTGTTTGTCAGATTTAAAAGCCTAAAATTAAAAAAAGGAATAAAACCTCAATCTCGTAGGTGTTGTAACTCTTCTGTGATCTATGCAGATTGGTGTTTTGGCAACATAAATTATCACTCGAACAAAGCTAAGTAAATGAAATACTCAAAAAAACGTTGTAATACCTACCCATTGTCTGTGTACTTTGTTCCGGGTAAGTTAAACGAAGGGCACCCCATGAAAATGGAAGCCACCACCCTAAGAGCAATGAAGGCTTCGTGGAATATGAAGTACCCAATAAGATAACGAGGTCGTGGCTTGAACTTTGAGATCAGCACGCCACCCACTGTCGAGCCCACTAACATACACGACATGCTAGCTGAACCTGAAAAATTGAAATTTGTATTTTCTATTTTAACTATTTAACTCTTGTGAAAAAATTATGGCATCATACTTTTATATTTCATATTTTATTCTTATATAATAAATGAATGTAGAGCAGACCAAGTCACCCAATACTGATGTGGGGGAAAGCTGCTTGAATTGGACCAGCGCCTTGGAAAATACAACTCATACATTATAACTTATTGATATCGATTAATGAATTTTCAAAAATGGAGATTTGGCCAGAAATAAGAATTATTGTGAGAATTACTATTCGTTCCCTTTCTATAATTTCAGTCTTATAACAAAACATACTTCCTCTCAGAGAGAGAATGCTTATCCAGTGTTACTCAGTAACACTTAATAATGACACAGAATCGGATCTATTATGCAAATTATTCATGCCTATAAGAACATGGGTTACGATCACATCACTTCATTCCTCTTTTTGGATTACTCAGTGAGATAGCCACATCTCCAGTACTCACAATGGTAGGTCATCGTCGTGTAGATGATTCTTTGAGATGGCATCACGTTGGACGACTTGGAGCCGGGCAGTCGCAGGCGGAGGTGGCACGTTTGCTTAATGTATCACGCAGTGTCGTCTCGGCACTATGGAAGCAGCTTCAGGAGACAGGAACCATTACAAGAAGAATTGGCCAAGGTCGTCCGAGCGCTGCATCAACCAGAACAGACTGCTATCTGGATCTAAGAGCAAGACAGAACCCTGCGATGTCCTGTCATCAATTGTCTTTTGTGATTGCTGCGGCGACAAATGAAAACATTTCAAACCGGACTGTGTTAAGAAGGTTCAATTCAAGTGGACTCTAAACAAGAAGACAGTGGTTTGTATCCCGTTAATCTTCTGCGGGGGTAGCACAGTAGTATCGTCACCGTCCTCCCCTAAAGGCCCGGTTCCAATCCCGTCGATGACGCGAGGAACGTTTATGGGCTTTTTTCACTCCATGGCTCAGTAAGTAGGTCTCGGGCGTAGGTAGCAAGGTTTTTCTCCTGAAAAACGCTGCGTTTTCGTCCAGAAAAACAGGAAAATCGACCAGAGAACACACTAAATTTACAGACTATAGACACAATACACATGGGTAGTTGAAGTAACTTTCTAGGTGATCCTAATATAATAGTTTATCCCATTAACCCCAAACTACCTTAGAGCCATCGAAACTTGCGGCCCTGATAAATGGAGTAAAGTTCTGTTCTCTGATGAGTCCCGTTTTGCATCAGATAATTTTGGAAACGTAGATTGCGTTTGCTTGAAGGATCCACCATAAGGACCCGCTGCAACAGTGGATCCTCAAGGTGAAACAATACAACAATGGTACCAAAGTATCTTTGATTATCGATAAAACAGAGACACCGACGTGAAAATTCTAGTACGATTGCAGTTTCCGAGGTACTCATATCGGCTTGCCCAGTGCCGACTACCATTCAACATTCAAGGTCAGTTAAATCTTTCGTCTTGCAATGACCTGCAGTTATACAACGTCCATTCATATATACCCACCTATTTTTATAATGCATGGTACAAACACGAGAAGCTCTTACTGAAGAAGAGCTCTATTTCGTGAAAAGGGTGAAGGCATCTAATAGAGTAACCACTCCGTGTACAACAGTAATAGATACTATTATGGAAATAAAGTCTAAAAAATTACTTGTTTCGTTACCTGAGAGGAGATTTGCTGTTGATGCTGACAAACGGTACTGTGTCTCCAAGTATTTAGGCATGAACGTGAAGTAACCGGCAGTTCCATTGACCTCACAGACGAGAGCCAAGGAGTGAACTACGACTATTGGATTTCGGAAAAGTTTCACCACTGATTTGAAGAGATCTGCGGACAGAGACGCATTAAAATTAAATGTTTTTCGATAATTCAACATAAATATGTCTAAAATTGGGTGTAATCATTTAGTAGCACTATAAATAACTTGCCTATAAATAACAATTTTAGTTCCTTCTTTTTGTCTGGTTCTTTTTTCCTTTCAGGAGAGTTTAATGAAGGCTTCAGTTGTCTTGGGAACATGGCTACAGGAATCGAGACTATAAATAAAGAGATGCCTAATATGCAAAATCCTATCCACCAAGCGCCCACCCATCGAGGATCTTCTGGTGTATATCCTGGATCATCTCAAAAATAGAAAAAAAAAAACCATCACTGAATTAGCAGCTTTTAAATCGTCCGGATAAGCAAGGCTGTCTCTGATTTCGTCAAATCCCAATTATTATTCTGCTTATAAAATAAAAATGGAAATTTTCTGAGAGACACTACTAATCTTCTTTTATAAAACATATCGGTTTAGGGGATATTTAGTAACTCTTACTTACAGAATGGATCTTCGTAGTATTTCAGAACCAAGGAGGAGATTGAGAAGCCAATCACCGGACCAAATAACCGTAACGCAAACAATATACCTATAAAAGATAAAACATTTATGTAAATAAAAGAGTACAGAAAGAAAGAAACAAATAAACAACAAAATTGAATGCATTTGTTGTAGATATGGTCAGAATATGAAAATTTGAGAATGCAATCTCCCTTTAATGAGCTATCCATTATATGAGATATTATTGAAATCCTTGATCTAACTCATTCCTACTACAGAACTTGAGAAAACGAATATTGCCGATGATTATTGTCGAGATGAGGTTTGTGCTCCTATGTTTAAAAAAAAAAAAAAAAAACAAACCTAGTTCATCTAAATCGTCCATAGACGAGGTCTTAAGACATCGTTTCAATAGATAGAACGGACAAAGAAGGGTTATTCAAATAATGCTGGTTGGAATGAAGTAGCCTGAGCGGATATTCCTCCGAGGTTGGTTTGGTTGATTTTGTTTTAATAGGAGGTTATTGGCACAAGGTAAACGACGGCCAAATTCATAACACTCCAGATCGGAGTCTTTTTACCATTTTAGGCGACACAGCAGCATTCTCAAGACATTTATAAATGAAGAGATGGAGCAAGTGCACCAATCGTTGACTTGTTTGGGAATGTATTATTAGGAACGGTGGTAATTCCTTTTTTTTTTTGGACCCGTTTGTTCTTTGTCTCTTGAGATCGGATGAGTGAAATTCGGTTTCACTTCCGATGGATAAATTCCATCGGCTCAAGTGATGTATAAATTCCACCACTTGAGCAGAAAGTGGAAGATTAATGGGTTGTCTAAAGGGCTAAAAGCAGCTGACATGGAGTCAGCTGCCTTTAGCGCTTGGCAGATTAACTTTTCTGCCAAAGTTACTGGCCCCGCCACGGGGAGACAACAGCAGTGCCTGGAGTGACAAAGAAAAGATTAGCAGGAGTTAATAAGAAGACTAAGAAAAATGAAGAAAAGTGAGTTTCCTTTCTTGCTCTCAATAAGTACTTTTGGAAATAGAGCTGCTATTAAATAAAAGGACTGCTGCAGGAGAGGAACATAGCAGAAACTAGAATTCGGTTTTTACTAAATCACAGCGAAAGCTAACAGGAATCGTTCAGTCACAAAACGCTTGACACCCGGGGCCTGTGGTGCTATGGCGACATCCGAGTGGAAGAAGTGTAGTGTTCCTGCGACATCTATATCCGACCAGTGATAGCAATTATTTGTTTAATCCCTTAGAATTGTTCGCTATGGCAGTTTTGTCTTTTCAATGTCTGGTTTTCGATCACACATCAGTTCACACGAATTAGCTAAGTGGTCAAAGAAAGGAGCGTTTGTATGATCTTGCGCGTAGCACAGTGGATATGATCATCCATCCACACCAGTCGCAAAATGCTAGGGTTCAAACCCTGTCATTGGCGTCAAGGATTTTAGTCGATCTCAGGCGAGGTTAATGTTTTTCTCATGGAAACTCGGGTTTTAGGGCCCCACAATACCATGTCGACTACAAAATACACGCAATTTACAGACACAGTATAATGACGCCTCAGAGTCTTAGCTGCTTTGGCATTTACCACACACACACGCGCAGAGGATTTGCTTCATTATTATCGGAGATGTAATTCAAATGTACCTTTGTAGTTCCCAACCCAACTCCTGTTCTGACTAGTATCATTACTACCTCTGGTTTTACAAAAATGGTAAATACTTGTTGCTGTGTTACTTATAGGTGGTTCGTCAAATGGACTGTTGAAAGTTCCATACAAATACTTAATATTCATAAAAACGTTTTATAAAGTTCATGAGAAACATTCAAAGATTGTAAACTAGACATCGTTTAAGAGAAAATACAAGGATAACAGCTTTACACGAAAAGATATGCCCGAAACTCTGAAATATTAAATTATCATCTTAGACAAGAAATCAACGCTACCTACCCAAGTATAATGCGGAGTCTTCCTTTTTTATATTGTCATCCAAGTATGGTACAGCAACAACGTTAAGAGTTAACGACCCAATTCCATTCAAGATATGAGCAATGACGTATATGCACACCACTGGGATGGTAGGAGGCACATAGTTTTGGTCACAAGAGTCGTTCAGAGAAGAAGTACACATTTGATGCTCACTTTTCGACGTGTTCCTAAAATCCATTGTATCTCCAAATGAATTGTAATTAGCTCCATACATGAAGAATGGGAGTAAAGCGAGAGTACAGCCACACACTACAATGAACATTCCAACAGCTACGACACGTGGTCTGTGGGTGAATCGACCGTAGTAGCCAAGCGTCCAGTTTACTAGAATTGGGCCCACATTTTCAGCTGCCAAAAAGATCCCGCTGGTTGTGCTGTCAAATCCAAATCTTTTCTCCAGTGTAGTGAGAACGCCAACGAAATAAGAATAATAAG
This sequence comes from Mastigoproctus giganteus, assembly GCF_048544385.1. Lineage (NCBI taxonomy): Eukaryota > Metazoa > Arthropoda > Arachnida > Uropygi > Thelyphonidae > Mastigoproctus > Mastigoproctus giganteus. The sequence continues at coordinate 73,526,813 of NC_143586.1, read as the reverse complement.
CACCTTGAACTGTACTGATCAGACAAATCACCGCTAAATAAACTTTAGGATCGGCAAACCTCTGCAGCCAACGAGGCCTGAAGTTCCCCAACCCACAAAGATGGTCATTGTCAACCTCTTTTTCCATTATCATTTATCTGGATTAAAAAATAAAAGTAAATAAATAAAATAATCGATTTTTATTAAAGAACATAACAAAATTATAACTTCTTATGCGTGTTCGTAAATGTAATTTCAAAGAGAAGAACGATATTTATGCTGCAAAAATAAATCTAAATTTACCCTAACATTACTTTTATCAGTCAACAGATTGAACATCGTAGATATCGATATTTACAAGCTATAAGCAAATATTTATATAACAAGCGCTATCTGAACTTACCCAGTTAATTCTTAAAATGCCAATATGTGAAGATTACTTTGGTTTAAATGTAATACCGAAAATTATGGAGTTTAAACCACTTCGGACTGTTTATGATTTTTCTGACGTATCGTTTCATTCACGTCTGTTACGTCTCGTAATTGCAACTGCGGTTAGGTGGAACTTGCATTTCATTCATTGAATGAACGTCACATGACTGGATATCTTAAGTGGCTCTCCACAAAGGCCAAGAAACAACAAAAATTGTCGGCAGGTGGTTGTTAACGAAGTACTGCAACATCACTCTATCCCGAGTGCCATTCTCGGGACTTTGTTTTAAACCCGAAAACTCAACATTTGATGGCAGTCATATTTCTACTTTCCAAAGACGAAATTTTATAACTTTTATTTTATAACACTTTTAAAAGTGCTCCCGGATGATGACGTTTGTCCAACTGATCAAATACAGAAACTGCGCATGCGCGGATACTAACAAAACATTCGAAGTAAAATGCTTTATAAGAATTTCAAGATGACTATTTGAACATACGAATTTAATTCTGTTCTGGTAACGGCAGATGGAGCCACGGTAGGTGAGTCCACAAATTATGTAAGCTGACCCAGTTTCGAATCCGGTAATTATTATAATTGTGATAAAATTATTAATGGAAAAATATGTTTAACTTTCATCCAGATTGTATTACTCTAAAAGATAAATGGAAACATTGATATTGTAATTCGCTTTACTGAACTTTAAATATTAAGAATGATAAAGAAAGACTTATTTTTCTAAAAAATATAATTTATTAAATAATTTTATTAAAATTAAGGACTGTTTATTTGTATTGTAGCATTCCTTCCTTTTTCATTAGTGTCTGAAGCAATACATCGTATGGGAAGACAAATATGGAGAAACTAGACATTTTCGAGGAATTTTTAATGCCAAGACTTCCCTTTCGATAGTTATTGTCATCTCATCCGTGAACGATCAAGAATCGCATCAGCAGTAGACTTAATAATACTCTGGTATCGCTACATGAGCCTTTTTAGCCAGTTTACATTCTCTGAAAGATAAAAAAAATCACGTGACAAGGAAATAATATTCTTACTGTAATTTTCTCTTCAGTTATGCTTCAGAATGACACAAAGGAAAATTATTGTTTTGCTCGTATCTGCAATCCGATGATTTTAAATAATCACATTACGGTCTAGCTTCTACCATTCTAAAGAAATAAGTCAGGAATAAAAGCACACGCAAGTTAGCCAAAGTTGTTTATCGATATTGCACTCTCTGAGCTGATAAACTTTTCTAAATATCTTAATAAACAATTACTGGGTAATTATTGATATGTTCAAGATAAAGCGAGAATATGAATAATTACATTTCTCATTTCGGATAACAGATGTCACTACTAGTAGGCGTCAGAGTCTCTAATTTCATTAATTTTTCACTACCCAATTTGCTCAATATAATTTTCTCTGTCTTTCCTTTATAATTAAAAAAAAAAAAATGATTTAAAACTCCAGTCGCCTTTAATCAACTGAAAAATGAAAAATTATAATCTCTTGAGAAAAATACACTTCGTGACCTCGAATTCAATAAACTTCCTTCACATACTTCTATTTAAAAAATATTTTCTTGAATATGTCTATTCTGTCTTTGGCTACAAAAAATAGTTCGCTCAAAATCCACTTTTCTTTTTGTTTATCATTCCATAGTAATTGGGAAAAACTATCTGTTATTGCAGGCTGCCAAATCTGTTATTGCAGGCTGCCAAAAAAAAAAAAAAAATTGCAGGTTTTGTTGTAATCGTTAAACTGAAGTATCAGCGCCTCTTTCGGAGGTTTACACCTCATCACATGACATAATTCATCCGCACACTGTGTATAGTTTATGTTTAATGAGTTATCAATTGTTATCTGATGATTTTTGTATAAAATAATAAATATTCTTTTATGTTTTTTTATGAATAATATCATTGAGTTTGCTTTATTTTAGTGCACTGTTTTTAAATGAAACACTATTTTACTTAAACATTACTAATAGTAAGCTATAATATTGTTAAACTTCGATAATTAGAATTTTAAGCGATATTCTTAAAGATTTAGAATGTTTTAATTTTTATGAAAAATGCACGTATGTTAAAATAAAGTCATGATCCGAAGACATTATATTGTACTTGTCTATATTTTATTCCTTCTGGTTAGGCATCTCATCAGTACCATATTTAATAATAATCTGGTAGCTCTACATGAATCTTCTTTGAAGCCAATTTACCAATAAGATGCGCACGTTCTTCCCTAAATATGGAAATATTTGTTTTTATATTCTACTGGACTGAATTATTTTAATCTTACCTGTAGTTTGTTAATTTGACAAACTTGGGACACGGGACCTCAAAATTAATTTTAATTCTCTTTGGTGATACGCGTTAACGAATCCAGGACTGGCATGAATCATGATTCTGAATGCGTACATTCACTTACTATCTACTGAAACTGCACAGAAGCAAAGTACACAGGTCAAGCAAAAAATTGGGATAATTTGAAAAACTGGTTTCCGATTGTACGAGTGAGGAGCCGCAGGAGGACACCTTATCTTGCGAACAGGAAATCATTGTGGTATATTCCGTAGCCTCTTGCTATCGTGCAGATGGTGACGAAACTGCGTCTGAATTACTGTCACGTGATCGTGGATTAAAAAAAAAAAGTATTCGCCGAAGTATAAAAAACAAAAATGACATTAAACAACGCGGAATAAGGCGAACTACTTACGAGCAATCTCTTGTTATGTAATATAGAATGGGGACAGAAACCAAACTTCTATGATTCTCAACACATGTGTATCGGGGATGGATAATTTGTATCTACACGTTTGTTCTAATTCCATTTAGCAATCGGAAACGGTCATTACAAATTAGAACAATTCTCAGTTCTCGATTTGCGTATATTTTATTTGATTAATTGAGAAAGAACTTTCCACAGCATCAGGTGAAATGGCGCTACAGAACTGATATTCAAATCATATTATTTCAGATTCGCTATTCGCGGATATAATCTTTACAGGTTATAATTTCTCTTGCAGATAGAAATACCAGGGGGCTTGCTGTTGACCTTGACGTCAAACGTTTCCTGAGGAAAAATACTGACAAGATCAGAATTTCATCCAAAATCGAGATGCTCTTGGGTGTCATTTCCGAAACTAATAAATGGGGAAAACTTTTTGGTGAAGAATACCGGAAGTATCCCTTAAGGCGTGCTTCCTTCCTGCTCGCTCACAACAGACTTCATCTTAATGAGAGTCTTCTACCATTTAAACAAATATTCCTGGATCTTATTCAATTTTCTACAAATAGGATTATCAGTACATAGTCCTCATGACGATTGGGATGTACAGCTTACCAACATCACTCCTCTGTGGTGGTGTCGGTTGCTGGAACTGACCTCCAGATTTCCACTTAACAGTGAAGTAACACGACTGGTAATCAGCTTTCCTTAATTTTTAGGTGCATTCATATAAGCATAAAGCGTCTATTGTCATTTCTATGCCCATTCGTCCCCATTTAGTGTAACAGACTAATGAAACTTTTTTATTTGGCTCTTTTTAGAACGATTTCTCGAGTCATCCCAAATTCAGTTAAAATCGGACCAATAGAAATCCGTCAATATTTTCTTTCCTTCATACCTATCGCATAGGCTAATATACCGCATGCTGTAGTGAAGCATTGGTCATTATGTATGTTATTTTATTCTTATTATTTTTCAGGTCAGTTTATTGAACCAATAAATATGGTCTGTACCCTGTACAGACCATATTTACATTTTTAGGTAGCCTAAATGTAACAGTCCATTCTGCATGAGCTAGGGTCGAACCTTGACACTCCTTAGTCGATGGATCTCTTAGGTTTTTCCCACTTGGCAGGAGCTTTCACAGCTTTCAACATGAAGGTTTCCTGCAGTTTTTCTATATATACGATCTATATACTTTTGAGTCGCAGAACTTGTCTAGGTCAATCTCTAGGCTGTTGACAAGCTGGATTGTGTTTCCAGGAAACAAGGTACTTAGACGACCTAGATTATCTGTAATTAGGTAATTGAACTATCTCGTGTCACGACAAAAATCACAGGACTATTTTAGTAAATCTAAAGACCACAATGTACAAAAATTACGGCTACATGAACCTCAATTAACGATGGCCTCAGAGGTCTGGTGGCAGATAAAATATTCCTGCGTCACTTCAGAGGGTTACAACAGTTTCAGTTTGCATTTTTCTTGTATTTTACCTTAATTATACACCTGTCTCTTAGTCAAGGCTAAATTTAACTTAAAAGTTGCAATTAAGCTATTTGTGAAAGTTTGGAGAGGCACTAGGCCTGCTCTGCAGTTAATCCTATTGTCATTGGTCTTAGCTACTTGCTTCAGTTTATCGTTCTTTAGTTTATCTCCACTCAAATCAGTGCAAGCTTCTCATTTTCACGATTGGCTCGATACAAACGACCATTCTAAAATCCTTAGACTTGTAAGCAACGGGATAAACAAAGGTAGGGAAAACTAAAATCTGAAAAAAATATATATAATTTCTTGCATGTATAAAGTAGATCATCTATTCAGGCATCTTCTTAGCTATCCATCAATATAACAAGACTATTATTAATAATGTTTGCCGTGCGCTGATTGGAGGAATGAATGGACGATATGTTGGGTGAGCTAGTCTTTTGTTATCAGTTTACAAAATATATAAATCTCAGATTATTACTATTTGCTTATTATATTAATCTCAGCAGAAAAGTCAAATACCTTTATCTTTTAATTGAAATTAAAATATAGTAGAAATTAATAAAATATATTACAAAAATGTTGATTGCGTATTACATGTGAATGTTTCTGTTTATTTTATTAAATCGCGGAAGATCATATTAATTTTTATTAAAAATCCAGGAGGAAATAGCTAATATCTTTTTAAATAGTATAACATTACACTTATCAGTGCCCACATTTGAGCAGTTAATACTAATATTTAATATTTCTATTTTATGGCATTACCTGAACAGGCGAATCCGCTATGCATTTAAAAATCTGAGACCCTGCCAGGGCAGCTGTTTTGAACTTTACTGGCTTCATCAGCCGGCGGATGGCATCTTTTTTAGTATGTCGAGCAGTGCAAATAATGCATTAGACATCTCATTTCACTGGATGAAAAAAGAATCCTCTCCACGAAGTATGTCCACTAATCCGACTCCTCAGGTTTCTTGCAGAAGTAATGTTGTGTGGATCTCTGGATGAAAAATATTGCCGCGATATTTTTTGTTTATTGCGCGTCTTAGGAGCTCACAGTCCAACCTGTATAATTGATTTGCATTTCAGTTGGAAGGAAGGAATCAAGTGAACTGTCTTCGCGGGAAGCGTGGTGGTTATTAACCCAGGAAACTCGGGTTTTTCGTCCAGAAAAACAATAAGATCCACCAAAGAACACATGCAATTTTTGTCAATAATACCCATGGTCAAATAAGATAGCTCTTGGGTGGCGCTAATATGACATTTTTTCTCTCGAAGTGAACTCGTTTATTTCAGATCGACACCAGGGTAAGCTCTGAAAACCTCTCTAAAGAGAAATGCACCAGAACACGTGGCCTTAGATATATGGCTGTGGTGAATATTTAAACATCAGTTCTGTCATTCAAGATTTCCTTCAACAACCAACTTCGTGAATTATGAAGAATAGGAATGGTAACCGAATCCAACATGCATTGGATATCAACGTATCAGAGTCTATCTGCCGGGACGTAGAAACGAATCTGAGGTGGTTTCTTATGAAATATTTAAGCTGGGATGAATGAAAGTAGTGTTTTCTGGAGCAGCTTCAGAAGTTAGGAGGCGGATAAGATTTATCAAAATTGGTTTAGTTGATCTGCAGGACGAATATTGGGAATTGGCCCGATGGTATTTATTTTCCAGGATTATAAAATGAAATTTTTGCAATTAATTTTGTGTTTCCATCCTTTATTAAAATTCACGTAATTTTCTAGAGTAATTTATGAATTTTAAATTATGAGACAAATAATATCCTAATTTCAGGATCTCAAAGAAGTTCCATTTAACCTATGAGGATTTGCAATACTGTACATCAAACGTTTTTCAATACAGAACATTGCTAGTGGTAAAGCAGATTAAACACACAACTCAAAAATAAAAGAGATAATAATAATAAAAAAAATGCTAGCGTAACTTATACAAGTTCCATCAAACAAAACAGCAAGTTCTGTTTGTAAGGCCGATGTCGACGAAAAATTACGGAGGTCATGCTAATTAAAGGAACTTACGATTTAGTCGAGCGAACTTTTTATTGGCTTTCCGCTCAGCCATGTTTTTTGCAGATGCTATTCACTTTTTATACAACAGGGGAGGATAATTATCATCTCCCAGCGTTTAACCTTGGTTGCTTTAGATGATCACATTCATATTCAAGGGGAGCTGTCATTTTCAAGGACTAACTTGAATCTGTGGTTGACTGCAATCGTAAAACAAATACGCTGTATCTTTCTGTGCACTTCCTGTTGCTGAATTCAGTGGTTTGGCACAAGGGTCTGTCGGGTCATATTGTGCCTGTTCATAATTTATTTACGAACAAATGTACATATACTGTTCGACAAAGTTAACAGAACACGTAGAAAACGTGATGTAACTCGTGCAGTTTGCGATGAAGCGGGACAAAATTTATTGAGATGGTGTACCATAGAATAACGATTAAATAAGGAGAAAGCGAGAAACTTCGGAGAGGTGTAAGTGACATTTATAAGGGTAGTATAGGAATTACATCCTTTGTAAAAAGGATAGGTGGAACAGGACCAGGGTATGTCTGCCAGGGGCAAAGGTTGATGACGTTGTAGAGCGAATATCATCTTTTAAGGGCACAAAAGGTGATATAGTTGTACACGTTGGCACTAATGATATTAAGAGTAGGAGACCGGCGGAATTACTCAACAAGTACAGGTCACTGTTGAAAAAAAGCCGTGAAATAGGGTTGAATTTGAAAGTGTCTGCAATTCTGCCCAGACACGATAGGAGGGAGTACATGATGAGAGCCTTGTCGATCAATTCGGCCCTGGAAAGATTGTGCAAGGCTCAAGGGGGTAGAATTTTTTTCAGCCTGGACTGTACTTGTTAACAGGAGAGATTGCTTCTACAGGGATGGGATACACTTAAATAGAAAGGGTGCAAGAATATTTGCTGATGCTATCGAGGCAGTGTTAGGTGGGTCGGAAAACTGCTAGCTTGGGGGGATACAAAGACTAATAGTTTAACAGTAACCGCAGGCAGAGGTGAAGGTGATTCTTGCACAACTTCTATTAGAATAAGAAGCGACCTGGAGCGAGGGGTGTTGGGGGTTTCAGGGACGGATGGCAGTCATCATGGATTAGTTGGGTATATGGGATGTGTTAGGGTAACAAGGAATAGGCATAGCAGCATGTATGCTTGCATGTATACCAATGCTAGAAGTATAGTAAATAAATTTGATGAATTTGAAGTGTTGGTCAAGACATTAAAGGCGGATATTGTTGGGATAGCAGAGACGTGGTGTCACAAAGATATAAGGAATGCAGAACTGGAATTTGGGGAGTACAATGTGTACAGAAAGGATAGACAGGACAGAAAGGGAGGGGGTGTTATGCTGTTAATTAAGAAAAACATAAAATCAAAGGAAGTGCACCCAGTTAATATAGATGAACAGTGCTCTGTTGAGTCAGTTTGGTGTGAGATAAGCACTGCGAAAGGAAAAATAAGAGTAGGAGTGTGTTATAGGCCTAAAGACTTGAATGAGTACAATGAACAATTGTACAGAGAAATAGAGTGGGCCAGTAAATCAGAATGTCTTATAATGGGGGATTTTAACTTCCCAGATATTGACTGGAACTTGTGGGTTGGTCACTCACACACTAGTCAGACTTTTGTGGATTTATTGGATGGTTGTTTTCTGCAGCAGCATGTTCGAGAGGCAACCAGAGAAAGTAACACTCTTGATCTGGTTATCAGCAGTGATCATTCGTGTATTAAGAATTTGCAGATAAAGGAACCACTAGGTGGCAGTGATCACAGTGTGCTGAAGTGGGATTTACTCAAAGAGGTAACTACCGTCAGGGGTAAAGGAAAGGGTTTTTGCTTCCGTAAAGGGGAGTACAGTGGTCTCAGACAGTTTTTAAATTCTGTACAGTGGGATCAACTGACGATGTTACAAACAGCAAATTCTAAGTGGGAAGCATTCAAGGAATTAATCGTGGAAGCTACTAGACTTTACATACCGATTAAGAAATATCGTTCAAGGTTTAGGCCTAAATGGTTATCAAATGAACTAATGAGACTCGTGACAGAGAAGGAAAATGCATGGGATGCATATAAATTATCAGGTGACGCAGAAGCCTGTGGCAGATATAAGCTAGTCTGTAATCAGGTCACAAAGGAGGTTCGGCAGGCGAAGGCGGATTACGAGAAATCTTTGGCAAAAGATGCTAAGAAAAACAGCAAGGATTTCTTTACTTATACAAACTCTAAAAGGAAGGGGATGAATCTGATTGGTCCACTTGACATCGATGGTTCGACTGTTGATGATCCTGCTCAGATAGCAAACAAACTGAATGAGTATTTTGCATCTACATTCACACGTGAGGAATTATTACAATTTGAAAATGGAAGAAGGTTATCAAATTGTAGCAGTGTGCTTAATGATTTTGTAATAACTGAGAGCAAAGTGGAGGAGAAATTGTTGAAGTTAAACATAAGAAAGGCACCTGAGGTGGATGGGATCTATCCAGTTATTTTAAAGGAGGCGGCAAAGCAACTAAGCAAACCCTTAGCCATAATTATGAGAGCATCCTTGGACTCAGGGGAGGTTCCCACGGACTGGAGATGTGCAAATGTGTCCTCAATTCACAAAGGTGGATCGAAGGGTGACACGAGTAATTACAGACCAGTTAGTTTAACTTCTGTTCCGGGTAAAATAATGGAGTCGCTGGTTAAAGATGCATTGCAGGATCATCTAGACAAGACTGCAGCAATAATTCAAACACAGCATGGGTTTGTTAAGGGAAAGTCTTGTCTGACAAATTTGATTGGTTATTATGATGTGGTCACAAAGGAACTGGATGCAAAAAATAATTTTGATATCATATACTTGGATTTCAGGAAAGCTTTTGACACTGTTGCGCATGGAAGACTACTGTACAAATTGGAGCAGAATGGCATTAAGGGTAAGTTGCTACAATGGATAAAAGGATGGTTAAGTGGGAGAAGACAGAGGGTGGTAATCAATGGGTGCTGCTCTTCGTGGACTAATGTTATTAGTGGAGTCCCACAGGGTTCGGTGTTGGGTCCACTGTTGTTTTGTGTATTTATCAATGATATTGATGAAGGTATATCAGGCTTAATGTCGAAGTTTGCAGATGACACAAAGGTTGACAGGGTTGTTAATGACAGTAATGGCAGTGTGCTACTGCAACAGGATCTAGATAATTTGGGCAGATGGGCTAAGAAGTGGCAACTGAAGTTCAACCTTGACAAATGCAAAGTACTGCATATGGGTAGAAGTAACCCCCAGAGAAACGTACCAACTGTGTGGTACTACACTTAAGGTGGTAGAAAATGAAAAAGACCTGGGAGTAATTGTGCAGTCAGATATGAAGTTTTCTGAGCAGTGCAGACAGGCTGCTAGGGCGGGTCATGGGGTTATCTCAATGATATATAGGAATTTTGCTAGCAGGGAAAAGGAGGTGATTGTCCCTCTATATAAGGCAATGGTCAGGCCACGCCTTGAGTACTGCGTACAGGTCTGGAAGCCTCATTTTAGGAAGGATGTAGATTTGCTTGAGCGTGTACAGAGAAGAGCAACACGATTGGTGAGGGGAATGAAGGGATCCTCTTACCAAGAGAGGCTTAAGTTCTGCAAATTGCAGTGGCTGGAGACTAGGCACCTGCGCGGTGATCTGATTGAGGTGTTTAAGGCCTTGAATGGGTTGAGCACGCTGAATTCTGATGGGATCCTTCCACTTGTTCAGATTACCAACCTACGGGGACATAAGTTCAAATTAAGAAAGGACAGATGTAGAACAGATGTGCGGAAATTTGCTTTTAGCCAGCGGGTGGTTAATTGCTGGAACATACTTCCATCTGTCGTTGTGGAAGTTGATAGGTTAAATAAATTTAAGGAGGAACTGGACAGGCATTTGGAGGGAATGGTGTGATTTTTTTTTTTTTTTTTTTTTTTGGCTGATGCTGCATAAGCTCCTACACTTGCTTTCTTGCATCATGTGCCACTACTACTACTAGTACTAGTACTACTAAATAAATAAATACTACTAAATAAATTACCAAAAACGTCACATTACAGAAGTCGATACGAGATGCTCAAAAATATTGTCACATGACATCAGTACAGCGTATGATCCCCTCCAACGTCTAAACAGGCCTGACAGTGACCAATTCTCGATATAAGGGTGTCTATAAGATCTTATGGCAACAAATCCCATTTTTCCACCAGGGCATACCTCACCAAGTAACAGAGGAGTCAGCTGTCAGCATGCAATGCGACGCCCAAGGGCGTCCCACATACGCTCGATCGGATTTAAGTGTGTGATCGTGTTGGCCATGGCAGTTGTTGGATATCTTCAGTTTCAAGATATTTCTCCACCACTTCAGATCTACGTGCAGTGGCGTTGTGATGCTTGAAAAGAAAAACCGCATTCCTAAAAAGTCCTCATATAGAGTTCGAGGATCTGTTCTCGGTACCTCTGCTGAGTTAAGATATCCTTATTAAAAATATGAAGAGGGGTGCAGCCGTTGATCATTATTCTCCCCACACGAGAACAGTGCCTCCACCGTAAGTGTTCCTTTCTCTAATGTTGGAGGGAAGGTAATCTGTTTGTAGGCTAAAAAGGGACTCATCAGAGAACAAAACTGTACACCATTTGTCAGGGCTCCAAGTCACATGTTCATGGTACCAGTTTCGACGAGTTCTGCGGTGGTTTGGAGTAAATCAAATACAAACTACTGTCTTCCTTGCGCAGAGTCCTCTTGAAGTGTGTCCTCTTAACACAGTCCGGTTGGAAATGTTTTTATTCCCATTCTGTGATTACTCTTTAACAAATTTAGGGTGGAATGGGGAGTAACTTTTATGGTTGTCCACCAAAAGTAGTCAGATTTAATAACATTTGAGGAATGTTGGGATTTCGCAGTTTCTACAAGAAAATCCCCACACTGGAGCCGACGTACTGCTTTCGGTGAACCTCTAGCAGACTCTGTGCATTTCTGCACAATGAATGAAGATAATTTACTCAGAAGCTGGTCTGATAGACAAATCTTCTCAAGCGGTTTTCTCAACTCAACCCAAGAGATTTTCGACCTTTTTGGGTTGAGAAGTTATTTTAGCTGTCATTTGTATCTAATCTTGAGCTCGATGGCTCTAAAGATGGAAACATAATGTTTTCCATTTTTGCTCCTTTCAGCGCTGGGAGAGTAGGTCTCTTCTTCCTGGTTACTGGCCCCGCTACGAGAAAGCAGGAGTAGTGCAGCTAGAGTGACCAAACGGTATAAAAGTTAGTATGTTAGTTTTATGGGAGAAAAAAAAAGGTGCTTTTCCTTTCTGAAACTAACTTATAATTCATAGAACTAAACTTACTGTTAATTAATGGGAAAGTAAGAAAATTTTTACAACTGAACAAAAACGGTATCTTTGAATAAAACGCGCTAGAAATCATATCAGACAATCGCTTGATCACCACAATGGTTGCACCCCCCTTCCAGGATCGTGCATTTTCTGACGGTTAGTATAATATATCTGTAAATTGCATGTGCTGTGCAGTCGATTTACTGTTTTCCTGGACGAAAAACCCAAGCTTCCATGGAAAAACCACGCTACCTCGCCTGAGACCGACTATCTTCGCCACCGTTTGAAAAAGACCCATAAAAATTATTTGGGTCATTTTCTGGATTCGAAGGTTGAAGTCTTTTCCATCCATTGTGGGGAGGACGATGATTATACCGACTGTGCTACCCAGCAGGTCTGGAGGCCTCATTTTAGGAAGGATGTAAAGCTGCTGGAACGAGTACAGAGAAGGACAAAGAGATTGGTGAGGGGAACAAAGGGGTGCCCTTGCCAACAGAGGCCTCAGTTCTGAAAATTGCAGCGTCTGGAGACTAGGGACCTACGAGATGATCTGACTGAGGTGTTTAAGGCTTTGAATGGATTGAACAAGCTCAATGCTGATGGGATGGATTCTTCTTCTTGCTGAGACTACGCACACTGGGGGGGAAGGCACAAATTGAAATTTAGGAAGGAAGCTTGCAGAAAAGATGTGCGGAAGTTTGCCTTTAGCCAGCGGGTGGTTTGTACCATATTAGGTTTAGATTTATTTTTGATCTGGGAAGTACTGAGAAGGATCTTTCAAAGAAATAGTTGCTGATGGGTCCAGACATAGTCACATAGATGGTTACAATCATTGCCTTTTTCTTGTTGGGCCTCTAATCTTCAAACTGTGAAAATTCGATACAAAATTAAATCGCTCATAAATGTAAAGTATAACTATTCTTCAATTGAGACTCGCAACTAACCTACCAGTTTTTAACATTTAAAGTATGCTAATTATAATTTTTTCTTGAAAGATTGTCCATTTTTTTTTCTTCGCCAGAATCTTTGTAAACCATAATCGATGTTTTATTTATTTTTTTCCCTCTTAGATGTATTGATATGCGTAGCTTATTGTAGCCATCCCTCTTCTAAATTATCGTGGTTACATCTTAATTCATCTAAGTCGTAGCTAATTAATGAATTCAAGGGACGAAAATAATGTGGTCAAAAATAATTCAAAATTTTAAAATATTGAATGGAAAATAACGGCATCCATCTTGCTTGTGAATTATATGAATATTCTGTAAAAAAACTATCGACACATTCTTTAGAGTTTGCTGCACATTACAGTGCTTTATTTGATGAAATTGGACCATTACAGGGGAGGCGGACAGAGCTTTTTGTATAAAGAATCATCTTACACATTTAATACGTTTCGTTTCTGAAGTCAATAACGTTCGTGATATGTTTATACGTCCTCTCTGCTAGTTGAGATTATGAAAGACAGATGGCGCCACTCAACGGGAGCCAATTCTGAAGATGAAACTGAAGTCTAAACACCTGGAGACATTGAACCAAGCCCTCAACTGTTTTCACAACAGCATGAACTCAATGATCTGGTAAGAGATTCAAATTTACCAAAGGAATCTGCAGAAATTCTTGGTTCTGGACATGAATCAAAAAATGTTCTAAGTATATGGGACATTTTTTCATGGTACAGACATAGAGAACGAGAGCCAGGTCCCTATTTTTCTGAAGACGATTCTATGGTTTATTGCAGTAATATACACTTAGTGAACTATTTATGATTTTAAATGTGGTCCAAGACTAACTCTATAGCATACAACTCGGCTGCATCCTTGAGGAATCTTCCCAGATATAGCCAAATCGTTAGGGTGATAAGACTTCTTGTTGTGCGGTTCTAGGCACGTCAGCAACTTACACCATATTGCCCATGCGTATTGCATCTGTACAAGTGTCTGTTCAAGGGCCGATTTGCATGTTGTGCGAAAGGGGACAAAAGGAGTAACTCACTGGAGAAATCCCTGCTCCTCCTCCTCCTCCTCCTGAGATCGGCTAAGTATAGCTCTGAATAAAGCAGCTTCTAGAAATTCCACGAGTCTACAACAAGACTCGAACCCTGGACCTCTCCGAAGGATTAACAATGGCGAATGCAAAACTTCTGAGGGTAACAGAAAGGTTACAGTCAATCAAAAAAGAAAAAAAAAGCAGTACAACAGTGACATGCAAAGATATTTTTCGGAACGTACAACTTGTGAACCTTTTCAAGGACACAGTATCGCTGCAGATAAATGAACCTGATTCCACTCCTTTCAGCAGAAACAAGAGAGCATGGTTACAGAGCGCTCAGAAACACTGTATAGTGGACAGTTTGAAAAACGTAACTTGGTCTGATGAATCCCGCTATCTGCTCTTTCAAGCTGATAGGAGAACAAGAATATGGCAAAAACAGCACATGTCCATGGATTCATCCTGCCAAGTCCCAATAATGCATGCCGGTGGTGACAGTGAAATTGTGTGGGGAGTGTTTTCGTTGCACATATTGACCCCTAGATACCAGTGGAGCAACATTTGGATACCACAGGTTATCTCGAATATGCGCATCCCTTCTCGGCTGCAGTGTAGCCATCTACGAAAGTCTTCTTCCAACAGAGTAATGATCCATGTTGCAAGGCTAGCATAATGCAGAAATGTTTCCAGCAACTTGGGCGCGAATTTAACCTACTGCAATGGCCTCCGCACTCATCAGATCTCAACACCATTGAGCACTTGTGGGATGAGTTTGAACGAACTCTTCGGGATAGAGATCAGCAACCATCAAATTTACAACGACTGTGGGAAATACTTGAGTCGACATGGACCAGCATCCTCCCTCTGGTACGCTCTCGATAATTCGTTGAGCCCGTGCCACGATGACTCCAGTTTTGTGAAACTATCACAACGAGTTACCTCGGGTGTTGATTGCAAATACACAGTACTTCTGAAAAATTTCATTTATGAGGAGTTTTCAATAACTATCTGAATTGCCAAGATGGCTGTTTCGAGAGTTATTTCATCTCATCCGTGGGAGACCAGGCGGAGCATCAGCCAGGAGTTTTTTTAGTCAGTTTACTTTCTTTGAATGAAAAAATAACGTGACATGGAAATAATCGTGTGTGTAATTTTCTCTTCATTTATACTTTAGCATGGGCGAAAGAAAGGAAAAATATAGCTTTGTTCGCTTTGCTATTAGCAGCTCGTGCATTATCTAAATCTATTGTCAGCTAGCCAATCAAATTTTAACAAAAAATAGTCAGTGAGATAGAAACATAGCAGAATAATGGATAACGTATATTTCAACCCAGCAGAAGCCGACAAACAAAACTTTCTTCACACTGTGTAGAAAGCTATGATTTGTTACTGGTTACCTCCCAGTACAGTAGTAAAAGTCCTTCACGCTTACATAAGAATTCACAGGCGTTACCAGAATCTCAGTATGGAGGATTTCGAAGTTCTACCTCTTCAAATACCGATACTTTTTACAACGAACATTAATTATATAAATGCGCTGTATATTTGTACTTTCTGTACTTAAAAATGATTTTATTTGTCATAATACTTGTCTCTCACGTTTTCTAAACTACTTTTAACTGTTAATTTTAATTTCATTCCGAAATGGATTAGTAAAAAAAAACAGTGCGCTGATTTTCACAGAAAACAATATTTGCTAAGTGAGTGTACAAATATGTGAAACTGCGCATGCACAAATATTAACCAAACATCTTCAAAGGTAAAATATGACAACTGCGAGTTGAAGATGAAGTACGCGATAAAATTCTCCCTATTATTCGATTTAAGTATTATAAAAATTAAGGTAACTTTTGTGCTGGTAATGCGAGATGGCGCCACGTTAGATGCGTCTCGTGCACAGATTACATAGTGATCCAGTTTAAAATCCGGTTAATTATTATAATTGTTATTAAATTAATGGAAAAATATGTTTAAGTTTCATCTAAATCATATGCATCAATAACAAATTTAATAATAGCCTGGCAGTGCTACAGTAGTCTTTTTTTTAGACAGTCTACTTTCTTTGATGGAAAAAAAATCAAGTGACATGGAAATAATCGTGCCTGTAACTTCTCTCCAGCATGACAGAAAGAAAGGAAAAATATTGCTTTGTTTACCTTGCTATCAACGGCTTGTGAAGCTACAGTAAATGACAATAACTTTAACTAGATGATTTGAAATAAGACATTTATTTATATTGCAATGTCACAGCAAACATTTGTCATTCTAAACAACGTTATTTGTAAGACATTTTGCTAATACGTATTCAGAACTTTCATTACATAATGTGATGACGTAATTAACAATCATTTACGTCACAGTTAACTTCCTGCCATTTGTGAATTGTGGACATGAGTTTTTCCTCACTTCACAGACGTTTGTTCTGCTGTGGTTCACTATGATTATATCGACAGTTCCAGTATAAATTCCACCTTTTTACCTGATATAAGTTTATAAATGTTCTCGCAAGGATAATTGTGAAAATTTGCTAATTATCTTTTTAGATACCTACAGTAATGTTGGAATTATATTTTCAATTTTGTTAACTTTTGTACACCCTTTTAAAGATTTATTATTATGTTTTGTAAATGAGTGATTAATCCTGCAAGGTGAAACTAAACAAATAAATACAGTTATTTGTTTATTTGATACATTGGCTAGACTTGTTTAATTGTTTCTGAGCACTTTGCAACTAAAGAAGCGATCACCAGGAAGGCTGCTTCCTAGTCCTTTCCAGAACGATCTACCACACAATACCACTTACATCCAAACATAATATCTTACTGCATCAAAGATCGCCGACTTTGAGATGAGCTGTGAATAAGATTAGGCTCGCTACATAATGGGCTCTGTCCTTCGATTACAGAAACCCAAAGCGTCCAAACTTGTATGGTTGACACCATACAAGTTTGGACGCTTCATTTCAGGAAGGATGCAGGTCTGCTGGAACGGGTGTAGAGAAGGTGCAACGGGATTGGTGACGGCAACGAAAAGGTGGTCTTACCAAGACAGGCTTCAGTTCTGCGAACTGCAACATCTGGAGACTAGGCATCTGCGAGGATGATCTGATTGAGGTGTTTAAGGCTTTGAATGGATTTAATGGCTCAATGCTGACGAAATTCTCGGTATTGCTCAGACTACACACATGAGGGAATATAAATTCAAATTGAGGAAGGATGGTTGCAGGATAGATGTGCACAGGCTTGCCTCCAGCCAGCTGGTGGTTGATTGTTGAAACAGGCTTCCATTTGTTTTTGCAGAAGTGGGCAGTTTGAATAAATTCGATGAAGATCTAGATAAATTATTGGAAGGAAGGAATGGACAGATAATGTGGGATTTTTTTGACTAATGTGTCATAAATTGCTTTTTTGCATCATATGCTACTACTACTAATAATAATATTCAGCAATGATACTTTATTTTGAGACAACAAGGAGCAACTGGCATCCATGGGATTAATCTGGTACCTTAAGCAATTTTGTCATCCCACAGCAATATTTCAAATACCTCTTATATTTAATGTTATACTCGTCATGTGAAAACATCAAAGTTCGTTTCCATCATGCATACACATTCATACTAAGGTCTAACTCTTTGTCATCATAAAGACAGAAGTAAGGAGGGGAGAATGTGCTTTGTAATTATAGGTAAATTAGCCAATATTGGTTATCTAAACCACATGCCTGAAATTTGACAAAACTTCGTTATTATGAAATATCTTATTACAATTACAGTTCGTCGGGGCAGTTCGTCTCTCCTTAACAATTTTCTTTAGCCACTACTTCAAATAAGACAACTAACTCCCTTTGCCTTATTATAAACGAAGTTCGCGTTCATCAGAGCACCATAATTTTAATACAAAAACAATTCGAGTTCGTTGATGTATTCCTGATATTAAATAATCGAAAACCAGTAAAAGGCTCAAGGACATTGCAGGGAAATTCTCGTTTTTAGAGTCTGTTTCAATAGGTTTTTAAATCTTACCTGTATTATGTTAATCGTACCACTTTAAAAGCGCCCACATGGAAACTCAACAGTCTATTTTATTTACTCCTTACTGGAACACGTTTGCGCATCCAGAACTGGGATTGATCGGGGTTCTGAATGCATACATTCACTATCTATTGAAACTGCACAGAACCAAAGCAATCGAGTCAAGCAAAAATTTGGGATAATTTGAAAAACTGGTTTCTGATTTTACGAGTGAGAAGTTGCAGGAAGAGGTGTTGTCTTGAGAAGAGGAAGTTATTTGTAGTATGTTATTTTGCCTCTTGTTACCTGCAAATGATGACGAAATATAAGATCACATGACAGCCATCACTCTACCAGTGATGACTGTCATGTGATCTCGTGAATTTTCAAAAATAAAAAAAAGGACCGATCGAAGCATAAAAACAAACATGGCGTCAAAAACGTGGCTAAAGGCGAATAACTTATACGATATTCAACAGGAACGGAAAAGCAACATAATATTTCATGAAGATTAATTAATATAATTAATAACCACTCTTATACCACGTGAAATTAATAATATAGTTTATTAAGCTTATAGCCCAAACCACTATACATTTTAGGGTTAAATTCGACTCCTTGTTTTCTGTTAATTGATGACTCTGTGAATATTTTTCTGAAGAAGGCTTCTTTAAATTTTCTTGTGTTGCCTGGTTGCCTGTAGAGAGAATTCTAATATTGTTGAAGTCCCACGTGTGAAGAATTCTAAAATCCGTGCAAAAATCCGTTCATTTTCCATGCTAAGGCCAGAAAGTTGCGTGTAGAATCCTCCGTTAAATGAGAAGTAGGTTTTCAAATAGACCTTTCATATTGAAAGGTCTATTTGATCTCATATTTCTGAGGTTCATAGGAGTAGATCTTGGTAGATGCTGTTTACTTCCTTATGTAAGGAAGGAGAATTACAGCCTCCTCATGTTTTAACCTCGGTTTCTTTACATCGTAAGATTCGTGTCCACGACGGGGTGTCATTTTCATGGACTTAACTTCACTCTCTGGTTTACTGCAATAACAGACCTAAAAGTACAGTAAAACTATACTTTTTGTAGCCTGAATTCCGTATATGTACAATATATTCCACGGTATAAGCCGGCTTCTATTTTCTACCTTGAGAATTTATACTTAACCCGTTAATTGTCGCTAGACACAGCGTGGTATCTCATTTTTTAAACATTAGGCTGCATGACACAACATTTATGTCGTGTCATGTGGCTCACTTTCCTGTTCATAATTTTTTTTTTTTGTTTAAATTCTCTTTTTAGGTCATGGGATGAAAAACAGTCGTCATAAGGTCACCTGAGACCTACACTGCCCTACCATTAATATCTGGACATCCGTCCATGGATGGGGAAACATGTCCTATGCATGCAACACCTCACAGAACCTGCTATAAATACGCACACTGGGCTTCGAACAGACAATTGCAAAAGTGGGCATGCAATATGACACAATCAACAATTCAACAGAATTGATTACCTCAACAAATGCTAGACGCTGATTAACATGGTGTAAGAATTAGCATGGTGTAAGGAGCTCGAATCCTGGACTGTAGAACAGTGGAAAACAGTCCTACAGACAGACGAGTCGAGGTTCGCACTCTACCAGTCTGATGCCCGTTCCTGGGTGTGGCGAATGCCAGGGGAACAGTTCCTTCCTGATTGTATCCTCCCAACAAATGAAGTTTGGTGGAGCAAGATCGTCTGCATACATATAAATTTCTACCGTAGCTGGGATGTCTCTTATAATGCTATTGGTACGTAACGCAAAGAGTGTGGCACTTAAAATCGATCCCTGAGGTACTCCTTCTTCTTGCGTGTGAATTTTGGACAGCTCATTCTGGAATCTTACTTGAAAGGTCCTGAGGTGAAGAAAATTCTGAATGAATCTAGGCAGATTACCTCTCAGTCCAAGTTTGTATGTCTTGGAGGATTCCATATCTCCAGGTTGTATCGAATGCTTTGGTAATATCGAAAGTTATCATTACCATGTGCTGTGTTTTAAGAAAAGCATTTCGAATGCGAGCTTCGACCTTGATGTGGACATCAGTTGTACACCTGTTACGGCGGAAACCAAATTGATGGCGTGTTATAGCATCTTGATCTTCAACAATCCAGGCAAGTCTCCTGTGAACCATCTTTTCTATTATCTTTCCTAAGTAGCTGGTCAAAGATATAGGACGATAACTACTGGGGAAGGCAGCATCTTTCCCGGGTTTCGCTATGGCTACCACAACTGACTGATGCCATGTCTCAGGGTAAACATTCTCCTCAAAGATTCTATTGTAAAATTTCAGTAGTATAGATTTTGAGTTTGAGATGAGGTGGCGAAGCATTATGTAGAAAATGCCATCTGGTCCAGCAGAACTATTTCTAGAATCCTTCCGTTCATTCATAGTGAACGGAAGGTTATAAGAATAAGATTGTTTTGTAACAAAGTTAATTTTATATTTTCCCACCGACATTTATTTGCTTCTAAATGAGTCTTCGTAAGATTGAGATGATGAAGTGACTGCAAATGTTTCTGCTAATGCCTCTGCAATATCAGTTGGCGAAGAAATATCTATTCCTTTCCAGGACAGGATTGGGGCTTTGGTTTGTTGATACTTTCCACTGAGGATACGGATCTTTCTCCAAATTATTCTGGGGTCAGTGTTTCTGAAGATGGTAGAACTGAATCGAAACCACGCATCCTGTTCAGCTTTTCTACGAATTCGGCGTGCTTCAGCTTTCAGCCTTTTATAATTTATGAGGTTCTCCATTGTAGTATTTCGGCGGAAAATGTTCCAAGCTTTGTTTTGTTTTCTTTTGGCAAGAAAGCAATCCCTTGTCCACCAACTATTATATCTTTGTTTCGTAAGGTTTACTTTCGGTATTGCGCTGGCAGCAGCTCCAAGTAGTTCTTCTACTATATGTCTGGTGGCATTATTAATAGATGCAGTAAGAATCAAGTGGTTATCAAATTGCACTGTTTTCGAAAACTTCTCCCAGTTAGCTCGGTGAAAATTCCGCGTAATTCTTTGGTTAGATGTATAGTTTGTATCAGTCTGTATTTTGCAAATTATAGGAAAGTGATCACTGTTGTGAAATTCAGTTAATACTGTCCAATCAAAGTTAGGATAAATGGACGAGGAACATATGGACAGCTCCAGAGCAGCGTTTGATCCTGTAGGCAAGTGGATATAAGTATGCATACCGGTATTCAGTAGTGTTTAGTGATGGTTATCAAGTACAGTTTCGATCATCCTCCCTCTACGATCTATGTTCGGGGAACCCCACAAAGGATGATGAGCATTTAGATCACCTAGAAAGCATACAGGTTGGGGCAGTTGATTAAGTAAGTTGTCAAGTTCTGCAATGGAACATGAAACGTTTGGTGGAATATTAGTGGAGATAAGAGTGAGATTAATTCCAAGAACAATTCGAACAGCTACTGCTTCTAGATTAGTGGAAAGCTGAACGGGTTTCGATGGTACATTACTACGAACTAATATTGCTACTCCTCCTCTGGCCGGAGACCAGAACATTCAATTCCATTGAATACTTTTCTGCATTACTTGGGTTTAGGTTAGGTGGATTGGTCTGATCGTTTGTTTTTCTCTCGATCCTGTTTATATTTCTCTCGTTTTGAAAAGACTGGGCGAGTAATATCCATCTCATCATCAGCATGAAGCGGGAGAACAGCATCTTCATTATCTAACTTCTCATCGATTTCCACAGTTCTTTCAGTTGGTTTATTTTGTGTATTGTTTGTTTGTTTGTTTGGTTGGGGATTTTTTTGGCGCATGGGCATCTATGGCCATAGTGCGCCATACATAGGTTAGTATTTCTGCTATTTCGTTATAGATCGAGGGTCAGGAGACTGATTTTTGACTAGCTAAAGGAGGTGGTATACATTGATCGCTTTGAGAAAAGTAAAAATCTTTGAGACATTTGTTTTATTGCCCAAAAGTGAAACAAGTGTTAGTGGGTCTTCAGTTGTGGCTGGAGTGAAGATATTCTGGCGTTCTATTGCAAATTTTGCGCATTCCACAAGGATATGTTTCACTGAAAGTACTGTTTTACAGTGATCACACTGGGGGTGATTCTCCCCTCTTAAAAGATAACCATGAGAAATATTAGTGTGACCTATTCGGAGACGAGCTAGTATTACCTCCTGTTGTCGAATTGCACTGAGGCTTGAAGGCCATTGCTCAAGATTTGGCTTGATACTTCGAAGCTTATTTTCAAGTTGATTTTGCCATGTTGATTGCCACTGGTACATGCATTTTTCCTGTATTATTTGTCTATAATCTTGATGTGGAACTCTCCACTGTACATCAGGTGGTAAGTCGGCCGTTTTTGCGGCACTGTCCGCTAATTCATTTTCTGGAATTCCCATATGTCCTGGGACCCAACAGAAGTGTATGGTTTTTCCAAGCTCAGATAAGGTATATAAAGAGTTTGTTATTTCTTTAACGACAGGGTGGGTGATGTTCATGGTGTTTTCCAGGGCTTGAAGTGCACTTAGGGAATCAGAGAATATTATGCTGCTTTCAATATTGGAGGACTCGATATGCTTCAGTGCAACCTGAATTGCCATTAGTTCAGCAGAAAAGATACTGAACTCATGTGGCAGTTTGTAGGCTAATGTTATGTTCGGGAAAACTGCGGCGATTCCAACGTGGCTGTCATTCTTTGACCCATCTGTATGAACTACAATGAAGTTTGGAAACTGCTCCACCACTGCATGGTACAATTGCAAAAAATTTTCTTTATTTAGTGCAGATTTATCCCATTTATGAAGGTATTTATCACATAAAGGTGGAGTAATTCTCCACGGTGGAAGGAGTAGTGGAGGGGTACTTGTGATATTATCAAAACTCAGATTAAGTTCTTCTAGAAGATGCCTTATTCTTATACCTAACGGTCTGTTAGCAGTAAGGCGGTTATGGTATAACCTGCTGTGTTGGGGAGTGAAAAGTAATTCCCAATTTGGGTGTTCAGGCATAGATCTAATTTTATATGCATAGCGTATGTTGCCTTCTGATAGAGAGAGGGGGTTCGTGAGCTTCGGCATATAGACTATGTGTTGGAGACGTGCGATATGCTCCTAGAGCAATGCGTATTGCACTATGATGGAGAGGATCAAGCCAGCGAAGGACACTAGGCCTTGCTGAGCTATATACTGGGGCCCCGTAATCAAGTTTTGATCTTATTAAAGATCTGTATAGCCGTAATAAGGTAAGGCGATCAGCTCCCCACTTTGTTGCTGAGAGAACCCGGATGATATTTAATTTTTGTTGGCAGGATGTTCTTAGTCTTTTAATATGTTCCAGGAAGGTTAGTTTATGATCTAAGGTGATTCCTAAGAATCGTATGCTGGGTTGAACTGCTATTGGTTTTCCGTTCAGTTGTAGTTCCGGGTGTAGGTGCAATTTACGTTGTCGGTAAAAATGGATACACAACGTTTTTTGAGAACAAAGCTGAAAACCATTGGTTTGTGCCCATGTACTGATCTTATTTATTGCCCCTTGTAATTGTCTCTCGATCGTATTCATGTTTTTCGCATGGCAAGAAATACTAAGGTCATCTACGAACAGTGCCTTATCAATAGTGTTCGGAAGTTGTTCAGCAATGGTGTTTATCACAATTATAAAGAGTGTAGCGCTGAGTACAGAGCCCTGGGGAACTCCTTCTTCCTGAAAAAATAGTTTGGACAGCGAAGTTTTAAATCGAACCTGGAAAGTTCTCTTGTCTAGGAAGTTGCGTATGAAAATCGGGAGATGGCCCCGAAGTCCATGGCGATGTAGCTCACGGAGTATTCCATACTTCCACGTGGAATCATAGGCCTTGCTGATGTCAAAGCAAACCATTACATGGTGTTCCGATCTAAGGAATGCATTCCGAATGGAATTCTCTAGTTTTACTAGTATATCTAGTGTTGATCTGTTCTGTCGAATGCCGAATTGTGCAGAATTTAAGAGATTGAAATTTTCCAGGTACCATATCAGTCGACGGTTCACCATCTTTTCCAGAATTTTGCAAAGGCAACTGGTCAAAGCAATGGGTCTATAGCTAGTAGGGTTTGTCGGGTCTTTTCCAGGTTTAAGGAATGCAAGGACTGTAGCTTGGTGCCATTGCTCAGGGAATGTGTCTTCCCGGTAGAGCCTATTGAACAGATCAAGAAGTGACTGCAGTGATTCAGCACTTAGTTCCTGTATCATTGAATAATGGATATTATCTGGTCCTACAGCGCTACGCCTAGATGTTGACAAGGCTCTATGTAGTTCGTGGATAGTGAATGGTAAGTTATATTGTTCTTCTGCTTTTGAAGAAAAGTTTAACTTTTGTTTTTCTGAATTTGCTTTGAATCTTCTGAAGGCTGGTATGTAACTTTCTGTTGCTGATGTTTTGGCAAAAGTTTCTCCTAGTATATTGGCAATTTGGGCGGGGTCAGAAATGTTCTGCCCTCTCCATTCCATGATAGGCTGAGGTGTCGTTTGATAATTACCACTCATTTTCCTGATTGTTTTCCAAATTTTGTGTGTGGGAGTTGCTTGATTGATGGTTGAAGTGAAGCGAATCCAAGCGGCCTTTTTATTACTGCGTCTAACATACCTGGCTCTTGCTCTAACGCGTTTGAACTGAATGAGATTAGCTGTGGTTGGATAGCGCCTAAAAGTATTCCAAGCTTTATTTTGATCTCTTTTTGCTGCACGGCATTCGTCATTCCACCATATTTTTGGGTGTACAGGTAATTTTGAGGAGGACTTTGGTATAGCTTGTCCTGCTGCGTGTAGTATAGTTTTTGTGACATACTCAACCGCTTCCTTGGTTGGGGATTTTTGTATAATTTCAGGGTCCACTTTAGCTAATTTTTTATACATCACCCAGTCTGCTTTATCAATTAGCCACCGAGGAATTCTAGTAAGTTGATAAGAGGGTTTATTTACTAATTCAATTGTAATGGGAAAGTGATCACTATGCAGTGGATCATTGTTTGCCGTCCACTTTAGAGTAGGATACAAAGTTGCAGAACAGATAGACAGGTCTATTGCAGTATTTGTTCCAGAAGGAAGGTGAACGTAAGTAGGTGAGCCGTCATTTAGAAGGAGAAGGTTGTTATCATCTAAACATTTTTCAATTAGTTTTTCCTCTTTGGTCAATATTGTTGTTACCCCATAGTGTGTGATGACCATTTAAGTCTCCCAGAATGAGGAAAGGTGTGGGGAGTTGAGCTATGAGGTTGTTTAGATCATTTTGTTGGATGGGATAGCTTGGTGGAATATATAAGGAGCAGATTGTAATATGGATGTCAGCAGCTACACGGACCGCTATTGCCTCGAGAGGAGAGTTTAGTAAGACCTGTTTGACAGGAACAAATGGGTTTGTTATAACAGCTACTCCACCATGTGCAGTATTTTGATCAGTTCTATCTTTTCTAAAGATATTGTAATAAGACAGTTTTGGTGTGTCTTGAGGTTTGAAATATGTCTCTTGGAGGCAGAGACATATTGGTGTGTATTTAGAGATAAGGTCGTATAGGTCATTAATATTGGCACGGAAACCACGACAATTCCATTGAATTATTGTGTTCATTGTTTATCTCTAGTTAGACTTTCCGAGCGTTTTCTTGGTGCTGAGGTTCTCTGTTTTTCACTCTTGTTTTTGTCTTTCTTTCGAAAGTAGGGCCTTTCTGTTTCCATGTCTTCTTCTACAAAAATGTGTAGGACCGGGTCATCTGGGGGTATTTCCTTAGTATCCATTTCCTGTTGGTGAGTAGTTACGATTTGTTTTTCTTTGTGCCCTTCATCCGGGGAGTGGTGATTTTCGATTGGTACAGAAATAGGCGTATTGACTGCCTGAGTTTCAGTTGTATTGAACAGTGTTTTTACATAGTTCGAGAAAGACTCTTTTGGGGGTACTGTTAGATCAGTTTGCGATGCGGTTGATTGGAATTTTTTGGTGATATGAGCATACGTAGATCTATTTGCAAGGTTTGGTGGTGAGATATTTCGCTTAGCTTCTTGATAGGACACGTTATGATTGGTTTTATAAATCTGAATAAGTTTCTCAGTTTTCCAGCGTTCACATGTTCTAGCGTAAGCGGGATGATCTTTTTTGCAGTTTGGGCATATCGGTTGGGGTGCAGTACAGGCTTCGCAGTTGTGATCAACTGACCCGCACTTTGCACAAGCAGGAGTTCCCCGGCAAGCTGTCTGGGAATGTCCGTACTTCTGGCATCGGAAACACCGTAGGGGATTTGGAATATAAGGTCTGACATTACAGACGAGATATCCAGCCTTAATGGATGCTGGGCGATGTGGTGTATTAAAGGTCAAAATGAGATTACGTGTAGGAGTCAGAACTCCTTCTTTTCTGGTGGAAATTCTCTTGACCTGTATAACGCCTTCTTCTTTAAGTTCTTCAAGCATCTCCTCTTCGGATACATCTATTAAATCCCAATCAGAAATCACTCCTTTAGAGGTGTTCAGTGATCTGTGGGGTGTCACAGTAACTGGTATTCCAGCAAAGAGATTAATATTCAAGAGCCGCTCTGAGTGTTTACTATTAGAGGTCTCGATCAGAATATCTCCTGACCTAAGTCTTTTTACAGACTTAGGAGTTCCAGCTTTGCTTTCTAATTCCTTCTGCACCCTAAATGGCGAGATTTTGCCAATTGCATTTTCACCAGTTGAGTGCATGATCAGGAAAGCTGGGATAGGATAGGTGTCAGAGTCAGTTTTCTGCCGTTTTGAAGTTCCTGCAATAGAACTGTCTTTCTTTTTTGTTGACTGGGGTGCATCTGGCAGCCCAGATAAGTCAGAGTTTGATTTACTCATGACGTGCTCTTTTTGGCCCCGGGAGATAATCTTTTTCTCCCAGGTTACCAGCCCCGCCACGTGGAGGCAAGAGCGGTGCCGCCTAGTGACCCAAGCGAAGTGAAGGTTAGTATTAACGAAAAATAAAAAAGGGGGTTAAAGAAAGGTACTTTCCTTTCTGGGTTATATAATATGAGAGATCTATTCAATTATAATGCTCAAGAGTTAACGGACTTGCGAAACTCAGGAGAAACGTATATACAGTAAAGCGTATCAGATAATCACTATGAAAAGGCGCTGTGGTCACTAATATCGCTTGGCACTCGGGGCCTTATTTTGTGTATGATGAGCATCTTTCTCCTTTGATAATGTGCCTGAGTTGGGAACGTCTTGTTGTGACTTGGATGGCTTTGTATTAGTAAAATTTGATGGACTCTTTATCTTTGTTACTGTCAGTGTCTCACCATCCGCAAGGATGGATCTAGCCCATTGAACAAGAGATAATTTAGGAGGAATAGTAATATAAGTCTGTGTTGAAAATTCTTTAGTGTTTTTGACTGCATTGGAATATGTTTTGGCAGGCATCACATTTAATATCTGTTTACGTGCCTCTTGGTATGATACATTTTTCTCTACCTTGTACTTCATTATTTTCTTTCCCATTTTCCATGATTCGCAAGTTCTAGAATATGCGAGGTGAGTACCCTGGCAATTGGGACACTTTGGCGTTGCTGCTGTACATTCAGTTTGGGAATGGTCTGATGAGCCACACAGGGGACAGATGGTCTTACCTTGGCATGCTGTTTGAGAATGACCATACTTCTGGAATTTAAAGAATCTAAGTGGATTTGGTATATAGGGTCGGATCTTACAGGAAAGGTAGCCAGCTTTTACTGATTCTGGGAGATTCGGACTGCTGAAGGTAAGGATAACATTTCTTGTGGATGTAAGGACACCATCTTGTTTGGTCATAATTCTCTTAGCACCGACAACAGGTTGTGCTTTAAGTTCTTCAGCAATTTCTTCCTCGGGAACATTAAGGAGGTCCCATTCCGAAATGACTCCCTTTGAGGTGTTTAAAGTTCTGAGCGGGGTTACAGAAATGGTTTGATTTGATTTTGTGTTTATTGGCGCAAAAACAGCTAAGGTTATACTGCGCCATGAAACGATTAAAATATCAATAAAGATAAATTCTGGTAACCTTTAAAAAGGTTACCTCGTCAAATTGTTATTTATAAATGTGGGTATATATTAGTAGCTTTTAAAAATTTAAAAACTGCCGACACGTGGTCGTTGTCTGATAAAATCTGACTGAGTGTATAAGGCTCAGTCGAATGAGTAAAAGCGGTAAAATATATATTGCGAACATGGGTAAAATGAACGCAATCTATTAAAATATGCTTTATAGATAAAACGGTGTCGCAAGACTCGCACATAGGAGGGTCATCCGCCCTCAGCAGAAAAGAATGTGTCAAATGACTGTGTCCTATGCGGAGTCGGGCAAGAACAACTTCCTCGCTCCGATTCCTGCGCAGACTAGACTGCCATATTTCTATTACAGGCTTTATTTGGTATAATTTATTTGTTCTCTGTCTGTGCCACAGTTCTTGCCAATGGGAATATATCTTGTTACGTATTATTTGCCTGTAGTCTGTATAGGGGACTGACAGGCAACAATTATGAGTGGGTGTTGCTGATTTGGCTGCAGCGTCAGCCAAATCATTTCCCTTTATCCCAATGTGGCTAGGAATCCAGCAGAAGCGGATGTCAAACTTGTATTCATGAAGAGAATGTATCTTCTGCTGAACCCGACAAAGAACTGGATGAGAATTGTGTCTCAGAGATAATAGAGCCTGTAGTACACTGGAAGAGTCAGAATATATTATTGACCTTTGGAATTGACAAGTTCGAATGTGATCCAAGGCTAGCTCTATAGCATACAGCTCTGCAATGTATATGCTGGATTCAGGAGGAATCTGCTGAGATATTATAGTGTCCGGAAAGACAGCAGCAGATCCTACGCACGATTCAGACTTCGAGCCGTCTGTGTAAACGGACAGGAAGTCTGAGTGCTCAGCTTGGTGTGCAGAGTAGAGCTTCTGGTAGACAGATGATGAGGTCTCAGACTTTACCCATTTCTTAAGGGAAAAGTCGCATGGTGGGGGATGAGCATGCCAGGGTGGAAGAGTTTCTTTTGGTGTTTCTGCCACCTTGTCTACCATGATGTTAAACTCTCTGATTAGCTCTTGGACACGAATACCAAAAGGTCGGTTGGCAGTCTGACGGGTATTATACAAGTTTTCCCAACGTGGCTCGAAAACGGATGCCCACGTAGGATGGTCTGGCAGGGATTTCAACTTTAAAGCATAGTTTAAAGACAACTGCTTACGTCGAAGGGATAATGATGGTTCGTTTGCTTCGACGTATAAGCTCTGGACAGGAGATGTTCGAAAAGCTCCAGTAGCGATACGGAGGGCCTGATGGTGGACAGGGTCCAGCCATCGGAGGACACTGTCTCTAGCTGAGGAGTATACCTGGGACCCGTAGTCTAATTTGGGGAGTACAAGTGCACGGTAAAGCCGTAGTAGGGTGCATCGATCTGCTCCCCAACGCGTTGAGGAGAGAGAGCGGAGAATATTGAGACCCCTCGTGCATTTTGTACGAAGTTGACGAATATGTTCGAGAAAGGTCAACTTTTTATCAAACACAAGTCCCAAGAATTTTGTGTCTGACACTACCGGAATAACATTTTGCCCGAGCCTTAATTCAGGTTCAGGATGAAGATTACGCTTGCGACAAAAGTGTACGCAAACGGTCTTCTCCGGCGAGAACCTGAAGCCATTAGTAAGTGCCCAGACATTCAGATTATCAATGGCTTTCTGCAGTTGTCTTTCAATAACCCTCATGTTGCACGACTGACAAAAAATGCTAAAGTCATCAACAAAGAGGGCACTGTTTACAGTTGGAGGAAGTTGTTCTATGATGGAATTGACTTTGATGGCAAAAAGCGTGACACTTAAGACTGATCCTTGTGGTACTCCCTCCTCTTGGCGAAAGGAGCGAGAGAGTGAGGATCCCATACGAACTTGGAAAGATCGATTGGCTAAAAAATTTTGAATAAAAAAGGGCAGATGCCCTCTTAGGCCTAGGCTATGTAAATCTTTTAAAATGCCAAATCTCCAAGTTGTGTCATACGCTTTCTCCATGTCAAAGAACACCGACACCAAGTGTTCGCGTTTTAGGAAAGCATCCCGGATGGATGCTTCCAATCTAATAAGATGGTCCAAAGTGGACCGGTTCCTTCGGAAGCCGCACTGGATTCTGGAGAGAAGGTCGTTTGATTCTAAGTACCATATTAAACGGGAATTAACCATTCTCTCCAGGATTTTGCACAGACAGCTAGTCAGAGCAATAGGACGATAATTGGTGGTGACCTTTGGATCCTTTCCTGGCTTAGGAAAGGCAAGAACGATTGCCTTTCGCCAGGAGTCCGGAAACTGCCCTTCAGTAAAGATTCTGTTATACAGAAGGAGCAGACAATCCATAGATTTTGGTGAAAGATGCTTAATCATTTCATAATGGATGCCATCTGGTCCAACGGCACTTGCTTTGGAAAGAGCGAGGGCTCTTTTCAATTCCAGAATAGTGAAATCCCCGTTGTAGGGATAAATGCCCTTAGTTTTAAAGTTAAGTGCCTGTTTTTCGATTTTATATTTCAGGACCAGGAACTCTGGGGAATACGAAGATGTTGCAGAGATGTTAGAGAATGTTTCCCCAAGAGCATTGGCTATTGCAGTTGGATCTGCAATAGCGCATCCATTATAATCTAGGATTGCAGAAGGTTGGGAGGTATATTTTCCCTTCATTTTCCGGATTTTATCCCAGACTACCTTAGAGTTGGTAGACTGGTTAACAGATGATGTAAAACGGATCCATGATTCCTTTTGACTCTGACGACGGATGTAGCGTGCTTTGGCTCGTGTACGTTTGAAGGCTATAAGGTTGTTCGTGGTAGGATATCGGCGAAATATCCCCCACGCTTTGTTTTGAGCCTGTTTTGCTGTTGTGCATTGTGAATTCCACCAAGGTTTGGGAAATGGTGGAAACCGGCCAGATGTTTTTGGGACAGCGTTAGCAGCTGCTTGGACGATGATTTCTGTGATGTACCTTACTGCGTCATTGATCGGCTCTTGACTGACTGTGCTAAGATCGAAATTTGCCTGTTGTTGGAAGGCAGTCCAGTCAGCCTGATCAATCTTCCACCGTGGTAACCTAAAAGGAAGACATGGTCTCCCACTGTATAACAAGGTTATCACAGGGAAGTGATCGCTTCCGTATGGATTCTCCTCCACTTCCCAAGTGAGTGAGGGGAGTAGAGAAGGGGAGCAGATAGAGAGGTCAATGGCAGAAAAGGTACGGGTAGGCATGTGGAAGAAGGTGTTTGTTCCAGTATTTAGAAGGGAAAGGTCATTGTCATTGAGCATACGCTCTATGACTCGTCCCCTTCCGTTGATGTTGGCACTACCCCACAGGGTGTTATGTCCATTCATATCCCCGAGAAGTAAGAAAGGGGGAGGCAACTGCGTTAGAAGATCATCAAGGTCTGCCTGGGAGATGTCGGTCCCAGGTGGCAAATAGATAGAGCACACAGTTAATAAAAATCCCACCGTAAGGCGAATTGCAACAGCCTCTATGTTAGTTGTAATTAGTAAGGGCTGCACTGGGGTCTGGTTACCCACAAGGATAGCCACTCCCCCATGTACAGAGCCATCCGCAATTCTGTCCTTACGATAAATTGTGGTGTTATGCATCGTGGGATCATCATTTGCCTTTAGATATGTCTCCTGCAAGCAAAAGCAAACTGGCTCGTGCTTTTGCAGGAGGGCCTTGATGTCATCAATATTTCGCCGGAATCCACGACAATTCCATTGTAGGAATTTACCCATTATTTTGGCTTGGTGGGTCCATCAGGCGGCTTCCGAGGTGCTGAGGGCTTACTTTTATCAGTCTTGGATTTATCTTTTTTGAAGAAGAATGGACGCTGTCCCGTGTCCATTTCCTCCTCCGCAAAGAGTTCCAAGACTGAATCTTCGGGTACCTCCTTCTGCTCGACATCCATCTTTTCTTGGGTACTAGGAGGGACTTCCCCTTTCTTATTCTTTTCTTTCATAATTACCTTTGGAACTTGTGGAGCATTAGGAGGTACCGATATAGGAGTGGCAGCTGATTGGTCCTTTTGTGCAGGTTTTTGAGAGCTTAAGAGATACCGCGCGATGGGAGTGAAAGACTCCTTTGGAGGAATGGTCATGTCCGTCTGAGTTCCGACGGAACATCTCCCTGCTACCTTCTGGGCGTAGGTAGGTTTGTTGATATTCAGGGGTTTGACCGATTTCCTTGCCTCCTGGTATGATATATTTAGCTCTGCCTTCAGCCGTTGAATTTCTTTTTCTTCTTTCCACCTCTGGCATGCTCGTGAATAGGCCGGGTGTTCGCCTTCACAGTTAATACAGGTGGGTTTTGCGGCTGAACATGCTGTTGTTTCGTGGTCCTTTGCACCGCATCGAGCGCATGCAAGGACTCCACGGCAGGCCATTTGAGAATGTCCATACTTCTGGCATTTGAAACACCGTAAAGGGTTCGGAATGTATGGACGCACTGAACAGTTGATGTATCCAGCTTTAATCTCATCAGGAGGTTTAGGAGTGTTAAAAGTCAGGATAACGCTCCTGGTTTTAACAATTTTTCCATCCCTTCGCGCAGTGATTCTCTTGACGGCAATGACTCCCTGTGGTTTTAATTCGGAGCAGATTTCCTCCTCGTATACGTCGAGAAGGTCCCACTCCGAAATGACACCTCTAGATGAATTGAGTGTTCTGTGTGGTGTCACTGTTATAGGGATTCCTCCGATTGATGTTGTTCGGAGTAGGTGTTCTGATTGCCTGTCATTTTTAGTTTCAATTAAGAGGTCTCCAGAACGGAGCCTCTTAACTGACTTGGGTGAACCTGCTAACCCATCCAACCCTTTTTGGATAAAGAAGGGTGACATTTTTCCAATCGGTTTTTCACTTGTTGAGTGCATGATTAAGAACCTTGGGACTGGCCCTGATGGTAGTTCGGTTCGCTGCCTCTTATTAGCAATAATGCTATCTGGATCTTTCTCAATAGTTTCAGATAGGGACCGGGTTGGGGCCCCTGAAGAAGTTAGTTTATCAGGATTCATGTAGTTTATTAAATTGTTCAGTGCCCGGGCTCCCCACCCACCACGGAGCCCAAAGGGACGCCCACTACCCGGCATGCAATAAATGCGCTCGGGAGTGGGACGCCAGGGCTACCCAGACACTATACCCGCACCGCCGCCAGCCTGAATCCTGTCCCTCGGACCATGAGGGTAGGGGCGTGGCATTGACACGGTTGACCCTCGCAGGCGAGCCTACTAGCCGATTGATCCTAGCCGGGCCTTCCAGGACCACCCGTCTTGTCGAAGCAGGGGCCAAAGTGGTGTATTGAAGCTGGGCCCCTCAACCACCAGGATCCCCCTTTCCGAATTTCCACGGGTCGCAGCGCACGGCAAACACGCCGGATTCCATTGATGTAAGCCAGGAACCTAGGCACAGAAATGGGAAGGCCTCCGAAGGTCGCTTGCTTCAGGAGTTATCTAGAATGACTAGGATTGGAAGTCTCTATAAGAAGATCTCCTGAGCGAAGGCGTTTGACAATTTTGGGAGTACCTGCTGCAGCCTGTATGTTTTTCTGCACAAGAAATGGCGATAAGCTACTAAGAGGTTTCGTTGATAACGAGTGTAAAATTAAAAAAAGCAGGTAGGTCATGTGAAGAATCATCTTTTTTTTATTCTTTTTGCTTGAGATGACTCAAGTTCATGCGAGCACGTAGGCTCTACAGTGATATTAATGGATCCATAATTGCTCCTTTTCGCCCTGAGTATTGAATTATACTCGGATTACCAGCCCCGACACGTGGAGGCAGGAGCGGTGCAACCAGTAACCAAGCGATAAGAGATTAGTGGTTAGTGCGTTAGAGAAATTGGTTATATATATATAAAAGAAAGGTGTCTTTCCTTCCTTGATACGAAGCTTACTTCTTTATTTAGAAAAAGCCAAAATTAAATAACTTTATAAAGAAAGGATTTTAATAATCTCTA
The DNA here is from genome assembly GCF_048544385.1 of Mastigoproctus giganteus. Classification (NCBI taxonomy): domain Eukaryota; kingdom Metazoa; phylum Arthropoda; class Arachnida; order Uropygi; family Thelyphonidae; genus Mastigoproctus; species Mastigoproctus giganteus. The sequence goes on along the minus strand of NC_143586.1, from coordinate 73,492,799 downwards.
CAATCTGTTGCTTAGAGAAAAGACGCTTTCAAATCACTTTGGAAATATCGCTATGATCACTCGCTTGGCACTCGGGGCCCCTGTATCAGCAAGATAACGCGACATGCCATACTGCTCGGGTCGTAACAGAGTGGTTTAAAGACATAGATGTGGAAAAGTTGGATTGGCCAGCCCAGAGTACTGATCTGAACCCTATCGAGCATCTTTGGGATATATTGGATCGCCGGTTACGCGCACGTCGAGAACAAGGCCGAACTGGTGGCTGCGTTAAAGGCCGAATGGAGGAACGTATCACTGACATTTATCAATAGCTGGGTATGCCGTGAAAATTGAAGTCCATCATAAAAGCAAAGGTTTCAGCACAAAATATTAAATGACACAATAAAAGCAATTTTTTTGTCTAAAGGCAGGTGTCCGGATATTAATGGTAGGGCAGTGTATAGCGTACTCTCTTATATAGAAGGTCACTAAAATAAAACTTGCAGGCGTAGGTGACCACGTGACATCGCTCTCATCTATATGTGAGTATGAAAAGCTTTGATTATATAACCGAGTCGTTCCTTGTTGTACTTTGGTATTAAATTTCCAAATGGGTTTCTCTTTATGGGTTTGCTATATGAAATTGATAATCTCGAGTTTCCTTTTTAAGAACTCGAAACACAAATCAGAAAATACAATTCTCAATGAATTCCATGAATTTTTTAATTCCGATGAAGAAGATGAGCAAATTCCATTGTCTTCGCATTCCTTGAAACAACCACTATCTTCACTGCGTCATTAGCTAAGAACAGATAAATTGAGCGAGAGAAAGAGAGAGAAATAAATATTGCACATTGTATAGTGTAAAAGAACAATAATTTTTTATTTATTTTATAAGTATCTTACATCGAGAAGTAATCGTCCTCTATTAATTACATTGAAAGATATACAACAAGTAACTTGTTATTTTAGAAATTATAAAATTCAGTCCACATCTGTAAAACAATTTTTAAAAATATCATAAGATATACTCCATCTCGTGAACATAAAATTGTGCATCTTTCATTTACCATCTCTATATTATCAATCGCTAAAAATATTTTAATATTTTAACAAATAACTTCAACAATTGCAATACGGTCATATAATTGTTGGTGACTTTACAACAGTTAAATATATAATTACGATTGTTGTAAGAATTAAAATAATTGTTGGTGACTTTACAACAGTTGCATATAATTGCGATTGTTGTGAGAGTTCCAACAATTGCATTGATCGCATAGTCATTTCATATGCTTATTTAAGCACCATGAAACTGCTCTCTATTGATTTGTTTATCAAGTTTTATACTATGTAGCACTCAGAAGACCTACACATTTGATTAAAATGCATTGAATATATAAAATGCTTTATAAAAATGCAGGATTATATTTGTTGATGATCCACAGCGAAGAAAAATGCTTCAAACCTTTACGCTCCCGGAATATAATACCGTGCGTGCTATTTACAACTACAAGAATTCCTCTAGCGTGCAGTTTTCAGCATAGTGTAGACAAATAAATGCAAAAGCCATTTGTTGGAACATTTTACCATTGAACATCGTGTTAAAATAGAACAACCGAAACAAAATCCACTGGACCAAGAGGCTCAGTGTGGTCACAGTTTGGGTGCGATTGATCACAAGTGGGAGAACTCAATTGCTTTTTGTCCATGCAAGGATCGAGTCTGCCAGGAAGGGTACTGCTGGCAAATCCTGGAAGTAGGCGTACTTCTTAGGTTGGTGCAACAATTTAGAGATGAATACGGTTCATCGAACAAAAATTCAGAGCAGGCTAACAAGACAAGAGGAACCCAGTAACACTGTCGCGAGAATTTGTCAGCTTTCATCTGCACTAAGGAATAGTTTACGTAACTTATTTCTTATCCGTTGAAATAAAGTTGCATTTTAATGTTCTTTGGTTACTTTATTTAATTAATAAACTATATTCTCAGTTATAAGCTTTCTCAATCGCCTGAATATGTTCAACCCTCACCTTTTTCCGCCTTAAGGAAATACAGTCTTATTTTAACCATTCGTATATAATTAGTGATGCCATAAATACTGCTAAGCACGCGGACACGCGACAAATGTTCGAATACAAAGCAAGGCTGTAATCTGACAGGAGTATGGCAATCCCCATGAGTGTGAAAGTGCGTAGATAGTCAGTTGAACTTTGTGCGTCGAACAAAGAACATGGGGCCAAGTCTGAATGGCACAAAATAATTTTGAAATGTTCTAACCATTGAGTATCAATCGTCGATTTGTTTATAGAGTTGTTAACCCCTAAAAGGATATCCAAGGACTAAAAAAGCGTGCAAGGGCTGGGTGTTCTAAGATGGCTTTATAGGATGACCAACTCAGATGTAAGGAGGAAGACATCGCAGAGGTACTGACCATGATTACATCTCTGAACAGAATCCAGATGTCCTGGTCTATCGCTAGTTACTCAGTTGTTGCAATATTTATGGAAAGACTGGATATAGCCCAAACGTTATGGATTTTCCAAACTAATTTTGATTTTTCTCTAACCTCAATAAAATTGTCTAAGAAGATCCGTCTTAATTCTGGTTCCAATAACTCTCCCAGCAAAGCAATATTTTCTCATAAATCAGCAACTGTTTTAGTAAATATTTTCACATAGAGAAAACTTTAAAAATGTTAAGAGATACAGCTGTATGTCATATCTGCATAATCTCCAGAATTTTTCCGTCAGTCATATCACAGCTCATTTGTGCTCATTTTTTTATGTAAAAAACCTAATTAAAATATAGGAAGCGTCTTATATATTTTCAAATACAACGTCTGTATGCTGGAGACCTAAAACTACCAGGCACCTTACTTGAATAAAAGATAAATCGTCTCTTCGTTAGGATAATGTTATTTGTACATAGTTTGCACTTTCGTAGCTTTTTTTCAAGTCCAACTACTGCAGAATCAATTCCCAAAAGAGTTCTCTAGAGTTTAGTGGTTATGCTGTCTTTATAGTTGTAGAAGTCCGTTATTATGGGCTGTCCATTAGCTTCAACGGTCTCCTTGCATTTTTCGATTTTTCCGTTTTGCATATCGTTAAGAACCGTAAATATTCCGATTTTGTTCGTCTGATCCTTGGAATTCGCTTTGAGTTTCTTCTCGTGTCCAGCATCCTCATCGTCCTCGTAGAAGTTCTTAAGCCTATCACTTAAACACCACACTATCACGTCAAAACACGTCCCAATAAATATTAAAGCAACCGACATGCCGTGAAGGTAATAACGGAATTTGTCACTGTCGTATAACCAACAGTTTCCAGTTTTACCACACTTTTCTTCCCATACTATACAGGCAGCGTCTGTTAGAGCTCCAAATATTAACGGGTATGGAATAAAAGCTGAAACAAAATAAAGAAATAAATTATATTAAACAACAGGTTCGTTTGTCATAAAAGCAGGTTATTCTTGAGATAAAACTGAAGTGTTAACAATTTAAAAAATGGCATAAAATCATAAACACATCACACGATTATTTAATGTGTTCTGGTCAGGCTTAAAACAATTTAAAACGTTTTTTTGAGAGCGTTGAGCAGAGCAGTTATAGTTCCTAAGATGTTCACTAGATGGCAGCACAATTCGCTACATTAAGGGGGGGGATGCTAAATTTGACACGCATATATGCAGAAAAGAAATAGCTCAGATTTTGTAGTCACATTATGGAGACAATACAGACGACAATTATGAAAAAATAAATCAATTCAAACTACTTTTAATATAGTTCCTCATAACTGCACACTTCCCCTGGTGATTATTTTCGGAACTATTTTTTGCATAATTTTCGTTTGGAAGTCTGTGTTCCTGTGAACATTGTTTATCAATTATTTTCTCTGCAAATGCGTAAGGGTAGGCAAACCTGAATCACAATCACGCTGCATGCTTTAATTTGCAAATCTGCAATCCGGCTTAAATCTGCAATCCGCCATATTGAAACAAGATGGCCGCCAAACTATAAATTACTCTATGTTGCAAACCATATGTACAATGCATGTGGTGGAGGGCTCTATAGCATTCTGATGGAAGTGAACTGTTAGCTAAATTACGAATTCAGATATTATCTAATTATATTTCCATATTTGCTTTCATAAACTACACTTTGCTTCAGGATATCGTTCATTCTTTTGAAATCTAAGTTTATTATTTTTTTTTACCAGTTCGAAAAAGTTCAGCAAGAGGAGGGCGAAAATTTTAAATTTAACGAATAAACTTTATATGGTTTAAATTTCTAAACAGAAACGCCTCCAATATGAAGCAGACAGTCGTATAGAACTGATGATTAGTCGGTGTGAGTTAACTTGGGGCCAGATAATCCAATTAGTTCAACATGTTTATAAACCTATGACCATGATAATTCGTCAGAAAACTTCTAGACTTATAATTAAGGGTATTTAAAATGCAATGGCGTTAATATTAATGATGCCATTCCTTTCGAGTTGTACAAAGTATGCGCAAAATTGTAGCTGCCAAAAGTGAGTAATAGTCAAATAAATTGCAGTTTTGCTCGCAATGTCTATTCCTGAAGACTTACCAAATAAGGATAAAATTGCATCAAGTACTCCCAGTGCTAAACTCTTGTCTTTTTCGTCCACGCACCTACAAGTAAAAGTTTCTTTTAAAGATGATTATGTTTGTTTAAAATGTTTACTATACTTAATTGATGGATTTTAGGGCTCTTTTCTAATCGACAGAAAAATAGAATATGTTGTATTAACTGAGTATTCAGTTATCCAATATAAGCATCCAGTGTATAAAGCTCTTTCTATACAAGAAAGAGCATATTAATTTCGTTATTTAAATTCAATATTAGTGAAGTCATTAGGAGATTTATTATTCAAATTATAAATACAAAAATTCTTCAGCTGAACTTCAGTTCATTATAAATAAACGTTTTAAAAAAATTCATTATTCAAATTCACTTGGTATAAATCAGATTAGTTTTATATTTAAAACGTTTAAATTTTATTTATATAAACAACCATTCAACCATAAAATTGTTAAAAGATCATATAAGAACCTTAAACTAATAAATTTTAAATCTTAAGGTACTAAGATGTCTTCAACAGTTCAGTAAAATACTCCCATATATGATTACTTGAGGTAATTAATAATATAGTCTATTATTAACTGACTGTTTAATGGGTCCATGGACTCTTGTTGCTTGCTCTACACATGAAGGTGACCATCGACGTATTGCACCATATTTGGACTCATCTGACCAGCACGCTCGTTTACAGTCCTCCAATGTCCAACCAGCAATAGAAAAGGAGAGGGTGTCTCTTGGGTTTCCTGCTATGGAAACCCATACGCATTTTGAAACTCAGTATGCAGCGCATCGTCATTTGGGATATTGTTCTTACATTGTCCATATTGGTATTGTTATTTCTGGCTCAAGGGACATATTGCGTCTATCAACGAGATGGAGGTCAGACATGGTGTCTCCATATTGCGATGTCAACTGTCGCACAGTGATCTGTCGTTCAACACGTACAACGCGCTGCCCCCTTTACTCATCGCTAACATCCACCTTGTAATCCTTTACATTTCTGTCCGTAGGAGATGATTTGACCCGTTCCACACCATTCTTTGTACACCTTAACCACAATGGGCCTTGAACAACGGACAAGACGTGCTGTCAAAGATGTGGAAGGACCCGACTGTTCAGCTTTTTATACTGCGAGATATGTGGCATAGTCCATTACGAATTGGGTGATCACCGAGTTATATTGAAACTTTAGTACAGATTATTATTGATTATCTGTGGAAACGGTACCTTTTTTTCATTTGTTAGTTTTACATCATTCAGTTATATCGAAATAAGTATTTTTCAACCACTTACCTCAATGTGATCAGAGCATTACCAACTCGGGCAGTAGCAGAAAACATTTTGCTGATGCTGAGGACAATAATATAAGGCAAAAACATGCCACAACCCTCTGGACAATACCCACCGATGACATTAGAGACAACATCAATGTCGTCCACACTTTCGACACAAGAGCACCCCAGGAATACCTGGAAATGAGAAGAGAAGTAACTGAAATGAGTGGAGGCACAATTAAGGGTATCGTTCTATGGATTTAGTTATGGGTCTTTTCCAGAAAACAGAACGATTTACGACCTGCCTTCTGGCGTACACCAAGTATACGATTTATGTCTTTGTTTAATGATTTAATTTTTTTTCTGGGAAAGGCTCCAACAACTGCTTTGTAAGATTTTTATCGAGTTGTATATGAAAGTCAATACCATGACAGAAACACGCCTAATAGAAACTGATAAAGAGTGTTATTTTATGGAATTTCTTTTCTGATAATTAATGTCAAAAATTCCAACACATATTCTGGACATTCTAAGTTACAATGACTGCTTTGCATTAATCAAAAGTTAGCTTCCTTAAACAGGAAATAGTTCTGCACTATGCATATCAATTGTAGGTTCGTTTACTTACTTCTCCAACAGGCGTAAGTCGTTCAAGTGGTTTGTATAACAAAATAGCTACTTAAATTATCAAACGAGACTATCTTAAGGACATTTTCACTACTGCTGAATACTAAATGTGTGTGGAGACATTTGCAGAGCCGTGTCGACGACCTTTTGGAGACGGATGAATACCAAAGCGTTTAAGGTTAATTACGGTTGTTGTCGTTATACAAGGGCCTGTATACTAAGGTCAGGACACGCCCTTGAGGGCAAATAATTGATTTTAAAATTTGGACACTGGAGATACTTCAGTGACAGTTACAATTCTTTCTTTTTCTTTAAAAATAAATAAATTATCTCGATTTAAAACTGGCTCTCAATGAAATACCACATTAATCTAGTTATTATTAAATAAATTGTGCATATAAGCCTTTTTCGCAGGTCCCGAGAACATTGACTATACTTTCTTTTTTACCTGAAATTTAATGGAAATTACGATTTTGTTAGAAAATTTCCACACTCACTGAATCAATTTGAAATTAGTCTTGTACTACGATATTCCTCTTTTTTGTTCTTGGAAGACTTTATAGATTATCAGAGATTTTCTGCTTGACGTTCCTCTTTTACTCTTGCTTGTTCCTGTCCTTCCCATTTTCGGGACTTTTAAAATTCAAGTTTTTTTCGTTGATGTCCCTTCAAATATGCCCTTTTCCATTTCTCATATCTTCCAATCGTTTCTTAATACACCCTGTTTTTCAATTACACATTCATTATCTTAACTTTCTCATTTCTAGTATTGAGAGCATCGTCATCCTTAATTCTTGTGTTTTTTAAATATAACATTATTGATTAATGGGGTGCTTCATTATCTTAAATTTTCTGGAAAGCTTTCAGTGCTTAAGCTATGAAACCAGCTTGAAAATAAAGTTTAAATAACCTTTACTCGAAGGTTATTTAAACTCGAAGGTTCAGGTTTCGGGCTTCTTCGACGATCATTCAAAAATAGTAGAAAATTGATGACTCACAAACACTTCAGATTTTATTTTCATCGCAATCTTGATGAACTTGGAGAATCTTCTAGCTCCTGCTAAGGAACTGAAAACAAAATTGTGATCCGATTCAATGTCTCAGTTTGGTATGAACAGTCTAGTAATCCAAATTTTCATTTTCATCATCAGCTGATAAGCACGTTATAAGAGTAACTAGCACCCATCTTCTCTCTCTCTTTTAGTCCACAGAGTCTTCTTGGCTGATAGAATGAACGCTTTCCATGATCAGGAATAACAATATATATTGGCAGCCAGAATGAGACCCGTCAATGTTTAGGTTTTTTATAACATGTGACAAATGGAATTAGCATCATGTGAGAAGGAGAGTGAGCCTAGTGCATGTGAAGCAGCCCTGTATAAGCTTGCTCAGTCTTCATCATCAGCCATTTTCAATCCACTGCAGGATGAAGGCCTCTCCAGCAACTTTCCAGTTCCTTCTGTTTTGCGCAATGGCCATCCATTTGCTACTCACAAACTCTTGAATTTCATCTGTCCATCTCCATTGTTGTCTTCCATGTTTTCTCTTAGCTCCTGTTGGGTACCATTCTATTATTTTCTTAGTCCAAATACCCTAATCTTCAGCCCTCATTCTTAATAGCCCACTTAAAATAATGCAAAATAAATAAAAGCTGCATTTTGCATTATTCGAAGTCTTTTAAAACCCATTTTAAAATACTTCAAACTATGGTTTTGGTTTAAGAAAACACATCACAGAAACTGTTTTTCATCTACCATATTTTTGATACAAATTCATTTACCGTTTGGTCTTTAGAAGCGTTGTTGTACACTGTGTAATTATTGCACCCGGCATAACATGGCGAGAAGTACGTCGAAACTCCATCTGATCCACAAACAGGCTCGAAAACCGCGTTTGTACAGCCACATCGATTATTACAGCTGTTTGTCAGGTTCAGAAGCCTGAAAATAAAGAAAACATTAAAAATTCTTGATCATAACAATAGCGTAGAAATGTTTATTCTGACCTACAGATAACCTATTAATATACAGCAGTTTACATTCATTAATCATTGCAACAAGAAGACGTTAACATGTTACTGATGCAAGTGTTTGCTTTAAAAATAAGCAGTAGGTTTTGTGAATGCAACCTCTTACCCATTCCTTGATGTTTTTGTCGTTCCCGGCATTTGCAATGAAGGACATCCCATAAAAGCTGATGCTATTAATCCAAATATGGTAAAGAATTCAACAAAAACCATATATCCTGTAAGGTACCGAGGTCTTGGTTTGAATTTTCGGATCACCATTCCACCGAGTAAAATCCCAACCAACATTGTCACAACGCTTGTTGAACCTAAAAGATAAAAGTTTCTGTCATTCCTAAATCATGAAATTATTTATCTGAAAAAAAAAACAAAAAGATACTAGAGGTACTGAATGTTCTTGCATTATTAAAAAAATGAATATCATTTTAAAAATTTCTTTCTTTCTAATTTTTTTCAAAGATCGGTAGTTACTTTTCAACTGAGTTAGCAACAAACTAATCAACTGAGTTAGTATTAGTATTAAAATGCTTAAATAATGCAAGGAAATACTTTTTTCTGCACTTGCCAAAAGAAAAGTAAAAGAATTTTATATCATTCATACCTTCCCCATTATCAAGAGTGGCTTTCGCTTCAAAATTGTCAACCTTGATCACCGTGGCAGGCGATTCATTCCAATCATCTACAACACGCTGTCCGAAAGTAAACTTCATGAAATCCAGTCTTCTATTACTCCACTGAATTTTGTATTGTGCCCCCCTTTTTTACTGATTCCCTTCAGGACCTTATACACACTGCTCTACCATTAATATATGGACACCTGCCTATCTACAAATAACCTTTATTTACAGGAAAAGTAATAATGTGTGCTCAAATTTTTAGCATATACGACAGCCTCTAGTCTCCGTGGAACAGTCTCCACAATTTTGTTTTGTAAATTTCCTCCGATATTTTCCGTCATTTGCCATTCAAAGCAGCGACCAGTTCCGCTTGTTCCTTGGGTAGTCTCTCCTCACAAGGATCTGATGATCCAAATCATGCCAGAAGTCCTCTACAGGACTGAGATTGCCCTCGTGGATAGCGCAGCTGGTAGAATCTCTGTCCTCCCCCACATCGGGTGGAAAAGACCTCAGTTTGAGTGCAGTCAATGACGTGAGGAATATTTATGGATCGTTTTCACGTGGCTGAATTCGTCGGTTCCAGACGGGGTAGCATGGTTTTTTCTCCCCGAAACTCGGGTTTTTCGTCCAGAAAACAGAAAATCGACCACAGAACACTTGCAGTTTAAAGATAGTATATACAGAGCAATATGGCCTTAGTAGCTGATGCTCAACAACAGCAACGTAAGACTGAGATCAGTGTTCTGGCCTGGCCAGCCCAACTTTTCAACACTCATATTCTCAAACTAGTTCGTCACAACTCGAACAGTATAACATGGAACGTTGCCCTGCTGATAGAGATATGACCTTCCCTGAAGAGCTGACACAAAGTAAGCAATGCACTATTATCCAGAACATCTAGATAGACCTCAGCATTTTTTTTTTTTTTTTTTTTTTTTACAACCAATGTCCCCAAGCCAAACCATGAAAAATAATACTGACAATCATGCTGCCTCCGCCAAACTTCATTGTCAAGGCGATACAGTTCAGCAAGTAGCTTTCTCTGGGAATCTACCACACCAAAACACGACTGTCAGACTGGTAGACCATAAACCGTGACTCGCCACTCCACAGCATAGCTATCCTTTAATCTATGGTCCAAGAACGGCGGCGGGTCTTACACCAAGCCAGACGGCGTCTAGTCGGGGTGATTGGTGCCTTGTGAACAGCTGCATGATCGTAATAACCCATATCACGCAGCGTGCTGCGTACTGTACCTTGCTTCCAATCATGTCACTGAGTCTGTGTGTACTGCGATAATGTCGTCCTGCGTTCCTAGAGGTTGATTCTTTACAGGGCTTCGGAGATTTTCCGGGTTATTTCGTGACAGTTTCAGTATCACCCCGCTTCGATCTGCAGATCACATTACCAGTTATCGACTTAGGGACCTCCAATGCCGTTAAAATGTCACGTTCAGATCGTCTTGCTTATGTAGCATGCTATTATCATTCCTCGTTCAAAGTCTGTTAACTCCATCGATCGCGGCTTCTAGCCTTCACAATCGTACCACAATCTTCTGAAAGGCACACGAGTATATTTATATTTTTTGTCTGACATGTGGTGCTTGGGTAGGACGTGGACAACTAACAACGGTAGGGTTTTCGTATATTAATTACCTTTCAGTTTCTGAAATTTATTAAGATGATGTTACCATTTTAATTAGGATAAACTTACGCTTGTCATACTCAAGAGCCTATTGGCTTCAACACAACTTTTATCAAGTACTAGCTAAGTTGTGGCTGCTCTGTTCAGAAAGAAATGCTCTGTTCTGCAAGAAATCTGGCACAAAGAAGACAGCACCATTAGGCAGACAAAAAAAAAGCCAGTTCTGGTGAATTCTTTGGCATAATTCACATTAACTCTGATCTGCCCTCAGGATTAATTACAACACGTATTATTGATTGATACATCTCACTGTTGAGCCAACAGTCACCGCTTAGTAGCTGTCCTCATTCCATGAGTACAAATCTGTGCTTTCAGTATCTTCGTTTAAAATGCTAGGGGCATCCAGAACAACATTAACTCCCTCCTTGATCTACTTGCTTATGACGAGCCTGACAAGTGATCACTATACTGTATGTGGCATAGAATCACAGCTAGAGAATTCGAAGTTCACCATGCCCGAATCGAGAAATTAGTCCAGTGTCATTTAATGAACAATACTATCATTCTTTTTTGTATGGCAAGCTAAGCAATCAGCATTGTCCTTTAAGATTATTTGTTGAAAAACAATTCCTTATCAGCTGTTCCCTTGAAAAAAAAAACATTAAAATAAAGTTTTACTGCGGGTCATATTAATTGGGACAGCAGTGGAAAGCGTCTTGAGCTAACCTTAAGAGCCACGTGAAGGCAATATTAATTATCTTCGCGTATCTGCTGCAACTACTTTGAATATTCGGTTACCATCTCTTTACACGCAAATTATTCGCGCAGGTCACCTGTAATGTGCCACACAAACATTCGCTCACGTGGAAGTTCTTCTACTGTAGGGCAGCCAGAGAAAACGAGGAACTGAAAAGTAGGTTGCTAGGTTTGGAATGCAAAAAGCAAGCTGTTAATGACTTGTCAAGTTGTAAATCCACCTACTCATTCCTCAGATGTTCCGCTTCACTACCTTTTGGAGATGTTGTCTGGATATAATGGTTTAAAGATTAGTGATTTTAGAAATCGCAAATTTACTTTTTAAATTTGGTTTTCTACTCCCAATAAGCATCTGTAGTTTGTGCATGGTCTACTCAAGGTCTACGCAAGACAATTAATTTGATTTCACACTTGCATTGACTGAATAAAATCAAATTTATAGTTTAATCTGTATAAAAGTAATATTTAGTTTAAAAATCTGAGTATTCCCTAGTGAAATACTTCTGGTGTCAAATTTTCACTGCAATATGTTTTATCTGCAAATAAAGAAATAATTGATCATCTATGGGCTAATATAATTCTAAACGCGTATTTTCCAGGTGGTGTGCAGTTAACAGATGGCGCCGATCTGACTTCCTGTGTGTCAGACCATGATACAAAATGGCGACTCGTTTGAAATTCGAGAAACGTAAGGCAGTTTTGAGCTTTTGCCTGAAATCGGAGGACGTGTGACGCTCAAAGTCATTGGAGAAGTGAAAATAATCGGAAGTCAGCCAAAGAATTTTATCACTTCTAATTTTATTAATTTATATTTTAAATGGAAACTATTATTTAAATTATGGTGTGTCCTAACTTTATACCTCGGCTAGTGAAGCGTTGACAATCTAGAGAATACGTGACGAAATTCTTTAAACAGGAATAGCATCAGAGTTTCTCAATTACAATGTTTTGAATTATAATGATATCCGCGTAACCCATTCTTCAGCGGGCCAAGGACACGAGCTGCATAAATAAAATTTAAAGAAGGCTGGAGGGTAGAGCTGGAGAAAAGAACTTTCCCCCGCTGTACATACAGCGCCTGATTCAAAGTTGACAAAATAGTATCGCAGTTCACATGGATCATGTTTTTATTTTAAAAGAAACGATATAAAAACGCTCCTTTAGTTGAAAATCACCTTACGTTACCTGAGAATAAATTGGCAGTCGATGCAGACTGGTGATACTGGCTTTCCATATATTTTGGCATAAACACGTAGTAGCCTAAAAACCCGTTGATCTGGAATGTAATGCTTATCGTGTGGCATACCAAAATGGGGTTTTTTATCAGCTTCTTCACTGCTTTAGGCATATCTACAGCAAACAGAAGTCAATAATATATTAATATACTGCACGAAAATCAACGTTTATTGAAAAATCAATAGAGCGTTAAATAAGGTTATTTTCATACCTTATTCTTGTCAATAACAATATATAATTGTCAATGATTTTATTTATTTAGTCTAGATTTCCTGTACAGCATTTTCTAAATATTTATTTTTTAAGGAAAAAGCGCTGAACTGCGCAGATTCTGGAAAAAAAGTAATTTTATTAGCGGCTACAGTGGTTTGACAAGGTTAGTGTTAGAAAATCTGGAGAGTTGGCAGATATTGCGACTTAAATAATATTGCAATGCAAAGAACGCAATTTTTTTTTAAAAAAGCCACTTACCTTTGAATTTAAGCACTGCATTTTCAGACTCTTCTTTCTGGGGAGGTTTTTTTTCGGAGGTGGAACTTTGCGAAGGTGCTTTCAGTTGTTTTGGAAATAAAGCCATCGGGATTGTAAATATTAAGATGGCTACTCCTAAAATAAGAAAACCCATCCACCAAGCTCCCACCCATCGAGGATCTTTCCTTGAAAATCCTGGGTTATCTAAAATAATAAATAGAAACTTTATTTTTAATGTTCTAAATATCTACATTCGTGTGTGAAGAGATGCACAATTCAATTAGCAATTTAGAGACTTAATTCTCCATAAAAGTACTCTTGAACTGGGGAATAATTACACATACGAATCCTAACATCTCGTATCTTGTGTTAGTGTGCGTTAAGTGCTGAATAAACTAAGGCTATGAGGCCTCATTATATTGTCTGTACAATTGTGTACTCTTGCTGGATGAAAAACTCCAGTTTCCAGGAGATAAAAATCCAGCAATCCTCGCGTAAGCCCGATTAACCCAGCCTCCTCAAGACAGGATTCAACTCAGGCTTTTTCCACACGGTGTGGAAGGATAGCGTCGCAGCCAATATGCTAACTCTGGAGGTGAAGTGTATCGATTTTGTAGAACTTATATATATATATATATATACGAGGGAGTATCAAAAAGTTCGTACCCTTACCTAGAAATAATAGCCCTAGAAAGGTGACACTTCACAGGAACTTTAATCCTTTTCTATGTACTCTCCATGTATAGTAACGCATTTCTCCCATCTATGAATCAGTTGTTTAACGTCTTGATCATAGAAGTCCGTATTTTTTGCCTGAAACAACGATTCCACTTCATTGATGACTTCCTGAGACGAATCAAAGAAGATCATACTGGTACACCACTAGGCATTCGTCATTTGCCACCAACCGATCAAAAAAGTTCTCAACATCCGCATTACACAAATCCAACAGTTGGCGAGGACATTGCATTTGACATTGCTTCTACAAAGGCATCAGCAATCTTGGAACCCATCGTGGGGAGACCTTAGACATGTGCTGTTGTTGCCGTTGTGATGGCGTTTAAGGGCACATAGCCTGCCAGAGCCATATTGTGTCTTTCTAATTGTTAATAATGAAATACTGTCATTCATTAATATGTATAGATGAGTGAGGTGAGTATGCCCAATCCTTAGCCTTGCTAGAATTATTTCTTCTCGCCTGCTTTTCCGGAAGGTGGAGGGCCACAGCTTTGGGTCTGGTTTTATTTGGTAAAGTTTGTTTCCTGGATAAATTCTCCCGATTAGTGACCAACTATTGTAACATGCGTTAAGGATGATGGGTTTGAAATCGGTATATGGAACTTGACAAGTCTGTAAAATAGAAGTATCTCGCTGTTTGGCTGCAAGATCTGCTTTTTCATTTCTTGCTATCCTAGAATGCCCAGGGATCCAGCAGGATATCACAGTTTGGTTTCTCTCATTACAAGCAATTAAATTAGAATGAATTTGCTTTATTACAGGATGAGAGGGGTTGGCATAACTACTTATAGCGGAGACAGCACTGAGTGAGTCAATTTATTTTAAAGCAGGCGCAATTAAATGTCCAGTAATGTGATCCAGAGCTAAGTTTATGGTTCTGCAGTAAAGATACTGCAATCTACAGGTAATGAGACAGAAGTAGATATGTTCAGATGGTCGTGTGAAATGCTGTGGGCAGACCCATAACTAATTCCCAATGCATTTGCGATGAAATGAATTGTCACACGGCTGTCACTCAGCACCAGATGCTCAACCTTTGCAACCGCCTCACTGTCTGTGGATGCTGATGGCCTTCCTTCTATTGGCTCGTCAAAGACACTCGTACAGCCGCACTGGAACTCCCGTTTCCCCTTTTTTACAGTGTCTTAAAAGATGGGAAATTCTGCCCATACACAGCTTTCATTTTTTCGTCAATTTCCTGAGCTTTCTTGCTCTGCAAATACAGGAACTTGATCACTTCTCGATTCTCCACTTTGTGAACCATAACGTCCTTCCTGAGATTCCAGGTTTCACCTCTGGTGTTCGATCACCTACGGGAATGAAATTTCACATGTCAGTTATCTAATATGTAGACAACTTATATTAGAAACGGCATCTTCCTACTGATGTTTTGTCTAGGTCAGGGTACGAACTTTTTGATACTCCCTCGTATAAGTGAAGTATCCGAAAGAATAGGGGGTGAGGTTGAATGTCTACTACAATGCCCATAAAAGTAGTGGGAGCAGGTTGAATTTTCTGATACATCCAAATATAGCCTTCACCTTCTCCTAGGTGAAAGAAGAGGCCATTTGAGAAAAAGAATTACTGGATCTCCACCTACTATACTGATCCATGATCCGATACTCCGGCAGTAGCGATAAAACATATGTCAAGGTGTGAAAATTTTGGAACCAAAAATGATCAGTTTTCATCCAAAGGATGAAAGAAGATCGGGTGGATTTCTCTTTCATCCTCTGGATGAAAGAGGAATCCACTCGAACATAACTACTGCAGTTATCTGAGAAATCAAAGTTTTAGATTTAAGGATAGCTCTGGACCTTCCTTTATATAACACACGACAGAGGACTGTTTTATTTTTAATCTCCAGTGGTATCAGAGGACACCTCGAACAGACTGTTAATAGAACTTTCGAAATTATTTATTACTTTAAAAAATTAACGATGAGAATTTCCACATTTGATTTAACTTTAAAGTTTACATTGAATACCTAGTATCAGACAAATTTTGCCTTATATTATTAACTGTAATTAACAGAATTGTGGGGGGTTGGTTTTTGCTTCCCCTTTTCTTAGACTTCCAACGGTACTGTGGATCTCGAACCCACCCCACATTTCGCAAATTTGACTGCAATTCACAGAAAATTTTTTTCACAGAAAACTCATTTCAACTCTCATTACTCTTTTTGTTTTTTTGTGTTTCTTGCTATCTTGCTATCAGAAGATGTGAACTGTGACCACCAATAAATCTACTTCCACTTCGTCCCGCAAACTGACGACTTTCTCCCGTTGGCCACACAGAAGTCAGATACAGGGTGGACACTTTCTCAAATTACTCCCCCAAACTTTACTCTTTCCCTGAAGTTTGGAACGCCTCTCCCAAGGACTCCAACCAATCCCTATACTGTTTAATTTTTTTTTGTTCCTTCCTATTTGCTAAAACAACTCACCCCAGCTGTCTTCCTAGTGCACAAACCAACCCTTTCCTAAAAATTTCTTTTTTCTTCAGAAGGCAGTATGACCTTTTCAGAGTGCTGTGAGTTATTCTACTTGTCACCTCCAAAACACTCCTTTTCGTGTTTACACTTTCTCTCTAAATATGGCCAACTTGCCAATATATCAGCCACACTGATGACGTTTCTTTTTGATGCGAACACTGGACGTCTACTAATTTCCTGTTTACTTCCTAACGGTGGCTTAGATCAAAAGAGACGCTTCGTAATCCCATTTTACGGTCCTATTGTTCTTGCCCTCAGCAACCCTTTCACGCCTGTTCTAAAATCCTCCCCCCCCCTTCTCTAGTGCTGTCCCTGTTTGCTCTCTATAATACCTTTACCCGCTATTTTAATTCACACGCCTAAAACTGTCCATTACTACATCCAGTGTTCTTCCAACTTTAACCTTATTTACATTAAAACTAAATATCCAATCTTAATACTTACTATTTTTAACTTAATACTCGGGAATTAATGCTAATTCTCACTTTACATCGCCCTTCCTGGATTTATTTTACCAAAACAAATATTTCTATTTTAATTTGTAAGATCTACATCTTACAACTGTGACACTGTTTCACTTCTATCTATAGTCACAGTAGGACTTCGCTCTTAAGCCTTAGCAATATTTCGCATCTCAGGGTAGCCCATTTATGAAAACGTTGCTGTATAAATCCGTTTATTATGTACTAACGAAGACTTCCCTCTTAGGTCTGTCAATCGATAGAACAACCACGTTTATCAGAGTGCTGTGGGTTATTCTACTGAATTCCAAAAGAAGTGTGTATTAATTCTAGAAGGGTATTTTCAATGCTGCTCACGTTTTAACTGCTTAGCTCTCGGTAAAAAATCACGAGAAGCCACGTGCGAGAGTCTTTCCTCGTGATTTCGTAATAAACTTAAACTTGACCTTTTCTGCGTTCATTATTATTCCATAAACGTGGTCAATAATTATACTGTATATGTATCGATTCTTGCAACCAGGGTTTCAAGAATCCGTATATAATTATTGATCAAATAGCCATTTTTTTTTATTAATATTATTGGTTTTATTTGGTTTCCGTCTATCCTATTATACTCCCAGGGGTGGCACGCTGTAATTTTAGTGAACGCATGGAGTATGATGGTAACCCAATCCTAAGAAGAGTATATTGAAATACTTGTATTAAACAAAACCAAGCGAAGTATAATGAGCTATGCATTTTATCTTGATTAAAATGAATAGTAATTAGTTATAAAGTATTTCTCAAATATTTTTGTTGATAACCTTTTATATATCCCCCCCCAACACACACACACACACAGCCATAACTCAACTTGACGTGAAGAATCTCCGAATGATTTCAACGATTTCCAATCAGCCGAAGTGCATCGTACGATTGCAAATTTTCATTGACACGAGTACGATCACTAAAGATTAGTTTTTAATCTCTCATTCACCAATAGATTTCTGTAACAGCGAAAACCATGAGAGGCGGAAATAAATTGTGAAAACTAACCTTATTACGACAGGTCGAATGAAGAAGACAGATTGAGGTGAATATAACGATACGTTTAGCCAGCCTGTTCTCTTTATGTTGTTTTCCTGTTCAGGTGATCTGTTTGTTTATAATAAGAATTGTTTATGCGAGACAATGTAAAAATATAAACGAATAAAAACAATTTAAAGGTGTTATTTTTAACAGATTATTTTTTAATATTTTGTGATCGTGCAGACATTTCGTTATTTTGTTTAACGCTCTCAGTAACCGATAACCAAATAACAACTACAGTGTGTACTTTGTAGGTTAAACGCATCTAAAAACCTCATTTCCGGGTAGGCCTCAAGCAACCGGATAACAGAGATAAAAAACATACAGACACTTAAGATTCGTTTCAAGTGTATGCATTACTCGAAGCATGAAATAAAAAATGCGAAGGAAATGTTGTTACCCAGATAAAAACCTGGAGTTGTTAAAGGTGATTTTTTTTCTTTCCTTTCTTTAGAAATGCCATACCAGTCTTGCGAAACGCGTACCTGAGTGCTGCAAGAAATCATTTATACTTAAGCCTTTTTTAAATTCGAAATCTTCACGATACTCAATTATTATTCACATTATTCTAACGCACACAGAGCTAAAGAAATATAATGCTTGCGGGTCTACGTTTATTCAGGAAGTAACCAGTTTCTTGAAGGCGAGGCACCAATCACCATCACCTTGACACCGACGATCAAAAGTCCACGCGCATTAACTGCAGCTGTATTATAAGCCAATTTAGCTGTAGTCAGGCTTCCCGAGTATTTGGCTGGATTTCAGCGGCTCTTGACAACCAAAATACTAATCCTGTTGGCAATACTGTTTTTTTTTTGTTGGTCTACAGGTACATACGCATAAAAGAAAGGCAGCAGTTTCTTAAAAACGACAGTCATTTGGACTGCGGTAGTGGAGAAGGTGACCTTGAATACAGACTTAAAACTCTGGTTCGTATTCACAAAGAGAATATTACAGGGTTTGGCTGATAATTGTGTAGCATTCTGAGGTCAATGGGCGTGCGAAAGAAAGTTACCGGATAGTTCATAAAACCAGTGAATGCCCGCGGAAGTATGGAGGGGGGAACCGCTAAAATGTTGCAATATCCCATTAGTCATTCTGCTTTCCCCTTTCTATCAACGATACAGTAGAGTGAGTGGATTATTTTTTGTTAAGGTGTGCATTGTGCTCAATGAAAATAACTTAAATTCGTGGTTGTTTGAAGTTTATCAACTGTAAACAAAATTGCCCAATTTTCCTAGTTAAAAAATCAATTAAAAACCTGAAAAATGCGAAGAATTTGGGAAACTGTTTATGCAAACCTTGCGTCAGATATTTTAGAATTGGAGTGGTCACCTTCCCCCAGAGGTGTTCAGGTCTGAGTCTCCAGAACTACCAACTCCAAGCCTTTGGAGTTAGTGGTAGTTCTGAACATCATTATCTTCGTGTTCTATATCTTCATGGCTCAGTGCTGGAAATTCCATCATCCCTGTCGGCCCAACTCTTTGGTGTGCCTAACTTTTGTTGCTGACTACATTTTTAACGTTCCCAAAATGATAATGGGATGATCCAGAACTACCCTGTTACTGAAAAAATGGCAAGCATTGTACAGGAAAGGTTTTGAAAAGAATTCCGAATATATGTGGCATATTTATTGACTTCTTCAGTCTTCGGATTTGAATCCCATCTGGGTAATTTGAAAAGATGATCAAATTTTATGAAAAAATGTTATTCCTGGTTTTCATTAGTCCGATATTTGCCAGTAAATGTATTTTGTGTACGCACCTTATCGTTTCTTATAGGTATCCAGTTCGATATTCATTTAAAGGAAAATATAATCAAAGAAAAACCCTAACAGGATATCTAATTTACATTTGTAGGTGTAAAAGTAATTTATCTTAATTCACACGTATAAGGAAGTACAGTTTCTTTGCAATCTGAAAAAAATCCAACGCTCTCTGTTTCCCAGTGTTTGAATTTCTAAAAAATATATTAAATTGAACTTCAGCGTAGCCTATTCATCAAACTCACCGGACCATTAATACAAAGCCATGATTTCTATGGTGTGAGGATACAAATACACGAATAAACTATCATCTCAGATGAGGAAACTTCCTTGTTCTTTCAGAAATTCGATTACAGTACTCGTCAACGGAGGTATTCTACATACGTCAGTATTCTGGCGTCATAAAGTATGTGAATGAGCCAGATAACGTCCACCCTCTAGCAAGCATTTCTCCATCTCATATAATTCGCTCGCGAGACAATAGTTAAAGTAAATTATAGTAAAAAAGCAGGATACAAATTCATAAATATCACATCAGCGATTTCTTATTGTTTGCACAATTCGAATGTATAATTTACTATTATAATATAAATACAAAATGGTTATTACTGAAGGAAGTTTTCCTGGTAATCCGCAGAAACAAAACAAATTATCTTGGTTTTATTGTGCGTCATGCTACAAGAGTTTTCATACATAGAAACGTTAGATACAACAAAAATGGGAAAAATACTATGCACGTATATGGATATTGGTATATGTGGCTATCAAATAAATCAGAATTATTTAAATAATGATGTCTCATTATAATTTTACATATTTTAGGAATTCTACGAGTGATCCAAATGCCATATTTATTTTTTATCGCGTGTAAAATACTGAATAATGAGCTGGCTAGCTTATTTATTAGGGAAAATTATTTTAGAAACCCTAAAAGATCATTGACGGGAGTAATTGGCATGATTCATATAGTACAACAACACAACACTATTCATGTCGGTTTTGGACGTGTATTTTAATGCTTAAGCCCGTTTTACACAGTCATATTTTTATACATAAGTTTGATCATAAAAATGTTTTAACATTTAACACGTTTTTGTAATTTATGATTAATGGTTGATATCTCGGAAATAAAGACTTTCTGAGACTTATTTTTAGTTATAGGATATATTTCTACATTTGTTCTGCGCCAATATGACAAACCCTCTATTTTCTGTAAATTCCTATTCTTTTTATATATATTATTATTACGTATTTCCGTTATCCTTATTTAAATGATTGCTGAGAGCGAAACAGGATTTTTACATTTGATAATTCAGCCCGAATTTGAGAGCCAAAACTTGTCGAAAGTCCTAACCTCAAATTAATCATAAGATTAATTGAAACTCAAGCATTGCATACTGAAAATACATAATTATAAGTACAGATTCCATCAACAGACAAGGAATATAGTAATGATTCTTTCTGGACGCCATGTTAATTATTTTAATTATTACGAACACTGCGAATTTAATCTCTAGCAGATAATGTACTCGTTGGCAAAACTCATATCAGGTCAAGTTTCCGGCTCTATTCTGTCGGTATAAAATACAGGACGAGTTCATACTTCCTTTTTTATCTTGCTAGCGTCAAATTTAGGTGACCACTTTAAGAAATAGAAAGAAAAACTTGCGTCCTTCTTTCCTCTACTTCAACCTACATTTTTCTCTCAGCGCTTTGTTAAGATCAAAATATTTGCTCTCGATTTTTCCTGCATTCCTATTCGAAAAGAACAATTCACCTTGATTTAGACACTGCTGGAAGAAGTCTATTTTTAAGTAATAATCTAAATCAATTCTTTTAAGTAATTTTATTTGACTGGGAAAATGAGAGTACCCGGAGAAAAACTGATTTCGTCGTCCAGAGACTGAATTTATTATTTAAACGAGTGAAGTGTACAGATTTTCTTTTCAGGGGTAAGGGCATTTTGTTCAGCAAACGACAGACTTCCGAAAAACATGAATGTTTGATAAATATTCGCAGAGAAGTGATGTTGACAAAAAGAGGACGAACTGTATATGTTCAAACACTTAAACGTTCAGTACAAAAAAAGAAGAGTTAGTTTGTTTAAACAAAATAATTACAAACTTGATTATATGCGTATTACAAAAATAAATATTAGTTCTGCCACGCTGAAGTATAAAACTCACAAAAAATTCTAAAATCTACTTTATGCATTATGTTTGCATACGATTATCAAGCATGAAACTGATATTCATGCACACACTAGCCTTCATTGTGTCTATCATTTTTGCCTTTTCTTTTTTTGACGTCCCTTTCCAAGAATCTATATAATGATGCTGTAAGAAGGCTTGCCCATTCTACATAAGGAAGCCTTATTAAGGAAAATATTTAAATGTCATTTTCCTTTGTTCAACAAAGGAAAAATAACACGAAAAACCTCCTTATTCTGTTCACTCATTTAAATAACCTTTATGGCAATTTTTCAAATGAATACATCATGTTTCTTTCCACAAAATGGGTGATGGCTTACTCGTACGAAAACAGTTTTATAATTAAATAAACAAATTGGTGGATTTCTGCTGAATGTAACCTCAGTTTGGTACATTACGTATTTCTATACGTCACTTATTCCTTTTATACTAATAATTCATTCCATTTAGTTGTGTAGGTTGTTTATTGCTTGAATAAGCCCCGAGGTACGTAAGGCCATGGAGGCATCATACAATTTACATCATGTCTGTAAATTGTATGCATTCTATGATCGCTGTGTCCGTCTTCAGGGATGAAAAACCATTTTTCATCCCTGAAGACTTGAAAAACCGAAAAACAGAACATGCAAATTACAAATACGAAATGCTTGATTTATGATTCCATATTAGGGCACTTAAAATTGCTAAATATTTAATATATTAATTGTGTAATAATATTGCACAATATATGAAGAGTTCCAGCACGTTTACTTGTGAAGGTTTACTTACAGAATGGATCTTCGTAGTACCTTAATGTCATCGAGGACAACAGAAAACCAAGGGTTGGTCCAAAGATTCTGAGAGCAAACATCGCACCTAGCAAAGAAAAAAATATATTTCATACAATCATATTTGTACAAAATCGATGAAGTTTAAACAATCATAATTTTATCATCAAAATTGAAATGTTTGTAAATTAATTTTCTTTTCCTTAAGTAGAAGAATACATAATTGCTGTGACAATTCGTAGAAACCAAGACTATAGATAAATAGCCTGACCAGACAACTTTCATCTGCTGTCTCTCTATTCAGAAGTGATTTCGCCATTTGGCCTGAAGAGTGAACTCTCGATGAAACCAGGATTTACTTGCAAGAACAACTCGTTTAATTATTCAAGAATGCTTTCATAGAAAATAAAACCACATATTGTGTCTGATAGCAATTCCCCTCCTGCTTCCGCATATCCTCGTCGGTGCGTGACCTTCCTTACTCTGTTGAAGGATTTTCTACTGTTTTTTTAATGTATGTGGCCAATCATCATCGTATTAATAAATACACAAATAAAAATAGCCTATCACCATTATTTATTATACACTAGCAGCCAATACAAGCCAAGACGATGGTATCACACACAGAATTTAAATTCAATCGGTTTACGTTTGTTTCAGAAGTTCTCTGATTAGTTTTAGATTAACCGAGGACAGAGAAGAGCTTTCTCATTGAGGAAGTTGTTCCCTGGCCATCTCCTGTGTTAAAAAGGTTGTAAAGCAGCAGAAGAATTCTGAGGAAACACGCGAATAACTTCAAAAGGACTAATTACATCGTTCAGGAATGAGCAATGGAGACCTTTGACAACTCGAAGAAAATTCGGTTATGGGTAATCCCAATTGGGACGAGGTTTTCCCAAGCCGGAATGAAGAGTGGTCTCGCTTTCTAAAGAACCTTTATAAAAGCAATAAATAGGATGCAGAATAAAGATATCGTAGGACCAGATGGATTTCCACTTTTTATGATTAAAGTTTGCAGTCTATATATTATTGATATTGCACCATATCCAAAGAGTATGGATCCATTTCCATTGGTTGCTCACTACTAAAGATTTTCAACAAATTTATCCACGAAGCACTGTATGAGCACTATTTCGTGCATAGACCCCCTTACTTGCATAACGTCCTTCGAGGTCGATCGACAGTTACAAAATCTTCTTCACACCTTATTTCACATTCAAGAAGTTCTCAACAAAAGGTTACAGCTTGAAGTGATATTCTTAGATGTCAAATCTAGGTTTGACAGATTATCAGTCAGTGCTCTTCTCTACATATTTGAATTTTATTTCAATATTCGCAGATAACGTTCTTGAATTTCTTCAATAAGTTGACCGATTTTATCCAAATTATTGAAGAAACGCATGCTTTTGGCTTCTTATGATAATTTTTACCAACATTTTGAGGTCACACGAGGCATATCAGAGGGTAGTGTTCTTTCGGCAAAGCTTGGGGCCTTCCTTGGCGATACAACAATATTCCTTGGTTTATGCAAATGACATTAAATTAATTGTCCGCTTTGATAATACAGTTACTAATACCGACTTAAATCGGGACATAAAAACAATAACGATGAATTTCCAGAACTATCTTGATGATAATAGGTGTTTTTCTATCAGCAAGGGCAAATATGCTGAAATGATTTTTCCCAAGAAAGCTGTTAAAACATAAAGATTTTGGTCTCATTTTGGACATTAAAAGAACCTTTGTGCATCACGTCAATCACCTTAGGGCTAAATACTTCCCTTTAATATGGAAAATAAAGCAAGACTTCGTTGGAATTTCAGATCAGAACGTCTTTGTGAACTATGCTGCTAGATGCAGTGATTTTTTTATGAATCGGTCATCCTCTCCTCCTTTGTACCAAAAACGTGTCTTCGGATCTGAATACTGGCTGATGAAGTGGATTAACCGAAAGCTAGTAACCCCTTTACAATATACAGATCTGTTCTTTATACTGCTTCACAAATCTTGGAACCTCATTATCATATCAACGACCATCAAAATCCAGTGCCAGCTTCTTTCGTGTAGAATCGATGCCCCTTCGATATAACACAATTGTCTTCTTCAATCCAAATGGAAGACTGACTTGAAAAAGAATGGAATATCAAGAAAATTGGCAAATTACAACTATGTTAACGCGATGTTTCCACACAATACCATAGACATCATTCACAGCCAGCGAATCGATCCACTCATATTTTGCATCCCAAATACAATCAGGATTGTATTTGGGATGTAAATGATTGCAACTGATTTCTCCTTCTAGCATTTACCTTACAGTGGCTTCATTTTGACTGTATCGAGACATTTTAGGGATACCCTGGAACAAATATTTAATAACTCCACGTAAGACATTCCGCCTCATTTTCGATTTATAGAATAACACAGCCAACTGTCATATTCGTCTGATATGTTATTTATTACTCTGCTTTATAATCTCTGTACGATTCTCTACCTTCTCTATTGAAATCAATTTATGTAAGACGGACGCTTACAGACCCAAGTAACGACCCTGAGAATGCGGAAATTCTTGAAATAACTTTAACAGCTGGATCGATTCTGTGGATGTTTTCATAAACAAATTTGAAAAAGAGTTACAAAACAGTATAAATCCAAGTACAACGTGGACAGAAAGACACAGTTGGAGTAATCCTATATTTAAATATTTCGTCTGATTGAGATTATTGAAGGTCTATCAACATAAAGTAATCTAAGAATGGTAAAAGACTGGTCTTTAAAACGTATTAATGGCTGATACAAAAGCGATGCCATTTCACCTGCTTCAGTGATTTACTACGAACTAAAATCATGCTAGGCACACTTGTTCGTCTACTAAACTTCCAGTAGTCTAAGGCTTTCAGCCCTAAACCATTTTTTTGTATTAATGATTCGTTATTATTTTACATAGAGATTTACCATTGTCTGCTTCACCTGTGAGGTGAGGGTTCGTTCGTTTTCTTTAATCGATGTTCACGTGCTTTTCGTGTTATATGATCTACCAGAAGAAAAAAAAAGAATGTAACGAAAGAACAAAAGAAAACCTTGGCCCATTTCTCCTCTAATGTCTTACTGACAAACGAATTATGTAGGAGTTCGCGACGATTGAAGAATTCTCACTCATCTTTCACAGTAAGAACAATCTCGCAGATAATGCTAAGGAGACTTGTTCGACCTTCGCTGTGGTAGCATAAATGAGATAAGGAAAGGTGGACGGGGTGGTATTCAAATTTAAAGAGGCAATAAGATGTACACCAACATCCGTGCATTTGTAATGTGTTTAACTTCGTCAAAGAAATGGGACTTCACATAATAAAGTTATCCTACAACGCTTCGTCTTCGATATTTATGATAAATTAAATATTCTTATTACTGTGCACAAAATCTCAGGCCTCAAGCCATTCTCGAATTAAATACAGCTTTGAAAGAGATTAATTTACACAATTTTATCGAAAGGGAATTATTAATTAATTTTAATCTCGATATTACAACTGTTTTAATTAATTATGACATCTGCTTTTTTATCCAGTTTTCCAAATGTCTGATTACTCGGATTATTTTATAAATTTAAAATTAATTTACCTGCATATTATTCAATAATCTTCAGCCAGACGAAATGTGTCCATTAAAACTCAATGTGGAAATGCACCTATAAAGGTTTTTTTCCCAACAAGAGGGAAATCGAACCCAAAAGGAAAGTCGATTTCCCTTTTTTCCCCATACAGTGGTAATTGCTGTATTGATTGAAGTAGACAGAGACTTAAACGTGTCGAGAATGGTAATTTAAACTTCTTGGCAACGATATCAGAAGAGGTGTCTTGATGGCAAATTCAAGGTAAAGAAAGAGTTACAAAATCCCAGGCTTCAGGATAAGGTTACCCATCGAGACTCCATTGAAGGACCACAGACAGATACCTCCCTCTCAGAAGGCATAGTAACTTATATCCACAGTAATTTATATTTTAAGGATAGATGATTTTTTTGCCATTAATTGTATTGAAGTTTAGGAAATTTGTACCACTGTTAAAATAAATTATTAATCACGTATCAAGCAAGTAAATAATAAGATTGTTCTGTATACAAATTCAAATATATCATACTCATAAACAAAATTAACTAGGCGTTAAAAATTTCAATATATGTAGGAAAATAAGTCGGTATTTTAAGACTATTTTATTCTTTTATGTTCTGCTTTTTTAAGAGATAAACTTTAGTGATTAGTAACTTAAAGGTCGTAAAGAGCATACCCACTTCCCACTCCCGAAGTTGCAGATGACTAAAAGTAAATGCATCTTCAAGCATCTGTGTCCTGTATCTCTTCTCTGTCCAGATTGCGAAAGGGTCGATCCAAAGGCTGCATGTCTAAGGAATTATATGAAAAAATCTTTTTTACGTACTCTTAATTCGTCGGCTTCCCTCTAACGATATTCATTCTCTAATTTGGACTGAAGGAGATTGATGGGACATCGATTCCAGAGTGAAAAATGTTTGTCGAAATAATGACAGTTTTAAGTGCAAAGGGGTTATTAGCCTTCCAGTTAATTCATCTCATGATCAGTTTGGTTTGGTTTGGTTTCGGGCTTTTTTGCGCATCAGCAATGGCCGATGCGCAAAACATTACTGGATTAATGTTTTTGGCAGTGTCACTCGCAAGAATATTCTATTCCGAAATTCCAATGAGTACTTATTACGTGTACCATATTAATGAGAAGTGCTTAGCCCTAAAATGATTACTATGATGATCACAATGATGAGATTCGTGTCCAAATTACACATACAGTATTGTGTGTGTACATGTTATTTAGTGCAATTCACGGTCGCTAGGAGTTGTATCTGTCACGTTCTATCCTGTGCTGCCCTATTATATGGTGATTATCTGCTGTGCTGTTTCTTCAAGTTGATAACGGAGCACATTGAATGTATACTATTTTTATCGCTCTTAATTTATTCCCTTCGTTTATTTTTTATCGCTTTTATGCTTTTAATATTTATATTTTAACTTGTATAATTTTAGTATTTTTAATAAGGTTTTTATTCCTTCAGTTTCTTCCGCTGCATGCATCAAGATTTATTTAATAAGACCTTTTTTTCCGACTCTGTTTTCTGATCTTCATCGCCATCTTCAGAGCACGCTGGAGATGGTATCTCTGACCTCCATCTTCAGCATTCATTTGTGATGGCGAATCTGAACTCCATCTTTAGAGAATCAAACCTTTGTCTTAGAAACATCCGGATCAACTTGGACTTAGTTCTCTCGCCGAATCTTCTGTTCAGATCGCACAAAACGAAATCAGTCTAGCTTGCACATGACGTAAGATGATTTCACATTTAAAGAAGTTCATTGAGAAGACCGTCTTTGAGCTGATCTTACTATCGCTGTTTGAGTTCGCTTCTCTTGCTATCACTGCAAATTCAAAGACTATAGACTCGTGATCCGGTCTGAACCCCTAATTCATATCAACAACATCCACTTAGATGTTAGGATCAAACCTTCGAAGTATTGGCATCTAATTCGTTTCTTGCTGAAAGAAGTCTTAGTATTGGCTAATTAAAATATTCCAGTACAAAGACAGTAACAGTATGAACTGATTACTATATTTAAGTTTAATACATAGTGCTTTAAAGTCACTAGAAACATCTTTTATATAACAAGCACCTTTGTCTTACATAAAGTCTGATACAATAATGCTACTTCGCTTCCCTGATTTTCTTTCATCTCTATCAATTTCCAAAAAATTTATAGTTTGAGTTAAAAGTCAAGATGTTAAGATCTGCCCTTACTGGCACCTTGGCCAAGCCAGGTCTCAATAACGCAGATCACCGAGGGATTCTTCGAGATTAGAATTCTTTGAAATGCACGAGACATACCCTTGTGTAATTTCATACGAAACACAAGAAATAAAAGTTTAGATTTGCGATCACATTGATCGGGTGACGAGTTGATGGATATAAGTATGGTCTGTATGGTCTCTATCTATAGATATAAACTCCCTGAATTTAAATCTTTTTATTCGTATGTTATGCAGGTTATGTATAAAGGACACTTCGATGTTCGGATTATCCTTTCTATGTTCGTCCTTGAGACTAACAGAGAGGAGTGGTTACGTTCACTGTCATTATACATCGGGTGGAGAGGTCTGTACTTGAATTCCCAAGAAGGAAAACATTTTATGGATTTTTTAACATCGTGGATAAGTTGGAGCAAGAGCTGCATGCTTTTTCATCCACCAAACAGACATTGACCATTAATACATGCAATTTACAAACATTATATACCAACACTTTATTGCCTTAACTGCCTTGAGACTAATTATAAAACAAACAAAGACGAATTAGAAAATATGGAACATTCTGAATCCATTTTCATTTTTAAAACGGACACCTAAGTTCTCCACTTCCGTTATAATAAACAGATGCGGATGTGAAGAAAAATGAAAGAGAAATGAAACTTCCAGCAGGGCTAAACACAGAAAAGTTTCTATTTAACATTCGGCGACCACTAAAGACTGTGTACACTAAATTTTGGCACTTTCCAGGGAAACACGATAAGGCAGTGAGTGTTGTAATAGAAAGAACTTCTTTTAAAATCTAATATTTTATCTTTTTTCCTCAGATAAATTAGTTTATCTCTTTTATTTGTTTTTGACCTGCTTTACTTCCTTCCACATTAGGAAAGTAGGCTGTTGATCGGTTCATTTAAGCAGTTCCATACCATTAACAGCAACCAAGTGGAAACTGAAATACGTTGATCTGTTCATAAAGTGCTAAACACACTGATGAACACAAACAACAGAAACTGCAGTTTACATTTTCCGAGTTGGTTTTATATCCTTTTTTAAAATACAACTGACTGTCACTGTTGTCACACTGATATCGATTTAAGCGATTGCCCGGTTGGGTGTTTTAGGGCTTTAGGATCATCAGCAATTTAGGTGATATTGTGCTGTATATAATGTCTGTAAACTGCGCGTGTTCTGTGGTAATTAAAGGTGCACAGTGACAAATTAAAATTGGTCACTGTGTCAAGAAAAGGTTTTTTATCCATAAATAAAAACAGAATATGATCATAAGAGAGTATATTTTAAATAAAAGGAAGCAAGTTAATTACACGAGAGTGAATTAATAAATGAGATGAATTTTTATTATTACAGCACACTGGTATCTTTATTACTGCATGTTTTGGCATGTATATTCCTTCCAGTGTATCGGATGGTCATCAGCCTGATGGATCGGTCAAAGCTGCAACATCTTAGTCAGAATCTTAATTGCCATTGAGCCTGAAAGATTGGTTGGTTGGTTGAGTTTTATTGGCGCATCAGCAACTAAGGCTATAATGCGCCAAAACCTTGTCATAAAAAGGTAAAACTTTCAGTGACCTAATGAATTAGGTCACTAAGTCAGGGTATAAAAACAAGTATAAACTATAAAAGACAAAGATCAGTAAACAAGTAACAATAGTAAATGTTAAAATAATAAGATTTTTTTTTTTTTTAAATGCGTGTAAAAAGGTTTACTGATTTTAGGAAACTAAAGAGCCTGAAGGAGGATGGTTATTAACAACAGAAATGGTTTTGTATCAGCGCAATGTTCTTCCCCTCCAATATTTCGGGTTCCAAACAGCAACGCACCTGGGAGTTAATTGAAACCACATTACATTTGACAACAGTTCAGATCTTACCGTTTTGATGTTCGAATATATGACCACTTTTAAGATGCACTTCGGGTCCACAAGTTAAACGATAATGCAGATGTTCAGAATGTGGTGCGTAGTTCGCTAGATTCTTTAGTAACCATTTTTCTTTTCTAATGGCATCGAAAAGCTTTTCAGTTGCGTGAACAAAAAAAAAAAGTAACTGTTATATTAGGGCACTGCTAGAACCAACTCTTTTGCCCATGTTTATTAAGTCTATACATTTTTTATGTTCTCTGGTGGATTTTCCTGTTTTTCCTGTAAGAAAAACCCGAGTTTCCAGGAGAAAAAACCTTGCTAGCCTGAGATCGATGGTGGTGGGAGGATGGTGATTATAACCACTGTGCTGTTGTTGTTGTATTTGGGTTTTCTGGCACAAGTGCCTCTTGGGCCATATTGTGCCTGTTCGATATTTGCTTATCAGTAATTTCTCATGTTATTGTGATCATAGGCTATTATAAAGATTTATCTGTTTCAAATAAGTAAACAGTTCCTCCAAATTTGCATCATTGCCAAGAATCTGCAATAAGGTAATCGGTTCCTTCAAATGGGATAGGGATGTAAAGGTTGATTTTCTGGTAGTTGAAAGTTGGGGACATTCAATGAGAATATGATATATTGTCAACTGAGAGTGGCACAACAAACACTGAGGAGGATTCTCTCCCATAAGCAAATACAGATGAGTTGGATGTGAATGTCCAATGCGGAGCCTTGCTAGAATTACTTCTTGTCGCCTGCTTTTCCTAATACTAGATGTCCACAATTTTGGCTCTTTTTTTTATCTGCAGCAGTTTATTATTTATTTGAGCTTTCCAGAGGTCAGACCATTGCTTCCTACATGATGTTTCAATGATGGATTTGTAGTCGGTGTAGGGCACTGTTTGTTACCTGGAAGTGCTTGAGTCAGGGTGTTTAGCGGCGGCATCCGCTTGTTCATTACCTGGAATGCCTGCATGACCAGGTATCCAGCAGAAGGTAACCTTCTGGTTGGCTTTTTGACAGTAAAATAGCTTGGACCGTATCTCTTTAAGAATTGGATGTGAGGGCGACATGGTAGTTTGAATGGCAGTGATTGCGCTTAAGGAGTCTGTGTATATCAGGGATTGCTTTATACAGCTGTTGTGTATTCTATCTAGAGCTAGTTTAATAGCAAATAATTCTGCAGTATAGATAGTACATTCCGTAGGAAGAGACACAGCATCTGAAAAGGTAGAAGAAACTGCTGCAGCACCAACGGCTGCATCAACCACTGTGCTACCGCGCGTACTAAATTGCAAGGACAAATATGTAGACGTAGAAGGTAAGTTTGTTAAAATGGTAGATTTCCACGTATAAGTTGTTCTTGATGCAATACTGAAACTCGCCATTTAAAATTGACAAATATTTTGAAGGTTGCTTGTTGTTGTTGTTATGGAGGTTTAATGGCTCATAAGCTGCTATGGCTATAATGATCCTATTCACTTACTATATTAAGAGATGAGAAATTTCCGTAAAGTCAGAAGAAATTGGGACATCAGAAATTATGAAAAAGCCCAGGTTGCTTGAAGAAGTTAAAAAATTCAGAAATATTTGCCTTATCACCAATGAGATTTTCAAGGGTTATTGATTTACGAAGATTAACCAGTGATAGCAAGGTTGAAACTCTGTCTTGTTTATAGTAGGAGCAGTCCATGAGAATATGTTTAACAGTCGGTTTGTTAGAACAATGTGGATACTGTGGTGGATCATCTCCTGCGAGTAAATGAAAGTGGGTCAGATAGGTATGACCTATTCTTGCCCTTGAAAGGATTACTTCTTCTCGTCTTGATGTACGGACACTGGACAGCCAGATTTTCGGAACCGGTTTAATCTGAAAGAGTTTATTATTAGTTTCGGAATGCCATAGTGCTGTCCATTCTGATAGGCATGCAGCATGAATCATTAGTGCATAGTCCGAGGCTGGAACAGGGATATTGGTTAAATCTAAGGTAGTTGGATTTTTTGCAGCTTTATCGGCCAGTTCGTTGCCTAAAATACCGGAATGTGCTGGAATCCAACAAAAAGACCATTTGATGGCGTTCTTTAATGTGTAGTAATGAGCTTCTGATTTCATCTAGAACCGGGTGAACTTTATCTAAGACATTACATAACGCCACGATTGAGCTGAGGGAATCAGTGTAAATAACAGATTTTAAGAACAGTCAGAATAGAGATTTTCTAAAGCTAGTTTGAGTTTGATTGCATATAATTCAGCTGAGAAGATACTGAATTCGGTTGGAAGAGTTGCTGAAATAATGTTATTTAAGAACACTGCAGCTGCTCCAACATTTGAATTTGATTTGATTTAGAGCCATCTGTATAAATTGGGGAAAAATCAATATAGCTTTGAGCGTGAACTGCATGAAGTTGTTTGATATTTGATGCTTGCAAAATATTCTTTCTCCATTGAGAGGGGTAAATGTCACAAGTCGGAAGAGTAGGAGGAGCCCATGGTGGTTGAGTATAAGTTGCTACCTGCTGTACGGAACGGATCGAAATATTCCAAACCTGTACCAGTTCAAGAAGGCGAAGACCAGCTGGTTTTACTATGCTAGGTTTGTTTCTGTATAAATTTTCTGATGGTGGATTTAAAAGGTTTTCTAACGGTGGGTTGAATAGGTATGACTGAACGGGATGAGAGGCACAACTTTGTATCTTGACAGCATATTTCAGTAACAGTGTTTTCCTGCGGGGCTCGTGAGCATCAATGTAGAGACTATGTGCTGGCGACGTTCTGAATGCACCAATTGCAATTCTCAAAGCACTGTGTTCAATGGGATCAAGCCAGCGTAATGCACTCTTTCTGGCAGAATCACAGATAGGAGTACCATAATCAGATCACGAGATCTGATTACTGCTCTGTATAACACGGGAAGGGAAGTGCGATTTGCACCCCACGTTTGGGCAGATAAAGCTCTGAGTATGTTTAACTTTTTTTTTAGAGAGGAAGTCCGTATATTTTTAATATGATCTAGGAAATTTAACTTATTGCCAAGGGCTAATCCTAGAAATCTGATGTTACTGGTGACCGGGACGGAGACGTTAGAAATTTGAAGTTCAGGATTTGGATGAAGTTTGCGTTGTCTACAAAAATGGACAGCAACTGTTTTCTGTGCTGCGAGAGTCGATAGCCAATGAGTCTGGCCCACGGTTGTATTTTATTAAGTGATATCTGAAGCTGTCTTTCAATAGATCTCTTATTTTGGGGATGAAAGAAGATGGAACGGTCATTTGCATAAAAGTAAGTCTCAACTGTATTTGGAAGCTGTTTAGTGATAGAATCAATTCTAAGAGCAAAAAGAGTGGCACTTAGTACTTATCCCTGTGGAACACCTTCTTCCTGAATGAACGTCGCAAAGATGGTATGTTGGTATCGAACTTGAAATTATCTAGTATGTAGAAAGTTCTGAACAAATATAGGAAGGTTGCCTCGTAGTCTGAGAACGTAAAGATCACTAAGTATATCATACTGCCAGGTGATATCAAAAGCCTTCTCTATATCTATTGAAACCATTACTAGATGTTCATGTTTAACAAAAGCATTACGAATGGCAAATTCAGCCTTCACCATAAGATCTAAGCATGATCTATTTTGACGAAAGCCATATTGACTATGGCTCATTAGCTGTCCTGTCCCGACTCAATTATCCAGACGAATCTTCTTTGGATAATTTTCTGAAGAATTTTGCTGAGACAGCTTTAGAGAGATATGGCTCTATAGCTATAGGGGTTGAATGGGTCTTTCCCAAGCTTCAGGAATACCAAAACTGTAGAGTGATGCCAAGAAGCTGGAAAAACATTTTCTAAAAATATATTGAAGGTTGCATAGTAATTAGATAGGATGGAAGACAGAATAATCTCTTATGTGAAAATAAACTTATACTTACTTAGATATAACGGAGAGTTCTTCTTTTCTATGTTGTCATCTAAGTATGGAGTTCCCACTGTGTAAAAGGCCATGGATCCAAATCCATTCAGGAAGTTAGCAATGAAAATAATGGACACAGCCGGGATGGTAGGTGATACGGTTTCGTCATTGCACTGTTCATCTCGAGTTGTAACGTCACAAACCTGGTGCTTGTCTTTCGAAAGAAAATCGAATGATTTAGGTAAAAGATGGACGGCCGGTCCATAGATGAAGTACGGAACAGAGCTGAGAAAGCAACTCAATACGACGATGAGCATTCCTCCAGCAATAAGACGTGGCCTATGAGCTTGAGCACCATAATAGCCAATGAGTATACTCGTCACTATCGGACTCAAGTTATCCGCTATCATGATGACACCACTGATCTTACTCTCAAATGCAAAGCGTTTCTCTAGCGTGGATAGAACACCAACGAAATAAGTAAAATACGCTCCTTGTAAGACACCAAGCATGCAAAACACGATAAGATAAGCTTTGGGATCTGCAAATTTCTGGAGCCAACGTGGAGTGAAA
Organism: Mastigoproctus giganteus; assembly: GCF_048544385.1. Lineage (NCBI taxonomy): Eukaryota > Metazoa > Arthropoda > Arachnida > Uropygi > Thelyphonidae > Mastigoproctus > Mastigoproctus giganteus. The sequence goes on along the minus strand of NC_143586.1, from coordinate 73,457,872 downwards.
TTTCCAATTCCACAAAGACGGTCTTTACTGATTTCAGACTGCATGGTGGAATATCTAGAAAGAGAAAAGTTAAAAACGTACTTAAGGTGCTGTAAAGAAACACTTAATCAATAATGATGTAAGTTTCGATAGGAATGCAGACTTAAATAGTTTAAGTCCTACCTCTACAAGCACTGTTAAGAAAAGCTAAAAATAGAAAATGGAGCATGCCAAGATATTTCTATTTCCGAGGTGGTGGGCCAAATCATCCAAAATTGTTTTACACACTATAATCAGTAAGCGATAAATAACAATGTTCACTCAAGGTGACAAAGAAAAAACACAACGCAATTCAAAAGGGCTTTCTTCTGAGACTTTTCCGTCTTTTATTGGCTTCCTCAGTCAAGGTCCTTTCGAAATCTCTACAATTTGTGTCTGAATTGATAGAAAACAATTCTAAGTACTGTATTGAGAACTGTGCTGAAACTCGTGCAACAGTAGCCACCAATCAACAACTTTCCGCAGAAAGAGGCGGTACAGAAGTAGTGATTCCTGCTATATGGCTGTTTTGCAGACGGTTTTCCTCTGTTTTGTTGAGTTAACCAATTTCAGGATGTAAATGTAAGATTTTCTCCATAAATACAAGCAAGTTAGTTAATCTACGCAGTACGTCACACTTCAGGCGCGTTAGAAAATAGTAGTAATTCGTGATTTATCACAAAAAAATAAAGATGAACGAGTTTTATGTGCGAACCCAGAAAATTTCGTTTCTGTGTACTTGCCATATTATTGCCCGTCCACTCCTCCAATCAGTTCTTGGCAACAAACATAATATCCAGAGCTTCAGCTACGAGAGGCAAATTTCTCTTCAACCCCCAGGAATGCATCCACTGAAGCGTTGAGATCACCGTCGGTGAGAAGATGGATGCCAACCAGATATATTTTTTTTTAAATTAGAGACTAGTTGAAAGTCCGATGGAGCTAAATCGATCTGGCGAAATGGAGAATAGTCCAAGATTTCAAAGCCGTATTAGCAACTATAGCTATATTGTGCCACAACCAGGTCATATATAAAAAAATTTAGCATTCAGTGACCTAATTAGTTAGGCCACCAAGTCAAAATATATAATAACATAGGTATAAAACATATATCAACGAAGAATAACAATAAAAGGTAAATTTTAAATACGAGTAATAAGGTTTACCGATTTTAAATAGCTAAAAACAGCAGACACGTGGTCATCGTTGGATAAAACCTGACTGAGTGTATAAGGCTCAGCCAGATGAATAAAAGCGATAAAATATAAATCACATTCGTGTCTAAAACGTGGACTCTCGGTTAAAATGTGACGAATACTTAAAATGGTGCCACAATTCTCACACATAGGACAGTCATCTGCCCTCAGTAGAAATGCATGTGCAAGATGACTGTGTCCTATGCGGAGTCGAGCTAGAACAACTTCCTCTCTGCGATTCCTGCGCAGACTAGACTGCCAGTGTCGGATTACGGGCTTTATCTGACAGAGCTTGTTTGTGAGTTGCTCATGCCATTGGGAGAGTAATGTAGAGTAATATATTAGCTGCGTGTAGTCTGTATAGGGGACTAACAGGCAATAAGTGTTCTGGGGTACTGGTGATCTGGCCGTAGCATTTTCCAGTTCATTTCCCTCGTCTGAGCGGGTAGCACAGTGGTATCGTCACCGTCCTCCCCACACCGGGTGGAAAAGGCCCGGGTTCGAATCCCGTCGATGACGCGAGGAACTTTAATGGGCTTTTTTCACTTCGCGGCTGAGTTAATCGCTCTCAGGCGTATATAAGAAGTTTTTTTCTCCCCAGACACCGGGGTTTTTCGTTCAGCAAAACAGGTAAATCGACCGTAGAACACATGTAATTTACAGACACAAATAGGATTTAATATATTCAATTACGGCAACCCTAAAATAATAATTTGAGTTCATTTTCCCCGATCCCAATGCGGCTTGGAATTCAGCAGAAACGAATGTCGAAAGAACACTCAGACAGAGGTAGCGTCTGCTGAATCCGGGTCACAAATGGATGAGAATTATGCCTCATCTCCAATAAAGCTTGCAGTGTACTTAGAGAGTCAGTGTACACCATACACCTTTGATACTTGTGGGTTTTAATGTGGTCCAAGGCTAACTCTGTAGCATACAACTCAGCTGTATATATGCTGCATTCTTGGGGAATCTTTCCAGATATAAAACGATCTGGAAAGATAGCAGCAGATCCAACAGACAACTCCGACTTCCAGCCATCAGTGAAGACAGGCAAGATTTCGGAATATTCTGCTCGGTGGGCAGCGTACAGTTGTTGGTAGATGGAGTTATGGACTTGCCCCAATTTTTGATGGAGGGGTCGCATGATCGTAAGCGAGCATGCCAGGGTGGAAGTGGTTGCTTTCGTAAGAATGACAGTAGTGGTTCAGTTGCTTGAACATATAAACTCTGGACAAGGGATGTTCTAAATGCTCGAGTAGCAATACGGATGGCATGGTGGTGAACTGGGTCCAGCCATCTAAGTACACTGTCATGGCAATGGCAGACTTGTGAGAAGGCACATTATCCTGGTGGAACAAGATCGTTGCTGAGCTTTACCCCCGCGTCTGTCTTTGATGTTTTCATTCAAACAGCCCTCAAAGTCAGCGTAATATGCCACTGTGACTGTCTGTCCTTTCTCAAGGTAATCCACTAACAAAACTCCATTAGCATCCAAAAAAACCGATGCCATCACCTTGCCAGAAGAAGGAATCGACTTGACTTTCTTTGGAAGAAGAGAAGAGCTGTGTTTCCACTGTTTAGACTGCTCTTTTGTCTCTGGCTGAAAGGGATTGACCCATATTTCATGCTGGATGAAACATGGGTCAATACCTTTGCTGGATCTGCTTGAATATTATGCAAATGTTTGCTTTATTTGACAACTCTTGTGCATTTTTGATCTGCTATCAGCAACTTAGGAGCCATCGTGCTATACCTTTTTCACAGCGATAATCTTTGTTATTATGTGGTACATACGTTCAGATGAGATTCGCAAGACGCTGGCAACGAACCAAACTGTCACTCTTTTATCGCTCATCATGTACACTGTCAACAACTTCTGGAATGATAGACGTTTCGGGTCTTCCATATTCCAGGGTCTCTGTCCTTCCTTTAAATTCTGCTGCCTACTTCTTAACCATGGAATAGGAAGGGGTAGCCTATTCCATGGTTAACCATGGTCATAAAATATACGATATTTTAAAAGTTCGCATAATATACGGTATATGGATAATATATGTATATGTATCAAAAAATAAATAACAATTTTGGGATTTCTATTAATCCGATTTAAAGAAATTTTGGAAAGTTCCGATAAATCTTTCTAATAGGCCCAAATATAAAATTTCATGAAAATCCATCCACTTAGAGTCAATTTACTCTATGAGGATTTCTGTTGGTTGGCTATTAATGAAATGTGGGATGGCTCGACAATTTTTTTTGAATGAGCCAAATATAAAACATCCGTCCATTAGGAGTCGGTTGGTTGTTGTTGGGTTTTTTGGCGCAAAAGCAACTTTGGCCATATTGCGCCTATCTATTAATGTTTAATGACAAGGACGTTTATATTTCTTAAATATGATTTATATCTCCTCAAAATAACCTATTAATTTTAAATAAGTAAATATATTTTCAATGTTGGAGTTATCACCTAGAATTTGTGATAACGTCAGGGAATGCTGAATATTTATAGGGAGATGGAAGGCTGATTGTCGCGCAATGTGGTATTGTGGACATTCTATAAGGAAATGTTTTACAGTGAGTTGACAAGAACAGTGAAGGCATTCTGGAGGATTTGCTTTGGTGAGTAAATAATTGTGCGTAAGATGTCTATGTCCAATGCGTAGTCTGGACATAATGACTTCTTCATGCCGATTCTTGTGAAGACTCGATTTTCATGGCTGTAGTTCATGTTTTATTTGAAACAGTTTATTTTGAAACAGTTTTTATTTGAAACAGTTTATTTTGAAACAGTTTTTATTTGAAACAGTTTATTTGGCCATACTGCATTCTTCAGTCCACCATGCTGTGTTATGTTTATGGTATTTTCCAGATGACCGAGGAACTGTAGCTTCAGCTGCTATTTAAATTTGGTTTGTGGCACGAGATGTAGCATTGTCTATGGGCTGAGTGGTGATTATTTGTTCGTCTATTGCTGCAATCAATTGCAGCAATACACGAATGTTGATTTAGTCCAGTCAACTTTATGGAATCTCCATCTTTTTTGGCCATCGTGATGTGCAACATAATTTGTTAGTATTTTGCAGACCATAGAAAAATGGTCGCTATTTAGTGGATTATTCAATATTGACCATTCAATCAATGGATATAGGACAGGTGAACATATGGATATGTCAATGCAGAGGCTGTTCCAGTGGGCAAATGGATGTATGTCTCAGTTCAGGTAATAAGGAGAGAGAGAGGTTTTGCTCTTCCAGTAATTTCTCAATCAATTTACCACGTTTGTCTTGGTGACGGGACCCTCACATGGGATGGTGACTATTTAAATGTCCCATGATACAGACCGGAGGTGGGAGCTGGGTTACTAACTCTTCCAATTCTGAAAGAGAAAAATTCTTGATTTGGGGGGAGGTAGAGTGAGACCAGTGAGAAAGTAAATTGTATTGAGACTCGAACTGCAACTGCTTCCAAAAAAGTTTGTAGTGGGAGGCGTTTACACGGAATTTTGGAATCAATTAAGATTGCAACTCCACCATGAGCTCCTCCAGAAAATTGTTGGTCTTGTCTATAGGTATCGTAGTGGTTTACTGCTGCGTTTATTTGTGGAGTTAAGTTAGTTTCTTGAAGGCAGACGCCTACCTGGTGATATTTATCAATTAGGTTGCGAATGTCATCAAGGTTACTGCGGAAACCTCGACAATTCCACTGTATTATTGTGTGCATTATATTGGCTTTGTGTTTGTATTTGTTTCTGACTTTTTACGAGTGGGGTCTGCTTGGATCGCTCAGGCTTTTTCTCTTTTTTGGGGAAGATTGGGCGAACTTCCATCTCTTCCTCAGCATGTATCTCTAAGATTGGTTCTTCTGGGACTTCTTTTTCACATGTATCCATATGATCATGGGCAGGGAGTTTGTCATCTATATCTATATTTTTAGTATTTATGGTTGGCCGTGACATAGAAGGCATTGTTGGCGGAATTGTAATAGGTGTATTTATTGCTTGATTAGAAGTTGAGGTTTGAAGATGATTTTGCTGATGGAGCTAGGATTGAGCGAGCCCAATCAGAAATAGAGATGTTTGGTGGGACTGTAATGTTGGTTTGAACTGAAGTGGTAGTGGTGGTAACAGCAGTTATCTGTTTATGCTGTTGGACAGTTGCTGCATATGAGCGTGTTATTGTAATTGGTGATATTTGTTTCTTTGCCTCAGGGTAGGAGACTTTGTGTTCGGTTTTATACTTCTGAATCATTTTTTCTTTTTTCCATGTTTCGCAGTCTTTGGAGTAAGCGGAATGGTTGCCTCTACAGTTTGGGCACTGTAAGGTTTGTGCAGGGCATTCGGTATGGATATGGTCTTTAGATCCACATGAAGTACATACAGCAGTCCCTCGGCATACTGTCTGTGAATGCCCAAATTTTTGACATTTATAACATCTGATTGGGTTCGGTATGTACGGTCGGACATGACAGTTCAAGTATCCGGCTTTTACAGATGTTGGTGGATTTGGCAAGTTGAAAGTTAGTATAATGTTTCTGGTTGGAAGTAGTGAACCATCCTTTTTTGATTAGTATTCGTTTTACCTGAATAACATTTTCTTCTGAAAGCTATTGTTTAATTTCTTCTTCGGATACACGTAGAAGATCCCATTCTGTTACAACTCCTTTTGAGTAGTTTAAGGTGGCATGAGGTGACAATTCTATGGGAGTTTCTCCAAGTGTTTTCAATTTAAGTAGCTTGTCAGAATGCTTGGATTGTGTTGTTTCAACAAGCAGGTCACCTGATTTTAGTCTGCGAACCATTTTTGGTGAGCCAGCGACATTCTCTAAATTTTTCTGGATCAGAAAAAGGAGAAAGCTTGCTTACTGGCTGGTCAGTCAAAGAATATATTATGAGGAAATGAGGCCAGATATTCTGGTCTGTATCCTTCTTTTGTCTCTTTGCAAAGGAAGGGTTGTAATCGTCCTGCTCTCTAGAATGTGATGGGGCATTGATCCCGCAAGAGTCAGTATTGGTATGGTCCATCTTTGCTCCTTTTAGCCCTTGGCAGAGAGACTTTTCTGCCAAGAGTTCCGGCCCCGCCACGGGGAGGCAGGAGCAGTTCCTGGTGTGACCAAGCGAAGAGTAGTAGGGGTTAGTAATATACTATGAGAAAATAAAGAAAGGTGGCTTTCCTTCCTTGCTCTGTACAAGGACTTTTGTTACGAGAGCTGTTATAAAATAAATAGATTTTTTAATGATAAGGACAAAAAGGAACTGTAAATCGCTTTCTGGAAATCGCACTGGAAGTACAGAGAAATCGCTTGGCACCCGGTGCTATTAGGAGTCGACTTATTACGTGCGGATGGACAGACAGATAAGCACACAGAGAGACGGACATGGTGAAGACAATAGACACTTTGCGCAACATGCCAACGCGCCTAAATGCCATCAACAAGCACAAATTCTGCAGTTAGCTTGACCAGCAATAGGGATAGGATATAGTTTATGAGTGGTTGATGTATTTAAGGCCATCCCGCATTAAAACCTGAATTTCACCCATTATTCCTTAACCACAATCATCATTTCTTAATCACGCTACTTGTTGTTTCCTGCAGCAGTTTTATCGAGTCTTTGTTGTTGTTTTTGACCCATAAGCTGATGTTATAGGTCGTCAGGTCAGCACGTATCACTTTACGCTTTATGTACCAATGGAGCACTTACCGATAGTGCTAACAAGTTGTCATTTCCTCTGCAAGTGCCGAAGAAGTATCGATGCACTAAGGTCTGTGATATTCACAATATGCTTCTTTACGATTTTTCTGATCAGAATGGTGAATAATAAATTAGAAAATATGTTTATATTCTCCCAGTTATAAAGACGATACAGCGCTAATTTTATAAAAAAATTAGCGCTGCTAATATTGCACAACATATTTTGTTGGGACGCGCAGATTGGAACTTCAACAATCGTCAGAGTCCACACACCGAAGCCATACTATAACTCAATCACTTCTGTTTCAAAAAGAGTCTATGAAAAGGCCCATCTCAGTGCGGCTTGTTTTTATTTTTATAATCAGGAATAAGATATAATTTGGAAGGAAAACATTGGTTATTATTTGAGAACAATGGTTATGTAAAGAAAAGGCCAAATTTAAGATAGCACTGCAGCCACATCCGCGTAATATTTAAAAAAAAAAAAAAAAAAAAAAAACAAGACGGACATTGTGATTATTCTGATTCGCTAATCTCTGCAGTAATTTATAGCGAAGGTAATGTCTTGATTAGATCTTCTGTCAAGTTTTTCTTAAGCTCCCAACTGTATCCGTTATCTTATCCTGTTCCACCAATTTTGCGACTATTGCTTAACATCAGTAACTTTCCGAACTGCGAGAAACAGGCATAAAAATTACCCGGATATACAAATACACTCGCATTCCAGAATATCAGTGCGTATACCGAAAGCAGAAAAATTATCCATTGCGTCAGTCTTGAAGGAGAGCTTTTGTTACTTTGAAAACTACTCAAAAATGTTACTACCAACAGCATTCCCAAGAAGTTTTAACTTCGAAAAGGTCTCGTTTTGGGGCAATGATGTTATTGAACAATTCCACAAGAAGGTTTAACTTCGAAAAGGTCTAATATTGGGGCAATGATTTTATTGAACAATTCCACCGTGAATTGATGTTATTGGATAAGACCCGAGTTCGAGTCTTGTCGATGAGGTGAGGAATTTTTATGAGCTTTTTCACAACGTGGCTGAGTTAGTCTTCTCAGGCAAAGGCAGCATGGTTTGTACTCCCTGAAACTCAGGTTTCTCGTCCTGCAAAACAGAAAATTGACCTCAGAACACAAGAAATTTACAGACAATATACGCGGAGCAATATGGGCAATATGGCCTTTGTTGCTGATGCTCCTAAAACCCAATAACAACGGTCTGAATTTTGCCATTTTTCAATATTTTTATTCTCAGCTAGTCAGCATTTATTAATAAATGTCCACCCTGTGTGAATCTGAAATTCATTCACACCTTGTGCGTTAATTAGCGCCATTATCTTGGAATGACGAAGCATAATTAGTAGTACTGAAATTGGTGTACTGTATAACAATCTAGCCTTCATAGCAGTGTAGTAGCTCTCATTATTTGCTAAACACATGGCAATGGTTCTTCGTTAGACCCAAGAGGTGAAGCACACTCGGTGCTAGGTCAAGGCTTACACCTAATGGTTTCCATCTCTTGAGTGTGATGAAAAGTGGGAATGTTGGAGGGTCAAGGATTTCTCACCTGTTGTTCCATTAGGGCAAAATAAAACCATTAATAAACTGCTAATGGGCTATAGTGGGAAATGATGAATCTCCTCTCCTTTCTTTTCCTTTCCCAATAGCACCCAGTGAGTTCCATCTTTAATGCTTGATGGAAAAACTAGCGATTGGTAATTTTGCATAAAAGTTTACAAATAATGGTACTGAGCTGTTACTTCATGGCTAATTATTGAAGAAATTTGTGTCAGAACTTGACACCGATTTCTTTGATACTGGAACCAATGGCTGTTTTCTTCTTTATTGAAATGGTGGGAGGTTTTGTACGCTCCCCTGAAATAACTTGTCCTTTGTGATATTAATGTCCAATAAACGTCAGGGAAAGAAGTAATACCTTTATTATAATGACATTTAACCTTTGTCTCGGTTAAGTATAAAAGGCAAGCAATACCAAGGTGGTTTATCTCTCAGACTTTCGTAAGAAATAAAATGTCTTTAACATCAATTACACATAGCACGTTATTGTCTAGAGAAATTAGGTTTAAACAGTTGCATTGTAGAGGCATTTGTAAAGATTGGATTACGTTTCGACCCATTTCTAAAGTTCATGTATATTTTCCTCCACTTTATTAACTAGCCTATATACGGCATAAATCCCTTTACAGAATCACAATGTCTTTGTTTCTGTCAAGCATACAATTTTATTCTCAGTTCTTTTTTATTAGAAAAAATTAAGCTTTAACGGTCTTATTAAACTGTGAAGAAACTCTTCAGTGTTCTCATTTCATTACCTTTGGTTCCCAAGTGGCTTGGGATCCAGCAGAAAAGGATGTCGAAAGAACGCTCAGAAAGAGAGTGGAGCGTCTGCTGGCACGAATCAGGTACGAATGAGGACTATATTGTATCGTTGACAAAGCTTGTAGTATACTTAATGAGTCAGTATACACCATATACCTTTTGCAATTGAGGGTTTTAATGTGGTTCAAGGCTAATTATATAATGTTTTGATGTATTTGAAAGGATGGATAAAGATACATATTTGTACTGTTCTTCACAGTACCTGTATGCTTTCTTGGCCTCCACATTCTGCTCATTTGTCGCCCATCAAGCTTATTTTGGATAAAATTGGATTCCCAGACTACTGCCTCTCAGTCACCCACCACAGTTTCCCAACTCAATGCACAAGTGCAAGAAGAATAGCTCAACGTTCACAAGATGGCATTTGCCACCTTCTCAACTACCTAAACGTCTAGTCGCTTGGATAGCTGTTCGTGGTCGTCATACTCCACATTGATGTGCATCACATTTTCGCTGTTAAATACTGCTGAATTGATACACCAAGTTAATCATACTTGTGTACATTGATATTCGTCATTCCACCTATTCTGAGCTCAAAGCATGTACCCCTTTCAGGTGATCAAGTTCAATGACGAGTATTGCATTTTGTTTAAAGTTATTTTTAAATAAGCAATTTATATTTTTAATATGTCACTAAAACTGCGAAAATGTTTTCTGTAAGTAACCTAATAATGATGGTTAATTCGCTAATATTTTTAAAATAGAATTTTAAACATAATAAAACTTTTAATTATGATGAAATTAGTATGAAATTATTAAATGATATTCATTAAATAATTAAATAATAAAATGAATTTCAAATAATAAAGATTTAAAAAATCAACTAAACTAAAGCAATTATTTCAAAACAAGAAATATTCCGTTTAGACCCCAACACGACCCATATAGGTCACTAGAGTTTGAAAAAACCAGTTATTAACAAGCAACATTATTATTAACCGTCATTTTGTGGTCACGTGAATTCGAACTACAGTTCAATTGATAAAAACACTGCAGAAAATAAATAAAAAACAGAGAAATTAAGTGATTCTGTATCCAATTATTATTAGTGGTTCAGTTATTATACATATAATAAAAAACTATGAGTGTTGAAACCTTCGGTACTACGCCTTGGATTAAACATCTGAGTTTCGAAATTTAAAACATACATACACACCCATCATATGAAAAAGTCTCGGTTTAATTAGCTTTATGCACTTTTTGTTTTCACATCATGGCCAAGTTCGTCTGTATCGGATAATGATTGTTTTTTTGTTGAAAAACCCAGGTTTTTCATCCCTAGTCAACGGCCAACTAGACTTGAGAATACAAATTGAAGACAACATAAACCGATGTTTTGTTTGCATCAGCGCATATTCTAAACCATGCAGCCCAACCATAAAAGATCAACTGGAAATTTAGACGCTAGTATACCATTCTGATATTCATATAGGAGATAAAATCCAGAAAACTCCAACTTTTGTATAGAATTCTAAGCCCAAAAATATATATTTTTTTTAATTTTAAGATTACATGGTGTCTGAACATGTGATTTTGAGGGATTATACAAAAAGATAGCGTTTCATACTACGTATTCGAGCATCTTCAATTTCCCTTAATGGTTTGTTTTGCAATAGCCATTAAAAGGATCCAAGGTCACTCGCTAAAAGTTGCTGGTGTCGATTTACCTGTGCTTCGCTTTTCTCGTTGTCAGTTTTATGTAGCACGTTCAAGAGTCAGTAAGTCTCATATTGTATTGTAAAAAGTTTTCTAGTAATTATGGAGGTCGATTGACAGTAATAAATAACCCCGGGCGAAAATATGGCGCAATTTTAGTATAATCTGCAAGACCTTGCTGATCTCCATCTAACTTTTAAATGTGGTTTAAGAGCTCACCGGAAATACAACTTGAGAGACGAACTTATAGCTCCATTACTAGAGTATCACAATCACAGAATTTAAAAGACTGCGGTGTGAGACTGTTTCTTCATAAGATTATTCTTAATTTCAAAGATTTAAATAAGCTGATCCGTAATGGGATCACAGCATGGTATTTATTCAAGTATTTCAATATTTATAATTTAGGCATTCTACGCTTCAAAAAAGGTAAAAAAATAGTAATATAAACATATCTGATTTTGAACAGTTGAGTTGTAGCCGCTTAAATTAATTAATAAAATTTATTATTATAATTATTATTATTTATTATTTTAAATTCCATGGCCTTTTTTTCAAAAATAATTCAGGCAGTCATTAATCGTCCAGAATTGTTGGACGTGTGTTTATATGAGTTTTTTGTTTATGATTTTGGAATACGTCTCAGAATTTTCGAAAATATATTTGAAACACCTTGTATATCAAAATTAAAATAATAAATATAATTACCGTAATAAACAAATATAAATAAAACACAAAATCCAAAAGAAAAAAAAAAAAGAAAAAACAAAAACTTCTGCAATCTAAAAAAAACAACAACAAAAAATAAAGTTTTTAACGAGGATATATTAAAAATAAAATTAATGTGATTTATGTTAACCTGTAGCCTCTTTTTTTAAAGGGAACAAGGAACTAGTTGCAAATAGTTAATATTAGATAAATAAACTAAAATAAACAATATGTATATCATACTACTTAAGGAGTTTATTTTATTTTATTATTTATTTTTTAAAATTAAGATTATTTAAAAATAAATAATATTTTATTATCCATTTTTAAATTTTACTAAATGGCTATGTTTTTCCTGAACATTATGTTCATATTTTTTGAATAAAAACCTTCCGGTTAAAGAAAAAAAAGTCTCCTTTCTTACTAGTTTAAAATAATAATAATAATAATAATAAATATATAAATAAACTGAGGTTATCTCGTATCGCTTCAGTTTAAACACACATTCAGTGAAGGCAAATATGCTAATTCAAACAATGCAGTAAATTATGTAAAATTTTATTTTTACTTTCCATTGGTTTGTAACAGGCAGTTCTCAAACTTGAAACGGCTCAAGTATAAAAAAAACTGAGTTGAAGCTTACCTTAGTCAGATTTTCTGCAATTATCAGTCATAAGGAGTCAGTACGTCGCGTAAAATGCTCATGCTCTAGGACTTTTAACATTGATAAGAAGAAAATGTTCAAGAAAGGAAACTCTACACCAAAGCCTCTTCAAGAGTTCTTTTAAAAGGAATTTCAGTCAACAAAGAAACATCAAACTTTCCATTTTTTTCCAAACAGTCGGCTGGACTTGGTATCCACTTCCTCACCACTGAGGCGTCAAGAAGTATGCATGAAGAGGCGCATATGTATGCATCATTAAATTAATTAATTTTTACAAGTAAATAATACAAATGCGACAGAAATTAAATTTAATGAATATCAGCCAAAACTAATATACGCAACCTCTTATTTTAAATTCTAGAGAGTTAAAAGATGTCAAGGAAACCCCTTGATTTCTTTATCCCTTTTCCTATCCGAGCAATTTTCTACAAAATCGCTGTAGGTGGAAACGTCTAGCCATTTCAAAACGATAAGTGTAATGGAAACATCACTGGCACGCAGAAATCTCGCCCAACCGAAGAAGAAAAATTCTGCTTCATTAGCTGAATGAGAGCAGGGGCGTCCAGAGATATCACCGCCCCAACACCTTTAAGTACCGATTACGTGCAGTCGCTTATAGTGTTATGGAGAGAAGGAAAGGAAAAAAAGGCGGAAATGGGTTGTTAATCACAGAAGAGAGCTGGACTTACCGCTGCGTTACAGGTGAGCTGCAAAAGTTATCACAGTCTGGTGTTTGGGGACCTCAGAGTCCCGTGCTGCACATCGCTACATGCCATGTTTTTCCAGCTGAGACATCCACGTGTTGGTACACTTTAACCACCAAATGCTTTGACGACTACCAGCGCGACTTGCCACGTTTATCGCAGCCGCTGTAACCTGTACCGGTCAACTCTGGAAATGGGTTACCGAAAGAGACAGTCGTAATGCTTCTGATGACGTAGCCGAACAGGAATAAAAGATGAGAAAAAGAGAAAGCTTGCAGTAGCTTCGCTAAGAAGATCATGTGACATCCACAAATGATCCACGTAACTTAGAGACAGAAAACAACAAAAAAAGAGTCTGTAACCTGAAGGTAAAAAGAGTTAAGAGACGAGATTAATCTGCAAGACCACAAGTTATTTTATCGTGACGCAAGTCAAGTTTGACGTTCTTATCCAGACATAATGAAACATCTTGGAAACAATTTTCTTAACAAAGATGTGAAGAAATCTGCTGGTGAAACTTCCTGGTGGTTAATAAAGACTAATAAAGACAAAACTTGAGAAATATTTCGTACAAAACGGGACGCAATAAAGATCAGAGTCTCGAATGAATTCTTGAGCCAGTGACATTTTAACAGAGGAAAGCGTTTTGATTATTCGATGCTACTAACAATTTCAGCACTGACATTTTTCTACCAGTACTGAGTTAGTCGTTCTGAGGTTGTAGTAGCGAGAAGTGCTGCAGGTGCAATAGATGCGTCGCTCCTGGCTTCCTAGACTTAATTAAAACTCTCAAAACTTTCAAATTCTGAAAATTTGAACTCGAGACGTTGTAACTCTTAGTCGACCTTGAAATTGGCTTCGAAACACTTCTGCTGTTTCCTGATACAGTCCTGTGTGTAAGATCCTATTAGCATCTCTTTGACGATCTTCATTTACAAATTTTGAACTGCAGGAATTTATATCTAAATCCAGTTCGTCATTATTTTAAAATACCTGAATGCATCGCAAATTAAACTGTCCAGTTGTAATTTTAAAAAAAAAATGTAAATTTACGTATAAAATTGCGTATAAGTTCAACCCAAAAGGGGTTTCTTAAGTAGAGCATTGAAATTGATACTAAGGTTTTTAAGATGGCAATCACTCCAGAAAGTTGTGGCCAAATTCCACAATGTACTCGAACTTCATAGATTCAATACGTTTCAACATTCCATGCTAGGCATTTCAACTGGTCTATTCAAGTTAAGATAGAAAATTTCAAAAACGATATCCTGGAAGCAATTGACTACAGAATTTCGAACGAATCAAGTTATGTTGTTGTTATGGGTCAGATTTATTTATAATTTCATTCTTTTATTATTTACTTATAACATGCCATAAAGACTTTTACACTATATGTGATATCCGAATAAAATTGACTTACCTCTTATAGTCCATAATTCGGTTTTGTAGTTGAATCAATTAGTCAACAACTTTATGAGGATCTCGTTTCTCCACGCCTCATAGCATTTCGGCTAAATTTATCAAGAGTCAGCATCGCACGAATAAACGATGTTCATGGTCAACGGTCAGTTACTGATAGAGTGGAATGTATCCTACTCACCTGAAAAATAAAACAGCCTAATTACTGGGAGGTGGGATGGAGAAAATGGCTGTTCTATGCATGACAATGCTGATCCAGACGACCTGATGGATAAAATATTGAATGTAGTTGCTAAAAAGCCGTTCTTATCGGAACTTTCCTAATAAGGAAATTATGAAATTAGGAAATATTGACTAATAGTCAGTATGATGACTGATCATCTCATCCGGATTCATATAAGAATACGACGTACTCTTTCTGAACATTAAAATAATCGAAATACCAAGTACAAAGCAATTAATTCTCTCTCTTTCTCTCTCTATCTCTCTTGTAATACACACCCACACATTGTACATCTCAAATTTCGAAATATGGCACCACCAATCAAATTACAATTCAAAATTAAAGCTGTCCCTGTATTCTAAAGTCTAATAGTTAAAATGCAATGTTAAAAAGCTATGTTTATCCTGAAACCCATCCCGACAGCATCTTTGACAAAAAACAAAAACAAAAAAGGAAAAAGAAAAAGAATAGGTGTACGTTTTCTCTGGAGTAAAGTCCGCATATTTCTATACGTGTGAAATAAGGTTTCTTTATTCCGTAGTTCGTGCCCATTCTTAGATGATAAGCGCATAGAAGATAGTATTTCTAAGAAGAATGGAATATCCTTAACGAAGCAGGAAGTAAAAATTTTTCTTAAAACAACTCTTATATTGGTCTTAAAAGCTAAGAAAAGGAACAAATATACAAAAAGGTGAGCACATTTTTAAATAGCGATAGAAACAAAACAATCTTTTTCGAAACGCCCGTATTTCTGGTGTTTATCTCTCGCATTGTCGATTTAAAAACATCCATCATTTTGAAAATGTCAAAAAGACACCATTTTGAATGTCATCAGATTTTTTGATTTTACTGCGCTAGCAACTTTGACCATATTGTGCCAATGTGTTATGTCTCTGGAAGTATGTGTTCAGGAGTTTATTTGTACGTTGTGCAAAGTGACAAACCAGAAATAATAATGGGAAAAGAAACCTTCCTTTGCTAATTGGCTAATTATAGCGAGCGACTGAAGACTTCTTCCTGTCTACAACGGGATTCTCGGGATTCCAGTCTACAACAGGACAACCTCATTCAGATTCTAGGGATTCCAGTCTACAACGGGTCAACCTCATTCGAATTCTCGACTGAAGACTATTTGAATACGAAGAGTTACTCACGCTGCATATGCAAATCCATGATACCAAAGTACGGTAATGTCCTTGTAGTCTCTAGCTTGCATACTGCCATGATCTCATGTGATCATTTTTTAACATCGCATCACAGAAAAAAAGACCTCTTTGGAAGCAGTAGTTGAATGGTGTGGGCTAGAATCACTGTTGATGGTTGCTGGAATCATGTTGAATGGAATCACTGTTTGTACAAATCTTTGTGTTACCGTGAGAAGCTCTCATGGTTGTGAGGTCTCCGTGTGAGATCCATAAGTTCGCCCTTAAAAGAAAGTCTTCAGAAACTGCTCCTGCAAAATTGGTGCAGACTTTCTTTTAGTGGACAATAATTCATATCTCCTAACAAAGATCTTCTAGTGAACCAGTACTTTCAGAGGGAAAGTGCAGGCCTATAGATTAACTAGATTTCAATCAATAGAGAATGTTGTGAGTGCTCTAGGCAGGAGGGTTGCCAGTCATAATCCCCACTTCTTCCTCCAAGAAACTTCACTAAGTTTGAATGAAAACTGATATTTCCAGCACTAATTACCAATCGTCCTCTCAATATGGAGTCGATATCACGCCTATCCGAGGTCATCTATCTTATTACGATGTGTGTTTCCATGGTTGGGCTGGTCATTTTTGGCTGCTCTTGAACTTATTTGCATTACTCTGTAATTTCAGATCCGAATTTGTGCATTTATAAGACCCATTAAAACGAATATCTCATTAATGTTTTGCCATAACAGAGATACAAATGTGCACCCCACGACTTTGCTTCTTCCTATAAAATGGAACATAAGTTTCAGAGGTGGACAGGTGTTGGCAGGATGATGGCAGGACGGTTACAAGCTGAGTTGAACAGGCTGAAAAGTATTAAAATTCATTAATACTACTAGGGTTTTACGCATTTCTTAATGATTATGCTCTCTCTCTCCCACCCTTATAAGCAATAGTACTGCATGTTGGACACCATTTAATAATTGGACGATGTGTGGTGACGAATTGGGGTATCCTTCGAAATAATTTCTGGCGTTTTTAGTTAGAACTAGGTTTCGGTAGACGAAATGATTCATTCATCCCGAGAAACTCGTTGTAAATAGATTTTACCATACTGTAAACATAGTCTCTTACTGTAAAATGAACGCTATCCCCATCCATAAATAGGATCAAGCGATAACTGGAGATATGGGAGTGTGTGTGTGTGTGTGTGTGTGGTATGGGTGTTTAATGGCGCACAAGCTGCTGTGGCTATATTGCGCCTATTCATAGGTATGTTGAAAAGATAAAATAAATAATTAATGTGAAGACGGTTCAATCTCATTTCATGCCAGAAACTAATCAGAGTCGCTTATACATTCCTATTTGTTTCAAATAAAAGAAAAGTTCATTAATATTGGCATTTTCACCAATGATATCATTTAATGTTATCCGTTCACGGAAATTAGCCAGAGAATGAAATATTGAAGTTCGATGTTGTTGATAATGTGGACAGTCAATCAAAATATGTTTGACTGTTAGATGCTCAGAGCACTGTGAACAAAGAGGAGGATCATCGCCTGTGAGTAGATGGAGGTGAGTCAGATGAGTATGTCCTATTCTAATCCGCGCGAGTACCACTTCTTCTCGCCGAACTGTCTGAATGCATGAGTGCCAAAATTTTGGGTCCTGTTTTAACTGGAACAGTTTGTTATTTGTTTGTTTATGCCATAGCTCTGTCCATTGTGCATGATATGCTGTTTGAATTATAATATTATAATCAGAAACTGGAATAAAGGCAGAGGTTAAGTCTACTGTTGATGGATTTTTAGCCGAAATATCAGCCAACTCGTTCCCTTTGATGCCTGAATGTGCTGGAATCCAGCAAAAGTTTACTCGTTGCTGGCGATCTTCGATTTTCAACAGCAAATACTTGATTTGATTTAGTATAGGGTGATCCTTATAAGAGAAATTCTGCATTGCTCTAATTGAGCTCAGAGAGTCGGTGTAAATTAAATATTTTGCAGATGGGTGAAGACTCAAATTTTCTAGAGCTAATTGAATTGCATATAATTCCGCTGAAAAGCTGCTGTACTCAGGTGGAAGAGAGGCTGATATGATAGCAGAGGGAAACACTGCTGCTGCTCCAACAGTTGAATGAGATTTGGAACCATCAGTATATATCGGTAAGAAGTCAAAACAGTTTTGAATATGGCTAGCATGGAGTTGTTGCACATTCAGAGTTGGTAGATGATTCTTTCCCCATTGGAGAAAATAATTATCACAGGCTGGTTGAGGAAATGGGGTCCATGGTGGGCAAGAATAATTCTTTCTGTGCTGCCTACTCTGGAGAGGAACATTCCAATTTTGTGCTATTTCAAGGAGCCGTAGGCCTGCTGGGCGTATTTTATTTGGTTTATTTCTATAGAGAATGTGAAATGATGGATTAAAGAGATATGGTTGGATGGGGTGCGGAGAACAGTTTCGTATTCTGACTGCATATTTAAGTAGTAACATTTTTCTGCGGAGGTAAAGAGGGGGCTCATGGGCTTCAATATATAGACTATAGGTTGGTGATGTCCTATAAGCACCAAGAGCAATCCTCAGTGCATTGTGTTGTACAGGATCCAGCCAGCGTAATACACTCTTTCGAGCAGAATCATAAACTGGGGCACCGTAATCTAACCGAGATCTAATCAGTGCTCTATATAAGAGCAGCAAGGTTGTACGATCTGCTCCCCAAGACTGGGCAGATAGAGCTCTAAGCATGTTCAGCTTTTTCAGACAGGTAGTACGTATTACTCTAATGTGCTCAAGGAAATTTAACTTGCTGTCTAATATTAATCCCAAGAATCTAATATTGTTGGTAATCGGGATGCTGGAATTTGATATCTGGAGTTCAGGGTCTGTATGTAATTTGCGTTGGTTACAAAAGTGGATAGCAACTGTTTTCTGATGGGAAAGCCGATATCCATTGAACTCAGCCCATTTTTGAATTTTATTGAGGGATATTTGCAATTGGCGTTCAATAGATCTCATGTTCTGAGAGTGGCAAGAAATGGAGAGATCGTCAGCATAAAGATAGGCTTCTACAGTATTTGGAAGTTCTTTGGAAATGGAATCAATTCTAATGGCAAATAGGGTTGCGCTCAAAACCGACCCCTGTGGTACTCCTTCTTCCTGCAAGAATGTAGAAGAAAGGGAGTTTTGGTATCGAAGCTGGAAAGAACGGATCTGAAGGAAGTTCCTAATGAATATAGGCAGGTTGCCTCGTAGACCAAGATTATGTAGGTCACTGAGAATGCCATATCGCCAGGTAGTATCGAATGCCTTTTCTATATCAATGGAGACCATGACAAGGTGTTCATTTTTCACAAAGGCATTGCGAATTTCAGATTCGGCCTTGATCATCAGATCTAGAGAGGACCTATTTTTGCGAAAGCCATGTTGACAATTACTCAGTAGTTGTTCAGTTTCAATGATCCAGCTGAGTCGACTGTGGATCATTTTTTCAAGAATTTTACCAAGGCAACTTGACAGAGAGATTGGCCTGTAACTATTAGGACTGGAAGGATCTTTTCCAGGTTTCAAAAAGGGCAAGACTGTAGCATGGTGCCAAGATGTTGGATAAATATTTTCCCGGAAGATTCGGTTAAAGAAAACTAGCAGCATTTGTAAGTTTTGCTCATCGAGATGCTGCAGCATGACATAATATATGCCATCTGGCCCAGCTGCACTGTTTCTCGTTGTTTTTATGGCTTGTAAAAGTTCACAATATTCAAGGGGCTGATTATACGGAAGTGATAGTGAGGTTGTAAAGTTAATGGGCCTCTGTTCGGTGGAGGTCTTAATTTTTTGGAATTTCGGAGTGTAATTTGATACAGCAGAGACTTCGGCAAAGGTTTTACCCAAGGCATTCGCTATATCTAGAGGACCAGAGAGTTCTTGTCCATTGTATGAAAGAATTGTGGAAGGGATGATTGGAAACTTCCCAGAAAGCTGTCTAATTTTCTTCCAAATTAATCTGGAGTCGGTATTTCTGTTGATAGTACAAGCAAACCGAGTCCAAGAATCTTTCTTGGCTTGCCTGTGAATGAACCGCGCTTTTGCCCTTAGCTTCTTGTAGCTAATTAAATTAGCTGTTGTCGGAAATCGACGGAATAAGTTGAATGCTTTATTTTTTTCCTTCTTTGCTTTCGTGCACTCTTCGTTCCACCAGTAGTTGAAGTGCCGTCGGGTTGGGGGGTTTGATAATGGAATTGAGTATTTTGCTGCAACTAAAAGACTGGATGTGATATAATCGGTTACTTTATCTATAGGTTGTAGCTGAATAGTTTCTTTGTCCAGAATGATTGCTGATTGAAATTTGGCCCATTTGGCTTTAGAAAATTTCCATTTTCTGCAGGGTTGGTCTAATGGGAGTTGTGTAGTGAGCAGGTTACAGACAATTGGAAAATGGTCACTTCCCAGTGGATCATCCATAGCGGACCACTGAATGACTGGAAACAGTATCGGAGAACAAATCGAGAGGTCAATTGCAGAGGTCTGTCCAGTAGGTAACTGTATATGGGTGTGTGTACCAGTATTAAGAATGGTAAGGTTTTGTTTATCTAGTAGAGTTTCAATCAGTCGGCCCTGTCTATCTAATTTAGAGGATCCCCATAAAGGGTGGTGGCCATTGAAATCCCCTAGCAAGCACACTGGTGACGGCAGCTGTACTAAAAGTTCTTCAATATCTTTGAAAGAGTAGGAATTGTTTGGTGGGAGATAGACTGAGACTAGCGTAAATGCAATCTCAGCAATCAGACGCACAGCAACGGCTTCAATTTTGGTTTGAAGAATGATTTGACTAGCAGGGATCTTTGAGTTAATCAAAATAGCTACACCACCACGAGCAGAGTCAGATGTATTCCGATCTCTTCGGTAGACTGAGTAGTTTTTTATAGAAACAGAGATTTTAGCAGTTAAATAGGTTTCCTGCAGACAGAAACCCACTGGAGAGTAGCGTCTAATTAAGTACTGAATGTCATCAATGTTGCATCTAAAGCCTCTACAATTCCACTGTAAAATATTAGGCATTATTTGAGTTTAGAAGAAGCTGTACCTGACGTGGCTGTCTTGTGGCGTTCTGGCTTTGGTTTATTTCTTTTTGGAAAGGTGGGGCGACCTGTGTCCATATCTTCTTCTTCTTCTTCTGCAAATATTTCAAGAATCGGATCTTCCTGTTTAGATGGGTACTCTTGATCCATTGATTTTTCCTGAATACTCTGTTTTGAAGTTGAACTGGGATTATTTGGTGTGGTAGCAATCATTGACGAATGAGGAGATTTTGCTGGAATCGTAAGAGGCGTATTACTTGCTTGATCTGAGTGTTTCTGGATATTGGACTGTTGCTGAGAAAGAACAGCTCGGGCCCAGTCGGAGATTGATATGTTGGATGGAACAGTAACATCAGTTTGCGTGGCTATTGTTTGATATTTTTTTGCAACACTGGCATAGCTACGGTTAGATATACTGGGTGCAATTAATTTTCTTGCTTCCTGGTAAGTAACTTTGTTTTCGACTTTATATTTTACAATTTTTTTCTCCATTTTCCACTTCTCACATGTTTTAGAGTAAGCAGGATGGTTACCCTTGCAATTAAGACAAGTCATTTCTTTTGCCGAACAGTCGTTTTGACTGTGAGCAGAAGATCCACAGTTGGGACAAGCTGGGTTCCCTCTGCATGCCGTCTGAGAATGGCCATACTTTTGGCATTTGTAGCATCTCAGCGGATTAGGAATATAAGGACGAATGCGACAGAGTAGATATCCTGCTTTTACTGTTGAGGGTAGATTTGGACTGTTAAAGGTGAGAATGATACTTCTGGTGGGTGTGAGTATATTGTCCCTTTTAGTCATGATTCTTTTGACAGCAATTACATTTTGTTCATTTAGCTCTTCTTTAATTTCTTCTTCTGTCACATTCAAAAGGTCCCAACTAGATATAACACCCTTAGATGTATTTAGGGTTGCATGGGCAGTTACCTTTACTGGAATTTTTGCAAAGTTTGTCACTTTCAGGAGTTTTTCAGAATGCCTGCAGTTGACAGTTTCTACTAGTAAGTCCCCCGATTGCAATCTCTTAACCATCTTGGGAGACCCTGCAATACTTTCCAAGTGTTTTTGGATAAGAAAGGGGGATAGCTTACTAAGAGGCTGTTCTGATAATGAATGCATTATTAAAAATGCAGGAAACTCGGTCACAGAGGAAATGGTTTTTAACCTCTTTGCATGTGAAGAGTCATGTTCCTGTTCTGTGTCTAGCCGACTGCTTGTCGGTTGTAAAGAAGGAAACATATTTTGTTCCATTTTGGCTCCTTTTAGCCCCTGGCAGATGAACTTTTCTGCCAAGGTTACCGGCCCCGCCACGGGGAGGCAGGAGCAGTGCCTGGAGTGATTGTTTGTTTGTTTGTTTGGTTTGGTTTTATTGGCGCATTAGCTGCTAAGACTATAATGCGCCAAGACCATGTCATTAATAAAAATTTAAACTTTCAGTGACCTAACTAGTTAGGTCACCATGTCAAAATAAATAATAACAAAAGTATAAAAGATAAATCAATGGAAAAGAACAATAAAATGTAAATTTTATATGGCAGTAAAAATGTTTATTGATTTTAAAAAGCTAAAAACAGCAGACACATGGTCATTGTCAGATAAATCTGACTGAGTGTATAAGGCTCAGCCAGATGACTAAAAACGGTAAAGTATAAATCACGTTCGTGTCTAAAACGTGGACATACGGTTAAAATGTGATTAATAGATAAAATGGTGTCGCATTGCTCGCACATAGGACAGTCATCTGCCCTCAGCAGAAAAGAATGTGTAAGATGACTGTGTCCGATGCGGAGACGAGCTAGAACAACTTCCTCCTTACGGTTCCTGCGCAGACAAGACTGCCACGGTTCAATTACAGGCTTTATACAATATAATTTATTCGCAGTCTGTCTATTCCACGAGTCCTGCCATTGGGAATGTATGTTTTGATGTATTATTTGCCTGTAGTCTGTATAAGGGACTAACAGGCAACGGTTATTATTGGGAATTGCTGATTTGGCTGCGGCGTCAGCCAAATCATTTCCCCTAATCCCAATGTGGCTCGGAATCCAGCAGAAGCGGATGTCATATTCACGATCATGGAGAACGTGAATCTTCTGCTGAATGCTAGACAGAACTGGATGGGGATTATACCTCACAGATATTACAGCCTGTAACATGCTAAGAGAGTCGGAATATAAAATGAACCGTTGGTATTGGCATTTACTAATATGATCCAAGGCTAACTCTACAGCGTGCAGCTCTGCAGTAAATATGCTGCATTCAGAGGGAATCTGTTCTGAGATAGTGCTGTCTGTGAAGACAGCGCCTGGAGTGACCAAGCGAAATTAGTAGGAGTTAGTCTATTAAATATGAAAAATAAAGAAAGGTTACTTTCCTTCCTTGCTCTCTACCAGTTGTTGTTGTTGTTGTTGTTTAAGGGTTTTAAGACACAAGGGCATCAATGGCCAAGATGTGTCTCTCCAAGTTTTTAATGTAAATCAAACATTTTTTTTTTTTTTTAGATTTGTTTATCAAATCTGATTTGCCGAATAAAATTAAATAATTCACCTATATTCGCAGAGTTGTCTAAGATCTGTTGAAGAGTAACTTGATTCTGGTTATTGCATAAACTCTGAAAACAAAGCAATCTGGAATTTCTGAATCGAGGGCATACCAAAAGAATGTGTTTTACTGTAAGTTGAACTTGGCATTGAAAACAGAGTGGGGGATTTTTGTTTGCCAATAGATGAAAATGAGTAAGATGAGTATGGCCAATTCTCAATCTGGCAAGTATTACTTCTTCTCTGCGACTCTCTCTGATGCTTGAGTTCCATATTTCTGGATTAGGTTTTATTTCATGTAGTTTATTGTTGACTTCATTTTTCCATATTTGGGCCCATTCATTTTCACTTTCTCTAATAACGATTTGACTAAAATCAGTGTGTGGGACTAGCTTTGTTCTGTTTGGCAGTTCTGATGCTGACTTAGCTGCAATGTCTGCTTTTTCATTGCCTTCTATTCCGCAGTGTCCTGGGATCCAGCAAAGAGTTATTTCAGTGTTTCTTTTGACAAAGGTTGATTAAAAACTCAATTTCTTGTAGAAGAGGGTGACGAGAATGTCGTTTACCCTGTATGGCTGAAATAGCACTTAGTGAGTCCGAATATATTAAAACAGAGAGGGATGACTGTTGACATATTTCACTTAATGCAAGCTGTATAGCATACAGTTCTGCAGATAGAATGCTGCACTCAACTGGAAGGGATTTTGAAATTACATGCGAAGGGAACACGGTTGCTGCACCTACATGTGATTGGGTTTTAGATCCATCTGTATAGATTATTAGTTTTCCAGTGTGTTGCGAAGTATGGTTGGCATGCAACTGTCGGATATTACATAGTGGAATGGTATTTTTTGGCCACTGAGCGAAGTAAAGATCAATGTTTATATGATGTCTATTCCATGGAGGTAAAGGCATATTTGCACTTTCCGCAATTTTATTGAGATCGAGTTTCCACTTTTTTATTAGTTCTTGAAGACGAATTCCAGCAGGTCTGGGTTCATTAGGTTTGGATTCATATAGTGTTGACCATAAAGGTTGGTTGAGATATACCCAACAAGGGTGAGTTGGAAAGCTTCTTATTTTGGCAGCGTATTGGCAGAGTAGGCGTTGTCTTCTAAGATAAAGCGGAGGGTCGTGTGCTTCTATATACAAGCTTTGAACTGGCGAGGTTCTGAAGGCGCCTAGTGCTGATCGAAGGGCACTGTGTTGAATGGTGTTCACGGACCGTAAGATGCTGTTTTTTGCTGATGCATATACTATGGCTCCATAGTCTAATCGTGACCGGATTAGAGAACGATATAAATTCAGCAATGACTGTCTGTCAGCACCCCAAGATGTTGAGGATACTGCACGAAGGATGTTTAGTTTCTGGAGGCACGTAGTTCGTAGATAGGTCACATGTTTACGGAAATTTAATTTGGTGTCTAAATTCAGACCCAATAATCTTATGCAGTCTGTCATCGGTATTTCTCTGCCTTTCAGTTTTAATACAGGTTCCGGATGAAGCGATCGCAGTTTACAGAAGTGTATTGCTGCTGTTTTCCCCTCGGTTAATTGATAGCCGTTGCTTTCTGTCCAAGTTTCAATTTTGTTTATTGCTATCTGTAGTTGTCTTTCAATGGTAGCCATATTCGATGATTGACAGGAAATAGCAAGATCATCTGCATACATATAAACTTCTACCGTGACTGGGATGTCTCTTATAATGCTACTGGTACGTAATGCAAAGAGTGTGGCACTTAAAATCGATCCCTGAGGGACTCCTTCTTCCTGTGTGTGAATTTTGGACAGCTCATTCTGGAATCTTACTTGAAAGGTCCTGAGGTGAAGAAAATTCTGAATGAATCTAGGCAGGTTACCTCTCAGTCCAAGTTTGTATAAGTCTTGGAGGATTCCATATCTCCAGGTTGTATCGAATGCTTTGGTAATATCGAACATTATCATTACCATGTGCTGTTTCTTAAGAAAAGCATTTCGAATATGAGCTTCAACCTTGATGTGGACATCAGTTGTACACCTGTTACGGCGGAAATCAAATTGATGGCATGATATAGCATTTTGATCTTCAACAATCCAGACAAGTCTCTTATGAACCATCTTTTCTATTATCTTTCCTAAACAGCTTGTCAAAGATATAGGACGATAACTATTGGTGGAGGAAGCATCTTTCCCAGGTTTCGTTATGGCTATTACAACTGACTGATGCCATGTATCAGGATAAACATTCTCCTCAAAGATTCTGTTGTAAAATTTCAGTAGTGAAGATTTCGAGTTTGAGTTGAGGTGTCGAATCATTATGTAGAAAATGCCATCTCGTCCAGCAGAACTATTTCTAGAATTCTGGTGAGCTTCATTAAGTTCATTCATTGTGAACGGAAGGTTATAAGAATGAGATTGTTTTGTAACAAAGTTAATTTTATATTTTTCCATGGACATTTTTTTGCGTCTAAATGAGTCTTCATAAGATTGAGATGATGAAGTGACTGCAAATGTTTCTGCTAAAGCCTCTGCAATATCAGTTGGAGAGGAAATATCTGTTCCTTTCCAGGACAGGATTGGGGCTTTGGTCTGTTGATACTTTCCACTGAGGATACGGATCTTTCTCCAAATTATTCTGGGGTCAGTGTTTCTGGAGATGGTAGAACTGAATCGAATCCACGCATCCTGTTTAGCTTTCCTACGAATTCGGCGTGCTTCAGCTTTCAGCCGTTTATAATTTATAAGATTCTCCATTGTAGCATTTCGGCGAAAAATGTTCCAAGCTTTGTTTTGTTTCCTTTTGGCAAGAAAGCAGTCCCTTGTCCACCAACTATTATACCTTTGTTTTGTAATGTTAACTTTAGGTATTGCACTGTCAGCAGCTCCAAGTAATTCTTCTACTATGTGTCTATTGGCGTTATTAATTGATGCAGTAAGAATCAATTGGTTATCAAACTGCACTGTTTTCGAAAACTTCTCCCAGTTAGCTCGGTGAAAATTCCACGTAATTCTTTGGTTAGATGTATAGTTTGTATCCGTCTGTATTTTGCAAATTATAGGAAAGTGATCACTATTGTGAAGGTCAGTTAATACTTTCCAATCAACACTAGGATACAAGGACGAGGAACATATAGACAGATCTAGAGCAGAGCTAGAACCTGTAGGCGAGTGGATATAAGTATGCACACCGGTATTCAGTAGTGTTAAGTGATGGTTATCAAGTAGAGTTTCGATCATCCTCCCTCTACGATCCATGTTCGGGGAACCCCACAAAGGATGATGAGCATTTAGATCACCTAGAAAGCATATAGGTTGGGGTAGTTGATTAAGTAAATTATCAAGTTCTGCAGTGGAACATGGTACGTTTGGTGGAATATAAGTGGAGACAAGAGTGAGATTAATCCCAAGGACAATACGAACGGCTACTGCTTCTATATTAGTGGAAAGCTGAACGTGTTTCGATGGTACATTAGCACGAACTAATATTGCTACTCCTCCTCTTGCTGGAGAATCAGAACATCTGTCACGTCTATATAGTGTATACCGTGAGAAGTGTGGGCTATACTTTGATGATAAATAAGTTTCCTGTAGACAAATACATGCAGGATCATGCTGGTGCATTAGGTATTTTAGTTCATCAAGATTGCTTCTTAGTCCTCTACAATTCCATTGGATAATTTTCTGCATTACTTGGGTTTAGGTTAGATGGATTGGTCTGATCGTTTGTTTTTCCCTCGATCCTGTTTATATTTCTCTCGTTTTGAAAAGACTGGACGAGTAATATCCATCTCATCATCAGCATGAAGCATGAGAACAGCATCATCATTGTCTAATTTCTCATCGATTTCCATGGTTCGTTCAGTTGGTTTATTTTGTGTACGTTGAACATCTTTCTCCTTTAATAATGTGCCTGTGTTTGGAACGTCTTGTTGTGGCTTGGATGGCTTTGTATTAGTAGAATTTGATGGACTCTTTGTCTTTGTTGCTGTTAGTGTCTCACCATCCGCAAGGATGGATCTAGCCCATTGAATAAGAGATAATTTAGGAGGAATAGTAATATAAGTCTGTGTAGCAAATTCTTTAGTGTTTTTGACTGCATTGGAATATGTTTTGGCAGGCATCACATTTAATATCTGTTTACGTGCCTCTTGGTAAGATACATTTTTCTCTACCTTGTACTTCATTATTTTCTTTCCCGTTTTCCATAATTCGCAAGTTCTAGAATATGCGGGGTGAGTACCCTGGCAATTGGAACACTTTGGCGTTGCTGCTGTACATTCAGTTTGGGAATGGTCTGATGAGCCACACAGGGGACAGATGGTCTTACCTTGGCATGCTGTTTGAGAATGACCATACTTCTGGCATTTAAAGCATCTAAGTGGATTTGGTATATAGGGTCGGATCTTACAGGAAAGGTAGCCAGCTTTTACTGATTCTAGGAGATTCGGACTGCTGAAGGTAAGGATAACATTTCTTGTGGGTGTAAGGACACCATCTTGTTTGGTCATAATTCTCTTAGCACCGACAACACGTTGTGCTTTCAGTTCTTCGGCGATTTCTTCCTCAGAAACATTAAGGAGGTCCCATTCCGAGATGACTCCCTTTGAGGTGTTTAAACTTCTGTGCGGGGTTACCGAAATGGGAAGGCCTCCGAAGGTCGTTTGCTTCAGGAGTTGTCTAGAATGACTGGGATGGGAAGTCTCTATAAGAAGATCTCCTGAGCGAAGGCGTTTGACAATTTTGGGAGTACCTGCTACGGCCTCTATGCTTTTCTGCACAAGAAATGGCGATAAGCTACTAAGAGGTTTCGTTGATAAAGAGTGTATAATTAGAAAAGCAGGTATGTCATGTGAAGAATCATCTTTTTTGATTCTTTTTGCTTGAGATGACTCAAGTTCATGCGAGCACGTAGGCTCTACAGTTGGTGATATTAATGGATCCATATTTGCTCCTTTTCGCCCTGAGTATTAGATTAATACTCAGACTACCAGCCCCGCCACGTGGAGGCAGGAGCGGTGCCACCAGTGACCAAGCGATAAGAGATTAGTGTGTTAGAGAAATTGGTTATATATATATAAATATAAAAGAAAGGGTCTTTCCTTCCTTGATATGAAGCTTAGTTCTTTATTTAGAAAAAGCCAAAATTAAATAATTTTATAAATAAAGAGGGTTTTAACAATCTCTACAATCTGTCGCTTAGAGAAAATACGCTTTCAAATCACTTTGGAAATATCGCTATGATCACTCGCTTGGCACTCGGGGCCTCTCTACCAGTACTTTTGATAAAAGAGCTACTAAATAAAAGGATTTCTCAACGAGAGGAACGTAAAAGAGAACGCAGAATTCACCAATGAAAAAGTCGCAGTGAAAGCACAAAGAGAAATCGCTCAGTCAATCGCTTGGCACCCGGGGCCAGATATGGGAGTATTAAAGCGTGTTACTGGTTAAGAATGTGAAAAATAAAGTTTTGCAATTTGGATCGGTTGAAGACCTCGAATTTTATCTGCCACTTTCTTGAGTTTCTCCAGTCTTTGACGTAGAATTTGGCTGCTGAGGAATGACCTTAGTCGGCGAATGACATCTGAATTGACAATGAAGGATCCATATTAGTTTTTAAACAAACAGACAGATAATAAGACAGAAGGTTTGAATTCGTGTTAAAGTTGCTATTTTAGAAAGGGTTAAAAAACAAGAGGATGAAAATTATATAGCAAAAGTTTCCTCAAGTTTGCGCTTTGTATCCCAATACGTTTGGAAAAAAATTGCAGAATTGGAGGTATATATTATCTAGGCCAACGATTAAAGTATAATTATAAGGGAATCTATTTCAAGTTATCTTATTTGCTTTACTTCGGAGATTCCTAATCCGGTCAACACAACATCTTGTTTTGCTGCCAGTTTGAAAGGGGAGCTGCGCAATAGCAACTAAAAGTATGACATTCCTGATGAGTACAAAGATAAGCCCTCATCAGAATGTCACGAGTAGGCCTATTTGCATTTATCTCCTTTGAATGCCTCAGGGGAACGGGAGGGGGAGGAGTAA
Organism: Mastigoproctus giganteus; assembly: GCF_048544385.1. Classification (NCBI taxonomy): domain Eukaryota; kingdom Metazoa; phylum Arthropoda; class Arachnida; order Uropygi; family Thelyphonidae; genus Mastigoproctus; species Mastigoproctus giganteus. The sequence continues at coordinate 73,428,407 of NC_143586.1, read as the reverse complement.
GTCTTTTGAGAAAGTCTGATTGGTTGATAAAAAGATTCTTTTCAAGAAGTTTACTGTACCAAGTTCTCTCTGGCGACTTTATAATGTTGAATGATAGTTTATCATAAAGATTGCTGCGCTATTCATATCAATAATTATTGTAAGACCATAATGCTCTTTCGATCGTATTTTATCAGATGGACATTCATTTATTTATTTTGGGAAATGACTCACAGAAAACTTGTTTGTCTTATTTCACGGTCCCAGATCTTGTTTGTAGCCAAAAACATAACGCAAGGGTTCTCATTTTCAAGTTTAGTAAAGATAAAAATTAAAATTCTAGTTTTCTGAGCCTGTCTCTGAATGCATGCCAAATGAAGGGAGGGTCAAGGTCACTGCCGTTGTTATTATAGATAAATTCACGAGAAGTTAACCAATAAGATAAGATGAGCTGGACAACGAGATGCATTTTGATCGATCTTCTTCATGGAAAACAGGATATGAAACAGGAGAAATTATGATGACATGTTCACAGCATTTTAATAATATTTATTATAAGTTATTTTTTATTTTAAAATGTTTATTATTTTTTTATTTTTTATCCTTATGTTCTTTTTTCTTTTTTTTTTTCATCATCCGGCGACGGGTACTGGTAGCAGGTATGGGGTGGTTGTTATGTCTAGTTACTACTATTAATCGAGGAATTCTCTGACTATCCTACATTTGTTCAGGAACGTGGCTTTCTGGAGTTCCATCTACGTGTTCTTTGGGAGTCCTATTGCTGCTAGGTTCTTATGGAGGTTCTTTGACACCATGTCGATGGTTCACACGGTTATCGAGATGGTCATTACTTGTTCCATATGCCACAATTCTCTGACTATCCTATAAATAGTTAAAATGGTGCCACAGTTCTCGCACATAGGACAGTCATCTGCCCTCAGCAGAAAAGCATGTGTAAGATGACTGTGTCCTATGCGGAGGCGAGCTAAAACAACTTCCTCTCTGCGGTTCCTGCGCAGACTAGACTGCCAATGTCCGATTACAGGCTTTATCTGATAGAGCTTGTTTGTGACTTGCTCATGCCAAAATCGTTGCCATTGGGAATTAATCTTTTGGTGTATTATTTGCCTGTAGTCTGTATAGGGGACTAACAGGCAATACGTGTTTTGGGGTTCTGGTGATCTGGCCGCAGCATCAGCCAGTTCATTTCCCCTGATCCCAATGTGGCTTGGGATCCAGCAGAAACGGATATCGAGTGAACTCTCAAACAAAGAATGTAAAGGCTGCTGAACCCGGGTCAATATTGGATGAGGATTATATCTCATCCCCGATAAAGCCTGCAGTGTACTTGAAGAGTCAGTGTACACCATACATCTTTGATGCTTCCGGGTTTTAATGTGGTCCAAGGCTAGCTCTATAGCATACAACTCAGCTGTATATATGCTGCATTCGAGGGGAATCTTCCCAGATATAGTACAATCTGGAAAGACAGCAGCAGATCCTACAGACAACTCTGACTTCGAGCCATCAGTGAACACAGGCAAGAAATCAGAGTAATCGGATCGATGGGCAGCATAGAGTTGTTGGTAGACAGAGGACGGGTACTGGTAGCAGGTATGGGGTGGTTGTTATGTCTAGTTACTACTATTAATCGAGGAATTCTCTGAGTATCCTACATTTGTTCAGGAACGTGGCTTTCTGGAGTTCCATCTACGTGTTCTTTGGGAGTCCTATTGCTGCTAGGTTCTTATGGAGGTTCTTTGACACCATGTCGATGGTTCACACGGTTATCGAGATGGTCATTACTTGTTCCATATGCCACATTTCTTTGAATTTCTGTCTTAGGTCTGTGCACTTTCTGATCTTATCCTTGTAGGTTTTCTGGAGGTTGCTGGTATTGGGCGTCGGTATGTCGATCATGTAGCCATTTCCTTCTTGTCGATGTGGGTTATGTTTGGTGTGTTGTGCGGGATCATCACTCAACTGGTATTCCTTCGCTAACTTTTGGTGTATTATCCTGGAGACCTGGCCGTGCCTGTGAGTGTACTGCGTTTGGTTGATCACTTTGTTCCGCGGTGATGTGCTGGATTGTTACTGATAAAAGGTTTGTTAAAAGATAGCATGGACATCATCGACATGTGTCTATTGTAACTCCGGGAGACCTTGGAGGTGTGTTTTCTGTAGTTCCTGGTGTCGATTACCTGCTCTTGGATGGCGAGCATGAATGCTTCGGTATCGGAGAAGAGAGTCACGCTAAGGTGGAACGCAGTGGCTCATCAGCAGAACGCTCATCACCAGACTTTGCACCTGTACACTGGAAGGCTGGTCACGTGCTACTGCCGCCTTTGGGTGTGAAGTGCCATATGGCGCCCCCTTTGCAGGGTAACTCTAACCCCTACAACCCCTTTTTTTCTTTTCCTGGCCCTGAGTGAGTGGGTTCTCTAGGCAAGGGCTCTCCAACCTTCGTCCGTTGATGATGCAAGGAACTTTAGTGGGTTTGAGTTTGAGTTTGATTTGGGTTTTATTGGCGCATTAGCAACTTAGGCTATAATGCGCCAAGACCAGGTCATGTATAAAAGAGTAAACTTTCAGTGACCTAATTAATTAGGTCACTATGTCAAAAAATTTAGCAAATGTATAAAAGGTAAATCAACAAAAATTCACAATAAAATGTAAATTTTATATATAAGCGAAAACGTTTATTGATTTTAAAAAGCTAAAAACAGCAGACACGTGGTCATTGTCGGATAAAATCTGGCTGAGTGTATAAGGCTCAGCCAGATGACTAAAAGCGGTAAAATAAAAATCACGTTCAGGGGTAAAACGTGGACACACGGTTAAAATGTGATAAATAGTTAAAATGGTGCCACAGTTCTCGCACATAGGAGAGTCATCTGCCCTCAGCAGAAAAGCATGTGTAAGATGACTGTGTCCTATGCGGAGGCGAGCTAAAACAACTTCCTCTCTGCGGTTCCTGCGCAGACTAGACTGCCAATGTCCGATTACAGGCTTTATCTGATAGAGCTTGTTTGTGACTTGCTCATGCCAAAATCGTTGCCATTGGGAATTAATCTTTTGGTGTATTATTTGCCTGTAGTCTGTATAGGGGACTAACAGGCAATACGTGTTTTGGGGTTCTGGTGATCTGGCCGCAGCATCAGCCAGTTCATTTCTCCTGATCCCAATGTGGCTTGGGATCCAGCAGAAACGGATATCGAGTGAACTCTCAAACAAAGAATGTAAAGGCTGCTGAACCCGGGTCAATATTGGATGAGGATTATATCTCATCCCCGATAAAGCCTGCAGTGTACTTGAAGAGTCAGTGTACACCATACATCTTTGATGCTTCCGGGTTTTAATGTGGTCCAAGGCTAGCTCTATAGCATACAACTCAGCTGTATATATGCTGCATTCGAGGGGAATCTTCCCAGATATAGTACAATCTGGAAAGACAGCAGCAGATCCTACAGACAACTCTGACTTCGAGCCATCAGTGAACACAGGCAAGAAATCAGAGTAATCGGATCGATGGGCAGCATAGAGTTGTTGGTAGACAGAGGACGGAGTTATGGCTTTACCCCAACTTTTTATGGAGAAGTCACATGATGGTAAGCGAGCATGCCAGGGTGGAAGTAGATGCCTTGGTGACTTTGCAACATTGTCTACCGTAATGTTGAGCTCTCTGAGCAGATCTTGGACACGGATGCCAAAGGATCGGTTAGCAGTCTGACGGGTTTTATAAAGCGTTTCCCATCGTGGCTCAAAAACACAAGCCCACGTTGGGTTGTCTGCCAGGGATTTTAGTTTGAAGGTATAGTTTAGCGACAATTGCTTTCGTCGGAGCAATAGTGGTGGTTCACCTGCTTCGACGTATAAACTCTGGACGGGAGATGTTCTGAATGCTCCAGTTGCAGTACGGATGGCTTGGTGGTGCAGTGGGTCTAGCCACCGTAGTACGCTATTTCTAGCCGATGCGTACACTTGGGACCCATAGTCTAATTTTGAACGAACAAGTGTACGATAAAGACGCAGTAAAGTGCATCGGTCTGCCCCCCATTTATTTGAGGAGATGGCACGAAGGAGATTCAATCCCCTCGTGCACCTTGTTCGCAGTTGACGGATATGTGGTAAAAATGTCAACTTCTTATCGAATGTGAGACCTATGAATTTTGTCTCAGGTACTACTGGAATGATGTGTTGTCCAAGTTTGAGTTCTGGTTCAGGGTGAAGGTTCCGTTTGCGACAAAAATGTACGCAGACGGTCTTCTGTGGTGATAGCCGGAAACCATTAGCCATTGCCCAAGTTTTTACATGGTCAATGGCATGCTGCAATTGTCGTTCAATAACCCTCATGTTGCATGACTGACAGAAGATGGTAAAGTCATCAACAAAGAGGGCGCTGTTTACGGTTCGAGGAAGTTGTTCAGTAATAGAATTAACTTTGATAGCGAAAAGCGTAACACTTAAAACTGACCCTTGGGGGACTCCTTCTTCTTGACAAAAAGATTGAGAATAAACAGAGCCGACACGAACTTGGAATGACCGGTTCAATAAGAAATTTTTAATGAAGAAGGCTAGATGGCCCCTCAGACCCAGATCATGGATATCCTTTAAGATTCCAAATCTCCAGGCCGTGTCATACGCTTTTTCGATATCAAAGAAAATTGACACCAGGTGTTCACGTTTAAGGAAAGCATCTCGGATAGATGTTTCCAGTCTTATAAGATGGTCAAGTGTTGACCTGTTCCTTCGGAAACCACATTGAACTTTGGAAAGGAGGTCATTCCCTTCTAAATACCACATGAGACGGGCATTCACCATCCTTTCCAGGATCTTGCACAAGCAGCTTGTCAAAGCAATGGGACGGTAATTACTCGGAGATTTTGGATCTTTTCCTGGTTTTGGAAACGCAAGCACGATTGCCTTATGCCAGGAGTCCGGAAACTCATCTTCAAGATAAACTCTGTTGTACAAACAGAGCAACTGATCCAGAGATTGAGACGAAAGATGTTTTATCATCTCATAATGGATGTCATCCGGCCCTACGGCACTCGCCTGGGATAGTGATAGTGCCGCTTTCATTTCCCATTCAGTGAAGGGTTGATTGTATTCTTCACAGTTCTTTGACGACAATTTTAAAGGTTGCCTTTCAACATTTTGTTTGAGGGCCAGAAACTCAGGGTGGTAAGATGTTTTGGCAGACACTTTAGCAAATATCTCCCCAAGAGTATTTGCAATTGCAGTTTGGTCTGCAATTGCAGATCCATTATACTCCAGAATCGAAGAAGGGTGGGATATATATTTCCCCTTCATTTTTCGGACTTTATCCCACACAAGCTTAGATGATGAAGCCTGATTGATAGAAGATGTGAATTTGATCCAAGATTCCTTCTGACTCTGACGTCTTACGTAACGTGCTTTCGCACGTGCACGTTTGAATGTTATTAAGTTATCTGCGGTGGGGTACCGGCGAAAAATACCCCACGCCTTGTTTTGAGACTTTCTTGCTGCAGTGCAATTGGAGTTCCACCAGGGTTTTGGAAATGGTGGAAACCGAGACGAAGTCTTTGGTATTGCAATTGCCGCTGCTAGGACAACAGCGTCTGTAAGGTACTTTACCGCGTCATTAATCGGTTCCTTGCTGACTGTGTTGATATCAAATAGTGCTAGATTTTTGAAGGCATTCCAGTCAGCGTGACCGATCTTCCACCGTGGCATCCTGGACGGGTGGCATGGTCTCCCTTTACAAAGGGTGGATATCACGGGGAAGTTTTGATTTGATTTGATTTGGGTTTTATTGGCGCATAAGCAACTTGGGCTATAATGCGCCAAGACCAGGTCATGTATAAAAGAGTAAACTTTCAGTGACCTAATTAGTTAGGTCACTATGTCAAAAAATTTAACAAATGTATAAAAAACAGAAAATCACAATAAAATGTAAATTTTATATATAAGCAAAAACGTTTATTGATTTTAAAAAGCTAAAAACAGCAGACACGTGGTCATTGTCGGATAAAATCTGACTGAGTGTATAAGGCTCAGCCAGACGACTAAAAGCGGTAAAATAAAAATCACGTTCAGGGGTAAAACATGGACATACGGTTAAAATGTGATAAATAGATAAAATGGTGTCACAGTTCTCGCACATAGGACAGTCACCTGCCCTCAGCAGAAAAGAATGTGTAAGATGACTGTGTCCTATGCGGAGACGAGCTAGAACAACTTCCTCCTTACGATTCCTGCGCAGACTAGACTGCCACGGTTCAATTACAGGCTTTATACGATATAATTTATTCGCAGTCTGTCTATTCCACGAATCCTGCCATTGGGAATGTACCTTTTGATGTACTGTTTGCCTGTAGTCTGTATAGGGGACTAACAGGCAACGGTTAGTATTGGGAATTGCTGATTTGGCTGCGGCGTCAGCCAAATCATTTCCCCTAATCCCAATGTGGCTGGGAATCCAGCAGAAGCGGATGTCATATTCGCGTTCATGGAGAACGTGAATCTTCTGCTGGATGCTAGACAGAACTGGATGGGGATTATATCTCACAGATATTAAAGCCTGTAACATGCTAAGAGAGTCGGAATATAAGATGAACCGTTGGTATTGGCATTTACTAATTTGATCCAAGGCTAACTCAATTGCGTGCAGCTCTGCAGTAAATATGCTGCATTCAGAGGGAATCTGCTCTGATATAGTGCTGTCTGTAAAGACAGCAGCAGATCCCACATATGATTCCGACTTCGAACCGTCTGTGTAGACTGGCGCGAAGTCAGAATATTCAGTTCGGTGTGCTGAATGAAGCTGCAGGTAGACACATGATGGAGTGTCCGACTTTCCCCAGTTTCTAAGCGACAAGTCGCATGCCGGGACACGAGCATGCCAGGGTGGAAAGGGTTGCTTTGATGTTAGGGCAACCTTGTCTACCTTGATATTAAGTTCTTTGAGTAGCTCTTGGAAACGAATACCAAAAGGACGATTGGCAGTCTTTCGAGTATTGTATAAATTTTCCCACCGTGGCTCAAAAACGAATGGCCACGTAGGATGGTCTGGCAGGGATTACAGTTTTAAGGCGTATTTTAGAGACAACTGCTTACGTCGAAGTGATAACGGTGGTTCGTTTGCTTCGACGTATAAGCTCTGGACTGGAGATGTTCGAAATGCTCCAGTAGCGATGCGTATAGCCTGATGATGAACGGGGTCCAGCCACCGCAGGACACTGTCTCGGGCTGAGGAATATACCTGGGACCCATAATCTAGTTTGGATCGCACTAGTGCACGGTAAAGCCGAAGAATGGTACATCGGTCTGCTCCCCAAGATGTAGAGGAGAGCGAGCGGAGAATATTAAGTCCACGTGTGCACTTGGTGCGGAGTTGACGAATGTGATCCAAAAAAGTTAGTTTTTTATCGAATATGAGTCCCAAGAATTTTGTGTTCGCTGCTACTGGAATTGCATTTTGTCCGAGCCTTAATTCAGGTTCAGGATGAAGATTACGCTTGCGACAAAAGTGTACGCAAACGGTCTTCTCCGGCGAGAACCTGAAGCCATTAGCAAGTGCCCAGGAATTTAGACTATCGATGGCTTTCTGCAGTTGTCTTTCGATAACCCTCATGTTGCAAGACTGGCAAAAAATGCTAAAGTCATCAACATAGAGGGCACTGTTTACAGTTGGAGGAAGTTGTTCTGTGATGGAATTTATTTTTATAGCAAAAAGCGTGACACTTAATACTGATCCTTGTGGTACTCCCTCCTCTTGGTTAAAGAAGCGAGAGAGTGAGGATCCCACACGAACTTGGAACGATCGTTTGGCGAGAAGGTTTTGAATAAAAAAGGGGAGATGCCCTCTAAGGCCTAGGTTATGTAAATCTTTTAAAATGCCAAATCTCCAAGTTGTGTCATACGCTTTTTCCAAGTCAAAGAACACCGACACCAAGTGTTCGCGTTTTAGGAAAGCATCCCGGATGGATGCTTCCAATCTAATAAGATGGTCCAAAGTGGACCGGTTCCTTCGGAAGCCGCACTGGATATTGGAGAGAAGGTCATTTGCCTCGAGATACCATATTAAGCGAGAATTAACCATTCTCTCCAGGATTTTGCACAGACAGCTAGTCAGAGCAATAGGACGATAGTTGGTGGTGACTTTTGGATCCTTTCCTGGCTTAGGGAAGGCAAGAACGATTGCCTTTCGCCAGGAATCCGGAAACTGCCCTTCAGTAAAGATTCTGTTATACAGAAGGAGCAGACAATCCATAGATTTTGGTGATAGATGTTTAATCATTTCATAATGGATGCCATCTGGCCCAACGGCACTTGCTTTGGAAAGAGCGAGGGCTCTTTCCAGTTCCTGAATAGTGAAATCCCCGTTGTAGGGATAAATGCTTTTAGATTTAAAGCTGAGTGCCTGTTTTTCGATTTTATATTTCAGGACCAGGAACTCTGGGGAATACGAAGATGTTGCAGAGATGTTAGAGAATGTTTCCCCAAGAGAATTAGCTATTGCAGTTGGATCTGCAATAGCGCATCCATTATAATCTAGGATTGAAGAAGGGTGGGATGTATATTTCCCCTTCATTTTCCGGATTTTATCCCAGACTACCTTAGAGAATTAGCTATTGCAGTTGGATCTGCAATAGCGCATCCATTATAATCTAGGATTGAAGAAGGGTGGGATGTATATTTCCCCTTCATTTTCCGGATTTTATCCCAGACTACCTTAGAGTTGGTAGACTGGTTAATAGATGATGTAAAACGGATCCACGATTCCTTTTGACTCTGACGACGGATGTAGCGTGCTTTGGCTCGTGCACGTTTGAAGGCTATAAGGTTGTTCGTGGTAGGATATCGGCGAAATATCCCCCACTCTTTGTTTTGAGCCTTTTTTGCTGCTGTGCATTCTGAATTCCACCAAGGTTTGGGAAATGGTGGAAACCGGGCTGATGTTTTTGGGACAGCATTGGCAGCTGCTTGGACGATGAATTCTGTGATGTACTTTACTGCGTCATTGATCAGCTCTTGACTGACTGTGCAAAGATCAAAATTTGCCTGATGTTGGAAGGCAGTCCAGTCAGCCTGATCAATCTTCCACCGTGGTAACCTGAAAGGAAGACATGGTCTCCCACTGTGTAACAAGGTTATCACGGGGAAGTGATCGCTTCCGTATGGATTCTCCACCACTTCCCAAGTGAGTGAAGGGAGTAGAGAAGGGGAGCAGATAGAGAGATCAATGGCAGAAAAGGTACGGGTAGGCATGTGGAAAAAGGTGTTTCTTCCAGTATTTAGAAGGGAAAGGTCATTGTCATTGAGCATACGCTCAATGACTCGTCCCTTTCCATTGATGTTAGCACTACCCCACAGGGTGTTATGTCCGTTAAAATCCCCGAGAAGTAAGAAAGGGGGAGGCAGCTGCGATAGAAGATCATCAAGGTCTGCCTGGGAGATGTCAGTTCCAGGCGGCAAATAGATAGAGCAGACGGTTAATAAAAATCCCACCGTAAGGCGAATTGCGACGGCTTCTATGCTAGTTGTAATTGGCAAGGGCTGCACTGGGGTCTGGTTACCCACAAGGATAGCCACTCCCCCATGCACAGAACCCTCCGCAATTCTATTCTTACGAAAAATTGTGGTGTTATGCATCGTGGGATCGTCATTTGCCTTTAGGTATGTCTCCTGCAAGCAAAAGCAAACTGGCTCGTGCTTTTGCAGGAGGGCCTTGATTTCATCAATGTTTCGCCGGAATCCACGACAATTCCATTGTAGGAATTTAGCCATTATTTTGGCTTGGTGGGTCCATCAGGCGGCTTCCGAGGTGCTGAGGGCTTACTTTTATCAGTCTTGGATTTGTCCTTTTTGGGGAAGAATGGACGCTGTCCCGTGTCCATTTCCTCCTCCGCGAAGAGTTCCAAGACTGACTCTTCGGTTACCTCCTTCTGCTCTACATCCATCGTTTCTTGGGTACTAGGGGGGACTTCCCCTTTTTTATTCTTTTCTTTCGCAGTTACCTTTGGAACTTGTGGAGCATTAGGAGGTACCGATATAGGAGTGGCAGCTGATTGGTCCTTTTGTGCAGGTTTTTGAGAACTTAATAGATACCGCGCGATGGGAGTGAAAGACTCCTTTGGAGGAATGGTCATGTCCGTCTGAGTTCCGACGGAACATCTCCCTGTTACCTTCTGGGCGTAGGTAGGTCTGTTGGTATTCAGGGGTTTGACCGATTTCCTTGCCTCCTGGTATGATATGTTAAGCTCTGCCTTCAGCCGTTGAATCTCTTTTTCTTCTTTCCACCTCTGGCATGCTCGTGAATAGGCCGGGTGTTCGCCTTCACAGTTAATACAGGTGGGTTTTGCGGGTGAACATGCTGTTGTTTCGTGGTCCTTTGCACCGCATCGAGCGCATGCAAGGACTCCACGGCAGGCCATTTGAGAATGTCCATACTTCTGGCATTTGAAACACCGTAAAGGGTTCGGAATGTATGGACGCACTGAACAGTTGATGTATCCAGCTTTAATCTCATCAGGATGTTTAGGAGTGTTAAAAGTCAGGATAACGCTCCTGGTTTTAACAATTTTTCCATCCCTTCGCGCAGTGATTCTCTTGACGGCAATGACTCCCTGTGGTTTTAATTCGGAGCAGATTTCCTCCTCGTATACGTCGAGAAGGTCCCACTCCGAAATGACACCTCTCGATGAATTGAGTGTTCTGTGTGGTGTCACTGTTATGGGTATTCCTCCGATTGATGTTGCACGGAGTAGCTGCTCAGACTGCCTGTCAGTTTTGGTTTCAATTAAGAGGTCTCCAGAACGGAGCCTCTTAACCGATTTGGGTGACCCTGCTAACCCATCTAACCCTTTCTGTATGAAGAAGGGCGACATTTTACCAATTGGTTTTTCTCCTGTTGAGTGTATAATTAGGAACCTTGGAACAGGCCCTGATGGTACCTCAGTTCTCTGCCTTTTTTTAGCAATAATGCTGTCTGGATCGTTGTCTATGTTTTCAGATAGAGACCGGGTTGGGGCCCCTGAAGAAGTAAGTTTATCAGGATTCATAGAGTTTTTTAAATTTTTCAGTGCCCGGGCTCCCCACCCACCACGGAGCCCAAAGGGACGCCCACTACCCGGCATGCAATAAATGCGCTCGGGAGTGGGACGCCAGGGCTACCCAGACACTATACCCGCACCGCCGCCAGCCTGAATCCTGTCCCTCGGACCATGAGGGTAGGGGCGTGGCATTGACACGGTTGACCCTCGCAGGCGAGCCTACTAGCCGATTGATCCTAGCCGGGCCTTCCAGGACCACCCGTCTTGTCGAAGCAGGGGCCAAAGTGGTGTATTGAAGCTGGGCCCCTCAACCACCAGGATCCCCCTTTCCGAATTTCCACGGGTCGCAGCGCACGGCAAACACGCCGGATTCCATTGATGTAAGCCCGGAACCTAGGCTGTGGGCGTTGGATCCCAGTGATGCTAGTCTGGAAGTCCAGCAGCGTCACTGGGAGGTCCCCTCACCACGTACAGGTGCCCACGTCGAGGGGTCACGGGGAAGTGGTCACTGCCATAAATATTGTCTTCAACCTCCCATGTACACATGGGAAGGAGAGAGGGCGAGCATATAGAGAGATCGATCGCGGTAAATGTACGGGTAGGCATGTGGCAAAAGGTGTTAAGTCCAACATTTAGAAGGGCCAGGTCATTGTTTTCAAGCATGTGCTCTATAGTCCGACCCCTTCCATTAATGTCTACACTACCCCACAGAGTATTGTGTCCATTAAAATCCCCTAGTAACAGAAAAGGTGGCGGCAATTGTCTAATGAGATCATCAAGGTCTGCCTGGGGGATGTCATTCCCAGGTGGCAAATAGATGGAACAAACAGTTAAAAGAAACCCTACAGTAACTTGAACTGCTACAGCCTCTAAGTTGGTGGTAAGTGGTGTAGCTTGAAATGGGATGTGATTACCCACAAGGATTGCGACGCCTCCGTGGGCAGGTCCCTCCGCATCTCTGTCTTTTCGTATAACGAAAACGTTACGCAAGTATGGGTCCTCATTTGCCTTTAAATACGTCTCCTGTAAGCAAAAGCAAGTAGGCTCATGCTTACTCAGGAGCGCCTTGATGTCGTCACTATTTCGACGGAATCCACGACAATTCCATTGTAGAAATTTAAACTTTCCCATTATTTGGATTTGTTGGGTCCATCAGGTGGTTTCCGAAGGGCTGAGGGCTTCATTTTCTCAGTCCTGGCTTTATCTTTCTTTGGAAACACAGGTCTTTGGCCTGTGTCCATATCTTCTTCTGCAAAGATTTCCAGAACTGGGTCATCCGATACCTCCTTATCCTCGACATCCATCGTTTCTCGTATTGCAGGTGACCCTTCCGATGTTTGCACCTTTACTTTACCACTTGGTTTTGGTAGTTGTGGAGCATTAGGAGGTACGGAAATAGGAGTGGCAGCTGACTGTGTTTTTTGGGTGGGCTTTTGTGAATGCAATAAATAGCGTGCAATCGGAGTAAATGACTCTTTTGGTGGTATAGTCATCTCCGTTTGTGTACCGATGGTGCACTTTGCAGAAACCTTCTGGGCGTATGAAGGTTTCCCGCTATTTATTGGTTGAATGCGTTTTCTGGCCTCCTGATAGGATATGTTCAGTTCTGTTTTTATTTTTTGAATTTCTTTCTCGTCCTTCCACTTCTGGCATGCTCTAGAATAGGCAGGGTGTTCTCCTTGGCAATTTATACAAATTGGTTTGGAAGCTGAACACTCCTTGCTCTCTTGGTCTTTCGTACCACATCGAGCGCAGGCAGGATTACCACGACAAGCTGTTTGTGAATGGCCGTATTTCTGACATCTAAAACACCTCAGTGGGTTCGGAATGTAAAGCCGCACTGGGCAGTTTAAGTAGCCTGCCTTGATGGAACTTGGAGGCCGTGGGGTGTTAAATGTTATGATGAGAACTCGGGTAGGGACGAGATTCCCATCCTTCCGCATTGATATTCTCTTGACAGCCGTCACTCCTTGGTCTTTTAATTCAGAGCAGATCTCTTCTTCAGAAACGTGAAGAAGATCCCACTCTGAAATGACACCTCGTGAAGAGTTCAATGTTTTGTGGGGTGTTACGCTAATCGGTATTCCCCCTATGGATGTCGCGTTGAGGATTTTTTCTGCTTGCTTCGTGCTTGAAGCTTCGACTAAAAGATCGCCAGAACGCAGCCGTTTTACGGTTTTCGGTGATCCAGCCAACCCTTCTAATCCTTTCTGGATGAAGAAGGGTGACATCTTCCCAATTGACTGCTCTCCGATAGAATGGAGAATGAGGAATAGCGGTGTTATAGATGGTGTTTTATCCTCAATTCTGGCTCTTTTGGCATTGTTGGTGTCAGTATTATCGTCTCGGTTAGGTAGGGGCCTTGTTGGGGCCCCAGAAGAAGAATTTAAATTACTCATATGAGTAAAGAAAAAATGTCTGATGCCTAAGTACCTCACCCACCACGGAGCCCTACGAGGGGACGCCCACTCGTGAACTAGCAGGTACTGCGTACACGAATGGGACGCCGAGTTCGCTTAGAGCACCATACCCACGTTACCAATAAGTCTTTATCCCGTCCCAGGACCAAAGGGAGGGAGACTTATTGGAACGCAGTTGACCCTAGCAGTATAAAACCACCCGCCGATAGATCCCAGTCGAGCCGGTCCGGGACCACCCGTCTCGTCGAAGCAGGGGCCAAAGTGGTGTATTAAGGCTGGGCCCCTCAACCACCAGGATCCCCCTTTCCGCTTCCACGGGTCGCGGCGCACGGCTGCACACGCCGGATTCCAATGGTGTAACCCTGGAACCAAGGTATGGGCGTTGGATCCCAGTGATGCTAATCTGGAAAACCAGCAGCATCACTGGGAGGTCCCCTCACCACGTACAGGTGCCCACGTTGAGGGGCTTTAGTGGGCTTTTTTTTTCACTCCGTGGCTGAGTTAATCGGTCTCAGACGCAGACAGCAAGGTTTTTCCCCCCCAAGAAACTGGGGTTTTTTCGTCCATCAAATAGGCAAATCGACCAGAGAAAAGCAGAACAACTCAACATAACACTACCCTAACACACACTCTCTTCTGGCATTTATAGAGTTCTGTTTATTCGCATGAGTACAAATGGCGCAGTTGTGGGAAACCATTGGTGGCTCCCCTCCCCAAACACTATGGCACTATGCAACTATGATGAGCCTTGCGTTGGAAGCCATATCTATGTGGCCTTGATGGAGGTTATTGTTGTTGTCCTTGATGGAGGTCACTGTAGTGCTACCCAGACGACCAGTACTAAGGTGGTCTGGGAAAAAATCCGGAAAATGAAGGGAAAATACACAGTACACCCCTCATCGGTCCTTGAATATAATGGATGTACTATTGCAGACTCTACTGCAATAGCCAATGCTCTTGGGGAAACTTTTTCTAACATCTCTGCAACATCATCTTACTCCCCAGAGTTTCTGGTCTTAAAGCACAACATTGAAAAACAGGCCCTTAACTTCACATCAAAGGGTTCCCACCCATACAATGGGCCGTTTAATATCAATGAGCTGAAAACAGCACTCGCCCGTACAAAGGCTACAGCTGCTGGACCAGACAACATCCATTATGAAATGATCAACCATCTTTCACCAGAATCCATGGACCATGTGCTCTTCCTGTACAACAGAATCTTCCTTGAAGAGCATTTTCCGGATACCTGGCGCAAGGCAACTATTCTTGCTTTTGCTAAGCCAGGAAAGGATCCTACATGTCCAAAAAACTATCGTCCCATTGCTCTGACCAGCTGTCTGTGCAAAATATTGGAGAGAATGGTCAATGCCCGTCTCTTATGGTATTTAGAATCGAACGACCTTCTCTCCCGCTTTCAGTGCGGCTTCCGAAGAAACAGGTCCACACTAGACCACTTAATTAGACTGGAAACATCTATTCGAGATGCTTTCCTAAAAAGAGAACACTTGGTGTCGGTGTTCTTTGACATGGAAAAAGCGTACGACACAACTTGGAGATTTGGTATTTTAAAAGACCTTTACAACCTTGGTCTAAGAGGCCACCTTCCAATTTTTATTAAAAATTTTTTATCCTGCCGTTATTTCCAAGTTCGTGTAGGATCCTCCCTTTCGCGGCCTTTTTGCCAAGAGGAGGGGGTACCACAAGGATCTGTCTTAAGTGTTACGCTTTTTGCCATTAAAATAAATTCTATTTCGGAACAACTTCCTCCAACCATAAACAGTGCACTCTATGTCGATGACTTCAGCATATTCTCTCAATCATGCAATATGAGGGTTATTGAGAGACAACTGCAACAAGCTATTGACCGTGTTAACATCTGGGCCACGGCCAATGGTTTCAGGTTCTCACCGGAGAAGACCGTTTGCGTCCATTTTTGTCGCAAACGTAACCTCCACCCCGAGCCTG
The DNA here is from genome assembly GCF_048544385.1 of Mastigoproctus giganteus. NCBI lineage: Eukaryota > Metazoa > Arthropoda > Arachnida > Uropygi > Thelyphonidae > Mastigoproctus > Mastigoproctus giganteus. The sequence continues at coordinate 73,413,001 of NC_143586.1, read as the reverse complement.
AATTACGACTTGGACAAAGCACCATTCCAGTAGTATCAGAGGCGAAATTCCTGGGCTCATTTTTGACAAAAAGCTGACATTTGTCCAACACATTCGTCAGCTTCGCACAAAGTGCACGAGAGGGCTTAACATCCTACGCTCTCTCTCTTCTACCTCTTGGGGTGCAGATCGATGCACTCTCCTACGTCTGTACCGTGCACTTGTACGTTCAAAATTAGATTATGGGTCTCAGGTATATGCATCTGCCAGAAATAGCGCTGTTCGTTGGCTTGACCCCATCCATCATCAAGCCATTCGTATTGCTACTGGTGCATTCAGAACATCACCTGTCCAAAGTCTGTATGTCGAAGCAAATGAACCATCCTTATCGCTTCGACGAATGCAGCTGTCTCTACAATATGCCTTCAAGCTGAAGTCCCTGCCAGATCATCCCACGTGGACATCCGTTTTCGAGCCACGATGGGAAAATCTTTACAACACACGACGGACCGCTAATCGCCCATTCGGCATTCGTGTCCAAGAGCTACTCAATGAGCTTAACATCTCGGTAGACAAGGTCGCTCGATCACCAAAGGAGCCCCTTCCACCCTGGCATGCACAAACACCAGCATGTGACTTCTCGCTCAAGATTGCGACGAAGTCTAATACTCCGTCTTCTGTCTACCTACAGCTCTATTTACAACACCGTGCAGAACATTTTGACTTCTTGCCAGTCTACACAGACGGCTCGAAGTCAGAATCGTATGTGGGATCTGCTGCTGTCTTTCCAAATAACACCATATCAGAGCAGATACCCCTTGACTGCAGCATTTATACTGCAGAGCTGCATGCCATAGAGTTAGCTCTAGATCACATAAGAAAACACCGTTACCAACGGTGTATTATATATGCCGATTCCGTGAGTGCACTACAGGCTTTATCAGCGATGTCACACATTAACCATCCAACCCTGTCCCGAATTCAGCAGATCATACACAATCTCTATGGAAGTGGATTCGATATCCGCTTCTGCTGTATCCCCAGTCACATCGGGATTAGAGGAAATGATTTGGCTGACACTGCAGCCAAATCTACAGCCCTGACGGATAATCTTGACCTGTTAGTCCCCTATACAGACTACAGTCAAGTGATCCGTAGTAACTTACAATCTCAGTGGCAAGATTCTTGGCATCGCCTGATTACTACAAACAAACTATGTCGAATTAAGCCTGTGATCCATCCTTGGCGGTCCAGCTCACGCAGGGATCGCAAAGAGGAAGTTGTTCTTGCTCGGCTCCGCATAGGACACTGTCATGTTACACACTCCTTTTTGCTGAGGGCTGATGACCCTCCTATGTGCGAGCAATGCTTGTTTGTTTGTTTGGTTTGGTTTTCTATGGCGCATTGGCAGCTGTGGCCATAATGCGCCAAGACTAGGTAATATTTAAAAAGTTTAAATTCTCGGTGACCTAATTAGTAAGGCCACCATGTCCAAATATATAATAATGTAACAAAAGCATAAATTAAATACAATTAAAAACTTTTATTAATTTAAAATAGCTAAAAACAGCAGACACATTGTCATTGTCAGATAAAATCTGACTGAGTGTATACGGCTCAGTCAGATGGTGAAAAGCGATAAAACGGATATTGCTAAAATCTGGACAGTCAATTAAAAGGTGTCTGATAGTTAAAGTTGTACCACAGGACACACACATAGGAGGGTCATCAGCCCTCAGCAAAAACGAATAAGTCAAATGACTATGTCCTATGCGGGTCCGGGCAAGAACAACTTCCTCCTTACGATTCCTGCGCAGACTAGACTGCCACGGTTCAATTACAGGCTTTATACAATATAGTTTATTCCCAGTCTGTCTATTCCACAAATCCTGCCATTGGGAATGTATCTTTTGCTGTATTGTTTGCCTGTAGTCTGTATAGGGGACTGACAGGCAACAGTTATTATTGGGAATTGCTGATTTGGCTGCGGCATCAGCCAAATCATTTCCCTTAATCCCAATGTGGCTAGGAATCCAGCAGAAGCGGATGTCATATTCACGTTCACGGAGGAAGTGAATCTTCTGCTGAATGCTAGACAGAACTGGATGAGAATTATATTTCACGGTTATTAAAGCCTGTAACACGCTGAGAGAGTCAGAATATAAAATGAACCGTTGGTGTTGGCATTCACTTATGTGATCCAAGGCTAACTCTATTGCGTGCAGCTCTGCAGTAAATATGCTGCATTCAGAGGGAATCTGCTCCGATGTAGTGCTGTCTGTAAAGACAGCAGCAGATCCCACATATGATTCCGACTTCGAGCCGTCTGTGTAAACTGGCGCGAAGTCAGAATATTCAGCTCGGTGTGCTGAATAAAGCTGCAGGTAGACAGACGATGGAGTGTCCGACTTTCCCCAATTTCTAAGGGACAAGTCACATGCCGGATCATGAGCATGCCAGGGTGGAAGGGGTTCCTTCGGTGTTTGAGCAACTTTGTCTACCTTGATATTAAGTTCTTCGAGTAGCTCTTGGAGACGAATACCAAAAGGACGATTGGCAGTCTTTCGAGTGTTGTACAAATTTTCCCATCGTGGCTCAAAAACGGATAGCCACGTAGGATGGTCTGGCAAGGATTTTAGTTTTAGAGCGTAGTTTAGAGACAATTGCTTACGTCGAAGCGATAACGGCGGTTCGTTTGCTTCGACGTATAAGCTCTGGACAGGAGATGTTCGAAATGCTCCAGTAGCTATACGGAGGGCCTGATGATGGACAGGGTCCAGCCAACGAAGTACACTGTCTCTGGCCGAATTGTATACCAGGGACCCGTAATCAAGTCTGGATCGTACAAGTGCACGGTAGATGCGTAGTAGGGTGCATCGATCCGCACCCCAAGATGTAGAGGAAAGAGAGCGCAGAATATTCAGCCCTCTTGTGCACCTTGTGCGGAGTTGACGGATGTGATCCAGAAAGGTTAGCTTTTTATCAAATACGAGTCCCAAAACTTTTGTATCCGCCTCTACTGGAATAGCATTATGTCCGAGCCTTAATTCAGGTTCAGGATGAAGATTACGCTTGCGACAAAAGTGCACGCAAACGGTCTTCTCCGGCGAGAACCTGAAGCCATTAGCAAGTGCCCAGGAATTAAGGCGATCAATGGCTTTTTGCAGTTGTCTTTCAATAACCCTCATGTTGCATGACTGACAAAAAATGCTAGTCATCAACATAGAGGGCACTGTTTACGGTTGGAGGAAGTTGTTCTGTGATGGAATTTACTTTGATGGCGAAAAGCGTGACACTTAAAACTGATCCCTGTGGTACTCCCTCCTCTTGGCTAAAGGAACGAGAGAGTGAGGATCCCACACGAACTTGGAAAGATCGATTGTCTAAAAAGTTTTTAATAAAAATGGGGAGTCGTCCCCTAAGACCAAGGCTATGCAGATCTTTTAAGATGCCAAATCTCCAAGTTGTGTCATACGCTTTCTCCATGTCAAAGAACACCGACACCAAGTGTTCGCGTTTTAGGAAAGCATCCCGGATGGATGTTTCCAGTCTAATAAGATGGTCCAAAGTGGACCGGTTCCTTCGGAAGCCGCACTGGATATTGGAGAGAAGGTCATTTGATTCTAAGTACCAAATTAACCGAGAATTGACCATTCTCTCCAGGATTTTGCACAGACAGCTAGTCAGAGCAATAGGACGATAATTGGTAGTGCCTTTTGGATCCTTTCCTGGCTTAGCAAAGGCAAGAACGATTGCCTTGCGCCAGGAATCCGGAAACTGCCCTTCGATAAAGATTCTGTTATACAGAAGGAGCAGACAATCCATAGATTTTGGTGAAAGATGTTTAATCATGTCATAATGGATGTCATCTGGTCCAACAGCACTTGCTTTGGAAAGAGCGAGGGCTCTTTTCAGTTCCTGAATAGTAAAATCCCCGTCGTAGGGATAGAGGCCCTTGGACTTAAAATTAAGTGCTTCTCTTTCCAGTTTATGTTTCAGGACCAGGAACTCTGGGGAATACGAAGATGTTGCAGAGATGTTAGAGAATGTTTCCCCAAGAGCATTGGCTATTGCAGTTGGATCTGCAATAGCGCATCCATTATAATCTAGGATTGAAGAAGGGTGGGATGTATATTTTCCCTTCATTTTCCGGATTTTATCCCAGACTACCTTAGAATTGGTAGTCTGGTTAATAGATGACGTAAAACGGATCCATGATTCCTTTTGACTCTGACGGCGAATGTAGCGTGCTTTGGCTCGTGTGCGCTTGAAGGCTATTAGATTAGCAGTGGTAGGATATCGACGGAATATCCCCCACGCTTTGTTTTGGGCCTTTTTTGCTGCTGTGCATTGTGAATTCCACCAAGGTTTGGGAAATGGTGGAAACCGGTCAGATGTTTTTGGAACAGCTTTCGCAGCTGCTTGGACAATAATTTCTGTGATGTACTTAACTGCATCATTGATAGGCTCCTGACTGACTGTACTGAGGTCAAAATTTGCCTGATGTTGGAAGGCATTCCAGTCAGCCTGATCAAACTTCCACCGTGGTAACCTAAAAGGAAGACATGGTCTCCCACTGTGTAACAAGGTTATCACAGGGAAGTGATCACTTCCGTATAGATTCTCCTCCACTTCCCAAGTGAGTGAAGGGAGTAGAGAAGGGGAGCAGATAGAGAGATCAATGGCAGAAAACGTACGGGTAGGCATGTGGAAGAAGGTGTTTGTTCCAGTATTTACAAGGGAAAGGGCATTGTCATTGAGCATACGCTCTATGACCCGTCCCCTTCCATTGATGATAGCACTACCCCACAGGGTGTTATGTCCATTAAAATCCCCAAGAATTAAGAAAGGGGGCGGCAACTGCGTTACAAGATCATCAAGGGCTTCGTGGGAGATGTCAGTCCCAGGTGGCAAATAAATAGAGCAGACCGTTAATAGAAAACCCACTGTAAGGCGAATTGCAACAGCCTCTATGCTGGTTGTAATTAGCAATTGCTGAACTGGGGTCTGATTACTCACAAGGATAGCCACTCCTCCATGAGCAGGACCATCCACAATTCTATCCTTACGAAAGATTGTGATGTTATGCATGGTGGGATCATCGTTTGCTTTTAGATACGTCTCCTGCAAGCAAAAGCAAACTGGCTCGTGCTTTTGCAGGAGGGCCTTGATGTCATCAGTATTTCGCCGGAATCCACGACAATTCCATTGTAGGAATTTAGCCATTATTTTGGCTTGGTGGGTCCATCAGGCGGCTTCCGAACTGCTGAGGGCTTAATTTTATCAGTCTTGGCTTTATCTTTTTTGGGGAAGAATGGACGCTGTCCCGTGTCCATTTCTTCCTCCGCGAAGAGTTCCAAGACTGATTCATCCGGTACCTCCTTGTGCTCGACATCCATTGTTTCTGTTTTATCTGTTAGCTCTTTACCACTTGGTTTTGGTAGTGGTGGAGCACTCGGAGGTACGGATATAGGAGTGGCAGCTGACTGCGTTTTTTTGGTGGGCTTTTGTGAACTCAATAAATAGCGTGCAATCGGAGTGAATGACTCTTTTGGTGGTACAGTCATCTCTGTTTGTGTACCGATAGTGCACTTCGCAGAAACCTTCTGGGCATATGAAGGTTTCCCGCTATTTATTGGTTGCATGCGTCTTCTGGCCTCTGGGTAGGAGATATTCAGCTCTGTTTTTAGTTTTTGGATCTCTTTTTCATCCTTCCACCGCTGGCATGCTCTGGAGTAAGCAGGGTGCTCTCCTTGGCAATTTATACAGATCGGTTTAGAAGCTGAACATTCCTTGCTCTCGTGATCTTTTGAACCACATCGAGCACAGGCAGGGTTACCACGACAAGCCGTTTGTGAATGGCCGTATTTTTGGCATTTAAAGCACCTCAGTGGGTTTGGGATGTAAAGCCGCACTGGGCAGTTTAAATAGCCTGCCTTGATGGAACTTGGAGGCCGTGGGGTGTTAAATGTTATGATGAGAACTCGGGTAGGGACGAGATTCCCATCCTTCCGCATTGATATTCTCTTGACAGCCGTCACTCCTTGGTCTTTTAGTTCAGAGCAGATCTCTTCCTCAGAGACATGAAGAAGATCCCACTCTGAAATGACTCCTCGTGAAGAGTTCAAAGTTTTGTGGGGTGTTACACTGATCGGTATTCCCCCTATGGATGTCGCATTCAGGATTCTTTCTGCTTGCTTTGCACTGGAAGCTTCGATTAAAAGATCGCCAGAACGCAGCCGTTTTACAGATTTTGGTGATCCTGCCAGCCCTTCTAATCCTTTCTGGATAAAGAAGGGTGACATCTTCCCAATTGACTGCTCTCCGGTAGAATGGAGTATGAGGAAAAGCGGTGTAATAGATGGTCGTTTATCCTCAGTTCTGGCTCTTTTGGCAGAATTGGTGTCATTCTCATCTGATCGGTTAGGTAGGGGCCTTGTTGGGGCCCCAGAAGAAGGATTTAAATTACTCATGAGAGTAAAGAAAAAATGTCTGATGCCTAAGTACCTCAACCACCACGGAGCCCTACGAGGGGACGCCCACTCGTGAACTAGCAGGTACTGCGTACACGAATGGGACGCCGAGTTCGCTTAGAACACCATACCCACGTTACCAATAAATCTTTATCCCGTCCCAGGACCATAGGGAGGGAGACTTATTGGAACGCAGTTGACCCTAGCAGTATAAAACCACCCGCCGATTGATCCCAGTCGGGCCGGTTCGGGACCACCCGTCTCGTCGAAGCAGGGGCCAAAGTGGTGTATTGAAGCTGGGCCCCTCAACCACCAGGATCCCCCTTTCCGCTTCCACGGGTCGCGGCGCACGGCTGCACACGCCGGATTCCAACGATGTAACCCTGGAACCAAGGTATGGGCGTTAGATCCCAGTGATGCTAATCTGGAAGTCCAGCAGCATCACTGGGAGGTCCCCTCACCACGTACAGGTGCCCACGTCGAAGGGCGAGCAATGCGACACCGTTTTATCCGTCCAACACATTTTATGCGATTGTACCAATTTTATAAATGCTCGTTTTAACGCTTTTACCCATCTGACTGAGCCATATACACTCAGTCAGATTTTAAATGACAACGACAATGTGTCAGCAGTTTTTAAATTTTTAAAATCGATCAATATGTATACACTCATATGAAATATACAATTTGCTTTTATGTATTGATATGTCTGTATATATATATATACACATGCAACTTTAGACGAAGTAACCTTTTTTAAAACTAACAAGTCTAATTTTCTTTTTGCATTTTATTGATTCCTTGGCGCACTATAACCTTGCTGTTTTTGCGCCACAAATATCCAAATCAATCAATCAATCAATCAATCACTGTAGTGCCTGAGGGTGGGACGCGGTGACCAGATGTTGCTGCTTCCCACCTGCTAAGAGCCGGGTGTTGGCCGACAACACAATAACAGAGCATATCATTACACTTACACACTCAACACACTTCATAAAAATGGCCGTCTTTGGCGCAACCTTCTTCACAAGATGTACAACATCGGCTAATGGAGGAACCCTGGGGCCCGCCACAACATTTATTTATTTATTTATTTATTAAATCTGTTTATTGCTCTGCCAAAGAGCCACCCCCTGGACAGCTAGAAGCTAGGGGGGTGATATTACACACAGAGGTTAAGACAGGGACATGTGCCTGGCGGTTACATGGGGCCCAGGTATGCTTAACCCGACAGGTACAGAACTTAGTGTTTATTATTTTACATAATTAAAAGAATTAAAGGGTATTATTTTCTCTAAATTGCTATAAATTACATAAGCATGAGGGAAATATACAAAATATAAAGAAATGAGGCAGTCCTTCACCGGTTGTTTCACGTGGTATCTCTTCAATTCTTCAATCTTGAACGTAATAGTGCAGCCAGGCGTCTTTGGAGTAGTAGATTCTAAGTAAGAGGACCAGTGATGGCTTCACCTATCTTTAACGGGATGCATTGTGGTGGCATTTTCCTTCTGGTGGCGTCTCATAAGTGAACGTTTGCATAAGTGTCCTTTAGCTTTTGACGTCTGTATGAATGCTGTTCGCAGAATCTATCCAGGTCGATGGCTAGATTGTTCATCAAATCTACCGTGTTTCCTGGGAACATGCGTCTCAATCCTTTCAGGTTGTTCAAGCTGATTGTGAGTGGGAGCCTTGGGTCCATTTGATTCCTTCCGGCAATGCGTGGAGTTTTTATTAAATCTGTGATGTCAGGGGTGTCGAGTCGTCTTGTGATTAGTCTGGCAAGTGTAAGAAGATTTGCTGCCACAATCTGTTGTTTCCATGGGGTGACTTCCAGATTTACATGAACATCACATGAATACCCCCCCCCCGTAGTGCCTGCCAACGAGTATCCATTTTTCGCCTATTTGCCTATTTTGCTGTCTTCATTTCTTTCGTATATGTGAGTGGAAGCTCCTTGTTGAGGTTGAGCGGCATGTGTCGTTTGTTTATCCTCCTTAAAAATTGGTATTGGTGTAGTTGTTGGGTGTTAGGAGCATCAGCGACTAAGGCCATATTGCTCCATGTTTCGTGTGTTCTGAAGTCGATTTTCTGTTTCCTGGACGAAAAATCAGAGTTTCCGGGAGAAAAATCTCCCGTTACCCTCATCTGAGACCGACTAACTGAACCACGTTGTGGAAAGGCCCACAAGAATTCCTTCCGTCACCGAAAGGATACGAACTCGGGTCTTTTCCACCCTGTGCGGGCAGGACGGCAATCTTACCAACTGTGTACCCACGATGGCTACGACTTGGTAGATTGGCGCTGTGTTTTCCTAGAAGTAATCCCTCAGGTTCTTAATCGCATTCTGCTGTTGGTCAATGAGGGCCTTGATCACCTTGTGTTCTAACAATTGCATGTGCATCATCCCCAGATATTTGTAGGTCTTACCGTCTGTCATGGCTTCAATCTTTCCACCTGTTTTCAGCTGGTGGTTTCAGCAGATTGGAATTTCTGATGAAACCCATAGGTCTTGCATTTATTGCATCCTAATATCAGTGCTGAACTATTCGGTGATTCGGGATAGATGTTGGAGTTTTGTTTTGTTTACGGCATAGAGTTTGATGTGATCGACGCATATCAGGTGAGAGACCGAGTACAGGTTCTTTTAGGGTATATGCGTTCTTGCTGTTGTTGAGCGGGGTGGACAGTGTCGGGTGGTAGACAAAACCACAGTGGACTGAGAGCATCTCCCTGGAAGATTCCTCTTCTGATTGATATCGGTCTGGTCGTGATGTTCTCGACCTTGAGGGTGGTCCTCCATTTCGCCACAGTTGCTTCTAGGAAGTGTGTCAGTGTCCAGTTGACTTCGAAGATCTTCAGTGTTTCGATAAGCCTGTTACGGGGCATGGAGTCGAAGCTCTAGCGGTAGTCGATGTAGGCCATGTACATATTGCGATGTTTCCTGTAGGCTTGCTCCACAACTGCCACAACAATGGTCAGTTGTTTCTTGCATCCTTTGCTCATCTGCTTGAATTCCTTTTGCTGCTCGCCCATGATGTTCTGGCTCCCCAAGTTGTCTGATATCTTCTTGGTTATGCAGCTAATCAGGAACTTGTATATATAGTTGGGAGACAGGTGATCGGTCCGTACTTCGCCGGGTTTGTGGTTTCTTTATACTTAGCCTTCAGATAAGTGATTCCTTGAGCCAGGGTGTCTTATCATCTGGGTGAACTGCTCTGCTATGTGCCTGTGTGTGCAGCTGAACTTCTTATAAGAGTAATTGTGGATGTCATCCAACTCTGGGGTTCGCCAGTTATGTTCCTGATCGACTGTTGTATTATTCCTCCTGAGTTTCCCATTTTGTCATCTCTTGTATGTCCTTGGTTTTTTTCCATTCTAGGTCTACCCAAGGATAAATTTCATTATGGCTCACGTCACTGCTCGATAGGCTGCCCCAGCACTGCCCCATCGCCTTCTGGTTGGGGGGGGGGGGGGTCCGTTCAATTCCTTCTCCTCTTGTTCGATGTTTCTGTAGACGGCTCTTCGGTTTCCATCAAATATCCGGTTGTCTGCTTTTCTCTCGGAAAATTTTCTTGCTGAATGCAAGGAGTCTCTGACTGGGGGTGTCAAGGTATTTTTCGATTCTCTGATTATAGGCCTCGTGCTTTCTGTGGATACTGTCTTTCTTGAGGATGGTATTTACTTTTCTGACCGGCTTCTTACTTCTATCACCCCCGTTGGTACTGGGTCATTTAGCAGCCCATCTTGACTCTTAATTCTCCAATCTTCTGGTGTAGCCTTCTTTTCCAGGCTGTTGGTTCCTTGTCTTCGAGTCTTGTTTTCTATTGGTTTTTGGTTTCTCTCTCGTTTATCTTGGTGGCTGATATAGCGCCACAATAAATGGCTGTGCGATGACATGCGTCTTTGTGGGATCCATTCCCTCGAATTCTTTTAGAAGCTTCTTACAGTCTTCTTCGATTCTGGACATTGCAACCTCGTCTCTTTCCACTTAGGCTGCTCTGGTTTGTACTTGTATTTTCTATCCCTCCTCTAGTTCGGTTCGGTTGTTTCTATATTCTTTGTAGTTGGTCCTGCTTGATTTTTTCCAAGGTTGCAGGAACTATCTATCATGTTCTTCATGGTGAGGGTCCGTCTGTGGTCTGCTATTCGTTAACCTGAAGAGTCGGGAACAGTTCCCGACTCTTCAGGTCAACGAATAGCAGACCACAGACGCAAGGGCGACTAAGGCCATGATGCGCGAAGTCAAGTATTTAAAAGAGAATAGGATACATGTAACTTAAAAATGATATATCAGTATATACAAATGACTAAAAGACAGGTAAATTTAGATAATAAATTCAAGTAAAAAAAGAGATGTATACGGTACGTACTAAAACCATTTATATGCGAGTATAGAGGTTTGTGAGTTTTAAAAATTTAAAACTTGTGGACATTTCGTCTTTATCAGCTAAAATCTGACTGAGTGTATAAGTCTCAGTCAGATGATTAAAAGCTCTAAAACATAAACTGCGTTCATTTAAAAATCTAGGACACTCAGTAACGACACGTTTCACAGTTAAAATGGTGTCACAGTGCCCGCACATAGGACAGTCAGCAGCCCTCAGCAGAAAAGCATGTGTCAAATGACTATCCTATGCGGAGCAGAGCAGAACAACTTCCTCCTTACGGTCCCTGCGAAGACTAGACGGCCAATGTTCGATTACAGGCTTAGTATCGTGTATAGCTTATTTTCAGCCTGCCCATGCCAAGAGTGTTGCCATTGGGAAACCAGTTTCTTTCTAATTACTTGCCTGAAGTCTGTATAGGGAACTAACAGACAAGAGTTATAACGGGTCACTGATTTGGCTGCAAAGTCCACGAAATCATTTCCCAGGATCCCAATGTGGCTGGGGATCCAGCCGAAGCGAATATCGAATTGCGGGGATCCAGCAGAAGCGAATAGCAAATGGTGCTTTGTCCAAGTCTCAATTCAGGTTCGGGGGTGAAGATTACGTTTGCGGCAAAAATGGACGCAAACGGTCTGGTCTTCTCCGATGAGAACTTGAAACCATTGGCCTTTGCCCAGGAGTTAAGACGATTAACAGCTTGTTGTAGTTGTCTCTTTATAACTCTCATTTGTTTGTTTGTTTGTTTGTTTGTGTTTTATTGGCGCATCAGCAGCTGAGGCTATAATGCGCCAAGAAGAGGTAACATAAAAATTTAAGCTCTCGGTGACCTAATTGGTTAGGCCACCGCGTCACGGTATATAATAACAAATAGCTAAAAAATAAATTAATAAAGAAATAACAATAACGTATACATTTCAGATACAATTAAAAACTTTTATTAATTTAAAATAGCTAAAGACAGCAGACACATGGTCATTGTCGGATAAAATCTGACTGAGTGTATAAGGCTCGGTCAGATGATTAAAAGCGGTAAAACGGATATTCCTAAAATTTGGACAATCGATTAAAAGGTGTCTGATAGTTAAAACTGTGCCGCAGGACTGACACATAGGAGGGTCATCAGCCCTCAGCAAAAACGAATGAGTCAAATGACTGTGTCCTATGCGGGTCCGGGCAAGAACAACTTCCTCCTTACGATTCCTGCGCAGACTAGACTGCCACGGTTCAATAACAGGCTTTATATGATATAATTTATTCGCAGTCTGTCTATTCCACGAATCCTGCCATTGGGCATATATCTTTTGGTGTATTATTTGCCTGTAGTTTGTATAGGGGACTGACAGGCAGCGGTTATTATTGGGAATTGCTGATTTGGCTGCGGCGTCAGCCAAATCATTTCCCCTAATCCCAATGTGACTGGGAATCCAGCAGAAGCGAATGTCATATTCGCGTTCATGGAGAACGTGAATCTTCTGCTGAATGCTAGACAGAACTGGATGAGGATTATACCTCACAGATATTAAAGCCTGTAACGTGCTAAGAGAGTCGGAATATAAAATGAACCGTTGGTATTGGCATTTACTAATATGATCCAAGGCTAACTCTACAGCGTGCAGCTCTGCAGTAAATATGCTGCAATCAGAGGGAATCTGCTCTGAGATAGTGCTGTCTGTAAAGACAGCAGCAGATCCCACATATGATTCTGACTTCGAACCGTCTGTGTAGACTGGCGCGAAGTCGGAATATTCAGTTCGGTGTGCTGAATGAAGCTGCAGGTAGACAGACGATGGCGTGTCCGACTTTCCCCAGTTTCTAAGCGACAAGTCGCATGTCGGGACACGAGCATGCCAGGGTGGAAAGGGTTGCTTTGATGTTTGGGCAACCTTGTCTACCTTGATATTAAGTTCTTTGAGTAGCTCTTGGAAACGAATACCAAATGGACGATTGGCAGTCTTACGAGTATTGTATATATTTTCCCATCGTGGCTCAAAAACGAATGGCCACGTAGGATGGTCTGGCAGGGATTTCAGTTTTAAAGCATACTTTAAAGACAACTGCTTACGTCGAAGCGATAACGGTGGTTCGTTTGCTTCAACGTATAAGCTCTGGACAGGAGATGTGCGATATGCTCCAGTAGCAATACGTAGGGCCTGATGATGGACGGGGTCCAACCATCGCAGGACACTGTCTCTGGCTGAGGAATATACCTGGGACCCATAATCTACTTTGGATCGCACAAGTGCACGGTAAAGCCAAAGAAGGGTGCTTCTGTCTGCTCCCCAAGTTGTAGAGGAGAGCGAGCGGAGGATATTAAGCCCACGTGTGCACTTTGTGCGGAGTTGACGAATATGATCCAAGAAGGTCAGTTTTTTATCGAAGATGAGTCCCAAGAATTTTGTGTTCGCTGCTACTGGAATAGCATTTTGTCCGAGCCTTAATTCAGGTTCAGGATGAAGATTACGCTTGCGACAAAAGTGTACACAAACGGTCTTCTCCGGCGAGAAACTGAAGCCATTAGCAAGTGCCCAGGAATTCAAGCTATCAATGGCTTTCTGCAGTTGTCTTTCAATAACCCTCATGTTGCACGACTGGCAAAAAATGCTAAAGTCATCATCATAGAGGGCACTGTTTACGGTTGGAGGAAGTTGTTCTGTGATGGAATTAATTTTAATGGCAAAAAGCGTGACACTTAATACAGATCCTTGTGGTACTCCCTCCTCTTGGCTAAAGGAGCGATAGAGTGAGGATCCCACACGAACTTGGAACGATCGATTGGCTAAAAAGTTTTGAATAAAAAAGGGCAGATGCCCTCTTAGGCCTAGGCTATGTAAATCTTTTAAAATGCCAAATCTCCAAGTTGTGTCATACGCTTTCTCCATGTCAAAGAATACCGACACCAAGTGTTCGCGTTTTAGGAAAGCATCCCGGATGGATGCTTCCAATCTAATAAGATGGTCCAAAGTGGACCGGTTCCTTCGGAAGCCGCACTGGATGCTGGAGAGAAGGTCATTGGATTCTAAATACCATACTAAACGAGAATTAACCATTCTCTCCAGGATTTTGCACAGACAGCTAGTCAGAGCAATAGGACGATAGTTGGTGGTGACTTTTGGATCCTTTCCTGGCTTAGGGAAGGCAAGAACGATTGCCTTTCGCCAGGAGTCCGGAAACTGCCCTTCAGTAAAGATTCTGTTATACAGAAGGAGCAGACAATCCATAGATTTTGGTGAAAGATTTTTAATCATTTCATAATGGATGCCATCTGGTCCTACAGCACTTGCATTAGAAAGAGTGAGGGCTCTCTTCAATTCCTGCATAGTGAACGCCCCGTTGTAGGGATAGAGGCCCTTGGACTTGAAATTGAGTGCCTGCTTTTCGATTTTATGTTTCAGGACCAGGAACTCTGGGGAATACGAAGATGTTCCGGAGATGTTAGAGAATGTTTCCCCAAGAGCATTGGCTATTGCAGTTGGATCTGCAATAGCGCATCCATTATAATCTAGTATTGAAGAAGGGTGGGATGTATATTTCCCCTTCATTTTCCGGATTTTATCCCAGACTACCTTAGAATTGGTAGCCTGGTTAATAGATGATGTAAAACGGATCCACGATTCCTTTTGACTCTGACGACGGATGTAGCGTGCTTTGGCTCGTGCACGTTTGAAGGCTATAAGGTTGTTCGTGGTAGGATATCGGCGAAATATCCCACACGCTTTGTTTTGAGCCTTTTTTGCTGCTGTGCATTGTGAATTCCACCAAGGTTTGGGAAATGGTGGAAACCGGGCTGATGTTTTTGGGACAGCATTAGCAGCTGCTTGGACGATGATTTCTGTGATGTACTTTACTGCGTCATTGATCGGCTCTTGACTGACAGTGCAAAGATCAAAATTTGCCTGATGTTGGAAGGCAGTCCAGTCAGCCTGATCAATCTTCCACCGTGGTAACCTGAAAGGAAGACATGGTCTCCCACTGTGTAACAAGGTTATCACGGGGAAGTGATCGCTTCCGTATGGATTCTCCTCCACTTCCCAAGTGAGTGAAGGGAGTAGAGAAGGGGAGCAGATAGAGAGATCAATGGCAGAAAAGGTACGGGTAGGCATGTGGAAAAAGGTGTTTCTTCCAGTATTTAGAAGGCAAAGGTCATTGTCATTGAGCATACGCTCAATGACTCGTCCCCGTCTATTGATGTTAGCACTACCCCACAGGGTGTTATGTCCGTTAAAATCCGCGAGAAGTAAGAGAGGGGGAGGCAGCTGCGATAGAAGATCATCAAGGTCTGCCTGGGAGATGTCAGTTCCAGGCGGCAAATAGATAGAGCAGACGGTTAATAAAAATCCCACCGTAAGGCGAATTGCGACGGCTTCTATGCTAGTTGTAATTGGCAAGGGCTGCACTGGGGTCTGGTTACCCACAAGGATAGCCACTCCCCCATGTACAGAACCCTCCGCAATTCTATCCTTACGAAAAATTGTGGTGTTATGCATCGTGGGATCATCATTTGCCTTTAGATATGTCTCCTGCAAGCAAAAGCAAACTGGCTCGTGCTTTTGCAGGAGAGCCTTGATGTCATCAATATTTCGCCGGAATCCACGACAATTCCATTGTAGGAATTTAGCCATTATTTTGGCTTGGTGGGTCCATCAGGCGGCTTCCGAGGTGCTGAGGGCTTACTTTTATCAGTCTTGGATTTGTCTTTTTTGGGGAAGAAAGGACGCTGTCCCGTGTCCATTTCCTCCTCCGCAAAGAGTTCCAAGACTGAATCTTCGGGTACCTCCTTCTGCTCGACATCCATCTTATCATGGGTACTAGGGGGTACTTCCCCTTTTTTATTCTTTTCTTTAATAGTTACCTTTGGAACTTGTGGAGCGTTAGGAGGTACCGATATAGGAGTGGCAGCTGATTGGTTCTTCTGCGCAGGTTTTTGAGAACTTAAAAGGTAACGCGCGATGGGAGTGAAAGACTCCTTTGGAGGAATGGTCATGTCCGTCTGAGTTTCGACGGAACATCTCCCTGCTACCTTCTGGGCGTAGGTAGGTCTGTTGGTATTCCGGGGTTTGACCGATTTCCTTGCCTCCTGGTATGATATATTTAGCTCTGCCTTCAGCCGTTGAATTTCTTTTTCTTCTTTCCACCTCTGGCATGCTCGTGAGTAGGCCGGGTGTTCGCTCTCACAGTTAATACAGGTGGGTTTTGCGGCTGAACATGCTGTTGTTTCGTGGTCCTTTGCACCGCATCGAGCGCATGCAAGGACTCCACGGCAGGCCATTTGAGAATGTCCATACTTCTGGCACTTAAAGCACCGTAAAGGGTTCGGAACGTATGGACGCACTGAACTGTTGATGTATCCAGCTTTTATCTCGTCAGGAGGTTTAGGAGAGTTAAAAGTCAGGATAACGCTCCTGGTTTTAACTATTTTTCCATCCCTTCGCGCAGTAATTCTCTTGACGGCAATAACTCCCTGGGGTTTTAATTCAGAGCAGATTTCCTCCTCGGTTACGTCGAGAAGGTCCCACTCCGAAATGACACCTCTCGATGAGTTGAGTGTTCTATGTGGTGTCACTGTTATAGGGATTCCTCCGATTGATGTTGTTCGGAGTAGATGTTCTGATTGCCGGTCATTTTTAGTTTCAATTAAAAGGTCTCCAGAACGAAGCCTCTTAACTGATTTGGGTGAACCTGCTAACCCGTCTAACCCTTTATGTATAAAAAAGGGCGACATTTTACCAATTGGTGTCTCATTGGTAGAATGCATAATTAGGAACCTTGGGACTGGCCCTGATGGTAGTTCGGTTCGCTGCCTCTTATTAGCAATAACGCTATCTGCTTCTGTTTCATTTGTTTCAGATAGGGACTGGGTTGGGGCCCCTGAAGAAATATGTTTATCAGGATTCATAGAGGTTTTTTATTTGTTCAGTGCCCGGGCTCCCCACCCACCACGGAGCTCAAAGGGACGCCCACTACCCGGCATGCAATAAATGCGCTCGGGAGTGGGACGCCAGGGCTACCCAGACACTATACCCGCACCGCCGCCAGCCTGAATCCTGTCCCTCGGACCATGAGGGTAGGGGCGTGGCATTGACACGGTTGACCCTCGCAGGCGAGCCTACTAGCCGATTGATCCTAGCCGGGCCTTCCAGGACCACCCGTCTTGTCGAAGCAGGGGCCAAAGTGGTGTATTGAAGCTGGGCCCCTCAACCACCAGGATCCCCCTTTCCGAATTTCCACGGGTCGCAGCGCACGCAAACACGCCGGATTCCATTGATGTAAGCCCGGAACCTAGGCTGTGGGCGTTGGATCCCAGTGATGCTAGTCTGGAAGTCCAGCAGCGTCACTGGGAGGTCCCCTCACCACGTACAGGTGCCCACATCGAGGGGTTATAACTCTCATGTTGCATAACTTGGTAAAAATGCTGGTCATCAACACAGAGTGCATCGTTTACGGTAGGAGGAAGTTTTTCGGTAATAGAGTTAATTTTAATGGCAAAAAGCGTAACACTTAAGACAGATCCTTGCAGTATCCCTTCCTCTTGGTAAAAGGGCCGGGAAAGTGTGGAAACTTGGAAGAGACGGGAAGATAAAGTTTTTAATAAAAGCAGGAAGGTGGCCTCTAAGACCAAAGTTGTAAATATCTTTTAAAATTCCAAATCTCCAATAGTGTCATACGCTTTTTCCATATCAAAGAACATTGACACCAGGTACTGTCTTTTAAGGAAAGCATCTCGGATAGATGTTTCAATTCTAATTAAGTGGTCCAAAGAGGACCTATTCTTTCGGAAGCCGGAATGATTTCGACCGTTCCAACCAATTGATATGTAGTTTCATTGCTATATAGGTCTCTAGCTTGGATACTTCGTGGTATGCATGCATGGTGAACGTATTAATTTCGATGGTTCATTTCATGCGTTGACTTTTTCTTCCTTCCTGGGTGGTTATTAGCTCAGTTGTTCAGGAAGCACTTCCAGTTGGTGGTACTGGATGGTCTTGCCCTTCTCTTGCGGTAGCCATACGAGGCACAGTGCCATTTGCTCCACTCTGTTCTTCGCAAGAAGTCTACGATTTTTCGAACTCGCTCCTCTGAACTTGGCTGCGCCATGTAGTGGTAGTGGCAGTTCTTCGGAACGACACTAGATGGCGCCACACTCTGGCTAAACCATCGCTTCCACCTTGGTAGAGGTAAGTCCGATAAAGCGACTTTCACGAGTTTTACCCTCCGACACTTGCGTTTTCTGCGCCGGAATTCCATCTCGGGTCCATTATATTGGTGGTATGCGTCATCGTAACCAATGGGCTAATCGTCCCTTTATTATTATTGTTATTATTGATCGAAATGAGGAAATAAAAATGCTTATGTCAATGTTAGAAACTGGTCGTGCAGGGTATTCTAGTGCTATAATTCATACTTATCACTAAACGTATGAAAAAAATTGTCTTGAATCAATACAGATTTGGGGGAATGCTGTAATTTCTGTTAAATTTTCTCTTTCGGGGAAATAATTAAACCAAATGATAGTATAGATCATTTAACTTCGGATAACAATGCCACCAATTCATTATCAGCTATAATTTTGACAATTTCGTGATCGAGGTTTTCAACTTCGATTTTATAGATAGGGACACTCCTCCTCCTCCTAAAAATTCCAGAGATATTTTTTTATAAAATAATATCATGTGCCTGATTTATAGAATTTATTTCCAAAATGTCTACAGATGGTGTTATTAACCTATAGTGAGGGAAATATCAAGGATCACAAACGTTCAAGTTGATTTTTAGGATAAAATTAAGACATACGTTAAGAATTTAACAAAAATAGTTTATATTCCCTGGGATTGTTTAACCAGAGGGTAGAAACTCGTAATGGACCTCGTGAGCTGCATTCCATCAGACACAAAACAAAATTTCCTGTTGGCGAAGTGGAAGCTTCTTTGTGTGTTTGGTACAGGTTTCCAAGATGATAACCAATAATGCAATCGTTATAATGCTACGCCATTTTCGTCGAACGTCAAGAAATGGTCCAAAACGCTCATCTAGAGATTGTTGTTGGCTGTGATTGGCTGGAGATTGTTGTTGGTTGTTTATATGGAACCCATTTGCTCAGTTTGTACACCTTTCCCAGTCGATGCAAATGTAAACGAATGGGTTCATCGCTCAAATTGAATCTTTATGCAAGCACCTGGCATTTGGCTGGAATTCGACTCGATGGAGCTCTTTAGTTCGTATTTATATACATAATCCATTTGTTATAAGTTTAACATCATATTTGACGAGTGGAGGCTGCAAATATCAAATAAAATAAAATAGGAATTTTCGTTGACTAAGTTCACCTAAGTGGAATTATAAAATTATACCAAGAGTGTCAATTAGGTTGACTGGTATCCCATAAAATCTAATTTCCTTATCTAATATCAATCTGCCTCGTTCTAAGACCTGTTTTTCTTTTCTGCTTCCTATTTACAAGTCCTCTGGTATTTATCTAACTATTGAATAAATTGAGGTCAAATATGCTTTTTATTCCTACCAAATCTAAGTATTCTTCACAACTTTCTCTGCTCTCAAGTGAATTCTGATGAAAAGCAGTCTTAAAAGAGAATACGAGAACATCATGAATTATATCTAATTTTAATTAGTATTTAAGTGTAAATTCACCAATCCCTGGTAATCTCCTAAATTTTAAAGGACCCTTATTTTATTTCATTTATTTTTAAAATATATAGGACAACATCGGACAAATTTAAAAGGACTTCAGCGAGCTTATTACCAGAATATAAGAATGCGTGTCACAGGTCAGCCATGCTGAAATAAAAGCAGGTCACCCGAGTGAAATGCTGAATAGACAGACTTCTCTATTAGATATTTTTTGTACCTGTTTTGTTACAGAAAGACTTATTATTGTGTTCTAGATGCATATTCAAGATGCATTATTATTACTCTCTCTCTCTCTCTCTCTCGCTCTCTCTCTCTGTGTGGGTCTAGAACGGTAGACATGAGACAGGGTCGTGGAGGAGAAATTTATCAACTGTAAAAATAAAATAAAATGCACTCTAAGACAATTATATCCAGCAACTAAATGTCTAAATCACGTTTCTAGAGAAGTGCAGCTAAGACAGTCGTCTCTCCAAAACATCCCAATGCTTAGCCCTGATATTGTTGTTGTTTTGGCACAAGGGCTACTATGACCAAATTGCCCCTATTTCTGTGGAGAGACACCGTACACATCAGTAAAGCAAGTTTATAACAGCATATATATATTAGTCTGTTTCAGAAAGTGAAAAAATTCAGATAAACTAGAGTTGTCTCCAAGAACATGTCTTAGTTGAAGAGACTCATTAAAGTTATGGAAGGATCGGAATGATGTGAATCTGATAGACTGATAATGATCGCATTATATAAGAATATGTTTTATTGTGCTGAATCACAATGCAAGCATAGTGGTGGGGTTATTTCCTTGCAATAAATAGAGATGCGTAAGGTGGGTATGTCCAATACGTGCTATGGCAAGTACAACCTCTTCGTGTCTGTTTGAGCGTAAACTAGTTGTTGTTGTTCTGGAGGCTTAATGGCACATAAGCTGCTAAGACTATAATGTGCCTATTCACTTATTATATTAAAACATGAGTTTTCCCTAGATCAAAAGAAAGTCTGAAATCAGAAATAATTGAAAAGCCCAGTTTGCCGGAGAAAGTCAAAAAATTCGGAAATATTTGCCTTATCACCAATGAGATTTTCAAGAGTTACTGGTTTATGAAGGTTTACCAGTGATATCAAGGATGAAGTTCTGCCTTGTTTATAATAGGGGCAGTCAATAAGAATATGTTTTACAGTCAAATTATTAGAACAATGTGTACATTGTGGTGGATCATCTCCTGTGAGTAAATGAAGGTGGGTCAGATGGGTATGTCCTATTCTTGCCCTTGATTTGATTTGATTTGGTTTTTTATGGCGCATTGGCAGCAAAGGCCATGATGCGCCAAGTCACATTTTAAAAAGCTATTAAACATTTGGGTAGCCAAGGCCACCACGTCAAACGATTATTGTGTTAAAAAGGTATAATAGTAAAAGCATAAAACTTAGAGCTTTGTATAAAAATTAATAAATTGTAAAAAATTAAAGACGTCAGACATATTGTGTCTGTCACCTATAATCTGACTGAGTGTAAATGGCTCAGTCAAATTATTAAAAGCGGTAAAATACAAGCATCGGGCTTCTATAAAAACAGGACATTCTATTAAAATATGAAGAACGGTTAAAATAACATTACACATCTCGCACATAGGTGGGTCATCCGCCCTCAGCAAGTAGGAATGAGTTAGATGACTATGACCTATGCGGAGCCGAGCAAGAACAACTTCCTCTCTTCGGACCCTGCGTAGACTGGACTGCCATTGCGAAATTACAGGCTTGATTTGATGTAATTTATTTGTGGTCTGTCCGTGCCAAGAATCTTGCCATTGGGAAAGCAGTTTAGAACGTATTATTTGCCTGTAGTCTGTATAGGGGACTGACAGGCAATGATTATCCAGGGAAATGGCTGATTTGGCAGCAGCATCAGCAGATTCATTTCCCCGGATCCCAATGTGGCTTGGGATCCAGCAAAAGCGAATATCGAATTCTAATTTCTTGAGAGAAAAAAGAATCTGCTGGATCCTGGACAGGATCGGATGAGGGTTAAAACCCACCGATACCAGAGCCTGTAACACGCTCGATGAGTCGCAGTAAATCATATACCTCTGGTAGTCGCAATTTTTAATGTGATCTAGGGCTGTTTGTATTGCATGCAACTCTGCAGTATAAATGCTAGTTTCTTGTGGGATCTTACAGGATATTGTTTTGTGAGGGAACACAACAGCAGATCCCACATGACATTCTAACTTTGAGCCATCTGTATAGATTGGCAGAAAGTCAGAATACTGCTGTCGATGTACTGCAAAGAGTTGCTGGTAGACAGATGGCGGTGTAGTAGCCATCTCCCAGATCTTAAGGGAGAAGTCGCAAGTTGGAAAATGAGCATGCCAGGGTGGAAAGAATTGCCTTGGTGACTGGGCAACATTGTCTACCGTCAAGTTCAGCTCGTTCAGCAGCCCTTGAATGCGAATACCAAAAGGTTTGTTGGCAGTCCGACGGGTGTTGTAGAGATTTTCCCAACGCGGCTCAAAAACGGATGGCCACGTGGGATGATCAGGCAGGGATTTTAATTTGAAGGCGTACTGTAAGGACAACTGTTTACGTCGAAGAGACAGAGATGGTTCATTTGCTTCGACGTAAAGGCTTTGGACAGGAGATGTGCGAAATGCTCCAGTGGCTGTCCGGATGGCTTGATGGTGGATTGGATCTAACCACCGAAGGGCACTATCTCTAGCAGAACCATAGACCTGAGACCCATAATCGAGTTTGGAACGGTTTGGTTTTGGTTTGGTTTTGGTTTTGGGTTTATTGGCGCATTAGCTACTAAGGCTATAATGCGCCAAGACCAGGTCATTTGTAAAAAAAATTTTTTTTTTTAAACTTTCAGTGACCTAATTAGTTAGGTCACTATGTCAAAAGGATATAGCAAATATATAAAAGAAATATGTAAAAATTTTATATACGAGTAAAAATGTTTATTGAATTTAAAAAGCTAAAAACAGCAGACACATTGTCATTGTCAGATAAAATCTGACTGAGTGTATATGGCTCAGTGAGATGGTTAAAAGCGGTACAACGGATATTGTTAAAATCTGGACATTCAATTAAAATGTGATGAATAGATAAAATTGTGCCACAGTTCTCGCACATAGGACAGTCATCTGCCCTCAACAGAAAAGAATGTGTAAGATGACTATGTCCTATTCGTAGGCGAACTAGCACAACTTCCTCCTTACGATTCCTGCGCAGACTAGACTGCCATGGTTCAATTACAGGCTTTATGCGATATAATTTATTCGCAGTCTGTCTATTCCACGAATCCTGCCATTGGGAGTGTATGTTTTGGTTTATTATTTGCCTGTAGTCTGTATAGGGGACTAACAGGCAACGGCTATTATTGGGAATGGCTGATTTGGCTGCGGCGTCAGCCAAATCATTTCCCCTAATCCCAATGTGGCTAGGAATCCAGCAGAAGCGGATGTCATATTCGCGTTCATGGAGAACGTGAATCTTCTGCTGAATGCTAGACAGAACTGGATGAGGATTATATCTCACGGATATTAAAGCCTGTAACATGCTAAGAGAGTCGGAATATAAAATGAACCGTTGGTATTGGCATTTACTAATTTGATCCAAGGCTAACTCTACAGCGCGCAGCTCTGCAGTAAATATGCTGCATTCAGAGGGAATCTGCTCTGATATAGTGCTGTCTGTAAAGACAGCAGCAGATCCCACATATGATTCTGCCTTCGAACCGTCTGTGTAGACTGGTGCGAAGTCAGAATTTTCAGTTCGGTGTGCTGAATGAAGCTGCAGGTAGACCGATGATTCAGTGTCTGACTTTCCCCAATTTCGAAGGGAAAAGTCACATGCCGGGACATGAGCATGCCAGGGTGGAAGGGGTTGCTTTGGTGTTTGGGCAACCTTGTCTACCTTGATATTAAATTCTTTGAGTAGCTCTTGGAAACGAATACCAAAAGGACGATTGGCAGTCTTACGAGTATTGTATAAATTTTCCCATCGTGGCTCAAAAACGAATGGCCACGTAGGATAGTCTGGCAGGGATTTCAGTTTTAAAGCATACTTTAAAGACAACTGCTTACGTCGAAGCGAAAACGGTGGTTCGTTTGCTTCGACGTATAAGCTCTGGACAGGAGATGTGCGATATGCTCCAGTAGCAATACGTCGGGCCTGATGATGGACGGGGTCCAGCCACCGCAGGACACTGTCTCTGGCTGAAGAATATACCTGGGACCCATAATCTAGTTGGGACCGCACAAGTGCACGGTAAAGCCGAAGAAGGGTACATCGGTCTGCTCCCCAAGATGTAGAGGAGAGCGAGCGGAGAATGTTAAGCCCACGTGTGCACTTTGTGCGGAGTTGACGAATATGTTCCAAAAAGGTTAGTTTTTTATCGAATATGAGTCCCAAGAATTTTGTGTTCGCTGCTACTGGAATAGCATTTTGTCCGAGCCTTAATTCAGGTTCAGGATGAAGATTACGCTTGCGACAAAAGTGTACGCAAACGGTCTTCTCCGGCGAGAACCTGAAGCCATTACCAAGTGCCCAGGAATTAAGGCGATCAATGGCTTTCTGCAGTTGTCTTTCAATAACCCTCATGTTGCATGACTGACAAAATATGCTAAAGTCATCAACATAGAGGGCACAGTTTACAGTTGGAGGAAGTTGTTCTGTGATGGAATTGACTTTGATGGCAAAAAGCGTGACAATTAATACTGATCTTTGTGGTACTCCCTCCTCTTGGCTGAAGGGACGAGAGAGTGAGGATCCCACACGAACTTGGAAAGATCGATTGGCTAAAAAGTTTTGAATAAAAAAGGGGAGATGCCCCCTAAGGCCAAGGCTATGCAGATCTTTTAAAATGCCAAATCTCCAAGTTGTGTCATACGCTTTTTCCATGTCAAAGAACACCGACACCAAGTGTTCGCGTTTTAGGAAAGCATCCCGGATGGATGCTTCCAATCTAATAAGATGGTCCAAAGTGGACCGGTTCTTTCGGAAGCCGCACTGGATGTTGGAGAGAAGGTCATTGATTCTAAATACAATATTAAACGAGAATTGACCATTCTCTCCAAGATTTTGCATAGACAGCTAGTCAGAGCAATAGGACGATAACTGGTGGCGACTTTTGGATCCTTTCCTGGCTTGGGGAAGGCAAGAACGATTGCCTTTCGCCAGGAGTCCGGAAACTGCCCTTCAGTAAAGATTCTGTTATACAGAAGGAGCAGACAATCCATAGATTTTGGTGAAAGATGTTTAATCATGTCATAATGGATGCCATCTGGTCCAACAGCACTTGCTTTGGAAAGAGCGAGGGCCCTTTTCAGTTCCTGAATAGTAAAATCCCCGTTGTAGGGATAGAGGCCCTTGGACTTAAAATTAAGTGCCTCTCTTTCCATTTTATGTTTCAGGACCAGGAACTCTGGGGAGTACGAGGATGTTGCGGAGATGTTAGAGAATGTTTCCTCAAGAGCATTGGCTATTGCAGTTGGATCTGCAATAGCGCATCCATTATAATCTAGGATTGAAGAAGGGTGGGATGTATATTTTCCCTTCATTTTCCGGATTTTATCCAGACTACCTTAGAGTTGGTAGACTGGTTAATAGATGATGTAAAACGGATCCACGATTCCTTTTGACTCTGACGACGGATGTAGCGTGCTTTGGCTCGTGCACGTTTGAAGGCTATAAGGTTGTTCGTGGTAGGATATCGGCGAAATATCCCCCACGCTTGGTTTTGAGCCTTTTTTGCTGCTGTGCAATGTGAATTCCACCAAGGTTTGGGAAATGGTGGAAACCGGGCAGATGTTTTTGGAACAGCATTCGCAGCTGCTTGGACAATATTTTCTGTGATGTACTTAACTGCATCATTGATAGGCTCTTGACTGACTGTGCTAAGATCGAAATTTGCCTGTTGTTGGAAGGCAGTCCAGTCAGCCTGATCAATCTTCCACCGTGGTAACCTAAAAGGAAGACATGGTCTCCCACTGTGTAACAAGGTTATCACAGGGAAGTGATCGCTTCCGTATGGATTCTCCTCCACTTCCCAAGTGAGTGAAGGGAGTAGAGAAGTGGAGCAGATAGAGAGATCAATGGCAGAAAAGGAACGGGTAGGCACGTGGAAGAAGGTGTTTGTTCCAGTATGTAGAAGGGAGAGGTCATTGTCATTCAGCATACGCTCAATGACTCGTCCCCTTCCGTTGATGTTAGCACTACCCCACAGGGTGTTATGTCCGTTAAAATCCCCGAGAAGTAAGAAAGGGGGAGGCAGCTGCGTAAGGAGATCATCAAGGTTTGCCTGGGGGATGTCAGTCCCAGGTGGCAAATAAATGGAGCACACAGTTAATAGAAATCCCACTGAAAGGCGAATTGAAACAGCCTCTATGCTGGTTGTAATTAGCAAAGGCTGCACTGGGGTCTGGTTACCCACAAGGATAGCCACTCCCCCATGTACAGGGCCATCCGCAATTCTATCCATTCGAAAAAATGTGATGTTGTGCATGGTGGGATCATCATTTGCCTTTAGATATGTCTCCTGCAAGCAAAAGCAAACTGGCTCGTGCTTCTGCAGGAGGGCCTTGATGTCATCCATATTTTCCCGGAATCCACGACAATTCCATTGTAGGAATTTAGCCATTATTTTGGCTTGGTGGGTCCATCAGGCGGCTTCCGAGGTGCTGAGGGCTTACTTTTATCAGTCTTGGATTTATCTTTTTTGGGGAAGAATGGACGCTGTCCCGTGTCCATTTCTTACTCCGCAAAGAGTTCCAATACTAATTCTTCGAGTACCTCCTTTTGCTCGACATCCATCTTTTCTTGGGAACTAGGGGGGACTTCCCCTTTCTTATTCTTTTCTTTCGTAATTACCTTTGTTAATTGTGGTGCATTAGGAGGTACCGATATAGGAGTGGCAGCTGATTGGTCCTTCTGTGTAGGTTTTTGCGAACTTAAAAGATACCGCGCGATGGGAGTGAAAGACTCCTTTGGAGGAATGGTCATGTCCGTCTGAGTTCCGACGGAACATCTCCCTGCTACCTTCTGGGCGTAGGTAGGTCTGTTGATATTCAGGGGTTTGACCGATTTCCTTGCCTCCTGGTATGATATATTTAGCTCTGCCTTCAGCCGTTGAATTTCTTTTTCTTCTTTCCACCTCTGGCATGCTCGTGAGTAGGCCGGATGTTCGCCCTCACAGTTAATACAGGTGGGTTTTGCGGCTGAACATGCTGTTGTTTCGTGGTCCTTTGCACCGCATCGTGCGCATGCAAGGACTCCACGGCAGGCCATTTGAGAATGTCTATACTTCTGGCATTTGAAACACCGTAAAGGGTTCGGAATGTATGGACGCACTGAACAATTAATGTATCCAGCTTTGATCTCATCAGGAGGTTTAGGAGAGTTAAAAGTCAGGATAACGCTCCTGGTTTTAACTATTTTTCCATCCCTACGCGCAGTGATTCTCTTGACGGCAATGACTCCCTGTGGTTTTAATTCGGAGCAGATTTCCTCCTCGGTGACGTCGAGAAGGTCCCACTCCGAAATGACACCTCTCGATGAATTTAGTGTTCTGTGTGGTGTCACCGTTATAGGGATTCCTCCGATTGATGTTACTCGGAGTAGATGTTCGGATTGCCTGTCATTTTTAGTTTCAATTAAGAGGTCTCCAGAGCGGAGCCTCTTAACTGATTTGGGTGAACCTACTAACCCATCTAACCCTTTCTGTATAAAGAAAGGTGACATTTTTCCAATCGGTTTTTCATTGGTGTAGTGCATGACACCTCTCGATGAATTTAGTGTTCTGTGTGGTGTCACCGTTATAGGGATTCCTCCGATTGATGTTACTCGGAGTAGATGTTCGGATTGCCTGTCATTTTTAGTTTCAATTAAGAGGTCTCCAGAGCGGAGCCTCTTAACTGATTTGGGTGAACCTACTAACCCATCTAACCCTTTCTGTATAAAGAAAGGTGACATTTTTCCAATCGGTTTTTCATTGGTGTAGTGCATGATTAAAAAGCGCGGGATAGGACCTGATGTTAATTCAGTCCGCTGCCTCTTTGAAGCAATATTGCTGTCAGTGTCTGTATTTTCAGATAGGGACCGGGTTGGAGCCCCTGAAGAAGTAAGTTTCTCAGGATTCATGAAGTTTTTTATATGGTTCAGTGCCCGGGCTCCCTACCCACCACGGAGCCCAAAGGGACGCCCACTACCCGGCATGCAATAAATGCGCTCGGGAGTGGGTCGCCAGGGCTACCCAGACACCATACCCGCACCGCCGCCAGCCTGAATCCTGTCCCTCGGACCATGAGGGTAGGGGCGTGGCATTGACACGGTTGACCCTCGCAGGCGAGCCTACTAGCCGATTGATCCTAGCCGGGCCTTCCAGGACCACCCGTCTTGTCGAAGTAGGGGCCAAAGTGGTGTATTGAAGCTGGGCCCCTCAACCACCAGGATCCCCCTTTCCGAATTTCCACGGGTCGCAGCGCACGGCAAACACACCGGATTCCATTGATGTAAGCCCGGAACCTAGGCTGTGGGTGTTGGATCCCAGAGATGCTAGTCTGGAAGTCCAGCAGCGTCACTGGAAGGTCCCCTCACCACGTACAGGTGCCCACGTCGAGGGGGGTTTGGAACGGACAAGTGCCCGGTAGAGACGAAGAAGGGTAGCACGATCTGCACCTTGCCCTTGAAAGGACTACTTCTTCTTGTCTCGATGTACGGATACTGGAGCGCCAAATTTTTGGATCATGTTTAAACTGAAAGAGTTTATTATTAGTCTGAGAGTGCCAGAGTGCTGTCCACTGTGATAGGCAAGCAGCATGAACGGTTAGTGCATAATCTGATGCTGGAACAGGGATATTGGTTAAATCAAAGGTAGTTGGGTTTTTTGGGCTGGAATCCAGCAAAAAGTGACGAGTTGGTTGCGTTCTTTAATTTGCAATAATAAGCTTCTGATTTCATCAAGAACAGGGTGAACTTTATCTGAGGAATTACATAATGACATGATTGAACTGAGTGAATCAGTGTAAATAACTGATTTTAAGGAACTGTCAGAATAGAGATTTTCTAAAGCTAGTTTAATTGCATATAATTCAGCAGAAAATATACTAAATTCGGATGGAAGGGAAACTGATACAATTGTATTCAGAAACACTGCAGCTGCTCCAACATTTGAATTAGATTTAGAGCCATCTGTATAAATTGGAGAGAAATCAGTATATCTTTGAGTATGAACTGCATGAATTTGGTTGACATTTGATGCTTGCAAAGTATTCTTTCTCCATTGACAGAGGTAAGTGTCACAGGTTGGAAGAGGAGGAGGAGCCCAAGGTGGCTGAGTATAAGTTGCCACCTGCTTTACGGAATGGATGGAAATATTCCAGATTTGTACCAATTCAAGAAGACGAAGACCAGCTGGCTTTACTATACTAGGTTTGTTTCTGTATAGGATTTCTAACGGTGGGTTGAAAAGGTATGACTGAACGGGATGAGAGGCACAACTTTGTATCTTGACAGCATATTTCAGTAACAGTGTTTTCCTGCGTAAAATTAGTGGGGGCTCGTGAGCATCAATGTAGAGACTATGTGCTGGCGACGTTCTGTATGCACCAATTGCAATTCTCAAAGCACTGTGCTGAATTGGATCAAGCCAGCGTAATGCACTCTTTCTGGCAGAATCATAGATTGGAGCACCATAATCGAGACGGGATCTGATTAATGCCCTGTATAAACGAAGAAGCGAGGTACGATCTGCACCCCACGTTTGGGCAGATAAAGCTCTAAGTATGTTTAACTTTTTTAGACATGAAGTCCGTACATTTTTAATATGATCTAGGAAATTTAACTTGTTGTCAAGGATTAATCCAAGAAATCTGATGTTGCTGGTGACCGGGACAGGGATGTTAGAAATTTGAAGTTCAGGATCTGGATGAAGTTTGCGTTGTCTACAGAAGTGGATGGCAACTGTTTTCTGCTGCGAGAGCCGATAGCCGTTCAGGCTCGCCCATTGTTGAATTTTATTAAGTGATATCTGAAGCTGTCTTTCAATAGACCTCATGTTTTGAGAATGACAGGAGATGGAAAGGTCATCTGCATAAAGGTAAGTCTCAACTGTATTTGGAAGCTGCTTAGTGATAGAATCTATTCTCAGAGCAAAAAGAGTGGAACTCAGTACTGATCCCTGTGGAACACCTTCTTCCTGGATGAAAGTTGTGGAAAGGGCATGTTGGTATCGAACTTGAAATGATCTGGTATGTAAGAAGTTCTGAACAAATATAGGAAGGTTGCCTCTTAGTCCGAGAAGGTAAAGATCACTAAGTATACCATACCGCCAGGTGGCATCAAAAGCCTTCTCTATATCTATTGAAACCATTACTAGATGTTCATGTTTGACAAAAGCATTACGGATGGCAAATTCAGCCTTGACCATAAGGTCTAAGCACGACCTGTTTTGACGAAAGCCATATTGACTATGGCTCATTAGCTGTTCCGACTCAATGATCCAGACGAGTCTTCTGTGGATAATTTTCTCAAGAATTTTGCTGAGGCAGCTTGAGAGAGATATGGGTCTATAGCTATTGGGGTTGGATGGATCTTTTCCAGGTTTCAGGAATGCCAAAACTGTAGAGTGATGCCAAGAAGCTGGAAAAACATTTTCTAAAAATATGCGATTGTAAAAGACCAGGAGGCAGCGCAAAGCTTTGTCATCAAGATGTTGTAGCATGACATAATAAATCCCATCTGGCCCGGCAGCACCATTGCGGGGCGTAAACTAGATTTCCACACCTGCGGATTCTGTTTTATATTTCGTAACTTGTTATTTAACTGATTATGCCAAATTTCTCTCCATTTTTCATTTGATATTCGGTGAATCACTAATTTATAGTCTGTGTATGGAATCGGGATATTGCCATTGTCAGTGATATTTCTTGCTGCTTTATCTGCATGCTCATTTCCTGGTATTCCAGTGTGCCCTGGGATCAAACAAAAAGTGACACTCTGCCTATTTTTATGAAGATCCAACATTTGAGTTGTTATTTGATTTATCAATGGATGTGGAGAGCGAGATTTGCCATGGAGTGCTGTCACTGCACTCAAAGTCTGCATAGATTATTGTCTTTGGAGTGGAGTTATTAGTAATCAAGGTCAAACCCATCTTAATGGCATAGAGTTCTGCAGTGAAAACACGCATTCCTGAGGTAATGAGACACACAGTGTTTGATGTTGGTAGAACCACTGCAGCTCCCGCAGCTGTGTCACTTTTGGAGTTATTAGTAATCAAGGTCAAACCCATCTTAATGGCATAGAGTTCTGCAGTGATAACACTGCATTCCTGAGGTAATGAGACACACAGTGTTTGATGTTGGTAGAACCACTGCAGCTCCCGCAGCTGTGTCACTTTTGGAGCCGTCAGTATAAATTTACAGAGTTTGTGCATTTGCCAAAGAGCGGGCTGCATGCAGTTTCTGAAAGGTTTCATTGTTCAGGGATTGCTTCCCCCAACGTTGGAAGTAATCATCAGATGAAGGCATGCATGCTTTCCATGGAGGTTGCACGATTTCACTGTATTGATGAATATTGGTCAAATACATATTCCACTGCTGAATTAGTTCTTGTAGGCGGATTCCTGTAGGTTTGTTTTTATGAGGTTTATTTATAAAAAGATTTATCCATTGAGGATCATAGAGATCCTCAATGGATAAATGGTGTCCAGACAGGATGAGATGGAAAACTATTTATTTTAACTGCATAGTTGAGGAGCAGTATCTTTCTCCGAAGATGGAGTGGAGTTTCATTAGCTTCTATATATAGGCTTTGGACTGACGAAGTCCTGAATGTGCCAAGAGATCCTCAGCGCACTATGTTGTTGTTGTTGTTGTTATGGAGGATTAATGGCACATAAGCTGCTAGGACTATAATGTGCCTATTCACTTATTATATTAAAAGATGTGATTTTCCATAAAGTTAGAAGAGAATCTGAAATCAGAATTAATTAAAAAGCACAGTTTGCCTGAGGAAGTCAAAAAATTCAGAAATATTTGCTTTATCACCAATGAGATTTTCAAGAATTATTGGTTTATGAAGATTAACCAGTGAGATCAAGGATGAAGTTCTGTCTTATTTATAATAGAGGCAGTCAATAACAATATGTTTAACAGTCAAATTGTTAGCACAATGTGTACACTGTTGTTGTTGTTGTTATTTGAAAGCTATTGGCGCAAGAGCAGCTTAGGCTATAATGCGCCTAGCCTAGGTAGGAGAGTTTTGTATATCAGCATTTTTTCACTTTACTTGTGGTTTATGGCAGAACCAAGACTTTGCTATATATATTGTGTAGTTTCTCTATAAAAGGTGTACTTTTAATTTTATATGTTTTGAAAGTATCCAGTTAACTTGAGGAAGGAGAAAACTTCGGTTATATTTGGCCGGTCATCTAAAATTGTTTTAAGCATGAGATTGTTTTGTTTATTCATTATTGATTGAAAGGCTCTTTGACGTTCTCTATGAAATTTTGGGCAGTTCACCATGAAGTGATGTATAGTCAGCGGAACTTGACAGTTTTGGCATTGAGGGGGATCTTCACCTCTGAGTAGGTAACAGTGTGTCATATGTGTATGCCCGATTCGCAATCGAGCGAGGATCACTTCTTCCTGTCTATTCGATCGGAAGCTAGTAGACCATGGTCGAAGTGTTTCTTTTATTAGGCGAAGTTTGTTGTTAGTCTGATCTAGCCAGTGTTTTTGCCATTGTTTTATACTGCTTTGGTGGATCAAGGATTTGTAATCTGTATATGGCATTGTATGAAAGGCATAATCAGATGTGGAAGCTTCTTTTGCTGCTTTGTCTGCTCTTTCGTTTCCAGTTATTCCTGTGTGGCCTGGGATCCAGCAGAATCTGATATTGTGCTTTCTTTGTAATACCTTTGATACTGAAAATTGGATATGTTGTAGGATTGGATGTCCTTTGGTATTTGCGTTCTGCAAGGCAGTAACAGAGCTAAGCGAGTCCGTGAAAATAATGCTGTTTGCTATCTGTTTATGTTTGATGTGGTTTATAGCCATTGAAATGGCTTGTAATTCAGCAGTAAAAATACTGCATTCTTTTGGGAGTTGTTGGATGAAGGTACGATCCTCAAAATGAATTGCAGCTCCTACACAAGTCTCTGATTTAGACCCATCTGTATATATGAAAGTGTGATTTGGATATTGTTCTTTGTATGCTGCATATAACTGCTAGTAGTTTTTTCTGGATAGAGTGTTTTTCTCCCAGGTTTGAAAATACATATCATATATGGGTTGAACTATGCACCATGGTGGAATGGTCTGTGCAATTGCAGTAGCCACGTTGTCATAATCAAGCTCTCGGCTTAGCAGTAAATCTTTCAGACGGATGTTGGCAGGTCGATTCATCCGTGGATGGGCTTGGTATATGTTTTCCCAGTTATATGAAAACAGAAAGTCTCTATTTGGATGATCACTGATAGATTTTATCTTGACGGCATAGTGCAATAACAAGTTCTGTCGTCTAAGCTGTAATGAAGGTTCATGGGCTTCTGCATAAAGGCTTTGTACAGGTGAAGTTCGAAAAGCGCCGAGTGCTATACGGAGTGCACTGTGGTGTATGGGGTCTAACCATCTCAAAGCACTTGGTTTAGCCGAGTCGTAAACAGCTGCTCCATAATCTAGTTTAGCACGAACTATAGATCGATAAAGTTTGAGAAGTGTATATCGATCTGCTCCCCAAGTTGTTGCGGAAAGAACTTTGAGAATGTTTAATTTCTTTAAGCAAGAAAGCCTGAGTTGTTTAATGTGATCAAGGAATGTTAGTTTCTTATCCAAAAGAAGTCCTAAGAATCTTATGCTTGGTATTACTGGGATAATATGTCCGTCAAGTTTCAATTCGGGATCAGGGTGTAGGTTTCGTTTTCTACAGAAGTGTATACACGCAGTTTTTGTGTGGAAATCCGGAAGCCATTTGTTTGAGCCCATTTGCTTATTTTGTTTATTGTTCCTTGTAGCTGACGTTCTATACTTCGCATATTCTGAGAGTGATAGGAAATGCTGAAATCGTCAACGTATAAAGCAGCGTCAACGATTCTTGGAATGTGCTCGGTTATTGTATTTATTTTAATAGCGAACAGGGTAGTGCTAAGCACAGACCCCTGAGGCACTCCTTCTTCTTGGATGAAAACCTTTGAAAGGATTGTCTGCAGCCTAACTTGGAATGTCCTGTGTTGCAAGAAATTTTGGATATATTTAGGAAGATGTCCACGTAAACCAAGGAGGTGTAGGTTTTGTAGGATTCCATAACGCCATGCCGTATCGTAAGCTTTTTCTATATCAAAGCAGATCATGACGTGATGTTCCTTGCGGATGAAGGCATTCCGTATACTGTTTTCTAGTTTTATAAGTAGGTCTAGTGTTGAGCGATTTTTCCTGAAACCATGCTGTGCCGGGTCGAGAAGATTATTACTGTTCAGATACCACATTAAACGAGCGTTGATGATTTTTTCCATAACTTTGCCTAGGCAACTTGTTAAAGCAATTGGACGGTAGTTGCGTGGATTGGAAAGATCCTTTCCCGGTTTTGGGAAGGCCAGAATTATTGCATGATGCCAACTATGTGGAAACTGGTTTTCTAGAAAGATTTTGTTGAACAGTTCAAGTAATGCCATTTGGGATTGGTGGTCAAGTTCCTTTATCATCATGTAGTGAATTTGGTCTGGTCCTACGGCGCTTTGCTTTGTCTGCGACAGAGCTGTTTTTAATTCATGGAAAGTTAACGGAAGGTTGTACTGTTCGTCATTTCTTGTGGAAAAATTCAGTTTGTGTTTTTCTATTCTTGCCTTGTATGTTTGAAAATTAGGAGTATATGATGTGGTTGCTGATGTTTTGGCAAAGGTTTCACCCAGTGCATTGGCTATTTCTGAAGGCTGTGCGGTGATTTGTCCATTCCAGTTTAGGATTGGGGGTGGATTAATCTGGTATCTGCCATTCATTTTTCTGATTTTATTCCAGACAGTTTGAGATGGTGTGGGACTTGTTAAAGTGGATGCAAATTTTATCCAGGATGCTTTGCTACTGGCTCTTCTAACGTACCTGGCTCGCGCTCGTGCCTTTTTGAATAATACTAGGTTCTCTGTAGTGGGACATCTTCGGAAATTATTCCAGGTTTTAATTCTCTCTCTTTTAGCGTGTGAACATTCTTCATTCCACCATGGTTTTGGATGTCTTGGAAGGTGTGGTGATGTTTTTGGAATAGTCTGCTCAGCAGCTTGGATTAGTT